>NC_080021.1:100848728-101473728 GCF_030020395.1 Manis pentadactyla
GTGACTGAGCACTAGAGCTATACATCTACAAGGCACCATGAAGCAACAACCAGTTCCTTAAAAGAAGAAAAAAAAAGAGGGTAGCTTTACTTTCTGAGACATGAAGAATAGATAATAGGAATAACTGACCTCAAATTTTCACTAGGAACCTTTTTATTTCCTCCATTTTATAAACATAATCAGAGTGTATTACTACCACATAATGATCCACAACTTTGCACATATATTTAAAAATAGGTTAAAACTCTTTAATTGTATCATTGTATCTTTTTGTTCACTGGCTCCAGTAACATATGAGCTCTCTGCTTACTAGTGATGGCTGAGAGAAACCACCACTATTCCAAATGAATACCATTTTAAAAGTATAGACTTCCTTTGACAGAATCACTACTTGATACTTGAGTGAAGACAGATAGCTGATACACTAATTTATAGATTCCCTTGATTACTGAAGTAATATGATCTTTAAATGATGACATCTAAAGTATGGGGCAGAAGTTATGACACTTAGAGTCATCATTTTAAGAGTTAAGAGTGTGAATTCCCACTATAAATTTGGATTTTCACATATATCTTGCTTATTTTCAGTACCTCAGTCACTTAGCACAATAATGCATCAAATGCTGAATCTGCTTTATCCAGTACATTACATCTTACACTGGGTGACACTCTGGAGCAAAAATTGCATGTAGTCATAATGGCTCTTGAAAACGTTAATGGGCCCAGGTCTGTGGACATTAACTATCTTGATTCTCTTCACATGGCAGTTGTGGTCTCCCTTTGCTTAGAGTAAATGGGGTCAAGATCAAGTTTTGGTAGGGAGATCCCCAAGCAAGATAAATTAAAAGATTTACCCTGCCAAGTTCCTGGGAGCATATCATGTGATTCCTCTGTGTAATCTAAAGAAAAATATGTAAAAATTTTAAAAGAGATCATACAAATTAATCACCAAGAGAATATTTCTGATATAGGTTTTTTACCCAAGGTATTATCAATACCAAATTACAATAAAACATGTAAAAACTACATGTGGTCATTGAAAGAGTAAAGAATTGCATGAATATATTCATATTGGGCCTTACCCCACATTTTCAATTGTAGATTAATAAATTATGCACAATAGCTTCTGACTCACTAGCTAGTTAAGTTTCAGATTGGCTCAAGAGTGAAACCTGGAAGAAAGCTATGGATGAAGAGACCTGTTATTAAATAAGACTATCCAAGTTTGGACTGAAAAGATGTGACAGAATTCGTGAGATTGTTTAAAGGCTGTGAATTCAGTCTTTCTGTTTATAATACTATCATATACAATGACCATTTACTTTCATTTAGTATTTCTTTAGCAGTATATTAGGTATATTTCTAGGAAAATGAGCTTTCGTTTATGGGAAAAAAAAAAACACTACCAAACCCCCTCATAACCGATTTTATTTTTCTCACAAATGTGATGTGCTTCTGTTTGAGAAAAGGCTAAAATTGTTGCCTATAGCTCAGGTCTGCTCAGGTAGAGTAACTACTGTTACCATTTATTAAATGCCATGCCAAGGTCATGGCCAAAGAGCTGGGTATCCACAAGAATACATTAGACTGAAAGGCAGGCCTGTTCTAATTGTTTCAGCTAGCAGAGCTGTCACCAGCTCAAAACAGGTGTGATCCGGGATGCAGCAGAGCTGAGATGCCCAGTGTTGACAGGGCAGAGGCTTCAAGCTGGATGTTCTACATCAAGACTCATGTTTTAAGGTGGAGCTCTGTAGTTAAGTAAAAAGTTCTATCCCAAAGTATGTGTAATCTATATACTAGCACATATTTAATGTTGCATAGGATAACATTACAAGAAGTCATGAAAGAGCCAATCTTTCCTTGATTTTTTATTTGACAAGATTTTGGTAGAACTAAGAATTTAATTTTAGAAAACACAATACGGCCCCTTGAAAATTTCTTCATGCACTTGCATAATGAGACACTCCAAAGTCTTTTAGAGATGTTTTTAGCTTTTTCCTTCCTTAGGTAGTAAATTAATGACTCTGAAGACTATGACTTGATTTTATGCTAAAGATAGCTTTAGGACATATGATTTTAACCATTGCAATCTAGCTTCTTCCATCATAACTCTGATGAAATTGCTCCTTCAAACAATATCCACCTCTGAGAGCCTGTCCTGCTGTTCCAGGCTCCCATGTCACCTTTTGACTGCCTAGGCTAGAGTTTATGTCCTATTATATTGTAATTATGGCTCATGTGTTTTCCTCATACACTCCTTGGAGGATAAGGACTACTACATTCATTTCAGTAAGCCCAGAAAATGGTGATATAATTAACACTTATTTGCTGCTTACTATATAGTCCAGGCCCCAGGCTAA
Organism: Manis pentadactyla; assembly: GCF_030020395.1. Taxonomy (NCBI): domain Eukaryota; kingdom Metazoa; phylum Chordata; class Mammalia; order Pholidota; family Manidae; genus Manis; species Manis pentadactyla. The sequence continues at coordinate 100,851,089 of NC_080021.1, forward strand.
CACATATTACATGGATTTTCCAATTTAATTCTCACCCTATGAAATGGCTACTGTTATTATTCCCAATTTGCAGATGTGAAAACTAAGGCTTAGAGAGGTTAGGTCACTTGTTTAAGATTATCCAGCTAATAAGTGAGGAAGCAAGGATTTGAACCCAGGCAGTGTGCACTAGAACTTAACCTCTCAAGCATATATTGGCCATAATTTCAGTGTGTCAATGAATAAATTAAAAATTTGCTTGCTTGCTTGATTTACTTTACTAGTTTCCAGTGGATTACTTTATTTATTGGGGTAAAATGTTAAGGAAATGATTCAGAATTCAGAAGTTATTTCTGTTGAAAGAAGCAATATATTTTAAATTATTTATTTTAAGAAGAATGATATAAAGTAAACATTAATAAAATTATCTTAAGTGATGGATATCCTTTCATAGATTTATCTTCTGATGACGTTTTAATTTGAGTAATCTAGGATTACTGGAAAATATTCACTGTAACTAAAACAAATAGAAAAAGGTTTTCTACTATTAAAAATTATCATAAATGTGTTCTTAAAAACTGTTTCACCTAAGCCAAGAAACAAGCAACAACAAAAACAAATGTAGGCCACGTACACTTGCCCTGTAAAAACAAAAGACAATATATCCAATTCAGTAGGGAAATGGGGACCGCAAAAATCCAGGACTGTCTTGTCTGGATATAGGATATAGTATTGGGTTGTAAAATCATGAAGAAAGAATATTGTATTTAAATCTGAAATGTGGTTTTAGGTTTCTGCTTCCGTGTAATTTAGGTTTGAATTTTATTTAATGTGCTCATTTAAAATGGGCCAAATAATCCTGCCCCAAAAGAGAAACATTTCTGGCCATTCTCTTTTTAAGAATACTTTGTTCATGTGTATTCATTCATACATACAGATAAGTTTATTTAACAAATATTCATATTTGTTCCTATAAAGGTTCTTAGCTAGGACTACTAAAGTTTAAAAAACAATCAGTACTTGTTGAGTACTTAAAATGTTCCAGGTACTACTGTAAGTGTTTTATGTAGATGACTTCATTTAACTTTTCCAGCCAGCGAAGTCTATGAGGTCAGCCCTACTGTCCTCCCCATTTTATGGAGGAACAACTGAGGTAAGATAGGTGGGCTTACTCAGGGTCACATGGCTGAGCTTCTAGCCGAGGCAGCCTGACCTCAGAGCTGCACCCTTAATCATTAAGTTCTCCCCCAGACCTTCCAAGTAAACAGAATTGCTATAGTCCAACCTTTAGTCTCTGTCATATAAACAATATCCCATGAACAGTTATAAGCACTGACCACATACAAGTACTGTGCTAGAGCAAGTACCCTAGTCTTTCACTTAGTGAACAAAGGCACCCATAGACTGGGTTTGAGAATCAGTTCTACCTTTCTGGCTATGAACTTGAGCAGGCTACTTACACCCTTTATGCCATCGCTTCCTCATCTATAAAATGAAGATGATGATAATACTCCAAAGAGGAAGGATGAAATGCAATAAATTATTTAGAACAGGATACCACAAAAATATTATCATCATATAGTTTCTGCCCCTGATAAGAAGGGATGGAAAATCATATAAATAAATAAAAGAGGATTGCTCAAGATTTTTCTAGGATTAAAGATGGTGGCATGAGAGGTGAGACAGAGGATTCCTCCCAAAACCACATAGAATACGAAAATAAAATTAATACAACTAATTATGAAAGAGCAACAGGAAAGAAGGCTGTGCCAGACTGCATACACCTGGAGAAAGAACAGACCTCACCGAACAGGGTAGCATACAAAACCTGTGATGCAGTGGGACCCAAGCCCTATCTCCACCCCAGGTCATGGGTGGGAGGAAGAGAAATGAAGTGGGGAGGGAGTGGAGGCCTAAGACTGCTGAACACCCAGCCCTGGAGATCTGCTCTGGGGGTAAGAACCTACACTGCATGGTGCTCTGGAGATTAGAGGGGTTGGAAAGGTAAGACAGGTGGAATACCTGGAGAAACTGAGATTCCAGCCACTTGTGGAAAGCAGGGATCCACATCCGGCTGCTCTAGGACAAAAGAAAGGTGGGCAGTCAGAGAGACTTCCTAACAGCGAGAGGGCTGATAAAGTGGCAGAGACTGCACAGAGCTTACTGCTCAGAAGAAAGGGCAGGTAGATAAAATTATACACGTGCACTCAGTCAAACAGTTTGGGAAGTTTCAGGAGTTTCAGGGGCTCCATTCCCCCGGCTGGCTATGCAGCTCCAAGGCCCCTGCCCATGATGCACAGCCTACTGTACCTTTCTCCCCAGCCAGCCCGCACTGACTGGCAAACTGACAGCCTCTTCCCTGGAGTCAGGCCAGCCACAGGGAAGCCCTGCCTATGGCAGCTACAAATGCAAAGCATAGAGGTTTACACCTGTGTGCTCGGCCCACTGCTTCTGGCACTGGAGACAAGCATAGCAGCTGGAAAGCAGGAAACAGCTCTTTCCTCCCCCCAGGCACCAGTGCTGCTCCCCTGTGACCCCTGACATTGCTCCAGGAGCTGAGCAGCTCCAGACAGTAGAGCTTCTGGGCACTAGATGGCACCACATACAAATATGAAACAGCAAAGGAACCTGGTTCAAACCGAAATCCCACAAACACCAGAAAAAGGGTCAAGTGAACCTGAACCCATCAATCTTCCTGAAAGAGATTTCAAAATAAAAACCATAAACATGCTCATGGAGGTACAGAAAAATATACAAAAACTGAGGGAAGAATTCTGGATGGAGATTCAGTCCTTATGGGACACAGTATCAGAAATGAAACATACAATGGAGAAATTTAAAAGCAGATTAGATAGAGTGGAGAAGACAGTAAATACAATAGAAATTAGAGAAGAGGAATACAAAGAAGTGAGGCACAGAGAGAAAAAAGGATCTCTAGGAATGAAAGAATATTGAGAGAACTATGCCACCAATCCAAGTGGAACAATATTCGTTATTATAGGGGAACCAGAAAAAGAGAGAGAAAAAGGGATAGAAATTGTCTTTGAGGAGGTGATTGTGGAAAATTTCCACAATCTGGGGAAGAAGATAGTCTGTCAGGCCATGGAGGTGCACAGATCTCCCAACACAAGGGACCCAAGGAAGAAAATACCAAGAAATATAATAATTAAAATGGCAAAGGTCAAGGATAAGGACAGACTATCAAAAGCAGCCAGAGAGAGAAAAAAGATCACATACAAAGGAAAACCCATCAGGCTATCATCAGACTTCTCAACAGAAACCTTACAGGCCAGAAGGGAGTAGCATGAAATATTTAATGCAATGAAGCAGAAGGTCCTCAAACCAAGAATATTCTACTCAGCAAGATTATCATTTAAATTTGAAGGAAAGATTAAACAATTTACAGTAAGCAAAAGCTAAGAGAATTACCTAGCACAAACCATCTCTACAGTATATTTTGGAAGGACTGCTATAGATGGAAGTGTTCCTAAGACTAAATAGCTGTCACCAGAGGAAATAAAACTACAATAAAGAAAGTAGAACAATTGACTACTAAGCAGATGCAAAAATTAAATCAACTACCCTCAAAGTCAGTCAAGGGATAGAGAAAGACTACAGAATATGATACATAATATATAAAGAATGGAGAAGGAAGAAAAAGGAGGAAAAAAAAGAACCTTTAGATTGTGTTTGCAATAGCATACTGAGTGAGTTAACTTAGACTGTTAGATAGTAAGGAAGTTATCCTTCAACCTTTGGTAACCATGAACCCAAAGCCTGCAATGGCAACAAGTACACACCTATCGATAATCACCCTAAATGTAAATGGACTGAATGCACCAATCAAAAGACACAGAGTCACTGAATGGATTAAAAAACAAGACCCATCTATATGCTGCCTACAAGAGACTCACTTCAAACCCAAAGACACATACAGACTAAAAGTGAAGGCATGGAAAAAGATATTTCATGCAACTAATAGGGAGAAAAAAGAAGGATTTGCAGAACTTACATCAGACAAAATAGACTGCAAAACAAAGAAAGTCACAAGAGACAAAGAAGGACATTACATAATGACAAAGTGGTCAGTCCAACAATAGGATATAACCATTATAAATATCTATGCCCGCAAAACAGGAGCACTGACATGTGAAACAAATACTAACATAATTAAAGGGGGAAATAGAATGCAATGCATTCATTCTAGGAGACTTCAACATTCCACTCACTCCAAAGGACAGATCAACCAGATACAACATAAGTAAGAAGACAGAGGCACTGAAAAACCATTAGAACCAATGGACTTAACAGACATCTAAAGAACACTCCACCAAAAAGCAGCAGGATATACATTCTTCTCAAGTGCACATGGAACATTTTTAAGAATAGATCATATACTAAACCACAAAATGAACCTCAGTAAATTAAAAAAGATTGAAATTGTACCAACCAGTTTCTCAGACCACAAAGGTATGAAACTAGAAATAAATGATGCAAAGAAAACAGAAAAGCCTACAAACACATGGAGGATTCACAGTATGCTCCTAAATAACCAGTGGATCAATGACCAAATAAAAACAGAGATCAAGCAATATATGGAGACAGATGACAACAATAATTCAACACCACAAAATCTGTGGGACGCAGTGAAGGTGTGCTAAGAGGGAAGTATATTACAATATAGGCCTACCTCAGGGAAGAAGAACAATCCCATATGAACAGTCTAAACTCACAATTAATGAAACTGGAAAAAGAAGAACAAAATGAGGCTCAAAGTCAGTAGAAGGAGGGACATAACAAAGATCAGAGCATAAATAAATAAAATCAAGAAGAATAAATCAATGAAAGCGGGAGCTGATTCCTTGAGAAAACAAACAAAATAGATAAACCCCTTGCCAGACTTATCAAGAAAAAAAGAGTCTATACACATAAATAGAATTACAATTGAGAAAGGAAAAATCACTACGGACACCATAGAAATACAAAGAATTATTAGAGAATACTATGAAAGTTATATGCCAACAAATTTGATCACCTAGAAGAAATGGACAACATTCTAGAAAAATGCAACCTCCTAAGGCTGACCAGAAAGAAACAGAAAATCTGAACAGGCCAATTACCAGCAACGAAATTGAATTGGTAATGAAAAAACTACCTAAGAACAAAATTCCTGGACCAGATGGCTCCACCGCTGAATTTTATCAAACATTTAGTGAAGACCTAATACCCAACTCCTTAGTTTTCCAAAACACAGAAGAGGAGGGAATACTTCCAATCTCATTCTATGAGACCAACATCACTCTAATATCAAAACCAGGCCAAGACAACACAGAAAAAGAAAATTATAGACCAATATTCCTGATGAACATAGATGTAAAAATACTCAACAAAATATTAGCAAACCCAATTCAAAAATATATCAAAAAGATCATCCATCATGATCAAGTAAGATTTATTCCATGGATGCAAGGATGGTACAATATTCAAAAACCCATCAACACCACACCAACAAAAAGGACAAAAATCACATGATCATCTCCATAAATGCTGAAAAAGCATTCAACAAAATTCAACATCCATTCATGATGAAACCTCTCAAGAAAATGGGCATAGAGGGCAAGTACCTCAACATAACAAAGGCCATCCATGTATGACAAACCCACAGCCAACATCATACTTAACAGCGAGAAGCTGAAAGATTTTTCCTCTAAGATCGGGAACAAGACAACGATGCCCACTCTCCCCACTTTTATTCAACATAGTTCTGGAGGTCCTAGCCATGGCAATCAGACAAAACAAAGAAATAAAAGGCATCCAGATCAGCAAGGAACAAGTTAAATTGTCACTGTTTGCAGAGGACATGATACTGTACATAAAAAACCCTAAATAATCTACTCCAAAACTACTAGAACTAATATCTGAATTCAGCAAAGTTGCATGATACAAAATTAATATACAGAATTCTGTTGCATTCCTATACACTAATGATTAAGTAGCAGAAATCTCAAAAACGATTCCATTCACAATTGTATCAAAAAGAATAAAACACCTAGGGATAGACCTAACCAAGGAAGTAAAAGACCTATACCCTGAAAACTACAAGACACTCATGAGAGAAATGAAAGAAGGTGCCAATAAATGGAAATACTGCCTGTGCTCATGGATAGGAAGAATTAATATTGTCAAAATGGCCATCCTGCCTAAAGTAATCTACAGATTCAATGCAATCCCTATCAAAATACCAACAGCATTCTTCAATGAACTAGAGAAAATAGTTCTAAAATTCCTATGAAATCACAGAAGAATCCGAATAGCCAAGGCAATCCTTAGAATGAAGAATAAAGCTGGGGGCATTATGCTCCTTGACTTCAAGCTCTACTACAAAGTCACAGTAAGCAAAACAATTTAGTACTGGCACAAGAACAGACACATAGACCAATGGAACAGACTAAAGAGCCCAGATATAAATCCACACATATGTGGTCAATTAATATATGATAAAGGAGCCATGAACATACAATGGGGAAATGACAGCCTCTTCAACAACTGGTGTTGGCAAAACTGGACAGCTACATGCAAGAGAATGAAACTGGATTATTGTCTAACCCCATACACAAAAGTAGACTAGACATGGATCAAACATCTGAATGTAAGTCATGAAACCATAAAACTCTTATAAGACAACATAGACAAAAATCTCCTAAATATCAACATGGCCAACATTTTCCCTGAACGCATGTCCTCGGACAAGGGAAACAAAAGCAAAAATGAACAAAGTGGGACTGTATCAAACTAAAAAGCTTCTGTACAGCAAAGGACACCATCAGCAGAACAAAAAGGCATCGTACAGTATGGGAGAATATATTTGTAAATGACATATCCACAAGGGGTTAACATCCAAAATATATAAAGAACTCACATGCCTCAACAATCAAAAAGCAAGTAACCCGAATAAAAAATGGGCAGAGGATATGAACTGACAGTTCTCCAAAGAAGAAATTCAGATGGCCAACAGGCACATGAAAAGATGCCCCACATTGCTAATTATCAGGGAAATGCAAATTAAAACCACAATGAGATATCACCTCACAGCAGTTAGGATGGCCAGCATCGAAAAGACTAAGAAAAACAAATGCTGGTGAGGATGTGGAGAAAGGGGAACCCTCCTGCACTGCTGGTGGGAATGTAAGCTAGTTCAACCATTGTGGAAAGCAATATGGAGGTTCCTCAAAACACTAAAAATAGAAATACCATTTCCGGAATTCCACTCCTAGGAATTTACCCAAAGAATACAAGTTCTCAGATTCAAAAAGACATATTCACCCCTATGTTTATTGTAGCACTATTTACAATAGCCAAGATATGGAAGTGACCGAAGTGTCCATCAGTAGATGAATAGATAGAAAAGATGTGGTACATATACACTATGCAGCCATAAGAAAGAAAGAAATCCTACCATTTGCAACAACATGGATGGAGCTAGAGGGTATTATGATCAGTGAAATAATGCAAGCAGAGAAAGACAAGTACTAAATGATTTCCCTCATTTGTGGAGTGTAACAGCAAAGGAAAACTAAAGGAACAAAACAGCAGGAGACTCACAGACTCCAAGAAGGGACTAGTGGTTACCAAAGGGGAGGGGTAGGGAACGCAGTTGAGGAGGGAGGGAGAAGGCAATTGAGGGGTATTATGATTAGCACACATGGTGTGGGGGATCATGGGGAAGACAGTGTAGCACAGAGAAGACAAGTAGTGACTGTGGCATCTTACTACACTGATGGACAGTGACTGCGGGGTATACAGGGTCTTGGTAATATGGGTGAATGTAATAACCACATTGTTTTTCATGTGAAACCTTCATAAGAGTGTATATCAATAATACCTTAATTTAAAAATTGTAAAAATAAATGAATAAATAAAAGAGTATTGCTCAAATTATGTTGGAGCCTCAGGGCTGGGGGTACAGAGAGGGATAACAAGGAAAGAACAAGAAAGTGGGAGTTAAACTGAGGAGAGGGCTCTAATTAAAGCTGTCCTAGACCCAAAGTTTTGAAAGTTTATTTTGTATACTATGCTTAATGCAAATGCAGATGTTTCATCATTTGCAGACAAAATAATATTTATTGAGTACCTTTTATGTGCCAGATGCTACAGTGGAATTCTCCCATAGGCTCTTTATCATTTTGTGTTTACAACACTCTGAGGTGTAGACACTGTAGATGGTTTTGTTTAGAGTTCAATGTTTTTCCAAATTGGGGAATAACCATTATTAATCAGATGATTGGTGGTCTACCTGCCAGAATCTACAACCCCAGAGGGTCTTTATTTTTGTGCTTGTGCATGGGCATACCAATTTGTATTTGGGTGACACTAAAAGTCATAGCATAAAGAAAGAACTTAACACACTGTGTTTTTTTTTTAATTTATAGCAAATTTTTTACATTCAAAAAAGCAATAAAGTGTAAGTTTTATGTGTCCTTTTTCTTTCATTGCTTTTAGCTTTAATCTTTCTCTTGTGCTCCAAAGGCTAATGAACATTTTGAGAATACTGAACTTAATTGTAGTTGCATCCAGAACCGAAAGCCTACTTCTGCTTTGCTTTTACTATTTCACTTGACAGCTAGTAACAACTTAGTCTTCCAGAAGAGAAATTTGGGGGTTACTTTCACAGCCCTCTGTGTGGATATCACCAAAAATGTCCCCTTTCTCTTTCTCTTCAGGCTTACTGCTGGTGTAGACCCTCCCAGTCTCTTGCCTGCTTGACTCTAACTATCTTCCTCTTGGTCTCTTTGTCTCTACTATCTTCTTCCCATCTACTTATCATTCACAATGCCATTCCAGTTTCCATTCTTAAACAGAGGTCTGACTATTCCTTTACTTGAAATTTGCACTGGCTCCCTAGTGCCCACAAGATAAAGGCCAGGAGCCCCAGTGTGACATTCAGGCTCTCACTATTTGGCCCCATCTTACTGTTAATAACATCAGCTGCCACCAGTGTCGGCCAGACACTGTTCTAGCAACACTGGACTGCTTGCCCAGTCCCACAGCTTTGACCCAATCCAGCCAATGCTGGACACTTTCCAGTGCCCATCTTCAAATACACAATTCCCATCCTCTTCAATGATGTATATCTAATTATATTTTCTCCAATCTGTTTTATAGAATAGTTCCTAAAAGACTATATTTTCTGTTTGCTCCTGTGGACTTCCACCACATTTTAAAAGGCTCAGGGCTAAGAAATAGTGAAAGACAGAAAGGGACCTAAATTTGGATGCTGTTGTATCGATGGTCCCATCACCTAAGGGAGGCAATCCCCCACCCACACTGAGGATCAGGCCAGGCTAGCCTCGTCAATGCCAGTGAGCACCATCTGCGGACAAAACTTAACTGCCCAGTGATGGGACTCACTGTATGGCCCTCTAGGTGCAGCTAGTTTCCATTGAACATAGTCAACGATATATCAGCTGGTATATAATATATGTACATATATGTACATAAAAAATGTAAATATATCTATACATATTTTTTGCTTTTCTTTAGAAGCATGTTATAATTTAATAAAAAGATAATCAGTACTTGAGTTTTTATAGACAATTCTTAATGTACTTTATTAAATTGAATAGCCTTTTTTAGCAAAAATAATCATAAAATAAAAAGCAAATTATTTTTACTTGGTATATAAATAAAATTATAATACTGATACTGCTAAAGATAAGTCCTATTCTAATTCACTAATGTACATTAAGGCCTTTGTCAGATCTTCCTCAATTTATCTTTGAAGTAAATTTAGAGCTTAAAAGTGAAAAAAGGAGAAAGTTCAGTTTACATTATATAATGTAAATGATTGCTTTTGGTATATTATTGCCTATCAAAAAAGAAAGCTTAGAAAAATGCAAGAAAAATATTAAATGATTATGAAAACTGCTTAAGATTGTACTTTGTGTTGTGGGATAATTTACCTCTGTTGACAAATATGTGATCTGAGTTGCAATGACAGGGCCTTAGTTGCAGTGACAATGTGATATAATCACATGAGCTGAGTGGCCCAGGGCAGAACATTATCATCATTAATGATTTTTTTTAAAATAAGTTTTTAGTCTGGAAGAACTTCTGAACAATTGTAGCATGTGTTCATAGATAAAAAACAAAAATAAAAATCCCTTTAACACCAAAGATGTAAAGTTCAAATGATCTTCTAGTCTAAAAATGTCCCATGATGATTATTTTGTTGTCCCCCTTTATTAGAGATGCAATGTAGATACAGATTAGCAAATTGTCTTTCTGCAATTTGAAAGGGAACGCTTTTTAAAAATAGCAATTTATTTCTTATGTAAAGTTTAAAAGGTAGGGCCAAACTCCAATCCCATATAGGCCTGTGGGAGTTCTCAGCAGGATTCTCATCCTATGCAATCTGATAATAATAGATCACTCATTCTTATTTATTTTAAGAACTCTCCTAACAAGTTGGGGTTCACAACATCATTGTACTTAGATAAAGATATTGCAGAATGTGCAGGTCTCAGCACATTATTAAAGAAATTCATTCATGGTCATGTGAATATAGAATAGCAAGTCAAATGGATAAAGATGTCATCCAACATTTTGGATTGCAACAACTTTCTAGCTATGATATTAAAATAGAAAAACCTCTGTAGAGTGTTAACCTATTATTACACAGAGTAAACGGCATTGCATGGCAACCTAATTAGCAGTGTAGCTTACATCTATAAAATAGAATTAGCACTACTGCTCCTTTTTTATTATTAGTTTGTGTTTCTAGAAAGGTGTGACCTTATCTGTAAGGTTCTGTTCATTTATGACCATTTATGGAGGATTTAATTATGCTCTTTCAGCTCTCTACACTGAGGAAATTCAAAGTGGCCACTTCAAAATTTAAAATGGTAAAGAAATTAGCAAGCGTATTATTTATTCCAATCTTTTTTTTCAGAGATAAAGAATGGAAACACGTTTAAATAAATAAGGCTAAGGTTTTCCAGAAGAGAAAATTCTAGGCAAAGAAATTAGTAGTAGTCTTCCTGTCCTTTTCCCCACATATTCTGCAAGTTTCTCTAGTTTTCTTCGGCAGTAATTAAGGGGAAAGCACATTAATAGTACAAAATTCCTGAAAGTTACATCACATTAGCCTCAACAGCCAGAATCTATCAACTTACATCTGAGGAAGGTGATTCAAGAACAATTCCAAATCCTAGGACGCGGTTTTCCACAGTGGAGGTGTGCTCAGCCGTATGGAGACCAGACGGCTCAGAGGTCACTGCTGTCATCTTTGCTTCTAACATGCCAGGCTTCTGCTTCACAGTCAGAGGTTCAGCAGTCTTTGAGGGCACTTTTTTCTTTTTATTTCTCTTGCGTGAGACAGCAGTTCGCTGGGAGCATATAAGGGAAATTGGGGGTTGTTGTCTGTTTTGGGTCCCAACTGTGAACAATAAAGAAAAATATGGTACAGTCACTTGTATCTGACTTAGGAAAACCTATCACCCGTCTGTCTAGATGGTCCACAAACTGAGACTGAAGTGGGGCTTTGTCAAGGAAGCAGACCAAAATCAATCTCACACAGGTCACCAAAAAGAGGCTCTGGGGCACTAGAGTTCTACACGAAAACACCCATAAGAAAACTGCTCCCAGCACTGGGGAATAACCACATGGCAGTGCTACTGCCAGCTTCAATGGAAGCAAAGGATTATGAGCTGTCAGAAAATATCTGAGCATGATTTTACAAGTCATATGACACTTTCATATAAACGAGAACTCCAGAACTTAAACTGAGGTGTAGATCTCTATGCTTCTGGTAAACCAGCCTCAGGAATATTCCAACTGTCACTTGAGGTTAAACTGATCAGTTACTAGCAATCTACAGGTGGCAAAATTGACAAAAACTATACAATGATGATCATTTGGGCAAGACTGATCAAAAGAATGAGTCTGGAATGACTTGTAAGCTTGTGGGCAAAAACTGCTTGTCCTTTATCAGGCCAGATTACTGCTCCTCACAAACCAGTCCTGCCCCAAGCACCAACTATGTCCGTAGTGCTACACTACCGGATTCCCCCCAGGCTGCTTCTCTGTACCTTGGTTTCATGTGGCTGAAAATTAGGAGTAATATAGTTCTGTACCAGTCAAATGAGTTAGTAAAATCCAGAAACGGTTTGAGTTCCAAAGATTAAACTAGGCACTTGTACTGAATACATAGAGAAACTAAGGACAGTATTAAAGGTTTCACTGGTGCACTCTGAGAAGTAATGTAAAGTTTAATAGGAAAATATGGCATTATGTCTTAAGTCTTCATGTATTTTAATAAAGCTTGCTAAATATGGCCATAGGACATGCCTGCTTTTTTACAGAAGTACACCTATAAATATAAGTCAAATGAAAACTAAAGATCTTTCAATGCACATAAATATAGATCATTTCCTACTGGTCTGCATATAAGAACAGTTATACTATGATGTTGCTATCTGCATTTCCAGACTGGAAGGAAATTTATACGTAAGTCTTAGAAACAAATTACTTGCACTGCATATGAGCACTGGAAAGGTTTTTAACCACCTGTGCAGTAATCAGTCTAGCTCACTGGTTCTCAGTCTAGGCTGCACTTTAGAATCACCCTGGAGCTTTAAAAACTGTCAGTGGCCCAGAATTACCCCAGACTTAACTGCACTGGAATTTCCAGGGTGGCATCAGGCATTATGTGTTTTTTTTTTTAAGTCCCTCAAGTAATTTCCAATATGTAAGCTGAAGTGGAGAACTTTTCTCTGACCAATGTGAGTTTTCACCCCAGGGGAGGTCTCCATCCCTACAGTGAAATGGACAATGGAAGCAATTACCATGAGTCTAGGACTCAAGCCCCTCCAAGCCACATGACTCTTAAGTTTAATGTGAAAATGTTTTTGTTTTAAAGAGCACAGAGACTATCTGGGTATTTCTTCTCCCTTTGCAAGTCTAGACATAGCCCTAGTCTCTTGCATCCAAATCTTATCACTTGATCTTATTCCCTGTCTTCTCCCTAAAGCAAAGGTGAAACTTTCTAAATATAACTTAAATATAGTTTTATAGGCAATAAATCTTAAGTAAATCTATCCACACAACAAATTCTTAAGTTTAAGAAAATTAAAGAGGAATAATTTATTCAGTTTACCCTTTCTGCTATCCTACAGCTTTGGAATCATTTACCGCCCTAATCTGCAAAGGTTCAGAAAACATGGTGACAAAGTGGCATTTACTTAATAGATTCTATAAAGGCTTCAGTCAGACATTTAAATGGTTGCAATTTGTAGTTTGCCATTTCAGTAGTAAGGAGCTTAGGTAACAAAATAAATCATTACAATTTCATATGCATATTTTCTTAACTGCTAACAAATTGTTCCTCTCAGAAGAGAGTCTGTACATAATGAAGTAACCTTTCTTTCTGAGCTCTTTATTTAGGAGATGCTAACTTTTGCCAGGTTAATAAGAACACAGATTATTGTGGTGGAACAGGGTGAGTTAAAAGCTTACTGGGCTGACCAAAATGCTTACTTTTTTCTCAGATAAAACCAAATTCAGTGCATAAAATTAGATACTGCCTTTCAGACAGCCTTTTGCTCACCTTACTATCATGTGCTCTTGGGTGACTGATGTGTCTAAGTATTAAGCTTTTTATATCAAAACCACATCACTGAATATTAAAATTTTACTAGAATTCACTAAATGGCAGCTAGTATAATTTCTGAATGATGACCTTCCTGAATACCTGCCCAATGAAAGGATGGGAATGCTAGTCAGAAAAGACTGTGCTATTTTCCTGCTCAAGGAGCAGTTTTCCCTAACAAGAGGAGGGGCTTAACCAAACAATTTGCTATTTTCTGTACCTGTGACAAAAAAAAGTTCCATTTTTTTCCCCCTTGCTAATTGTGGAGATTAGATAATATGGTCACTCTAATGAAGACCCGGACTTCCAGACCTGTATGAAATGCCCCAGGGTCTTTATAACAACACTAATGACGTAGCTTACTCACATATCATGCTCTACAGAGTTCATTTATGTTACTATTTCTTTCTATCTTGAAGACAACCCTGTGAGTTAGATATTAATACTGTAGTCACAGATGACAGGTCTAAGGCTGAGAGGTGTCACCAGCTCTAAGAGGAGAAATGGGGACTCTGACCCTGAACTGCAAACTCATTGGGCTTCTGTTCTTCAACTTGTGTAACAGGAGTGAGAACAAAAACGGTGTCGTGTAAATAAAACAAAACAGGAGGTGTCTGAGCTCCTGCATCCTGACTATGAGGGAGAAAGGCCAGAGGCAGAGCCTACGGGCCATTTCTTGTCTGCCCTCTCTTGAATATTTTCACCAGCGGGGCCTGTAGTTCCTAAGGGCTCCTCCATATACACAAAGATGCACGGCTTCCTTATTGTCACTTCGAGCCACAAAAGAGACAGGAGTTGGGGTCGTTGAGCTACACAGAGCCCCCAGATCAAGCACCTCAGGAAGTAAGATGAGTCTCCTCATTTTCCTTCCTGATGTGAACCTCTATGTCCATTCACATTAGGAAAATGAGCTGAAGGATTCTGACCACCTTCAAGTATAATTGTTTCAAAACTTGATTCACTGACATTTGTGGAGTACTAGGAGACTGGGGGTGAAGTATAGGGAGCACATGTGCATAAATATGTGAATAGTATTAGCAATAAAAAATTATTGGATTAACTAATAGAAAAATGTATTATAGAAAAAGCTGAGAAAATGGATACTTCACAGCAAGACAGGAAAAGCTAAATAATAAAAGCTCAATAACCACCCCAACTGACAATGTCAGATATACATGAAAAATCAGAGAACTCAGTCCAAGGCCTGATCTTGGTACCTGCTTGAATTTGCATTAGTTTCCGCATGGTCTTTAGTTCTTGGAGAATGGCCTGCAATGTTGACTGGCAGTTACAAGTACAGCAGTTGGATCCAACTGACGAATTCACAACTGGAATTTCTCCTAAGCATGAAAGAAAAGAATGACATACTACGAACAACAACAAAATTATAAAGAGGGGAAAATAAACAAGGTATCTTGACAGCATTTTGAAGCATGTGTAGTTATTATTAAGCTGTTCCTGAAGAAAATGTAACCATTAATTTTCACAACTTAAATTTTGGGGTCTGACTTTATCTAATCATCCAGACTTCTATACTGTGAGGTGCATGCTGCTCCACAGGGTGGTGGGGCCTTCAGGAGTCTGCACACACAATGCATGTTTGCAGCAGGCCTGCCTGCTGCACACTGGTTCATCTCAGATAGCAAAACCATAAAAATTCACTAGAAACACACTCATACTATTTTGCACAAAAAAACTGGTGGCTGCCTATAAGATTTTATAGTAAGCTTTAACTGTGTCAAAGTATTAAAAAATAGCTTTAATGTTAAGCATGTTATTTCAAAAATAAGAGCTGCCAACACTGTGGTGTTTTTGGGGTGGAGAAAACAAAGGGGGAATCGGGCACGGGAGGATGTCTTTCAGCTTGGCGGGTTCAAGGGTGTGGGTGTGCTGGCACTTCTCCAACTTAATAAAGGAGCTTTTTTTCCATTCCCAATTTTACATTATCCCTCACTTCAGTCTCTTTCTCTGTTTGAATTTACTATCTTTTCCTTAATGAAACTGTCCTCTTCTGTTTCCCTTGTAAGTAAACAGGTATCTTCCTATTGTCCTTGGAATCTAATGGAACATTTGGAAAATCGCTCTTTTGGTGGCATTCCCACTGGCATTGGTATCCCACTCTGCCACCACAGAGCGGATCTTGAAAGACACTGTTATCAGGAATGATTTCCATAGATGGACGAGGTTAAGTTCTAAGGCGGTGGTCTATTTATATGTTTTATTATATGTTAAGTGTAATTTAAATCCTACAATATGCGTTATTTGTAAATATTCTAGAAAAATCCACCACAGCAAAACCATGAAGTACTTAAAAGATAACCGAATGTTTGGAGTAGCATAATTATTTACATTCAAAGTTGCAGCAAACTGAAATGTTACAACTTTAAAATTGCAAACAATTCAATGAAATACCAAAGTAGGCACAGTTATATATAATGAAATGAATTTCTATTGAAACTATGAAAACAAACACAAAAAGCACTATTTTCAAATGAAAACGGAGGAATTTATGTTTGTATTCTTGTCACGCAGTGGAAAACAGAACACTGTTTACCCAAAACTTACTGATGTGGGGTTCACTAACTTCATATACTCTAAGGGTATCCTATTTATCTGATCACTTTTTCTGTGGCAATAGATTGAGGAGGGCATTATAGAATATTCCTAGTCATCATTCTAAGTACTATCTCTATCATTTTTAGAGGACAAAACCAACCCTTTCCAGCTTGTTATAAATCATTTTCTAATTTTAAAGAGAACTGACTTTTTCTTTGTATGGTGGAGTCTTTTAAAGAGCCATCTCCCTCTAGCCTGGAAGCATGCCAGTATGTGAATCTGATAGTGGCTTATGTAATATTGAGAGAAAGAGAAGACACCCATACACCTCCTGGGGTCCTCGCTATCTCATCAGCAATGGCGCAGGATAGCTTTCATGCCTCTGAACTGGTTACTGCAAATTGTGTTTTAAAAAATAAATCAAAACAGTTCTGGGAAAAGATTCCTTAACTTTAAAGGAAAAGAAAATGCATTCTTACTTTTTTCTTGTTCTCTTTTTTGAAAATTATAGATCTATACACCTATGCATAATTTATAGAACAAGTAATACCCCATGTCACTAGGTGGAAAACTATCAATTTTTTCCTTAAGCTTAGAAAAAAAATTGCCATTTGATTTTTTTCTGAACAATTAGGAATTTAAGGAAATTTTACTTTAAGTAATCATTTCAACCCTAATGAAATAAGTTATAAAGTATGATCATTTGATCCAGTAGCTGGAGTGTAAGTTTAAACAGGGTCTCACTGGGATGTGGGATTATCAGCCCTCCATCTAGCAGGGACTCTTCCAACAATTGGCAAAAGTTCAGGAGTAAGCAAGAAGCTGTATTAGTAATACGAAATATGACCAGAAAGCTTCTTTTAATGACAAAGGGGAGATCTCTCTGTCTTAATGGTCAATCTTTTGTGACAATAATGTCTTTACATAGGCAAATGATAGATATAAATTCTTACAGGGCTTAAGAAATCATCACTGCGAATATAGAACTCCCCCTCCCCTGGCTTTCTTGCTTCTCAATTATGCTTTTTTCCCCCTCTGTGTCCTCCCTGTCTTTTAAAATAACTCAGCCAAGGCAGGTGTAAGGGTGGGTTTACTGTATTGAGCTCAAAGAGCATACTGAATATTTAGAAATAGAACACATTCAGACAACCCCTCCAGGAGAGATGATGAATGTCTGATAATGTCCATACCGTTGGCACTCCCAGCAGTGTGGGGCTGACTCTGGAAGGTTCTAGAGCGGGTGCCATACTGCCCTGAGAACTGTCCGCTTTGGGGTGGAAGCTCATTCCATGCACCACATGAAGAAGGGTGGAGGCTCTGTGAGACCTCAGCAGAGGAGTTCAAACGCTGAGGCCAGATTGAATCCAAATCCTGAGGTTCTTCTTTTAATTTTTCTCCTTCCTTGCCAACACGCTGATATATCCTTCCAGTGCTGTCATTCAGTAATCTTCTCATTCCTGTAATTTGTTTTTTGATTTCCATACTTTCATCTCCTAATGGAAATAGGCCCAAAAACATCACTGTAAATGAGCAAAAGGAAAAATAATCCACAACCAAAAAAAACACCCCTTCTTTGAAAATGGCAAAGGTTACTGATTCCAGATGCAACCTCTAGAGACTTAAGCAATCCATACAAATTAAACTGGCTATGGCCTGAAGAAACAGATCATATTCCTGGTACATCTCATTTTAATCTCTTTCTGGACAATTCTCTTATGATAAAAGAGGTTCCTTATGTGGGTTTCACCTGGAAAACACTTTAGATTCCCTCTTTGAGAATGTTTTCTGAGTGAGGGTATTGTAAGAAAACAGGCTGAGGCTGAAGACCAAGGATGAGACAAGACCCAAATTTCCTGCTTCAATCTGCAAACGTCAGTCACTTGTGATGGAAATCAAGGCCCCAAGGCAGCTCACCAACCTGGCAATCAGGCGCAAGTATCAGGAAGAATATGTGACAATGACTGGGACATGGAGCTTTCTGAAGATGGGCTGTTGGGAGCGCAGCTCATTATTATTTTTCATTAAGGTATCATTGATATACACTCTTATGAAGGTTTCACATGAAAAATACAATGTGGTTACTACATTCACCCTTATCATGTCTCCCTCATACTGCATTGCAGTCACTGTCCATCAGTGTAGTAAGCTGCCACAGAATCCCTACTTGTCATCTCTGAGCTATACTGTCTTCCCCGTGACACCACACACACCATGTGCACCAATCATGATACCCCACAATACCCTTCTCCCTCCTTCCCCACCCGCCCTACCCCACCCCTCCTCTTTGGTAACCGCTAGTCCCTTCTTGGAGTCTGTGAGCCTGCTGCTGTTTTGTTCCTTTAGTTTTGCTTTGTGTTACACTCCACAGATGAGGGAAATCATTTGGTACTTGTCTTTCTCTGCCTGACTTATTTCACTGAGCATAATACCCTCTAGCTCCATCCATGTTGTTGCAAATGGTAGGATTTGTTTCTTTCTTATGGCTGAATAGTATTCCATTGTGTATATGTACCACATTTTCTTTATCCATTCATCTATTGATGGACACTTCAGTTGCTTCCATTTCTTGGCTATTGTAAATAGTGCTGTGATAAACATGGGGTGCATATGTCTTTTTGAATCTGAGAAGTTGTTTTCTTTGGGTAAATTCCTAGGAATGGAATTCCTGGGTCAAATGGTATTTCTATTTTGAGATTTTTGAGGAACCTCCATACTGCTTTCCACAATGGTTGAACTAGTTTACATTCCCACCAGCAGTGTAGGAGGGTTCCTCTTTCTCCACATCCTTGCCAGCATTTGTTCCTAGTTTTTTCTATGTTGACCATCCTAACTGGTGTGAGGTGATATCTCATTGTGGTTTTAATTTGCATTTCCCTGATAATTAACGATGTGGAGCATCTTTTCATGTGCCTGTTAGCCACCCAAATTTCTTCTTTGGAGAAGTATCTCTTCATATCCTCTGCCCATTTTTTAATAGGGTTATTTGCTTTTTGAGTGGCAGGGCAGCACATTTAACAGAGAATGTTCTCCAGTATGACACTGGCAGAGAAGGTGTTACCTTCAGCAGTGACAGTGTAGGAGCAGAGAGGTATCCCAGGCAGGGGAAGAGGGTTTTGTCTTTCCTGGTCCACCTCTCAGGGGAGATGCTCTGGAACTATCCAGCTGCCCAAGCACCAGAGGGGAAGGGCAGTCCCTGCAGCCTGTTCCTCCATCAGCCTGGATCTGCCCAGACCAAATCCCCTGCCTCCTCCACTTTGTTACTCTATGCAAAAGAGAAACCCTCTCACCTACATCAACTTCTTTTTTCTTAATTGTGGTATAAAACACGTAACATTGACCATCTTAACCATTCAAAGTGTACAGTTAAGTATATTCACATTGTTGTGCAACAGACAACAATTTAAACATCAGTCCACCTCTAACCTGGGTTTTAAAATATAGATCTTGCGCTAGGCTATGTTATACATGCTCATGCAGTCACTCTATTAAAATGCCTGAAATTTAAATTATGATAGAAAGAACAGGCCCAGACAAAGTATCTATTAAGTAAAACAGTTCCTGCAAATAAGTACAGTATATTTAATATAATGATGTTTTAATGCACTTAACATTGTATAAGCCAGATTTCTCTGTAGAATTGGTAACTATGCAATGAATCTAGGTGTTTTGTGTTGTCTAGTTCGACAGTTAGCTAATTATATAAAATACATGATTGAATATAAGGAAACTTTAATATATGGTCTTGAAAGAAGTATCTTCAAGTTTTCTAAATGTAATAAAAATATTAATTCTGTCTCTAATATCTAACATGGGTGAACACAGAAATGACACAGATTTCCAAATTTATAATAATTGTTATGTGTTGGTATATGCCTGAGAGGAGAAATATTCTAATCTGTAATAAAACTTTTTATGTGAAACACCTGTGAATATTACAGTATAGAAACAATAAATCACATTCCAGGTTTTACGAGAAAAAATGACTAAGCATGATTTAAATAATGTGGAGCCAGCAAAATTTACGACCTCCCCATGATGTCTATGGAACAGGGTGTGTCTGGAAGAGCTCCCAGAAGGAGTTCTTATTTATTCTGAAAAATAAATCCAAAGGTGAATGTGGTGTTAGTTTCAGCATCCAAACACATACTTTCCTGGCTAGTTAACAGCACAGTTTGGGCAAGAAGCTTCTCTCCTGAGGGTTTTTTTAACTCCATCTTCTAGATCAGAGAAGTAGTACATGCATCAGAGGCTGCAGCACACTGACCTCACTGGCTGGTGGCTGCCACTCGGCTCCCTCCTGGCTCCCTGGCAAGAGCTGCACCAGGGAGGCCACATAGCCGCAGTCCTGAGTCAGTACCAATGGACTTCTCCACATGAACCCTGACACATCACAGCAAAAGGATGCTCTTTCCAAAGGTTCCACCTCTGTTCTGGAGATTGTATTCTTTGATAAAGCACTGTCTTTAAGGCAGGAGGAAGTCATAAGGATTCTGGAACTTTCTAAGAGCAAATATGCTTTGTCATGACCTTAGTTTCATGGTTCTAGAACTCATACCTCCAAAAATTACAGGATGAATACTTAAGTTTTGATACTTTATATTTTCATGTGCAGGGCAGAAATCCTAAGCTACAGGTAAAGTTGAGGAAAGAAGGTGAAGAGTGTAGAGGAGTCCATGGTGGGCTGCCCCTACATTTGGAAACATTTCTTCCAAAGTCAAAACAAAACACAACAACAAATCAGGCCCTAGGGGACCAAGGGGGTAGGAATGGTGCTGAGAA
This sequence comes from Manis pentadactyla, assembly GCF_030020395.1. Taxonomy (NCBI): domain Eukaryota; kingdom Metazoa; phylum Chordata; class Mammalia; order Pholidota; family Manidae; genus Manis; species Manis pentadactyla. The sequence continues at coordinate 100,872,048 of NC_080021.1, forward strand.
GGACAGCAAAGGCCAAGGCAGACCTGACTGACCCTGTGAGGACATTTTAAAGGACAGAAATAAAAGCTTCAGAAGTCAATGAGACGAAAGGGCAGATAGTGGGGAAGGTGGAAGAAGGGCTGATTGGGGAAGGCTTTTAGAGGAAGCAGCCTGGGATTCCCGAGAGGACGGCTAGACACGAACAAGTGGTCTGGGGTTAAACTAACCATCCTTCTTCTAGCCAAAGAAGCGGGGAGCAGCTCTGGAGCCTGATTATATTTGCAGATGGTGAGGGGCTTCAGCACAGAGAGGGACAGATGGAGCAGAGGGTCAGAAATGAGACCTGAAGACTGAAAGCAGGGATGAGAAAAAAAGCTGTGTCAACTGACACGAAATAGCAAGGAGTAGGTACTGAGCGCAGGTGAGCTGGCAGAGGCTCAGCCAACAGATGCCAGTGTGGTGAGGCAGACAGGCAGGGGCTGGTATTCCCAAGACCTGGACTCGCTTCCTCACTGTACTAACCTACTGCTTGCTACGAGACGAGTCACCTACTGTTCTCAGACCTCAGGTTCCTGGATTATAAACTGAAGGTCAGAACCAGCCTGTGCTCTGCATTCCCTGGGCACAGAAGCAGTCCAGGAGGGAGGCAGGTCCTCCACAGTTAGAAGACATGAACAGAGCAGCTGATACCTCCAAATGTCACATGTGACCTTCTCAGAAAAAGTAGGCTTATTCTGTTCTCTTGGTGGAGCCCAAGTTTTTTTCCTTTTCAATTGAGGGAGCCCAAGTTCTTTGATTTTTAAAAACTAGTTAGAACATTAGTTCCAACTGGTGTTTTCTCCATGTGTGTCAGGAGAAGGCCACTCTCAGGAGCAATGGGCTGTCTAAAGAAGGATGATTCTGTAAGGAAACCTGTGCCCATTTCTCATTCTATCTAATCCTATCTTACACTCAACTCCAAAAGGCTGAATCTTTATAGGAAAAGCAGAAACCCTACTAAAATGGATCCATGCTATGTGGCTCCCTTAGATTAAAACAACCTTAACTGAAATCCTTTTGACAGTTTAGTAACTACACTCCTTGAACAAGGTCTATAAAAGACTGCAGGCTAAATTCTATCTACCCTTCCACTATATTTCAACACTCCCCTAGGTCACTTTATTTCACATAAAGAATTTATATAATACATAGAGTCTTGCAACACAGATGTTACCATACAAGATCTCCTTTAACTTAGATAGGAGAGAAGGACATACTACACAGAATACGATTATTTATGGTCCAGGATGTAAAAGAAAAAGACGGTAATGCACAGGATATAGTGAGAGGCTATGTGTTAACATTGCATGTCCATCTATGTATGCCTTCTTATTGTGAAGACGCATGAAGAACGGTCATCATATCTTTGCCCTATAAATGAACTAGTGTTGATGTACAGTAGGTATTCCATAAGCCTGTCTTAAGAAAATGAAAGAAATGACTTATGAAAACCAGAATGAGTCCAGTATATTTCAATGTAATACAAGGTTATAAACAAACAATGCATCAATAGAATGGAGTTTTAAAAATATCAGAAATAAAGTATTCAATAAAGCTTTATCAAGTACCTCCTAGGCCCCATAGATAAAAAGGTCATCTGGTATAAATAAAAAGCTACCCACCCTCCAAATCTCTCAATATCTTTTACCCAAATCCCTTCATATTGATTGGTTGTTCCGAAAAATGGTCCTGGCTTTTCCCAGCCTATCTCTACCCTACTTGTGTGCCCTAGAACTGCAGTGAGCAAACCACCCTGTTATTGGCAGATGACTGCTTTCCTGAGGACCCAGCCTTCCCTGCAGCCCCCTGCATGAAAGTCATTCATCTCCCATTCCCTGGGAGCTGGAGAGGGTGGCCCCCAAAACATCACTCTTCTGGTTTTGGGAGGAAGCTCACTGTTTGAGCTGAGGCCACAGAGCTGTTTCATCTTCTGCCCTTCCTCCTGAAGGCGCTGGGAGTTTAGGTGGCAGATGATGGAGTTGAAATGTATAGGAAGGTCATCTCATTAAGGATCTCATGTGCCAGGTGAGGAAGAATAATTTTACACTGGAGATACTGGGTTATTACTCTGGGTAATTTTACATTCATTATCTTTCAATATAAGGACAGTAAATAATCAGATCTATCCTTTAGAAAAAAAATTCTGGCAAAACTGTGGTGAAAACAGGGTGGGGAGAGAAAACCAGCTAGAATGTTCCTGCCAAAGGCTGGGTGAGGGAGTGGACAGTCTGCACCAGGTTGTCGGGGGTGGCAAACACTTAAGAAGTTTCACCAAACATACATGGTGGTGGACTGTTTGTGGGGTGGCAAAGGAGAACAATCAATTAGAGATAACGCAAGGTCTCTAGCTTGGGAAACTGCTGGAAACTAATACCAGAGAATTAGAGAAAAAGGTTGGCAGGGAGTGAGGATATAATGAGCCTAGTTTCAGCAAAGAAAATTTAGATAATAAGCAGGCAATTCAGAATGTAGCTGCGTTGAACAAAGTTGACGACGAAGCAGTAATCCAGAACTATTCTGTTAGTGGTAGTAGCTACTATTATTATCAGTAGGAACTGACCCTCTGGACTGTACACTTCTGGGGTTCACTAACAATCAAGGGGTGGAATGACCCTTATATGGACAAACCAGATTTCCTATTAATCCACATGTTTAGAGCTCAAGCCGCCTTTCGATAGTAAAAGACCTATGACCTCATGTGTTTCCAAGCTGGTAAACTGAGTCAACCTCCTGGACTCCCTATCCCTGGGGCAAGCAGCAGTCACCTGCCTCAGAACTGAGTCATCTCCAGCTCCTGCTCTCTCTGCCACTAATGTCAAATCCATCACCAAGGGGTGCCATGCATGGTACCTACCACAACAGAAGGGCTGACAGAATCTTAGAGAACTGAGGGACAATTCTCCCACCATATTCAGAATTGACTGACTTTTTATTACAGTACCATGTCCTGTTTGTACTATTTTAAAGAGGCTGTTGAGAATCTTAAGGAGATAATGAAAAGTTAACAAAAAAGATTGAGGGAACAAGGAAAGGTTAAAAGAGTTGAATTGTTTCACTGAGAAGTAAACGGCTATTGAGGGACTTCATTGTCTTCAACTATACTGTGGGTTATTACGGGTAGGACATTTTTCTTTACTTATCAGCATGAGAAAAGTGGACTGAAATTGCAGCATCTGGACAGAAAGCAGAGCAACATACCGTCTTAAAGAGCTGACCCTTCCAGTTCATAAACACTAGAAACAGAGCGAGAAGCAGCTGAGAAGACATGCAGGAGAGGTCCCCACAAGAATGCGTTTCCATTTGGGATGATGAATAAGTTCTGGAAACAGATGGGGGAGTGGCTGCACAACACTGTAAATGTCCTTTACAAAAGAGAATGCTTTAAAACACCTTGCACTTTTCAGGTAATGACATGTTAAACAGGAAGAGTTGAGTGTATCTGTAAGAACTACTAAGATCGCCAGGACTTACACTAAATGGTCCAAACATCTCCTCTCAAATACTAGTAACAGCATGGAGCCATGTTCTAGAAAAGACTCAACTTCTGCCTGTGAAATGATAGCAATGAGAGAAAGAACAGGAAGAAGGGGACAGGGTTCTTTGTACCTGTGCTGCAGATTTCCTCACCACAAATCAGCCAGTGAGTCTAAAAGCAGAGGAATTTGAAATAGACTCTGTGCTATAAGGAGACCTGAGGTTGGCTCTCATTCCAAACCCATACTGACATGCTGATGTTATCAAGGTCCCACCTGGTCACCCTCAGGGACAAGAGCCCTGCTTACAAAGCACATGCAAGCCTGAGATTCTAACTCAGCAAAAATGGCCTGAAAAGCATCAGTTTATAGAATGATCAATAGTTGCCAAGTGAGCCCCTTTTCCCAAGGTAACCTTTAGTGGGACCCCAATAAATAAAGATAAGCAAAGCTCTGTGGAAGAGAGTGTGCCAGAAGCCGCATTCCTGAAACAGTCCCTGGAGTACGTTCAAGACTCCAAGGGCAGCACACTGCAGAGTCTAAATGCCACAGAGAAGGAAGGAGGCAAACGGTGGCTACAGGATCATTTTTTGGGTGGAATTAAATTCTACGATAAGGAGAATCTAGACTGCAAATGCGCTGCCACATGTCTGAGGACCCTGTTAAACTGAAAGTCATAGGTGGAAAACAAGCAGCCAGTGTATACATGGCATTTTCATTTAAAGGACAGCTAAGTTCTTTTCAAATCTATTTAGATAATATCAGGTTCATTCATCCATTCAATAAACAGTTACATGGTATAACCAAAAAAAAAAGAAAAAGAAAAAAACCTAAGATAAAGTCTCTCCTCTTCAGGAGTTTACAGTCCAGCAGAGGAGACAAGTCAATGCACAAACAACCCTAAGAACACAATGCCTCTCTTCTAATGAATGGGCAGGCTTGCCCCACATGGGCGCCTTGCAGCCAGGGTGGTAAGCTGGCACTCTTTTTAATCAAGGTTGAGGATGTGAAGCCAGGACAGGTACCAAAGGAGAACACCATGGATTCTAGCTGGAAAATAGGCCACAAGAAGGACTGGAGACAGAAAGTAGGGGCCAAAGAACAAAGGAATACCAGGAAACTCATCAAAACCAATGACTCAAAATGGGCTGTCACACTGCTTCTCAAATGTGTCCTTTAAAGAACACCTACAGACAAAGGGGAAGAAACAGCTATGGAAAGTTCAGGGCAAAGTCCTAAAAGGAGAAAAAGGAACAATATTCTCTGATGTCTTTAAGTTTTCCCTTAAAAAATAAATGCAAATGTTATACTCTGCTCCCCACTCACCGAGACGTGCAGATTCCCGTAGCCCATGGAACAACACTGGGCACCCCCCATTACACGTCTGTCCCTTTAAAATGCACCGTCCAGAGGGATGTGGGCTGGACAACTATGAAAGAAAAAGGGCTACTGCTTTTTAAGTAAGGCTTTTAAACGTCCTCAGCTACACTTTCTAGGAAGAGACTTACAGTGTCCATGACTGAACAGACAAAACCCAGGGAATATATGATAAAAGCCTTGGATGTGGCATAGATTACAAGTGTCCCAGGAATTGAGAGGAAGAGATCATTTGAAACTGGAAGGATGGTAGTTAGATTCAAGAAGATGGTAATATTTGAGTTGGTGAATAAAAGGTGGCTAGCATTTCCATGGGCACTTTTTGGAAGAGAAAAGGGAACAGCACTGAACAAAGACTGAAGGCAAAAAAAAAGTGGCAATGATGAGAAAGTTAACTCAGTTGGCATTCAAAGTGGTTAATGGGCAAAGTAAAGCCAGAAGGACGTGGGTGTTTTTACTTTATCCTAGAAATGACAGGAAATCAATGGTTTTTCCTGAGAGAGTGATCAGACCCAGCTAGAACTACCCACCAATTCAAAGAGTTTATCCACTTATCTCTCCCCTAAAGGTTCCCATATCATGGAAAACTGTTCCCTGATAGTATATATCGCACAGTTATTCCTTTGATGTGTAACTCCAGAGTCAGCAAGTGAGTTGGTTAGTTGCCACCACTTCAAGTACTGTTCAAGAATAATTGAGCCAGTAGAGAGAAGGGAATACTCCTACACCATTGGTGGGAATGTTGATGGGTGCAGCCACTGTGAAAAGCACTAAAACTAAAAATAGAAATAACCATACGACCCAGTAATTCCACTTCTAGGAATTTACCTGAAGGAAACAAAATCGTTGATTTGAAAAGATATATGCACCCCTATGTTTATTGCCACATTATTTACAATAGCCAAGACATGGAAGCAACCCAAGTGTCTATCAATAGATGAATGGATAAAGAAGACATGGTGCATATACACAGTGGAATATTACTCAGCCAGAAAAATAAATCCTGCCATTTGCAACAACATGGATGGATCTAGAGTGTAATATGCTCAGAGAAATAATCCAGGTGGAGAAAGACAAATACCATATGATTTCATGTGTGGAATATAAAAACACAGCAAAGTAAGCAAAACAGCAGTGGACTCAGACACTGAGAAGTGACTAGAAGAAGGGGTTGGTGTGGGTGGGAGAGGAGGATGATGAAGGGCACAAAGGGGCACAAAAATTCTCAATCATAATATAAGTTGGTCAGGCAGATAGTACAGCATGGAGAATATAGCCAATGATTCTGTAAACTTCTTCCTATGTTGACAGATAGTGACCACAGTTGTGGGGATGAGGGTTTAAGAATGTGGGTAACTGGTGAACCACTGTGTTCTGTACTTGAAACCAACATAAGATTGTATGTCAATGATACCTCAATTAAAAAAAAAAAGAATCGAGCCAAACAGTTAAAATTGCAAATATACAGGAAAGGTCTCAAAAATCAATGAAGAGGACAAATACTAACAATGGAAAAATGGGCAAAGGATGTGGACATGTAATTCATAAGAGAAAGAAGTAGTTTAAATCTCTTAATCTCCCTATTTAATGTAATGAGAATTAAATAATGGGAAATTCTTTGTCTATTAATTTCGTGAAGACTGTTATAGAGTCATAAAGCCCATTTTTGGTGAAGGTACAGGGTGATGGTCACTCCTGTGTGCTGTTGGTAGAGAGCCTTTCTGGAGAGAAATTCAGCAATTCTACTTACAGGAATTTATACTACAGGCACATTCAAACAGGTACCCAGGAAATATGCACAAGGATACTCACTGTAGCATCACTCTCCTTGTGAAATGTTGGGAACAACCCAAACATTTATCAGTGCAGCATGAGAAAACTGAGTTTGGCACATCAGTATAACGGAATTATGGGATATCTTTAAATACATGTAAAGAATAAAATAGGCTGTGTGGTAGTGATTTGAAAGTGTGTGCATGATGAAATATGAACTTCATGACAGCTGAGGTCTTTATTATCTCATCCACTACTAGATAACCAAGGCCTATCTGCCTGGCGCAAACTAAGCACTTAATCTGTGTGGAATAAGTGGAAATGTAGTTAAGTGAAAAAGTTGCACAGCTTTATTAGCATGATTCCACCTTCCTTTTAGTGTAACAGACATACACAGATTCTTTACACACCCTACTAGTTGGTTATTATAGCAGAGTGTGCAGAATCTTTCACCCTTCGTAACATGTTTTCAACTTTGTAAATTTTAACTTTAAAAATGGTTTTAAAATAAATATGTTACTATATTTGTCTAAGACATAAGTAATCTGGAAGAATTATGTGCAATCTTCTCCCTGTGGTACTCTAGCTGGATATAAGGCAACTGGTAGTGGCAGCTTTGGACATAAAAATATCTTCTATAATGTTATCCAGGAAAGATGAAGTTGGTTAGGAGTGAGTAATAGGTGGCTAAAGACATGGCAAGAAAGTCAAGAAAGGAGGGTGCCTGGGTATGGTACATTTTGTGACCCTGGCTGTTCATTCCTAAGACCACTTTCTCTTGAAGCTCATTACAAGCCATGTATTTTTTAAAGGACTTTGGCCATGTGTAGGGGCGTAAATGCTAAAGCTACCATTTATGGGGCACTTACTATGTACCAGACCCCCATCAACCACTCTGCCTACATTTAATCCTGATAACAAGCTGAGAGGTTCAAATATTGATGAATACATTTCACCCAGGAAAAAAAAGAGATTTTTAAAAAAATTTTATTTTGGTATCATTAATCTACAATTATATGAAGGACATTATGTTTACTAGGCTCTCCCCTTCACCAAGTCCCCCCCACATACCCGTTCACAGTCACTGTCCATCAACACAGTAAGATGCTGTAAAATCACTATTTGTCTTCTCTGTGTTGCACAGCCCTCCCCGTGCTCCCACACACACTATACATGTTAATTGTAATGCCCCCTTTCTTTTCTTCCCACCCTTATCCCTCCCTTCCCACCCGTCCTCCCCAGTCCCTTTCCCTTTGGTAACTGTTAGTCCATTCTTGGGTTCTGTGCTTCTGCTGCTGTTTTGTTCCTTCAGTTTTCTTTTGTTCTTATACTCCACATATGAGTGAAATCATTTGGTACTTGTCTTTCTCTGCCTGGCTTATTTCACTGAGCATAATACCCTCTAGCTCCATCCATGTAAAACAGAGATTTTTGAGACTCATGATTTAAACTGGACTCTTCAGGTTCCAAGGTCCATGAGCTTCACTATGCTACTAAATTGCTCACAGAACTAACTGATGGCAGGAAGGACTCCATTCACAAAACAGTTGAGCTGCATGGTATCGAGTACGCTGTCATGACTTGTGCTGGGTGCTCTTTGAACTAGTTAGCACCTTAACCACCTAGTTATGTTAACACATGTGCTAGAAACAATGAAATCATTGGACCAAACTGTTTTTATGGATTCTAATTTAGCTGTACTGTTTTAAACTAAAAATAAGGCTTAGACATTTCCTTTTAAATTGGAAACATGGTTCATGTGGACTTATTCTACAAAGGGCAAATACTAAAATTTGGAAAAAGTAGAGTAAGTTTATTCATGGTCATGATTTTGCAAAACCTATAGCAGAAGTCTTCAAAGGCTGACAATACACATAGGAGAAATATAACAAGACTGTAGATTAAGAGCTGCTTCCTTTTTCTTCCTTTCTTTTTTTTTTTTTTTTTAGTAGTATAACCAAAAGCTTGCCTTCACTCAGTAAGAGTTCAAATGTTCATAATTTACTGTTTTGAAAGAGATAATCCTTTTCAATATAATTTAAAATGTTGATCCTCTGATGTACTATACAGAAAACTTCTAAAGGAAAGCTAATAAAGAAGTGCAAACCCCCCTCCTGAGATGTTAATTTACATATATCACAGATCAGTTAAGTATGATTAAATACTGGCTATACTACATTTCTTTGGTAACTTAAATTTTTTAAGAATTCCAAGTTAAATGTACATGCTGTCATAGTTTCATCTTCATTGTAAATAACGTTAATGATAATGAAAAATGGATCATATTCACAGCACCTTCTTCCAAGAATCTCAAGGAACTCTGATACCTCTAGGCCCAAACACAGCTAGAGAGGGGCTGCCTTCCCTGAGTAAGGCTAACGAGAAATCTCCAGGGCAAGGCGACCACAGCTTAAACCAATGAGTTCCGAGTTTTTTTTGACCATGGTTCACAGCAAGAGATAAATATTTCATGATGACTTAAACATGCATACACACATGTATATCTCAAACAACAGTTCCATGAATTTATCCTTCTTGTATGCAATGTGCTCTGACATTTTTCTTTTCTTTTTTTATTTTTATTGTTTAGTCTTGTTGACAAATGGTTAAGTTGATTTCACGACCCACTTACAGGTCACCACCCCTGGTGTGAAGAACACTGCCTTGAATGTGGAGGTTTCAGGATGCTGTCTTGGGCAGGCTTTTCACTCTCCACACACTTTCTGGATCTACCCATCCTCTCCTGGCTCCAGTGACCATTTGTATGCGAGGACTCCAGCCCTAATTCCACTTTGGGGCCCCAGAATCATACATGCAGTCACCTGTTGGATAGGCCCACTTGGACATTTAATAAATAACCTTAAAATCACATAAAGAAAGTATTTTATGATGACCATTCCTGAGCCTTAATAAATAGCACCAATGCAGCTGTCCAAGCCAGAACCTGGGACTTCTCTCTCTTTCCCTTCCTCTCCCAGCCAACTAACCACTGAGTCCTGCTTATTAGGACTTCCAAATTTCTTCTGAATCCTTCCACTTCTCTCCACCCCTCATTCCTGTTATCACTTGGTAGGGCTACTGCCAAAGACTTCAGTGTTGCTTCCCTGCAATCTATATTCCACCCTGAAGCCACCCACATTGATTGTTCAAAGATGCAAATCTCATTATATGGCACACCTCAGCGAATGCCAACAAACTCAGACGGAGCCTGGCTCCCCACCATGGCTTAGCTGGCCCTCCACATCCACCCCCTCTGCCTATTTCTCCAGCCTTGGCTCTTGCCACACCCCTTCCTATTCTAAACTGGTGGCTGTCAGGTATGGCTGCACATTAGGGTCACCTGGACAACTTGTTAAAAGTGCCAGTGCCCAGACCTCACTTCAGGACAATGAAATCTGAATCCAACTAGTGACTATGATGGAGAGCCCGAGGGCCTTGACTTTAGCTGTGAAGAAGGCCTTAAGTGCTCTCACTTCCTGGCCTTCACACATCCTCACCCATCCCCATACTTTGCCTTCAGGTTTCAACTTAAATACCATCTCCCCCTAGCCTCTCAGGCCTGAGGAGGCCCCCCCTGCTCTATCATCCCTAGAATCCTCAATTTCCCTTACCACAACCGAATGGGCCTTAAAATATCCTAGCCTGGCACTAATGGCTACTCAATAAGTATCTGCAAAACAAATACAAGAATAAGTAAATTCTAGCATCAGACACACTGGAAAGCTACAGCTGAGGAAAACAAAACAAAACCAAACAAACAAAAAAACCCAAAACACTACTGATGTGCCAGACATAAACCAACTTCTGTGATATCTGTGGAAGAAAGTCATTTCTACAGAGTGTGGGGTGGGCAAGCAGAGGCCACCAGGGGCTTACCTCCAATCATGTCTTCTTAGGAAAACTTTCCCAAAGGAACACATCTCATCTTCATCATCTTCCCTGTTCATCAGAGATGATAGACAGGGAATTATTTCCCCCATTTAACAGAGGATAAGACTAAGCTGCTCACCCAAAAGGACCAAAGTAAGAGAAAGAAAGACAGGTCAGACTCCGGCCACACATCTCTGTGCTGCAACAGGCATTAGGCTCTCTCTCCCAGAGGGGAATTCAACAGCAAGACAGCGAACTTCCAGAGACTGCTAAAGCTAACATTTCTGCAGCAACTCCTCAACCACATTTCATACAATGCTTATTAAGGTACCCATTAAAGTCTTGATAGTAATTGAAAACATTATATATGTGCAATACGGATGAATTAATGTTAACAGAAGAACCCTAACTTTTACATCTCCTGACTTTTTACTTTTAAGCTGTACCTTCTCCTTGCATTTTCGTGGGATTCTTTACATTTTATATATAGGTGTAAAGTTATATTTGAGATATAATTCCATTAGCCATACAAGCAACTTCATAGGCTATTATGTTGCATCAACTTTTTCTGTAAAAATAAATTGTTAGGATATTATTCCTGGAACAGAATAAATTCTTGGAATTACTGAGTAACTTATGTACCATACCACTGTTCCAAGAACACATTACTTATTTTATCATGACAAAGTAAAGTTATTAATCTTCTGGCTTCCATTTCAACAATGAGATATGCTGTGAGATGCACAGACACCTGCATTACATTTCAATTCAACTTTATATCATCCATAAACATCTCTGTTTTGGACACCTCATCCAAACAAATGCTCATAGAATACTCATGTAGCACTGGATTTTATAAAACTATAAAAGTTCCTTGCTGTTAATTATAGAGACAAATGTCTCATCACATATTTGGTTACCAGATAGCATAATTAGTTTTCTCCATTAACCTTTCAGATATAAAATTTGGTTTCCAAATAAAAAAAAATTGTAAAACTCTTGGAATCCATTTAACACAGTATATTTGCACATGGGAAAAAAAGCAATATTAAGAAAATAATTTTATGAGTTCTTATTCACAAGGACGCTGTCTAGAATAGTGAAGGAAAATCTGTCTAAACTTCTTAATGATTTTAAAATATATGATCAAATATGCATGTAATAAGCTGTCCTTTGCACAGAAAGGAGGCATGGTGACCTGACCGTGAGTGGAATGTGTCCTTTGACCTCTCACTTCTGAGTATGGTGATGCAGCTAAACTGGTTCATTATGGCCTTGCATTTGTTCCCCTTCAGACAGGTATCTGGGAGATGACAAGGAAGGACATCCAGACTATGGCAACGCAATCGTTTTTCTCTGTTCAAGGCTAAATGCCCCCACAACCTTGGCCGGCTAAGGACCATGCTCCAGCTCCCAGGTGTAGGTGGTGTTTCTGATCCTCACAGTGACTAGGTGGGGTGCTCCAGACATTTATGGATACTTATGCTGCCAACAGTCACAGGGTGGGATCAAGGCCTCCTGCAGTGTGCAGGGCAGCCCTGCACAAGAAGAGCGCCTCCACTCAATAGACCGGCCTTTTTGGATCAGCAGATAAGTGATGTTATGGCTAGCGGAATAATATCTCAAATACGACCTACATATAAAATGTAAAGAATTTTACAAAAATGCAAGGCTAAGGGACAATGTAACAGAAAAACTACATTTTCCATGTTTTCACATGACACTCATCCATTTACTCAAAAATAGCTATTGAGAGTATACTCTGTGCTGGTATTGGGCACTAGGGCCACAGTAAACTGTGTCTTGCCTGCAGGAATTCAAGCTGAGACTCAAGCAATAAACAGTGGATCATAAAGACAACGGTGGTAGATGTCATTCTAGACAGACACCAGCAGAGCAGAGGCCTGGCCACAGCAGTGCAGTGTTCCACAGGTGCCTGCACAGTGCAGGCACTGGGGGCAGAGGCTGGTATACACACAAGAGCACAGAGTGCATCCTACGTCAGAGTTAAACTTTAAAAGGGGGCCTGCCATTTACCTAACAAAAAAGAAAAAACATGTGATGAAGAATAAACATTCCATTGCCAGTGTTGACTTATTTACTCCTGATGTGTGAGGTCCAGTTAGCTACTAAGAAGGACGTGTACATTTTCACCTCTCAGAGCCAGGTAGGGAGCTTAGAAGTAAGGAGTTGAATAGTAATGTTTTGAAATGGCAGACTCCACCACTTTATTTTGAAGTCCCCATGCCCCCCACTACATTATTCACCAAGTATCTCCTGACATTTACTATGATGGGGATGGTGCTGGTGGTGGGGACACAGAGATGATCTTTGGAGAGTTTACAAGTCACGGGGAGAGATAATAGATGTAACCTAGTAAGGCTTTTGCTCTGATAGAGACATACATGGGTCTGGGTGCTGTGGAGGAGAGGGGAGAGGGAAATCAGAGAAGACTGACTGGAGGGAAGTCACATCACCTTGGAGTCTTTAGGGATGAGAGGGCCAAGCAAAGAGGGAGGATGGTTCAAGAGCAGAATTCCAAGCAGAGAAGGAGGTATGTGCAGCCACTAAGGAGAGAGGAAGTAGGGCGCACTGGAATGAAAGTGGTTAGGTATGGCTGAAGTGTGGGAGGCAGAAGGAAAGTGTCAGGAATAGGCTCAGAGTCTGTCATACTTAGGAGTCATACTTAATATATTTTGGATGGATATATTTGGAAGTCCAAATGTGAAAGCCACAGACAATGAAAAGGATCAGGCAGAGGAGCATAAGTTACGCACAACATTCTAAGAAACCTAAAGCACCCGCTGGATAAATCACTGTAGGTTTGATGTTGGCTCCTCCCCAGGTCCACCACGGCGGCTCCTGCGGTTATTTCTTTTTTTTTTTAATTTTGGTATCATTAATCTACAATTACATGAAGAACATTATGTTTAATAGACTCCCCCCATCACCAAGTCCCCCCCACATATCCCAATACAGACACTGTCCAGCAGCATAGTAAGATGCTAAGGTGTTCTGTGTTATACAGCCCTCGCCATGCCCCCCACTCAATTATGTCTGCTAATAGTAATGCCCCCCTTTTTTTCCCCCTTATCCCTCCCTTCCCAGCCATCCTCCCCAGTCCCTTTTCTTTTGGTAACTGTTAGTCCATTCTTGGGTTCTGTGATTCTGCTGCTGTTTTGTTCCTTCAGTTTTTTCTTTGTTCTTATACTCCACAGATGAGTGAAATCATCCAATACTTGTCTTTCTCTACCTGGCTTATTTCACTGAGCATAATACCCTCTGGCTCCATCCATGTTGTTGCAAAGGGTAGGATTTGTTTTCTTCCAATGGCTGAATAATATTCCGTTGTGTATATGTACCACATCTTCTTTACCCATTCATCTGCTGATGGACACTTAGGTTGCTTCCATGTCTTGGCTATTGTAAATAGTGCTGTGATAAACATAGGGGTGCATATGTCTATTTCAAACTGGGCTGCTGCATTCGCAGGGTAAATTCCTAGGAGTGGAATTCCTGGGTCAAATGGTATTTCTATATTTAGTTTTTTGAAGAACCTCCATACTGCTTTCCACAATGGTTGAACTAGTTTACATTCCCACCAACAGTGTAGGAGGGTTCCCCTTTCTCTACAACCTTGCCAAGATTTGTCGTTGTTTGTCTTTTGGATGTTGGCCATCCTAACTGGTCTGAGGTGATAGCTCATTGTGGTTTTAATTTGCATTTCTCTGATGATTAGTGATGTGGAGCATCTTTTCATGTGCCTGTTGGCCATCTGAATTTCTTCTTTGGAGAACTGTCTGTTCAGATCCTGTGCCCATTCATTTTTTAACTGGCTTATTTGCTTATTGTTTGTTGAGGTACGTGAGCTCTTTATATATTTTGGATGTCAACCCTTTATCAAATCTGTCATTTATGAATATATTCTCCCATACTGTAGGATACCTTTTTGTTCTATTGATGGTGTCCTTTGCTGTACAGAAGCTTTTCAGCTTGATATAGTCCCACTTGTTCATTTTTGCTTTTGTTTCCCTTGTCTGGGGAGATATGTTAGTGAAGAAGTCACTCAAGTTTATGTCCAAGAGATTTTTGCCTATGTTTTTTCCTAGGAGTTTTATGGTTTCATGACTTACATTCAGGTCTTTGATCCATTTTGAATTTACTTTTGGGTATAGGGTTAGACAATGATCCAGTTTCACTCTCTTGCATGTAGCTGTCCAGTTTTGCCAACACCAGCTGTTGAAGAGGCTGTCATTTCCCCATTGTATGTCCATGGCTCCTTATCATATATTAATTGACCATATATGCTTGGGTTAATATCTGGACTCTCTATTCTGTTTAATTGGTCTGTGGGTCTGTTCTTGTGCCAGTACCAAATTGTCTTGATTACTGTGGCTTTGTAGTAGAGCTTGAAATTGGGAAGCGAGATCCCCCCCTGCTTTATTCTTCCTTCTCAGGATTGCTTTGGCTGTTTGGGGTCTTTTGTGGTTCCATATGAATTTTAGAACTATTTGCTCCAGTTTGTTGAAGAATGCTGTTGGTATTTTGATAGGGATTGCATCGAATCTGTATATTACTTTGGGCAGGATGGCCATTTTGACAATATTAATTCTTCCTAGCCCAGAGCATGGGATGATTTTCTATTTGTTAGTGTCCTGTTTAATTTCTCTTAAGAGTGTCTTGGAGTTTTCAGGGTATAGGTCTTTCACTTCCTTGGTTAGGTTTATTCCTAGGTATTTTGTTCTTTTGATGCAATTGTGAATGGAATTGTTTTCCCGATTTCTCTTTCTGCTAGTTCATCATTAGTGCATAGGAAAGCAACAGATTTCTGTGTATTAATTTTGTATCCTGCAACTTTGCTGAATTCAGCTTTTAGATCTAGTAGTTTTGGAGTGGATTCTTTAGGGTTTTTTATGTACAATATCATGTCATCTGCAAACAATGACAGTTTAACCTGTTCCTTGCTGATCTGAATGCCTTTTATTTATTTGTGCTATCTGATTGCCGTGGTGAGGACCTCCAGAACTATGTTGAATAAAGGTGGAGAGAGTGGGCATCCTTGTCTTATTCCCAATCTTAAAGAAAGGGCTTTCAGCTTCTCGCTGTTAAGTATGATGTTGGCTGTGGCTTTGTCATATATGGCCTTTCTTATGTTGAGGTACTTGCCCTCTATACCCATTTTGTTGAGAGTTTTTATCATGAAAGGATGTTGAATTTTGTCAAATGCTTTTTCAGCATCTGTGGAGATGATCATGTGGTTTTTGTCCTTTTTGTTGATGTGGTGGATGATGTTGATGGATTTTTGAATGTTGTACCATCCTTGCATCTCTGAGATGAACCCCACTTGGTCATGGTGTATGATCCTCTTGATGTATTTTTGAATTCAGTTTGTTCATATTTTGTTGAGTATTTTTGCATCTATGTTCATCAGGGATATTGGTCTGTAATTTTCTTTTTTTGTGGGGTCTTTGCCTGGTTTTGGTATTAGAGTGATTCTAGCTTCACAGAATGGAAAACTGTAAGGAGAATGGGTATTATGTCTTCTCTGTGGGTCTGATAAAATTTAATGGTGAATCCATCTGGCCCGAGGGTTTTGTTCTTGGGTAATTTTTTGATTACCAATTCAATTTCTTTGCTGGTAATTGGTCTGTTTAGATTTTCTGTTTCTTCCTTGGTCAGTCTTGGACAGTTGTATTTTTCTAGGAAGTTGTCCATTTCTTTTAGGTTTTCCAGCTTGTTAGCAAATAGATTTTCATAGTATTCTCTAATAATTCTTTGTATTTCTGTGGGGTCCGTTGTAATTTTCCCTTTCTCATTTCTGATTCTGTTTATGTGTGTAGATTCTCTTTTTCTCTTAATAAGTCTGGCTAGTGGCTTATCTATTTTGTTTATTTTCTCAAAGAACCAGCTCTTGGTTTCATTGATTTTTTTTCTATTATTTTATTCTTCTCAATTTTATTTATTTTTACTCTGATCTTTATTATGTCCCTCCTTCTGCTGACTTTGGGTCACATTTGTTCTTTTTTTTCCAGTTTCAATAATTGTGACTTTAGACTATTCATTTGGGATTGTTCTTCCTTTTTTAAATAGGCCTGGATTGCTATATACTTTCCTCTTAGAACTGCCTTCACTGCGTCCCAGAGAAGTTGGGGTTTTGCGCTGTTGTTGTCATTTGTTTCCATATATTGCTTGATGTCTGTTTTAATTTGGTCATTGATCCATTGATTGTTTAGGAGCATGTTGTTAATCCTCCATGTGTTTGTGAGCCTTTTTGTTTTCTTTGTACAATTTATTTCTAGTTTTATACCTTTGTGGTCTGAAAAGTTGGTTGGTAGAATTTCAATCTTTTTGAATTTACTGAGGCTCTTTTTGTGGCCTAGTATGTGGTCTATTCTTGAAAATGTTCCATGTGCACTTGAGAAGAATGAGTACCCTGCTGCTTTTGGGTGTAGAGTTCTGTAGATGTCTGTTAGGTCCATCTGTTCTAGTGTGTTGTTCAGTGCCTCTGTGTCCTTACTTCTTTTCTGTCTGGTGGATCTGTCCTTTGGAGTGAGTGGTGTGTTGAAGTCTAGAACGAATGCATTGCATTCTATTTTCTCCTTTAATTCTGTTAGTGTTTGTTTCACATATGTTGGTGCTCCTGTATTGGCGCATATATATTTATAATGGTTATATCCTCTTGTTGGACTCCCCTCTTTATCATTATGTAATGTCCTTCTTTATTTCTTGTTACTTTCTTTGTTTTGAAGTCTATTTTGTCTGTTACAAATACTGCAACACCTACTTTTTTCTCCCTATTGTTTGCATGAAATATCTTTTTCCATCCCTTCACTTTTAGTCTGTGTATGTCTTTGGGTTTGAGGTGAGTCTCTTGCAAGCAGCATATAGATGGGTCTTGCTTTTTTATCCATTCCTTTACTCTGTGTCTTTTGATTGATGCATTCAGTCCATTTACATTTAGGGTGATTATTGAAAGATATTTACTTATTGCCATTGCAGGCTTTAGATTTGTGGTTACCAAAGGTTCAAGGATAGCTTCTTTACTATCTAATCATCTAACTTAACTTGGTTATTAAGGTATTATAAACAGTGTGATGATTCTTTATTTCTCTTCCTTCTTATTCCTCCTCCTCCATTCTTCATATGTTAGGTGTTTTATTCTGTACTCTTTTGTGTTTCCTTTGACTGCTTTTGTGCATAGTTGTAATTTTATTTTTTGCCTTTAGTTAGTATTTGGTTGGTCTGCTTTCTTTGCTGTGATTTCATTTTCTCTGGTGACATCTATTTAGCCTTAGGAGTGCTTCCATCTAGAGCATTCCCTTTACAATATCCTGTAGAGGTAGTTTGTGGGAGGCAAATTCCCTCAACTTTTGCTTGTCTGGGAATTGTTTAATCCCTCCTTCATATTTAAATGATAATTGTGCTGGATACAGTATAGTTGGTTCAAGGCCCTTCTGTTTCATTGCATTAAATATATCATGCCATTCTCTTCTGGCCTGTAAGGTTTCTGTTGAGAAGTCTGATGACAGCCTGATGGGTTTTCTTTTGTAGGTGATCTTTTTTCTCTCTCTGGCTGCCTTTAATACTCGTCCTTGTCTTTGATCTTTGCCATTTTAATTATTATATTTCTTGGTGTTACCCTCCTTGGGTCCCTTGTGTTAGGAGATCTGTGGGCTTCCATGGTCTGAGAGACTATTTCCTCCCCCAGTTTGGGGAAGTTTTCAGCAATTATTTCTTTAAAGACAATTTCTATCCCTTTTCCTCTGTCTTCTTCTTCTGGTACCCCTATAATGTGAATATTGTTCCGTTTGGATTGGTCACACAGTTGTCTTAATATTCTTTCATGCCTAGAGATCCTTTTATCTCTCTCTGCCTCAGCTTCTCTGTATTTCTGTTCTCTGATTTCTATTCCATTAACAGTCTCTTGCACCTGATCCAGTCTGCTCTTAAGTCCTTCCAGATATTGTTTCATTTCTGTAATCTCCCTCCTGACTTCATCCCTTAGCTCTTACATATTTCTCTGCAGGTCCATCAGCATGGTTATGACCTTTATTTTGAATTCTTTTTCAGGAAGATTGGTTATATCTATCTCCCCAGGCCCTCTCTCTGGGGCTGTCTGGGTGATTCTCAACTGGACCAGATTCTTCTGCCTTTTCATGGCAATAGAGGTAGTTGTAGGCAGGTGGCATGTGTGTCAGCTGGGAGAACAAAGTCCCTTCCTGCTTGCTAGTCACCTTGCCCTTCTCTGCTGCCTGTGTCACTTACTTGCACACTGGGAGCAGCCTCTGGGTTATTTCCCTGAGCTGCTATGGGTGGGGCAGCGCTCGGGGTAGCCCAGAGCCCTGCAGGGAGTGGTAGCCATGCCGGGTGTGTTCTCCTGCGAGAACCGTGCCCCTTCACGTCTTGCCCCAGCCTCCTCTGTGCCGGGCAGCTGCATGCCGGTGGCAGCCTGTGGGTCTGGCCTGGGTAGGTGTGCGCTGGGAGGAGACTCTGCGCGGTTGCTGTGGGCAGGGCCACTCTCTGACTGTTCCGCCACTGTGGTGGAGCAGCGCTGGCCGGGGGAACGAATGGCAGGCTGCTTATCACCGTGAGGGGCTTCAAAGCTGCATTGCCATCCAGGGGGTTGGGGGACCTGAATTTCCTTAGGCTTCCCAGCCTGCTGGGCTGAGTGTGCCAGGATGATTCCGTCCTGCTGTTAAGCCTCTGTCCCTTTAAGACTTTCTAAAAGCACCCACTTTTCCTTTGTCCCAGGGGAGCCGGCTGTGGGGACGCACTTGCAGATTTTACTTTTCCATTTCTCTAATATCCAGTACACCATGCAATGTGTGTCTGTGCCCCTGGTGCAGATTACTAGGACTGGTTGTTTAGCAGTCCTGTGCTTCCACTCCCTCCTCACTCCAACTCATTTCCTCCTGCTGGTGAGCTGGGGTAGGGGATGTGTTCAGGTCCCACAGGGCCATGGCTTGTATCTTACCCTTTTCATGGGATGCTGAGTTCTTGCAGATGTAGATATAGCCTGGCTGTTGTACTGTATCTTCTGGTCTCTCTGTTAGGCGTAGTTGTATTTGTTGTATATTCAAATATATATATGGTTTTGGGAGGAGACTTCTGCTGCCCTACTCACGCCGCCATCTTGGCTTCTCCCTCTCAAGAGTATATTTTATTGTGTAAGTTAATGGCCAGATGAAGAGATACATAGGACAAGGTCCCAAATTAGGGAGCTTCTATCCTCCTGGAGTTTAAGGCCTGGCTTGGTGGCAGCGGAGTTAGTGTGGTTCTCCAAGCATAGAAGCTCTCCCCAACTGAGAAGCAGGACCCAGTGCAGTAGAGAGTCCTACAGTTAATTGTTTTCCAGGCACTCTTCTCTCCAATAATCTGTGACTTATAAGAATAATGGACTTGCTGTGTAAACATCCTAGGTCTATTTTTAACTTTGAGATGTAAAACACACAGTTCCAAAATCTTTATTTTATCTTATAGATGGCCATATTATTTTCTTCCAAAGGTAAAAATCCACATTCCCATGGGAACTGGAGAAGCTAAATTGTTAATACATCTCCTTAAGAGTCTGTTCTTTGTGGAAAATTTTAAAAATATGATTTGGTCAAAATCAGTGGAGGAAAAGCAAACTAACATCACATTAGCACACACTTACTTATAGAGTCATTGCGGAACCTCACCAAGTCTTTATGAGAAACAGAATGAGGTGCCTCTCCCTCACAGGCCTCGGTGAGCAGCTACGTGCAGGGGCCTGTTCCCCCACAAATATGACATGTGCCAAGGTCTGTTGTTGTTTAAGCCATGGCTTTATTTTCTGAAATTAAGGTAGAAAAACTTGCTTCATATGGAACTTGAGAAATAGACAATGCCAAAATCAGTTAATAATCAGGTCAATACCATCTTAAGCCCCCCTCTCGAAAGATGTACCAATGTTACAGCAGAATACAGAACCAGTCGAGCATATGCTATTTTTCAATTTTGGTTTCCAAAATGTCACTGGCTTTCAAATTTGAGTTCCTCTCCTGTGTGGTCTTTTCTAGATTTGACAAGAAAAATATTTCAAGTTGTATCTCACAAATCAACATCAGAGATTCCAAATCTCTACACTAGTTGAGTTTATTACAAACATTTCTTCCAGTTAAATGAGGTATAATTTGGCTCACTAAATGGCTCTACAATCTCAACTTAGCAATATATTTTAAAACAAACCTTCAGAGTCCTACACAACAGTATCCAATATAGTCATGCATTTAGATAATGAAGATTTGAGCACCTATAATCTAGGTACCTATTATGAACACAACACTGTGCTAGGTGCTCCAAAGGACACAATAAAGAATCCAGGCCACATATTCTCTGTGTTCTTATAATTTACATGAGGAGAGATGGTGCAAATAAACCACCACAATTCAATGTGGCAATATTCAGGTTTGGGAGCAAAGCAGGACATTTGTAGGGTGACTTGGAGCATAATAAAGCCATGTATGAAAATAAGTAAATCTTAGGTAGTACTTGGTGAGCGCCTTAAAAGCATGATGTTATTATTCAGTGCTAAGGTATTGAGAAGAAAAGATAATTTCTAGTTCAGAGGGAGAGAGGAGAAAGGGCTAATAAAACTAAGAATGCAGCATTTTCTACTTTGAACAAGTGTTTTACCATGTAGAATTTCCTGTTTGCTGCGGGGGACCTGATGAGCCAGTGTTACTGTTCTATTACATAAGATAAAGAAAACCTCTCAAGAGTTTTGTCCAAGATGTTAGTAGCTGCTAACCAGAGATCTAAACCAAGGTTTTCTGACTTTAAACCTCACTTTTTTCTACTATGCTATTCATAGGGAAAAGGCTTCCAGACCTATGTAATGTTTGAATTGGGCTTTAGAAACAGATAGGAGAGACAAGATTGCGATAGATGGAGTCTGGGAATGGGATAAGACATGGGAAGGATCAGGACCTGGGGCAGGTGCTTTAGCAAGAGACTGGCTGACACAAGCAACAGCTTTCAGTAAGAAAGAAGAAGAGACAAGGTTGGCAAGGTGAGCTAGATACAGACAGTGAGCAGCAAAGGGAGGAGGGGAATGGTCATTTCCTCAGAGGCTGCATGGCAGACAGAACGTGGGAAGCCATGTCCAGATCCAGGCTCTCATCTACGAGCTACCTGACATTTCCAAAGGTCTGCTTTTCCATCTAAAATTGGCAGTAACAATAATTTGTGAGGGTGTGAGGGTGCCATGAGACACAGCATGGGAAGTGCCCGGCATGCAGGAGAGGTTAAGCTTTACTTCCTTTCTTCCCAACAGGTCCTGGGCTTTCCTTCCTTCTCCCGGCAGTGCCCCCATTACATCTGGAAGCCCAACCTTGCAGGGGAAAGGTCGAGGAGTTCTGCTCTCAGATCGGCTGTGTAGGGGAATGGCAGGGGCCAGCAAGGGCCAAGGCAGCTCTGCCACCATGAAGAGCACAGGACTGGGTTCAAAAGACTGGCTTTAGAGCATGGCCAGCTAATCACTGTGTGATCTTCATCTCTGGGCTCAGCGTCCCATTTGTGTCACAGATATAATGCCTACCTTGTGGGGTGGTTGTGATATTAGCTAAGTGATCCATGAAAGTCTGAGACAGGCCTCACTGCAGGACCCCCCAGACTTGTGGCAATAAGGAACATCTTGGAGTGTAAGTCTGCATCTGCAGCCACAGACACACAGTTATATGTGCACTTACGTGCAAAGCAGCCACCTTTGCTGAAGCTTCCTCAAAGGCTCTCAACTTTGACTGTTTGCAATTGTTGTGAAGCCATCTTCAGACTCATGGGAGAGCCTGGTATCCTTGTAGTGTTGTGGGAAATCTTAGGAGCCTCCGGACAAGAGGCCCTTCCTTGTGATGAGGGCACCTGGGAAGTTCTGCTGAGGCCCTCAGAGTGGGGGAGGCAGAGGAGTGTGGGACACAGCACAGGCACTCCAGGTGGTCAACTCTCCTCAGGCAGCCCCACAACCCTTCACCTGTGGAACATACTGGGGCTTCCACATGGGGGTTCACTTGAGCAAAGCATTCCATGTGGTTAAGAGCATGGTTTTGGAGACTGACAGACTTGGTTTTATCCTGGTTGTGCCACTGATTTAATTTTTGAAACCCTCAAATTCCTCATCCATAAAGTGGGAATAACAATATGTTCTTGGGCATTAAAGAGCTTATTAAAGTGCTCATGCAGCATCTTTCAGGCCCAGCATATTTTACTTCTTAGGCCTGTGATATCCTAGACAGCTGCTAACAAACAAGGGCTGCTCACATCAGAGGTGGGTATAAGAATTTGTTACCTTCCAGGCCCAGAATATGAGAGTGTTTTAGGTCATGAGCAGGGGAGGGCTGGAAAGGGACAATTGTTTAAGTTTTACATAATCGGTCATGGGATTAATGGGATAATATACAAAATTCTTGCATAGTGCGTGGCACACAGCAAACTCTCCCTAAATGACGCCTACTATTATGGTGTCATTCCTAACCCCAAGAGACACTCAGGCCATTTTGGATCTTCATTTCATTTGAGGTTGCTTCTCACTCTGGGAACTCCAGTCACAGGTGTGGAGAAACATCAGGGCCCCCTTCCTCTTGGAAGGAGGACCCAACTCCCCACTCCCCAACAAGAACCAGGTGGGACCCACCCAGGCCACTTGGGGATAGGGAAAGGGCCCTTTCATTTCACAAAGGACCTGCCCATTTCTCCAGGGAGGAGAGTTACATTGGGATTAGGAGTTAACTCCCTAACTTGAAAAAGTGGGTAGCAATTTTTTGGGTTTCACCTTTAAAGAAATTCCGGGGACCCTGGTGAGGCAGCTGTCATTGAGAAAGTCACTGACAAGAGATTAAACAATTCAGAGATCTTGACTCTGCTCAGTTGGCATGGCTATTCTACACCGAGACACCAAGCTTCATCTTCTGACAGTTGTAAAACTGAAGTGAATATAAAGGAACTAAAATAGGGTCTGGCATGTAATCGGAATTCAATAAATATTTGTTGAATGAATACATGAATGAGTCTGAACACCTGAAAATAGACACGTTTCAAAGTTATAGACCATAATAGTAAATCTAAAACAAAATCTAAGATAAGGAGATTTTGTTAAATGTTTGCATTATGGCTATGAGTAATAAATTGGCTCATTAAAATGCTTTCCAAAAGTTCCTTGCTACCAGCTAAGGGCTCCTGAGTGACCTTTGAATTTGCCTGGCTCAACATGGTGTAGTGAAAAGATCTCTGGAAAGGAGAAATGGGTTTACTCCTGGGTCTGCTATTTATGAGAAAGTCACTTAACTCTGAGCTTCAGTTTCCTCCTCTGGGTTATGGGAATAACAGAATAACAGCATCTGCCCTGACCACTTCACAGGAATACTATACAAATCATGGACTGCAGACATGAAAGCACTTTTCTAAACTCTAAAGTGCAGCCCTCACTTCATCTGGTTATAATGACACTTGCCCCTCGGCTGTGGCTCCCACCACTCCTCCCACCTGGAATCTTCTCCACTCCCTCTGCCTATCCAAATCTTTCCCTGGGTCAAGGTCCAGCCTTTCCAGAGCCCTCTGCTCAACCCTAAATTTGATCCTTCCCTTCCACCTCTGTTTTTACTTGCTGGCCCAATGGTTCCTGTTTGTCAGTTAGTCACCTGTCACAAAGAGTGCATATGATGGGATGTTTCCAGCTCAGGAGGACATGCACTGGGGACCCATTGTGGCAGTTGCTATTTGAGAGACCTCTGGTAGGTTACTGACCATCACCAAGTCCCACCTACAAAATGGAGCTGATAATGAGACTTACAGATTTGCTATGAGAAGGAAGTGAGGAATTCGTGTGAGGTACTCCACTCAGTGCTGCACTCAAACCACTGTTGCTGTTATGATTACTGAATCTTGTGCCTTTACTGTGTTTTGAATTTTTCCTATCTCCCCAACTAGGTTTGGTCCTTGACCTGGTTCTCTGGGTACTGCACTCCCACTCCCATTCCGGAAAAGTGCTGAGCTCATAGTATTTTCTCAAAAACACCTGTTGAATTGATTAAAATGGATTAAGTTGTTTTTCTCCAAACACTGGTCAAATCTTTATCATCATCCATTGGCCAGCTTGACAAAGTCAGTGTCCACAGTCTAAAATAACCTCTTTTGGCCCTATTACCACATTAAAAACAGTCACCCCTAAAGCACTCAGCTGAGCCATTCACACTACTAAGCTATCCTACCATGTTAGATGCAGTAAATTAGTCAACAGCCTAAAAATATTCCAAATAAATAGATATCATGTGGGAACTCTGCCAAGTTCTGGAGCACTCTCTTCCCCTGAGACATGAACTTTTTAATCTTACAGGTGCAGACAGTATCAGAGATAACACATACATTTGAACAGAAAATCCTATACAACATCCTGGGGACCATGTGTTAGGACTGTGTCAGAGGTGAAGAATTTTGGTGTTTTGCTAACAAACTCTCTTAGATGTCTTAAACTGTGCACAGAATTCTATACTATAACTAGTAGTACTATGGATAGACTCTGGCAGCTTTCAAAACAAACATGATTTAAATCTATGTTTTGAGAAGAGGAACTATAAACTAAACAATGCCAATTTTATAACATTGTCAACAACAAAATTCTTAATTTCATATGCTATCAGTAACTATTTCCAATTGCTCTAGAAATTATGTTTGTGTTTTACTTTTTAAAAAAATTGACCTACAGATCATAAAATAAAAATGGGCCTTGGGAACCATATCACCAGACTGAGCAAAAGATGGAGAAGAAACCCAGGTACCCTTCCACGCTGTTCAATCTTTTGTCTCTTAATGTCTAAGGCTTCTTGTCCAACAACTCAGCTCATCCCAGCCCTGGGCTCTCATCTTCCTGGACCTGAGCTGGGAAAAACAAAAGCAGCACCATCCACCCCATTTGAGTTTACATTTTACTGAATTCTGAGCAGTAGCATCTTCCTGTTCTCCATCCTGCACTCACTCATGCCCAGAATTAACGTAATGTATAACGTCCTTACTATTTTCTAAGTGTACAGCAGAAAGGGGAAGAAAGCCTGCTCTGATGGAAAGTAACTAAACCAAGGACATGATGTTCCACTTTCATGATACATATAAATTTTCTAATAGGTAAATTCTTCATTTCAAATGGCAAAATAAAATGATACTCAGATACAGAATTCCAACCAATCAAGTTTAGGGAACTAAAAATACAGAATTCCAACTGCTTAAATTTAAGTAATTAAAGAGAATATTCTCCTTCTGGATCACAGCCTTTCACTTGACTATGAACATTTTGGTTTTCAGTTCTCTTAGCAGCAAACAGGTGCTGAGAGTAGGGCTGGCCTCAGTAACACTCCCTCCCTCCATTGAAAGATGCATGTGCCTTTAGGGATGCTTGTATAAGAATGTTGAAATTTCCCTCCTATTTTATCTCCTTTGCAACCCACCCTTTCTCTTCCTCAAAACAAAGGTGAGATCCCAGTTACAGAACACTGCATGTTGGGCTTTGATGTTGTTTTGAGGTTCAGCACTACTTGGACTGGGTCCGAGCAGCAACCCTGCTGCCCTCAACCCATCACTCTCCCCAGGACAAGGAAATTCTGACCATTGCTTTTAATTATTCTTGCCTGGACTGTCTCTTGCTTTCTGCTTCCTTGATGTGCAACACCCAGCTCTCACCCTCCTTCCAGGGGCTGCAGAGGTGTTCAGGATGGGCAGTGTTAAAGCCAAATGCCACCTCCTATTCTCCACTCCTACTTCTGGGTATTTCACTCTTATTGGCAAAATGCTAGGTCGATTAATTTTTGGCTTATGGTCTGCAAATAACCAGGTGTACATGCAAGGTCCTTCACGTATGGTATTTGTACCAACATCTGTACTTGCAAAGAGTGGCAGTGTTTTTGGCCACCTACACTTGTTGATGTCTCAGAGATGCTGCTTTTGCTCTGCTTGTCCCTGAGGTGAGCTGGAAAGGAGGATAGTAAGAGCAAAGCACAGCTAGTCTCTCTGACCAAAAATGATGGTGTGAAATGAACACAAAGGCGGAAGATGAGGAGCTTCTCAATGATAACTAGTTCTGTTAAAAGGTGGTTAGGGGGAAAAAAAATCACATTTTTATTTTCCTTATGCTTTTTGACTGTAGATTTAATTTAATTTTGTCATGGCAGGATTAGCAACTGGGCCACAGAGGTGAAGGAACATTAGAATAGACAGCATATTAATCCTCTATCCCACCCAAGGCAGAAGCAAAACCAAACAAACAGCAGCTTCCTGGAGACTGAATTTCTGTTATCCAGATGTCAAAGATGTAATGCCCCAATTACACAAACTATTGCTAGTGAAGCATGCCAGCGAATATGCAATGTAAATGGGGTGAGCGCAGAGCGACAAAACTGCACAGTCAGCATCTGGCTCTGGGAGTGAGTGATAATTAGCACTGTGTGTAGACACTAATAAACATTTATGTCTGAAATTACAACTTTTAGCAATGTTAATAAGGGATATATTGGCAATCTGTAAAATAAAACGTCTTGAAAAGAATGTCATACACTAAGCAATGGCAGACATTTCCCGTTTTGGCACGACCTTTTTTTTTTTTTTTATTCCCTTAATTGCAAATGGCCAGGCTGTTTTGCTAAGAAATTAATTGACATAGGAACCTACCTAAAAAAATGGGTTGTGTCTCTTTGGCCTCCCCATTAACATCGTTGCTGAATTCTGACATCTTATATACCTCATGGTGATAATCTGGGATGAGAAAACAATAAAAAATTAGAACTCTACTGACCAGCAAGATATGAATAAGCAATAAAGACTAGGATCTCATTATATATAGTATGTGTAATCTATACTTTAACTTAGATATATAATTTTGGGGAACTTGGTTAATCACAGAATTTGTGGTCACTAATAATTTCTAAATCTTTGCTTGCTCTGGAGAAGAAAACAATCTTGAAATATTGCTTTGACTTTGCTTGATCACATAGTTTTCATAGTAAGTTTGGCCATAGACGCCAATTACCAGTCTTCCTTTACTTCAAATGACAAGTATGTTTACAAGGAAAAGAAAAATCTTGTCCAGTCATAGGCCAGGGGAGAATTCCAAATTTACCCCCACAACCCATTTTTGAGTATAGCATATCAATAGTATGCTTGAGAGTTACCCACACTCTGTTTTCTCTATTTATCTAGAGAAGGCCCAGCCCTTAAGCAGCATACAAGAAAGCACACATGAAAAATACTGATTTTTTTATTTCAGATAGTTTGTATTAGAAAGCAAGATTCTCATCTTTCACATAAGTGACTCTTTTGCCTTCAGCTATTGCATTTTAATATGCAATAGTTTATTTTCTAAAAATGCACCTGCAGAGCAGAGGGAAGAATCAAACACATAATTTTAAAAAAGGAAAGAAAAAGAAGAGGAAAAACTTGCTATGTCAGTCAAACTTTAAAATGCAATTTTCTACAAGCTTCTCTATGAAGGCTCCTGTGCTTGGCAATTGTCTACTTGCAAAAAGTAGGATCCCCTAGAACCAAATAGAGATCCCTTTTAACAGCTATTCCATTTTGTTGGCCTTAGGGCTCTCAGGACAAGGTATGTACAACTACTCTCACTTTTCAGATAAAGTGGTAAGTTCCCTGAAGCCATAAAAAAGAAAGCAGCCTACATTCAGGAATGAATCAATAAACGAACAGGCCAGTCACATATGGAGAGATTTTTTAAGTACAAATGACTGAGTAATCAACACTGATGGAAAAAATGTACATAGGAAGAGGGAAGCGCCAAGTATTTTGAATACGTAAAACGATTTCAGGCCTCTTTCACTGAACAGCATCCAAACTAAAT
The DNA here is from genome assembly GCF_030020395.1 of Manis pentadactyla. Lineage (NCBI taxonomy): Eukaryota > Metazoa > Chordata > Mammalia > Pholidota > Manidae > Manis > Manis pentadactyla. The sequence continues at coordinate 100,900,410 of NC_080021.1, forward strand.
CAGGGTAAACAGATATGAGTAGATCTCCAAAATGTCTATAATCAAACCATTTTCAAACTAACCCGAAAGCAGGCTTTATAGAATCTACAGCATAGTTAGCTCTGCTTAGTTGAATTAGCTCTTTCTTGCAATTGCCCTCCAATTATCGTCAGCTTACACGTAACTTCTCCAGGTAGTTGAAACAATCACTTTGCTCTCTACTCTGCCAATGCTAGATAAAACAGCACAGGGAAAGAAGACGGTCTCTATGGTCTGATTTTGATCTCAAGTAGATTCAAAGAAGATATTTAAATAGGGTGGTTCTAAACTGAATATGAGGACTTGTGACATTAGGATGAAAAGAAGTCATATGCAGAATTTAAGATGACACAATGCATTTTGCCAGACGTATCTTTATGTCTGCTCTTATCTTCAGTTCTCAGTCTTTTTTTTAATTTAAATCAGTTAAATAAAGAGTCTAACAAGTAAGTGAACACAGACAAGATTATTCAACTTTCCCTTTCTCTTGATAAAATAAACCCAAGCCCAAAGACTGTAGTGTTCACCTGTTAATCGTCAGGAACTGGTTGGATTTTTAAAAAATACTTTTCTGACTGGTAAGTGATCTATTCTAAAACACATTTCCAAGGCAAATAACGTTATTTAGAAGAGATGTTGGTCGCTAACAATTGTCATTTAGACTTGTACACCCAATGAGCTTCTTTCCCATTCTTAAAAGAACCACCACCTTTCTCCCTGCTTCTCTTTGGGGGAAAAAAACAAACCCACAACCACGGGTCAGGATTCGTGTCTGCACGGCCTGATGGAAAGGCAGTTCTCCCCCACCCCCCAACCTAGCCGCAGGGACGGAATACCAAAGAGGGCTCTCTGCTCCCCAAGTGTCATTGTTTGCTGATTTCTCGTTGTGTCCTCAGACTTGTTTATGCTGAATAATATCCTGCCTCCCCCCCGCACAACTTTCCTCGCCGCCGGGCGCGTGCGGCCGCGGCCCCCATTGGGAGGGGGCTGGGGGGCCGGGACCCCGGGAGTTGGACGCACGGCCGAGGCGCGGGCGAGGGGCGGCGGGCCGCGCACGGGGCTGTTTATCCGTCGCCAAGTCCTTCCTCCGCCGCTCGCACGCCCCCCGCCCGGCCCGGCCCGGCCCGGCCCGGCCCGCCGCTTACCTCGGCTCACCAGTTTGAAGCTTTGGGATTTCCTGCTTCTTTTCCTCTCGGAGAACTCCATGGTGCTGGCGGAGGCGGCAGGCAGCGGCTGCAGCCGGGGGGACGGCCGGAGGGAGCGGCGGCCGAGGCGGCGGCGGCGCTGGCTCTTGTCACCCAGCAGCAGGAGCGCCAGGACCAAGGTCCGTGTCTTGAATCCGCAGGGGGAGGCAGAGGAAAGGGAAAAACCACCTCGAACCCACTCGGGGGCTGCGGCTCGCGGGGCTCGGCAGGAGGCGCTTGCCTGGGAGAAGTTGCCCCTCCTCGCCGCCGCCGCCGCCCGGCTCCCTCAGCACACCCCCCGACCCCTTCCCATTCCCGGTTTCTTTTCAAAACGCAACCGGAGCCGAACTTTCCGTTGGGGAGTGAGTTGGGGGCGGGGAGGGCGCGGCGCGGCGCGGCTGGCTGGGTGCTGCCGGCGCCTTGCGCGCTGGCCGCGGGCCGGCCTGGGCTCAGCTTCGGACGCGGCGGCGGCGGCGAGCGCGGCCCCGGGGACGCAGCGGGCTGGCCGAGGGCGGCGGCGGCGGCGGGGTGCGAGCCGGGTCGGGGCGCTGACCGCCCCCGCGAGAGGAGGGGCGCCGGGGAGGAAGCGGCGCGGCCGGGACCCCGGGGCCACCTGCTGGTGAAGCGCGGCCGCCGCCATCCCCGGGCCGCCGCCACCCACCGGCCTGGCCGCGCGCGCGGCGCCCTGAGGAAGAGCCGGAGGCCGCGGCACAGCGCCCTCCGCCCGGCCGGCCAGCCTTCGCGCAGGGACGGCAGGCCCTGGCCGCCGCGGGGATCTCCACGCGATGCCGGGGGTTCCGGGGAGTCGCGGCGCTGCGCCTCGGGGCCCGGCTCTCGGCCGCGAGCCCACCTGCGTCTGCCCCAGCCCTTGGGGCCGACCTCCTGATAAATAGTCCTGGGCGGTGGGGACCCTCTGGCCAACCTACTACATGCCTTGAGATCTAGATGTCGAAGGGTCAGACGCACTGGTTTGAGGCAAGTTTTTGGAAAAAAAATAAAAATGCACAAAACTTACCTGTCTGCGCTCTGCAAGGAAGCAAAATAAGATTTCAGAATATATTGGTGAGAAGAGTACCGAAAAGGGTGATCTTAAATTCTTTACCCCACTACAAGAGGGTTGTGGGTAGATCCGAAGTTACATTCAAGGAGAGAACTTGAAATTCGAGGCTTGGAGAAGGTGGAAGGGCGAGGGGTTCACGGTCAGTGGGTGCTTGTTTATCTGCTGACTAATAGGGAGGAAATGGCCAGGGCAGGTGCAGGGGACTCTGCCTCTTGATGTAACAGTGCCAGAATAACTGGCATAACAGAATGCTTTTATTACTTTTATCTAATACTCTTCTCTGGGGAGCTAAGATCCCACCATTTCTCACATCTGCAGGGTGGGAATGGAAAATAATTTTACACCACCTGGGAATGGCAGCACCGGGATGTGATCTGCAATGCTTTAAAGTACGTCACCAACCTGGTCATTTCTAGACCCAAATACAAAGAAAGTAAAGAGATGGACAACTCACCCAGCATTGTGTCAAATTCACATGGTTCCGAAGGAGTAGAGAGGAATAAGGGAGAAGGGCATATTGATAAATGTGACTAAATTCCACTAAGGGTTTCACTCAAATGGGGTGACCGCCACTCGGGGTTCACTCTTATTTAACAGGGATATACAGAGCAGAACAACTTTGAGGCAGGGGGAAGTTGGAGGCAACTAGTGCAAACAAACACACAGTGGAAAACCCAGGGAACAAGGTAACCAACCAAGTAGAGGAAGCAGAGCTAGGTACACTTTCTGAGGTCTGTTCGGTGGTATGCAGCAAGTGGTTACACCTGGTCAAGTGGGCAGAGAGCTGTTCATTCAGTCCACTAAAGTACACCCTTAAACAAGAGGTTCTTTACCTTTCTGGTTACTGTCTCCTTGAGATTATGTGCAAAGCCTGGGGCCCTTTTTCCAGAAAACAAGTATAGGACAAACACAATTTTGTATAGGTTTCTTGGAGGTCTTAGACTCCTTGGAGTTCTAAAAGGTAGCAGAATGGGTTAAAGGAATAGCAGGAATTAAACTAGCTATTTGGTTCTCTTCCATATTTTTTTCCTCTTTCTTTAAAAGCAAGCAGTAAAGACCCAAAGATGTTTTGAATGTTTCTAAAGAAAGTATACTATTTTGCTCCCTTGTCTGGGCCCTTTCTGTCCTTTTTGTAATGCCTCTTAAAATCTTATTCCAAAAGCCACAGGCTGAGCACTATACTGATTGAGGAACATTTAGGATCACTCATGCCTTGGAGCATAAAATGAGATTTTACTATGTTTAAACTACGATGAAAGCATTGAAGGTGCCATACTAAGAAGCAAATCCATAGGGGGGATATTAACAACTTAGCTTGTTCAGTTCAACTGGAAATAATGAATTCCTACTGAAGAAAATATTTTTGGTATAGTTAAGAATGAAATACTTCAGAGTAATACTGTTTTAAAATAATAATTTTTCTTGACCCTTTTTCCTGGCTCAACAAAGATGGTTTATGAGTGAGTTGGTCTGTAGAGGCCATAGGTCAGGCCTGTCCTATGAACATGAAAGAAAATCAACAAATATTTGTTCTTCCCATTGTGCAACTCACCATGCCTTTATATAACAAAAATGTATATATTCATAAATAGTATTAAGTAAAGACTAATTATAATATTTAATACAAAGGGATTCCTATAAGGCAGTAGGTATCTGTATTAGTTGATTAAGCCACCATAACAAAACACAATATATTGGGTAGCTTAAAGAATACACATTTGTTTTCTCATAGTTCTGAAGCCTGGAAGTCCCAGGTCCAGATCCTGGCAGGGTCAGTTCCTAGAAGGGCTCTCTTCCTGGCCTGTGGACAGCCACCTTCTCACTGTATCCTCACATGGCAGAAAGAAAGCTCTGATCTCTTACTCTTCTGATAAGGGCACTGATCCCATCATCAGTGCCCCACCCTCGTGATCTCTACTAAACCTAATAACTCTGAGATATAATGACTCATAAGAAATACCTATTTGGTTATTCATATGACCAAATATATATTTCCCAGGTATACTTGGTCTTCATCCACAGTGCTTGAGAACACTTCAGAGTCTTAAAGGTGAAATGGCATTTTATAATGTTAATGAGAGATTTTTAGACCCCCACCCAAGAGCAGGGGCAGGAAGTTGAATCAGCCAATGGCCAATAATTTAGGCAATCATGAATATACAGTGAAGCCTCACAAAAACCCCTGAGAAGTACTCATCGCTCCATCCTGCTTCTCTTTTGGAGAGAGCATCTACACTGGAGGAGCCATTGTTCCTGGAGCTTCTACACTGGAGGAACCAGAATGCCTCCATGTGCCACTGGGCCAGGCCCCAGAGTGTATGAGGATAGAAACATCTTTATTTGGGACCTTCCCCTAGGTATCTCTTATCTTGCTGTTAACTTTTCTCCTTTATGAAACTGGTAAACGTAAGTGGTTTTCCGAGTTCTGTGAGCTGCTGTAGCCAATTAATGAAACCTAAGGGGGAGGTCATGGGAACCTCCAAACAGTAAACCAGCAGGTCAGAAGCACAGGCAACTGCCTGGGGCTTGGGACCAGCATCTGGAGTTGGGGGTGGAGGGCAGTCTTGTAGGATGGAGCCCTTAACCTGGGGAATCTGGTGCTGTCTCCCAGAAGAAAGCATCAGAATTGAGTTCTTGGACACCCTGCTGGTGTTGGAGAGCTGCTTGTTGTTAATGTGTGGAAAGACCCCCTCCCAACATGCTTACACACATTGGACTTGGGTCGGGGAACCCGAACAGGGTTATACCACTCTCTCTCTGCTGTGTATAATGCTACTGCTGTTGCATATAAAAAAACAAACAAACAAACAAACAAAAACATTATGCTCAAAACAGACTTACCATTTGACCCAAGAATTCCACTCCTAGGAATTTACCCTAAGAACGCAGCAATCAAGTTTGAGAAAGACAGATGCACCCCTATGTTTATTGCAGCACTATTTACAATAGCCAAGAATTGGAAGCAACCTAAATGTCCATCAATAGATGAATGGATAAAGAAGATGTGGTACATATACACAATGGAATACTACTCAGCCATAAGAAAAGGGCAAATCCAATCATTTGCAGCAACATGGATGGAGCTGGAGGGTATTATGCTCAGTGAAACAAGCCAAGCGGAGAAAGAGAAATACCAAATGATTTCACTTATCTGTGGAATATAAGAACAAAGGAAAAACTGAAGGAACAAAACAGCAGCAGAATCACAGAACTCAAGAATGGACTAACAGGTACCAAAGGGAAAGGGACTGGGGAGGATGGGTGGGTAGGGAGGGATAAGGGGGGGAAGAAGTATGGGGGTATTAAGATTAACAGGCATGGGGGGGTGGGAGAAAAGGGAGGGCTGTACAACACAGAGAAGGCAAGTAGTGATTCTACAACATTTTGCTATGCTGATGGACAGTGACTGTAAAGGGGTTTATAGGGGAGACCTGGTATAGGGGAGAGCCTAGTAAACATAATATTCGTCATGTAAGTGTAGATTAGTGATACCAAAAACAAAGCAAAAAAAAAAAAAAAAGGGCAGTTCCTGTGTGGTAACCTCCAACAAGTTCTACACAAGGGTATAAAGGGCATATAAAAGTGTAGGCAAAGGGTCTGTTTGTGTTTATACAGAGGATCAAAGCCTAATTGGGCTACCCCGAAAATGAACTAAGATACGATATGAAAAAGAACTTCCAACATCTGCACTCTCTGGAAGACTCATGCCAGAAGATGATCATCAAAAAACCCCAACAAAGATCCACGCACTGCTACAGCTGTAGATGCACTCATCCCACCAGCTCCTGGACTTGCCATGGGAATGAAGGAGATATCTAAGCTGGCCTGTGCATACAGTAAAACAACAAATTTGACTGGATCTATACTGTTGGAACTCAACCAAGAATTTGGAGAAGTGCAAATTGTAGCGCTCCAAAGTCTTACAACTACAGACTATTTACTGTTAAAAGAACATATGGCATGTGAACAGTCCCCAGGAATGGGTTGTTTTAATTTGTCTGATTTCTCTCAGACTGTTCAAGTTCAGTTGGACAATATCCACCATATCATAGATAAGTTTTCACAAATGCCTAAGGTGCCTAACTGGTTTTCTTGGTTTCACTGGAGATGGCTGGTAATTACAGATATGCTTTGGTTATGTAACTATACTCCTATTATGTTAATGTGTGTGCACAATTTAAGTAGTAGCTTAAAACCTATATATGCTGAAGTTACTCTACAAGAAGATATGTCAAAGAAATAATCAATCTTCCCATGTTTTCTTCCGCCTGCTACTTCTATAGCTTTTCTTCTTCCTTCCTAATTACAACCCTTAAATAGAATTCGTGCCTCATATCAAATTTACCGAGTATCATAATTCTTCCAAGTGGTAAAGATACCTCAAGACAAATGCTGGGCATAGAAGCTACAGGGCATAAATCTGCAAAGAAGTAAAAAGCTAACCTTTTCAAACAATAAGGCTTCCCTCTCACTTACCAACTTCACATTTCCCTGTATGGCCCTGGAAGATGACTGGTTAGCCAGAGACGGGTAAGATTCCTCAAGGGAGGAACAACCTAAGACAGGCACAGTCGCAGGGGGGCCATCAGGTGAGAAATTGGGCATCAACAGAGGTGAGAGGCTTAGAACCTCACCCCCACTGTTCTGAGAGAAATCTTCTGCATACGTGGATGTTTTATTGCCCTGGTCTAGCTTGGATTAACACACAGTCTACAGGCACACACCTGATCATCTACATTTGCTCTCTTACAGCACTAAACTATGTTTTCTACCTTTATCTTGTATCTACCTACCACTTCAGCATTTTATTAAAAATAATAATAATAAAGAGAGAAATGTGGTATCCACATATAAATCAAGTATAAAAACCAAATGAGTATTCATATTTGAACTGACTGTTTAGTTCATAATGCATGAGCAAAACCGAAAGTTTCTGTGATGACTGCCCTTGTACTGTTCACCGTGTAACTTATTCATTATGTAAGAATTTGTTCTCCATGTAAGAACTTGTTTGTTATGCCTCAGAAGATTGGAGACTGACGAAAATTAGGCTTGGGGTGGAATAATGATTGTGCATTGAGCATTGACTCCCCTATACAGAATTTTATTGTCGTTAACAACCATTTGATCAATAAATATGAGAGATGCCCTCACAAAAAAAAAAAAAAAAAAAAAAAAAGGACAGACTTCCAATGGTAAAATAAATAAGTAACCGGGATGTAATGTATAGCATAAGGAATATAGTCAAGATATTGTAACAGCTTGGTAGGGTGATAGCTGGAACCTAGAATTATGTATATAAATGTTCTACCCCTGTGTTGTACACTTGAAACTAATGTAATGTAATACTGTGCGTCAACTACCCTTCAATAAAAAATAATTATTTAAAAAAAAAAATAAATAAATAAATAAATAAATAAATAAAAACAAAAAAAAACATTGCATTTGATGTCAGAGAAGTGGGATTTGTTAGACTGGCCCAGACTCATGGAAATATGTGGTTTTGAAGAGAAAAAATGAACAGGCACGGTATGAGGACCTTTTGATGCCTGGATGGCTATGCAGTCACCCATGGTGTGAGACAGCAACTGTGCTGCAATCAGTTACTAAAGGTAAAAGTTGCCAGTGGAATTTAGAAATGGCAGTGGACCCGACTCCTGAGGAGTTGGCTCATTGGATATGTAAGGAAGTGGAAACTAATAAGGAACAGGCTAAATATACCATTGCCTGGTTATTGTTTATCTGTAATGGCCAAACTGAAAATAAAAGACAGTGCTGAGTCAGGGCTTGATGCTGAACCAAGCTTGGATTCGGCCATTACCTCAGCTGCCTAGAAAGGGAAAAACTGTCAGAGCAACAAGAAGTACCTGAAAGACCTCTGGTCACCAAAAAGATAGTTCATGTAGGGGGAGGTGAAAAACCAAGGAATGACTGAAACCAGGGATGGAGCATGAAGGAACTGGCACATTTTGTAGATCACTATCACCAGCTTCCTGAAAAACCTTTACTAAAGTGGGTTGTGAGAGTAACCAGTTTGGGGCTGAGTCTTTGGTTTTGAAGGCTTCAGAGTGGAACAGCACGTTTGGGCTGATGTGGGACCCACAGCTCACTATCAGACAATCCCAAGTGGCTATACATAATCCAGACTCATGGGGGGTTATTCCCAAGGGAACAGCCAGCCTGGTGGGCCGGATAAAGGCCACTGTGAGGTCTGTTTATCCTGAGAAGGGGGACTGCTCAGCTCCCCCTATAAACGCCAAATGGAACACCCCAGATGAAGCAGCTGATATGCTTCATATGCAAGCCATGTGGCATTGGCTTTATGATGACTGAGATATTTACCCACTGACTATTCCTGTTACACAGGTTATAGTGAATGCTGTGATTAAGGTGGGCACCCCGTGTAACTTTACTGCTATGAAATTGGACACCAGTTCGAGAAGCCTTATCAGATTTATTATCTCAGCTTCTCTGCATTGGTTTTGCTGATACCAAGAGCACTAAAGTAATTAAGAAAATGGGGAGAGACAAAGGGAAGAATCAAAGGGCTTGACCCAAGTAAGTGGAAGTGTTCAGATGGTTATTGAAAAATGGAATGAATAAAGTGGACATTGATGGGGTTGAAGCAAAGGTGTTAATACAGCACTTCCAGAGACTGGGTGGGCCAATGGGACCCCCTATTGTTCCCCCAACATTACAGAGGCCCAAACAAGTCTGCTCTATTTACCCGAATTTGGAGGAATTTAAAAAGCCTGAAGACCAAAATTACAGTAAGAAACCTCAGGAATCCCCAGGGTCAGGTGGGTTAAACAAGTTGAAGATTGACATAAGGGCCAGGGTCTTCTGGCCACACCCCCAGACTGCTGCCTGAGGCCATTTGCACATGTGTGGGTAAAATGAGCAGGGAGAGGAGGAGAAATTTTCCTGGGACTTCTTGGTATGGGATCCCAAGGCACTGTGATTCCAAAACCTGTTGGTGAAGTCTTATCAAGGGTTAAAGTTAGATTTGAAGGATACGGAGATGCAAAGGTTGATGGAATTGAGGTGAAAGTTGGATGCAAATTGGGGTATTTAAGTAGTTTTGTGTGAGGTGGTTGCATCTCCTTTAGCTGAATGTATTATTGGGATAGATATTATGTCTGACTGGGGATTACTTCCCCTACCTAATGCTGTGAAACAGGAGGCATGTAAGCCCACCCTCAATTGGACACACTAAATGGGAACCACTAGAAGTGCCTGAGCCCACAAGTGGTTAACTTGAAGCAATATAGAATACCTGATGGACAAAAAGAGATCACCACTCCAATTAGTGACGTGCTAGAAGCTGGAGTGCTGGTGCTCACGAATTCGCTGTATGATAGTCCTGTGTGGCCTGTGAAGAAGGTGGATGGCTCATGGAGACTAGGAGTAGACTATCAAGATTTAAATAAAATTGTGCCACCCATCACCTCAGCAGTTTCAGACATGTTCTCAACTGTACAGAAAACAGCAGGCTGAAGAAGGCTGGTACTCTCCTTGCAAATACTTTCTTCTCTATCTCAGTCTCTGAAAAGAGCCAACCACAGTTTGCCTTCACTTGGGGAGGATCCCAGTTTTCTTTTACTATGCTGCCGCAGGGTTATCTGAACTCACCAGCTTATTGTCACACTTGGTTGGGAGAGATTTGGACTTGATGCAGTCTCAAGTGTAATAATACACTATACTGATGACATTATGATAATATTGGAAATGGAAGAGCTGGCTAGGACTGATTTGAATGCAATAGTGACACACATGACCAACCAGGACTGGTTAAAAAATCCAGCAAAGTTCCATGGGCTGCTCACACAGTGGACAGAAGCCACCCAGGATATTCTGCAAGTGACTAAGAATAAACATCTGTCACTTCCCATGCCGAGAGCCAGACAAGAAGTCCGGCATTTGGTTGGTCTATTTGGATTTTGGAGAACACATATTACATGCCTGGGTATTTTTCTAGCTCCCATCTATAGGACTACATAAAGCTATATTTGAGTGGAGTCCTGAACAAAAGCAGGCCATATCTGAATTACAAAAGGCAGTCATGCTCTCGACACGTTTGGGCCCTTATGACCACCACTCAGATGTGATTTGAGAAGTGTCTGCCTCCCATAGCCATGCAGACTGGAGCTTGTGGCAAAAGCTCATGAGCGCCTCCTAGCAGCAACTGTTGGGATTTTGGACCAGAAAATTCCCAGATGCAGCTGCCCAGTAAACACCATCTGAGACAGTTATTAGCATGTTATTGGGCATTAGTTGAGACTGCCTCAGTGACAAAAGGACATAAAATAATCTTGAAACCTGAGATACCTGTAAATGTCTTGGCTGATGTCAGAGGAAGACTGTAATAAGGAAGGCAGAGCCCAGAAGAGTTCCATAATGAAATGGAAATGGTTCATACAGGAGCAGGCTGCTGGGGGAATGCAAGGAGGCCCACACTGCGTTCCTGAGCAGATAGCCTATTTTCCTTTGGGACTGTCGTTGGAGCCACCCGATGAACTGCCAGAACCGTTTGCTGCATGGGATGTGTGCCCTAGAACAGCTGTCCGCTGAACAGCAAAGAGCTCCTTGGTTTGCAGATGGCAGTGCCAAGATGAATGGACAGCATCCTGTTCAGAAAGCTGCTGCCTTAAGACCAGTGGTTGGGAAGACTCTCATTGAGTAAGGTAAGAACAAATCAGCTCAGTGGGCTGAACTGTATACTGTTTTCCTGGCAATGATGGAAGAATTGAACAATAATAAAAGCCCCTATGTTTGGGTTTTTACTGACTCATGGGCTGTAGCCAATGGCTGGTTGTATGGTCAGGTAGATGGGCAGTGGAAAACTGGATGATTAAAGAAATGCCCATGTGGGGTTCAGCCCTCTGGAAATCGTTCTGGGAATTTAAGACCCAGAAGGAAGTCCCCACATATAGTCAGCAAGTGGATTACATTGAACCAATGCCAGTAGCCCCTGGGGGGTATAAATGGGTCCTAACTGGAAGAAACACTGTGGACTGGGCTCTGCATACCCAGTGGTAGATGCAAAAACTCAAAATACCATTAAAGGATCAGAGCAGAAGATAGTGCACCAATTTGGACCACCAAGTTGCAACTCTTCAGACCAAGGGACACCCTTTACATTCCATGGTGTCCACATACATTGCATATCATCGTCAGAGCAATGGTCTAATAGAAAATTGAAATGGGCAGTTGAAACTTTTGCTGTCTAAAATGGGGGGATGTGAGTAAAATTGTAATATTTCCAGAATATGTCGCCTGGCTTTAGTACATCTACATATAAATAGGTGTTCAGAGATGGAGAGAAGTATGGCTTTAGTGCATTTGCATCATTCTTCATGGGTGGAGAGAAGTTCATCTCCATATCAATGGGTAATTACCTGGGCAACAGGGAGGGCTTATCTATACCTGAGAGGTGAGGGGAGGGGTTGGTTTTGCTTCTGCCAGAGCAGGGGAGAGAGAGAGAGAGAGAGAGAGATGGCTCTGGACTGCAGTTTGTAAGCAATAAATGGATTTTAAACTTTATTTCTCCCTTTGACTGATTTCGGTTTTAGAGGTATTTTGCCCTGGGATTTCCTCTCCCTGGACCTACAGGGGAGATAAAGGCATGAGGGGCTGTGCTCACACTCATCATGAGGGGGGCTAAGGGAGGTTCCCCACTGGATAGATTCCTATGCTTTTCTGGAGAATTTGGGGCAGAGGGGGTTGGGGAGGATGCTAGTGCCACTAGACAGTTCTTCCCCACATCACCACAACTTTCTTTTTTCCTACTGGATTCAGTGATTCCAGGACCAGGGCTGTAGCTGCAGGTGCCAGAAATAGGGAGGATTACTAAGCAAGAAACTGTATCTTACCCTTAAATCTTTTCTGTCAGAATTACTGAGGACCTGATAGGGTGGATTGTGCCTTCACCCTATGTGGCCAGGTTGGGGCTGACAGTGAGCTCAGCTGTGCTGCCTAGCGGCTGACACAGGCTGCTGGTTCTGCACCTGTGTAACCCTACTTTACATGAGTGGTTGTGGACTGAGGGGGAGGCACTTGCTAGACTAGTATTGCTGCCAGTAATCTGGACCATTAACCTAATGTCCCTTCCGCAGGGGAAAAAGCCTGGGTAAAGATAAATGACAAATTGAGAGAAGAAGAAATTTATAGTAAAGTTATGGATAAGTGGGTCATGCAATGAGGGAAATCCAACATTTTATTAATACCTCGAGAGGCTGTAGCTCCGGGAGGAGGGGGTTCCCTGTCCAGAGCAAGATCTCAATGAATTTGCTGAGACCAAAGAAAGACAAGGGCAAAAAGTTGGGGGTAAAGAGGGTATGGATAAAATTGTAATATTTCCAGAATATCTCTCCTGACTTCAGTGCATTTGCATATCCTCAGGGGTGGAGAGAAGTTCGTCTCCATATCAATAGGTAATTACCTGGGCAACCCAGGGCTTATCTGTACCTGAGAGGTTAGGGAGAGGTCCTTGCTTGCTTCTGCTGAAGTAGGAAAGAGAAACAGCCCCAGACTGCCATTTGTAAGTAATAAATGGCTTTTAAACTTTATTTCTCCCTTTGACTGATTTCAGTTTTAGAGGTATTTTGCCCTGGGATTTCCTCTCCCCGGACTTACAGGGGGTTACCATATTTATTCTCAAAGCAGTCACAGACACGTCGGTACACATGGTTGGCTCAAATGCACTCACTAGGCTGGCTACAGGTTCTGCTCCCCAGCACAAGCTTAATCCTCTAGGCAATAGGTCTCAGTCTCTCCGTGCTCCCCACCCTCCAAGCTCCCTGCTCCCATGCTCAGGTGTAATTCTCCAGGAGCACTGGGGCTCACATCTCTCTCCCCATTACCCCAGTGGCACCCAGCACCTGCTTCCAAAATCCGGGAGGAACTCTGGGCATGTCCCTAGTGAGTGGCAGATGCCTGACCAGTTACATACCAGGAAAGGAGGAGAGGAGAGAATGGGTGTTTCCTCTCCACCCCTCACCTGAGCAGGTACTCCCGAGACTGACCAGTGGCTTTGCCACTGGTAAACATCCTATAAATGTGCAAACATGCTGTTATATACACAGTGGGTGCTATTAAGTCCAGGTGGGAATCCTGGTCAGAAGGTTCCATTTTCCCCACAGAGGCTCAGAGCAAGAGAATAATATATCTTAGCAAAAGCATAGCAGATGCTCAGAAGGGTGAAGCTATAGGTTTGCGAAGACCATGTCTGCTTTTGGAACCTAACAAGGTTGAATGACAGCCTGCAAGCTGGAGTTGCATCGCTCTGAAAGAAACTCTGGCCATAAGACTTTATAGGACAAATGAGTTGTCTTGGTGAGGAAATATACAGAAAGTTCTCAAATCCCTTCCGCCTCTGAGTTTGGTGGGAAGCCAGGAAAGCTAAGAAAATCAAGGAAACAAAAGTTTGTGTTAAGGCTTCCAGAATACAAAGGAATCACAAGGTGCTTGGGTGCTTGAGATTGAAACAATGTAACAATTTATTCCCCCCTCCACTGGAACTCAGTGGTATCAAACAGCTTGTTAATCATAGTCATGGAAGCCCATTAGTTTATAATACAGTATCTGGTTAACCTTTACAGAAATAGATTAAAATATAACTAGCATACTGAATACACCTATAGTGACCTAATAGCTCCTACTGCAAAAGTTGCTGGGTGCTGACTCCCACCTTAGCTTTGTAGTAAATGTATAAAAGGCATGGCCCTGCTGTACTCAGGGCTTAGACCTTTGGAGATCACTCTCTTATGAGCCCGCCAGTGTAAAATAAACCTCTGCCTTCCAAGACCTCTGAGTGCCGCTTGGTTCTTCTGTCAGCGATCCATTCCAGGTTTTCCGGTTTTCTGTCTCTTTAAATCTGTCCCAACCCCACACTGGGTTCTCTAAACATTAAGCCTATTTGCATTGGACTGCTACTCTGTGATATAAATGCCATACCAGATGTAAGTGCTGTGATGAGTATGATCGTTTTGCTGTAAGGAATCTGTATTTGAAGACCAGAGGGTGGACTGCAATATAAATAGTCATAAGAAATACATATTTGGTCATTCACATAACCAAATATATATATTTCCCAGGTGTATTTGGTATTCATTCACAGCTCCTGAAAATACTGCAGAATCATAAAGGTGAAATGGGTGTTTTTTTCATGTTAATGAGAGACTTTTGGACCCTACCAAAGGCCATAGGCTGGAGGTTGAACCAGCAAATGGCCAATAGTTTAGGGAATCATGACTACACAGTGAAGCCTCACAAAAACCCCTGAGAAGTACTCATCGCTTGATCCTGCTTCTCTATTGGAGAGAATCTACACTGGAGGAACCAGAACACCTTCACATGCCACTGGGCCAGGCCCCAGGGTGTATGAGGATAGAAACATCTTTATTTGGGACCTTGCCCTAGGTATCTCTTATCTTGCTGTTAACTTTTCTCCTTTATGAAACTGGTAAATATAAGTGGTTTCCTGAGTTCTGTGAGCTGCTCTAGCCAATTAATTGAACCTAAGGGGAGGCCGTTGGAACCTCCAATCCATAGCTGGTAGGTCAGAAGCACAGGTAACAGCCTGGGGCTTGCGACTGGCATCTTGGGGGTGGAGGGCAGCCTTGTAGGACTGAGCCCTTAACCTGGGAAATCTGGTGCTATCTCCTGGAAGATTTAATAAGTATAAATTAAGAATTGAGTTGAGCTCTCCGACACCCTGCTGGGGTTCAAGAATTGCTTGGTGTTATGTGTGGGAAGATCCTCTCCCCCGCCCATGGCCACACACACATTGGAATTGGCTCCAGGAACCTGAACAGAATTACATTCCTATTACTGCTTTGTATAATACTATTGTTGTATATGAGTGAACACATTGCAACTGCCCAAAGGCCCCATCTCCTAATACCATCACGTTGGAGGTAGGGTTTCATATGAATTTGGGAGGGAGTGAAACTCAGTCTGCAGTAGTATCACTTTTTGTTAATTGAATATAGCTTTTGTGTTGGAGTGTCCTGGAATGTCCTATAGGAAACCTACTAAGGTCATTTCTCTGCCTCAATAGTACAAAGCCTCCAAAAGTTTTAGAATTGCAGGTTTACATATTATTAAAGTTCAGGGAAAACTGGTCAAGTATGCTGTGACTTCATGTAAGCCAAACATCACATGACCATTCTAAAACTCAGTTGATTATAAAGATTAAATATAGGTTTTAATCTTTGACAAAGACAGGTAATTTGGACAGAAAATATTCAAGCAATGTTAACCCTTATTTTTGAAACTTTCCTTCTGGAAGCTCTGTCCTGAGAAGGAAGCATTCTGAAGTGCTATTTAGGTCCCTGCTGTCCAATAGAAATACAATGCAAGACATATATGAAATTTAAGGTTTTCTATTAGCCACGTTTTAAAAAAGTAAAAATAAAAGGTTAAACGGGTTTAGAGAGAGTTAGGAACAAATAGGTGAAGCACAGAGGACTTTTAGGGTGATGAAACTACTCTGTATGGTAATATAAAGCTGGGAACATGTCATTATATATATTTGACCAAATCCATGGAAAATACACCACCAAGAGGGAGCCCTAATGTAAAGTATGGAATCTGATTCAATTTAGTTGAATGACTTACAGTCAGTGTAGGTTCATCAATTTTATTAAACATATCCTCTGTTGGGGAATGTTGATAATGGGAAGAATTGGTAATGGGTAATCTCTGTACCTTTTGCTTTATTTTGCTGTGAAACTAAACTGTTCTAAAAAAATAAAGTCTTTTAAAAATAAATAAACAAAAAAAAAAGGTTAAAAAATTTTCAATAATATATTGTACTTAACTCAGTATATTGAAATACCGTTTTGACATGTAGTCAGTATAAAATATTAATGAGGTATTTTATGGTGGTTCTTTTGTATAATGTTTTGAAAATGGTGTGTATTTTACACTAGAGGATAAATCAATTCAGCTCAGCTAAATTTCAAGTGCTCAATATCTACATGTGGCTAGTGGCTCCATCATTGGCTTGCACAGATTTAGAGAAACTGTTTGATTTGATACATAGTATATACATAGAATGACTGCAACCTGATTGTTGTTTGTTTTATTAATAACTCTCAAAAATAAAGAGAAAAGCAGGATGGTATTATTAGGCTTGCAGTTATTTATAAATCTTTGGAATCTCTGAAATTGAAAATCCTGTCACTAGGTAGATTGTGGAATCCTTCAGGAAGATTTAATGAGTATAAATAATAACTTACATTTCATGGCTGTCACCCATCAGAAAGGTTATGGAAAGAGTAGGACCCTAGGGCTACTTTTGCCCCAACTTACCAATCTGCTGCAGGCCTGACTCAAGTTTCCACTTTCTTTTTTTTACTTTAATGGATTTTAGTGATTGTAATTTAAAAGAAAAGAGGTAGTATTTATAAAAGATTACATAAGTGAGAATGAGATCTTGGAATGCTCCACAAATATTTATATGGAGTTTCTCTTTAAGAACACAAGGTTATTTATACATTATGTGATCCTCTTAATTGCTGTGTGAAGTTGGCAAATATTATTAATATTCCAATTTTGCAAGTGCAATACAAAGAGTTATAAGAAATACATATTTGGTCATTCAGATGACCAAAAATATATTTCTCATGTATATTTGGTCTTCATCCACAGTTCCTGAAAACACTGCACTCTTAATGGTGAAATGGGTATTTTGTCATGTTAATTAGAGACTTTTGGACCCCACCCAAGGGCTGGGGATGGAGGTTGAATCAGCCAATGGCCAATAATTTAGTCAATCATGACTACACAGTGAAGTCTCACAAAAGCCCTTGAGAGGTGCTTATGGTTTTCTTGGGATCCTGCTCATCTGTCGCAGAGAGCTTCAGTGCTTGGGGAACCAGAACACCTCCATGTGCCATGGAGCCAGACCCCACGCTCCAAGAGGAAAGAAGCTCCTGTATTTGGGACCTAACCCTGTATATCTCTTCAACTGGCTGTTAACTTGTCTCCTTTACGGTATTCTTTTTTAAACTGGTAAACATAAGTGGTTTCCTGAGCTCTGTGAGCCGCTCTTGCTAATTAATTGAACCTGAGAGGGAGGTCATGGGAACCTCCAATCTGTAGCTAGTAGGTCAGAAGAACTGCCTGGGCCTTGCGACCAGCATCTGGAGTGGGAGGTGGAGGGCAGTCCTGTAGGACGGAGCCCTTAACCTAGGAATCTGGTGCTGTCTCCAGGCAGATAGCATCAGAATTCAGTTTCGGACACTGCGCTGGTGTTCAAGAATTGCCTGGTGGTGTGTGTGTGTGACACACACACACATATTGAAATCAGGTCCAGGAACCTGAAAGGCCTTGTACTATTACTGCTTTCTCTAATATATTATTATTGTTGCATAGGAGAAAAAATACACCACACTAGTAGAAAACGAGTTAGCTACTCAAAGGGGTAAAAAAGTGAGGGGTATGGAAGGTGCATCTACTACCTTGTGGCTGAGGGAGAACTAAGGACAAGGCTGAGAGTCACTTCTCAGAGAAGCTGTGACTGTCTCAGAACCCACAGCCTGCTCGTTGGAGAGGACTTTCTAGAAGATAGGGCCAGAGCTGGTCTGCAGAAGCAGCTACCAGTGAGCACAGAGTGGCCCAAGGTGCAGCTGGCCTCTGGGCTCACGCTGAGTAAGGACTGCAGAGAGCCAGGCCTGTGAGGAAGAGTCTTCCTAGGGGTGTGTACTTGCAGTGTCTCCCTGGTGCCCTCTGGTGACACAGACAAATGCATCTCGCCAGCTCCAGTTCAGAAAGCTGGGCCAAGGGGGTGGGTTTGGAGCTGAGACAATGCATTGATAATTGACATTTCTTGTCTTATGCCTATGTTCTTTATCTGGAAACCGGGGGTAATAATTGTACTTCCCACATAGAACTATTATAAAAAGCAAATGAATTAATGCATATAACTGCTTAGACTGGTGGCTAGCTCAGTCTAGGGTGGTTATTTCAATTGGCTCTTATTTATTACTTCCCACCAGGCTGGCTTCACAAGCTGGTTTCAAGAGAAAAACTAGCTATTGCCTCAGCCTTATGGAGTTTTACCTGTAGCATCTTAAATTAGAGGGTCATATTTGAGATACAAGGCTGCCTAGTTTATATTTTAAGGACTAATACTATCTCAAAGGCCACCATTAGGAATTTGAAGAACTTCTCATAGTATAGCATTTTTTTTGGTCTAGCTCTTTCTGGAGAGAAGTATGCAAGGTCATTTTCAGTGCCAAATAATTGAATATGCTATGGAGAAAAATAAAACTGGGAATGAGGATGAACTTAATTCTTTTTTCTCAAGTTGCACTACTTAAAAAGAATGTGTGTGTGTATGCAGGTGTGTACACATACGTGTGTTTGGTACCAGTTCTGTGTGCATTCTGAAGTTTCTGTATCAGGTGCGGAAACAGAAACCCCAGGATCCCAGGAAAGCATGTTCTGGGAAAGTTTTCTTTCCACACAGAGATTTTGGCTAAATCTGAGTTAGGTTCTCCATTTTATTTTTTAAAAACTTTATGAGAAATTTAATTTTTATTGACTAAAAACATTCTCTGTACATATACACGTGAAAATACATTAAAATATTTGGACATTTTTTGGATATCTGTGGGATTTTTTTTGTGACTTCATATGCTTCACATAAATTTCTAAGTTCAAAGCAGTATTACACTTGCTGATAATTACCAATATTTTGATTTTGCTGTACTTCTCATCAGAATTTCTGGATACTTCCCGAGTAACCATTAAGATTCTAGAATAATAAAAGGTGATAATAGTCCATTGAATAAAAGCAATTTTGGGGTGAGAAATAGAAGCTGTCTAGGAATGTACAACCAAACCACAGTATATGTTTAAATGACAGTTTTTTTAGTTTGAACAGTTCTTAAAGTTCCCTTTCAAAAAGCATGGCTATATTTAAAAACATTTGTTTAATACCTGAAATATATTTTTCTCCTTTTACTTTTGCTCCAACCTCAAATCCTGGTGAAATAGATAGTGGGTATGTGGTACAAGGTGCTCTGAATACAGGCTAAATGAAAGGTTCTATTTGCCATATTTCCTCCAAATGAAGGAATTAGGATAGACATGTGATTGGCAGCATATATAACTGCATCTTTGTGGAGCTTGTAATATAGGAATATATACTTAATGTAATCTTTAAAGACCTTTTTATGGCCAAAAAAAGTGAATCATGTTCATTACAGAATAGTTGGGAAATATATATATAAAGAAGAAAATGAAAATACCTGTAATCGACTACATTGAGATATCTACCAACTGGGCTATGTTAGGGTGTACTTATTTCCTTTTTTTCTGAGCATACAAAAATGTGATTATATTGTTTACAGAATTTGATATCCTGCTTTTTTCACTGGATAAAACAGTCTGGAGTTGCTTACCCTTCCCCTTGTATGTTCTTCATAAGGATTTATGATTTTAATGGCCAATAGAAGCTTCATTGAATGAATATACTATCACCTGAAATACAAAGAGTATTTATAATTTTACAGCTTTAGAGTTATATTCTGTGTAAATAAAATTTTTGTATAAAATTATAAATATGTATCATTTTTTACAACAATGCCTCAGCATGCAACGATGCATGGCCTCTTTATAATAAATTTTCATAACTCCTCAAAGGCTGGGAAGAACCAACAAGTTAGGCACTGCACAAGGATACTACATACACTCTGACAACTCAGGTCATATCCCAAGGGTCCACTGGAAGCAACAGTCTGCACTGCCACACATGGGTAACTGAAGGTCTGCTTGTGAAGTCCACATGCTCAACTCCTAAAAGCTGTAAAACAGAGTCGATGGGTTGTGATCCAACCTACTGCTGTCACGGTGTATAGAATGGATGTTATTACCTGGACCTAAAATAAGGGTTCCACCTTACTGAGGTGGGTCTCCTTGTCCACCACAAACTCCCAATATATGTTCCTAAGAGTATATTTGATTTTATATGTGGGCTGTTTACTGAGGGGCAATTTCCTCACCTCTTTTCATTCTCAGTCTTTTATAAATTTCTCTCCTAGGATCAACGTAGATTTTGTAAGAATAGCCAGTTTACAGGAAGGCTCAATGTGATGGTAGGATGATTGTCCAATCACTATAAGGGTGACATTTGCTTCTTGTAAAAAACTCTTGGGGACTTTGGCCAGCTCTTCTATGTATTCCTTGCAGATGTAACACAGGAAATACCCGTTGAAGACCACCACGCCCGACGCTCCCGGAACAGCACCCAAACGGCACTGGCCACCCGGAGGCATCCAACACCCGCAGCTTGGCCACCGCGGCCACCAACCTGCCACACGACCCGGGCCAGCGCCGGGGCGGCCATTGCACCCTACACACGCGGCCCGGGCTGCAGCGCGCCGACTAGATTCCCCTTTTTAAAATCTCAATTTTGTAATATAAATGTGTTCTGTAAAGGAATGCAGGAAATACCCTAGAGCGAGAGCCACCCAGTTTCCATACCCTAAGGGGGATGAAACCCGTGACAAGACGTTAAGGAATGCTCGTGCAAAGGTCAGGCAAGTGGCGGGTCTCTGTTTCAACTTTATTGGTTAAAGTATGGGATGTGTTCTAAATTCATTGGTTGTGGTAATGTATGGGCTTTGGTGCAATGGCTGTGGAAATCCTATATAATCTATACCTAAAGTTGCTTGGGGGTCGACAGCTCGTACTCGACCTGCATGTCAGGGGAGGTGCTGTCGGCCCCAGCTAGCTGGCTGAATAAAGACTTTGCTTGGATTTACATCTCCGTGCCTGGATGGTTTGTTCTCTGGAGAAGCCCTGGAGTCCTGAACCGTAACATTTTGGGGGCTCGTCCGGGATCCGAGCGACTTCCCGGAGAACAAGGGACGGCTGGAGGCAAGGTCTGATTGTCCGGACGGGGCAGTGTAATTCGAGGTTCGCCCCCTCGTGTCTGCATAAATCCAGTATAAAGCGGGAGTCGCCATCCCGTGTCTGGTCTCGGGTTAGTGATCCTGAGTAAGGAAGTCCGGGTTGGTAGTCCCGGCCCCCAGGTTAGTGACCCTGGGTGAAGCCCAGGTAACCAATCCTGGCCCTAAGGTCCGAGTGATTTGGCCTTAGGAAGGGAAGTCCAATAGGCAGGAACCTGGCGCCCGAGGAGGAAAGGATCGAGCTCGTCACCCTGCAGCATTCCGAGTGGACGCCTTTCAGGAGAATCATGAGAGTTTTTGAGGATCCTGAAAGTGGTGAGTGTGGTGCGCACCAGAGTGAGAGAAGGACTGGTCCGAGTGAGTGCGATCAAATGTGGTGTGTGTGTGTTTGGTGTTATTGTTGATTGTTTTATTGTGTATTGGTTTATATTTCTTTTTGCGCTTTTCCCTTTAAGTTTCTCTTACTCTGAGGCTCTCCTGTTCCTGTTCTCTCCGTTCCTCCTTTCTGCCACTAAATCATTCCCCTGCAGACACGGGTCGGGCAATTAAGAGCCCTTAGGGTGCCTGCCGCTGGAAGACTCCCGTGACAGGATAAGGGGGTCACAGCCATGAATCCCAGATAAATTCGCGTCCCCCGAAGAAAAACTGTGCAACAACAGGCACCCATCCACAATCACATACACCAGTCATTATCTTGTTTAAAGTGGCACTTCTACTTTTCGCCTTTTGTCTTCCTTGCATTATTCACCATGGGCCAGACTCAGGCTACTCCTAAAGGTCTGATCCTTTCCCACTTTCCGAAGGTCAAGGAACAGGCCCTAAACATGAGTCTTAGTATCAAGAAAAGTAAGCTTGATACCTTTTGTTCAGCCGAGTGGCCCTCCTTTGGAGTAGGCTGGCTGACCCAGGGGTCTCTTTCCCTGGACCTTATTGGCAAGGTCAAAGCTGTCATCTCCTGGCCAGACCCTGAGGGCCACCCTGACCAGCTTCCCTATATTCTTGTCTGGGAAAATTTGGCCAAGAATCCCCCTTCCTGGCTGAGGCCTTTTTTGGTGGGGAAATTTCACACTGACCCACTAAAAACCTCCATCTTAGTTGCCCAGGAAGATCTAAAACCCCCTGATCATAGGGCCAGAAACCCTGTGCGCCCGAGTGCACCACCTGTTCTCCCTGACAGTTCCCCCCTCTACCCCCCTCTGCCGATTGAGCGGCCACCCCCGTATGCAGGAGAAGGGGGTGAAGCTGCCGGAGGGGTAAAGAACGAGGTTGGAGAGCCCAGCAGGGATCTGGCGGCCACAGCTTCCCCAGACTCTTCAGCAGGAGAAGGCAGGAGGCCGGAAAGAGCTTCCTCACGCTCTCCCGCCCTGGCTCCACGCTGGGCGCCAGGTAGAGCAGGAGGAATGCAGTTGAGGCCTCGAGGGGCGAGGGAGCAAGAAGGGGAGGACCCCTCCTCCACCTCAGGAGAAGCAGTGCCGGTTCTGCCCGTGTGTGCCATCGGTGCAGGCGGTCCGGGTGGAGCTCAGCAATATCAGTATTGGCCCTTTTCATCTAGTGACCTTTATAATTGGAGGACTCAGAACCCTCCCTTCTCGGAAGACCCCAAGTGTCTTATAGGTCTGGTAGAGTCCATTATGTTCACCCATTGTCCCACATGGGATGACTGCCAGCAGTTGCTCCGCACCCTCTTCACAACAGAAGAGCGAGAGCGCATCCTCAATGAAGCTAGGAAAAATGTCCTCAGGGAAAATGGAAGACCTACTACCCTCCAGCCCATCATTGACGAGGCGTTTCCACTTACACGCCCAAACTGGGACTTCGGGACTGCAGAAGGTGGGGAGCGTCTCCGGGTCTACCGCTAGACTCTGATGACTGGTCTCCAGGTGGCCGCCAGATGGCCCACTAACCTAGCTAAGGTAAAAACTATTGTTCAGGGAGAAAAGGAAAGCCCGGCCGCGTATCTGGAGAGGCTGTTTGTTGCTTACAGGCAATATACCCCCATAAACCCAGAGGCAGAGGAACATAGATCAGCTGTAGTCCTCTCATTCATCAACCAGGCAGCCCCCGATATCCGTAGGAAACTCCACAAGCGGGATGACTTAGGAGAGATCTCTATTAGAGAAATGCTGCAGCAAGCGGAGAAAGTCTTCAATGCTAGAGAGACTCCGGAAGACAGGGAAGAAAGGCTGAAGAAAGAGAAATGGGAAGTGCAGGAGAAAAATAGGAAAGAAGACAGAGAGTTTCAGAAGAGGGAGAACAAGAAGCAGGGAGAGGAGATGGCTAGGATATTCTTAGCTGGAGTAGAGGGGAGCCCTAGATCTCCTAGAAGAAAGGGACCCCGCCCATCCCGACTAGGACGAGATCAGTGCGCCCTGTGTAAGGGATATGGGCACTGGAAAAGAGAGTGCCCCAAAAGGAAGGAACAAGGAGGAGGGAACCCCGTTAAGACCCTGCACCTAGGAGAGGAGAATTGACGGGGACGGGACTTGGCACCCCTCCCCGAGTCCTGGGTAACTGTGTGTGTGGAGGGGACTCCTATTGGGTTCATGGTAGATATGGGGGCACAGTATTCAGTTCTCAACCAAGCCCATGGTCCCCTAAACCCAAGACGCACAAGTGTAGTCTAGGGAGTAACAGGGTCCAAGAAATGTGCCTGGATTACTAATAGAAAAGTGGACCTAGGAAGACATCAGGTCTCTCACTCATTCCTGGTTGTACCTGGAAGCCCCACACCGTTACTGGGCAGAGACTTATTGACCAAGGTCGGGGAGTGCATTCATTTTGAACCCGAAGGGATAAAGATCATGGACAAAGAAGGGCAGTCCCTACAACCGGTGAATGTGCTAACCCTATCCCTAGCCGACAAGCATCGCCTGTTTCAGGCAGATCAAGAAGAGGGGGGCCAGGAAGAAATAGACTCTTGGTTGCAGAAGTTCCCTTCTGCATGGGCCGAAACCGGAGGAATTGGTCTCGCCAAACATCTGCTCCCAGTTGTTGTTCAGCTCAAAGCTGCGGCCCTGCCCATCGGAGTCCGGCAGTATCCAATACCAGAAGAGGCTAGGAAAGGGATAGCACCCCATATCCACAGACTGTTAGAGGCTGGAGTCCTTAAATCTTGCCAATCTGCATGGAATACGCCCCTGCTTCCAGTAAGGAAGCCTGGCGGCAGAGAATACCGACTGGTGCAAGACTTGCGAAGGGTTAATGAAAGGATCGAGGACATCCACCCCACAGTGCCCAACCCTTACACCTTGCTCAGCCACCTGCCACCCTCACATGTGTGGTATACTACTCTGGACCTGAAAGATGCCTTCTTCAGTATCCCCCTTTCTGAAGTTAGTCAGCCTTTGTTTGCCTTTGAGTGGCAGGAACCAGGGGGAGGAAGAAATGGGCAGCTTACCTGAACTAGATTGCCACAGGGTTTCAAAAACTCTCCCACTTTATTCAATGAAGCCCTAAGCCAGGACCTGGAGCCCTTTCGCAGGAGCCACCCCCGCGTGACATTGCTGCAGTATGTGGATGACTTGTTGCTGGCCACAGAAACCTGTGAGGAGTGCAAAGAAGCCACAGGGAACTTGTTGGCTGAACTAGGCAAACTGGGATATCGAGCCAGTGCCAAGAAAGCCCACGTCTGTCAAAGGTCAGTGATCTACCTGGGGTACAAAATATCTAACAGAGCCAGGTGGCTAACGCAGGCCATGAAACGAACTATTCTGACTATCCCCGTCCCTTTCTCACCCCAGGGAGTGAGGGAATTTCTTGGCTCAGCCGGGTTCTGCAGGCTCTGGATTCCAGGGTACGCAGAAATAGCCCGACCGCTATATGAGGTGACCAAAGAAGGGCGGGGCTGGCAATGGACTCAGGAACAAGAGGCTTTTGACAGACTAAAAGAAGCTCTCCTCCGGGCCACCGCCTTATCTTTGCCAGACCCAGAAAAACCCTTCATCCTGTTTGTAGATGAAAAGAAAGGAGTGGCTAAAGGAGTCTTGGCTCAGCAGCTAGGCCCATGGAAAAGACCTGTGGCCTATTTGTCCAAGCGACTAGACCCCGTGGCCTCCGGATGGCCACCTTGTCTGCGTATCCTAGCAGCCATTGCTCTACTGGTAAAAGAGGCAGACAAGCTCACTTTTGGCCAGAATTTGAGGGTAACAGCCCCACATACTGTGGAGGGGATCCTCAGGCATCCTCCAGGAAAATGGATGATGAATACAAGACTCGCCCACTACCAAGGGTTCCTACTAGATTCTCCACGAATTGCCTTCTCCGACCCTGTGACCTTAAATCCTGCCACCCTTCTGCCGGACCCAGATCTGTCGACCCCCATCCATGACTGTAGAGACATCCTCTCCGGAATTATCCAGATGCGAGCAGACTTGAAGGACACACCATTACCGAACTGTGAGCTAAATTGGTACACAGATGGGAGCAGCTTTGTGCAGGAGGGAGTCAGGAGAGCAGGGGCAGCGGTGGTGACCCACGAGGGGGGGTAGTCTGGAGTGCAGCCCTGCCCCCTGAGCACAGAAGGCGGAACTTATTGCTCTTGCTGAGGCCCTGGAGAGAGCAGAAGGCAAGCGGGCCGATATCTACACAGATAGCAGATATGCCTTTGGCACTGTCCATGTCCACAGTGCCATTTACCAGGAAATAGGATTCCGCTCCGCAGAAGGAAATGAGCTGAGGAATCTACAAGAAGTCCAAAGATTACTGGCTGCTATTGAAAAACCGAAGGCAGTAGCAGTTATACATGTACCGGGCCACCAATCAAAGAAGACGCCTGAGGCCATTGGCAACAAACATGCTGATGTGGAAGCTAGGAGGGCGGCCCTCTCGGACTCCCTTGTACTTGCAGCCCTCAAGGTACCCATACCTGAACTGCCCGCCTTGCCACCCAAACCTGAGTATTCCCCTCAGGATCTTGAGTGGATTAGGAAACAAGTCTCGGGTAGAGTGTTTGAGGAGAGAAATTGGAGTAGGGACCAAGAAGGTAAATTGATCCTGCCAGAAGCATTAGGACAGTACATGCTTGCTAATCTGCATAAGTCCACCCATCTAGGCTGGAAAAAACTGCTCAGCCTTTTCCAGTCTGCGCAGTTGGTGTTTCCCCACCAGAAAGAGTCAGTTCGTCAGATCACGAGAGAATGCAGCAGCTGTGCAAGGCTGAGACCAGCCCCAAGAGGGCCCCACCCGACAGGTACTCGGGAAAGGGGGAGGGCTCCTGGGAGGAGCTGGGAAATAGACTTCACCGAAGTAAAACCAGGGAAGTATGGGTACAAGTATTTGCTAGTTATGGTAGACACCTTCTCAGGGTGGGTGGAGGCTTTTCCAACCAAGCATGAGACAAGCCAGGTAGTAGCAAAAAGATTAATTGAAGAAATTATCCCCCGATATGGGGTCCCTGAAGCCATAGGTTCAGATAACGGCCCAGCTTTCTTTAGCAAGATCCTGCAGGGACTGGCCCAGGCTTTGGGGGTAGATTGGAAGTCACATTGTGCCTATAACCCACAAAGCTCTGGGCAGGTAGAGGGAATGAATCGGACCTTGAAGGAGACCCTTTCTAAATTGGTATTAGAGACTGGCGGGGACTGGGTGACCCTCCTTCCCTTAGCCATCTTCCGTGCTCGAAACTCCCCCTATGTACATGATTTAACTCCATTTGAGATAATGTATGGGGCTCCTCCACCCATAACTCGGCGAGTACAGCTTTCCGGGGCAGGGGACCCGGCCCCTGACTACCTGAATGTGTTGCAAGCTCTCGCTAAAGTGCAACAGGAAATCTGGCCCCTGATTAGAGCATATTATGAGGGCGGGAAGATTCCGAGCCCGGAACATGGCATAGTCCCAGCGGACATGGTGTGGGTCAAGAGACACTGAGTGAGGACACTCGAGCCCAGGTGGAAGGGACCTTACGTTGTATTGTTTACCACTCCCACTGCCCTCAAGGTAGATGGTATCGCTCCCTGGCTGCATCACACCCATGTTCAGAAGGTCCTGCCTCATAAGGATCCAGGAGCCCGCGAGGAAGAGTGGAAGGTGCATCAGCATCCTGCGAATCCTCTAAAACTACACCTAAGCCGAAGATGAAGGGGATCCTGCTGATAAGCGCCTTAATATGGACTTTTGAGGAACCACATCTGTGAAACTGATTCCAGAACCCGCAGGAAGACTGGGTTTGGGTCCGTCCGGGTTAGATAACCCCTTGTGGGAGATGGTGCAGGCAGTAGCAGAAACTCTGAACCACACCACTCCCTCCTTCACTGATCCCTGTTGGTTATGCTACCCAGGTTCACCCCCCTTCTATGAGGCAGTCGGGATAAATGGCTCCTACACTATCAACGACTCCTATCCCACTCCTTGGGACAGGGGACCGAGGGACTTACGATCGCTCAGGTCTCAATCGCTGGTACATGTGTGGGCACAGTCCCTACGGCCCAGAGTCAGTTATGCTCCTCCTATAATAACACCACGTGGGAGCCGGGAAAGTGGGTTATACCCTCCTCGGGTTGGTGGCTCTGTTCAAAGACAGGCCTCACCCCGGCCCTATCCACCCTTGTGTTCAATGCTAGCAGTGAGTTTTGTGTGCTTGTGGCCATTCTACCTCGCCTAATATATTGTTCTCATGAACCCCTCCTTTCTTTTTGGGAAGAAGTGCCGAGCCCCCACTGGAGAAAGAGGGAGCCTGTTACTGCCCTGACAATTGGGGCCCTCTTCTCCCTAGGGATAGCAGGGGCAGGCACTGGGGTCGCAGCCCTTGTAACTCAGGAACAGGGGCTTACAGCCCTGAGGCTGGCAATTGATAGGGACCTAGAACAACTCCGACAGACAATGTCAGACCTGGAGCAATCCCTCACTTCCTTGTCGGAGGTGGTTCTACAGAACCGAAGAGGCCTGGACCTCCTGTTCTTAAGAGAAGGTGGGCTGTGCGCAGCCTTAAAGGAAGAATGTTGTTTCTATGTAGACAAAACAGGTGCAGTAAGAGACTCCCTGGCCAAACTGAAGAAAGATCTAGAGAAGAGACGTAGAGACTATGAAAGTAGCGAAGGATGGTTTGAATCTTGGTTCAAATATAAACCTTGGTTCGCTACCCTCCTCTCAGCCATTACAGGGCCACTGGTCATCCTGCTGTTGCTGCCTACGATTGGCCCATGCATAATTAACAGGTGTTTTAGGTTTGTGCAGGAAAGGATTGACACTGTCCAACTTTTAGTCCTTCGTCAAAGGTATCAGGCCCTAGATGCCGCTGTGGAAGATTCCTCAGTTTAGTCAAGAAAAGGGGGGAATGTAAAGGAGTGCAGGAAACACCCTAGAGCGAGAGCCACCCAGTTTCCATACCCTAAGGGGGACGAAACTCGTGACAAGACGTTAAGGAATGCTCGTGCAAAGGTCAGGCAAGCGGCGGGTCTCCGTTTCAACTTTATTGGTTAAAGTATGGGATGTGTTCTAAATTCATTGGTTGTGGTAATGTATGGGCTTTGGTGCAATGGCTGTGGAAATCCTATATAATCTATACCTAAAGTTGCTTGGGGGTCGACAGCTCGGACTCGACCTGCATGTCAGGGGAGGTGCTGTCAGCCCCAGCTAGCTGGCTGAATAAAGACTTTGCTTGGATTTACATCTCCGTGCCTGGGTGGTTTGTTCTCTGGAGAAGCCCCGGAGTCTCGAACCCTAACAGTTCACTTCTTAAGTCTTTTCAGATTCATTGTACCAAGTTGCACATACACCCAGTGGGGGATAAATCTTGTTCCGACCGGCAGTATTCTCTTTTAACTGCCAGATTGGTGGCGATTATGTCTGGGGAGTTGCTAAACCCAGTCTTTTTCACCTGTATGTCTGAATGTCAGCATCTTAAATCTGAGTAAGACCTCTGTGTTAAATTCTTCCCATTTTAAATAGTCACAGGAATGGCTGATTTCCGAACACATGAAATTAAAGTAGAAGCTTTAGACTAATAATCTCTTCCATTTAATTCCCCCATTTCAAAGACTTTAGAAACAGGTCTGAAATTTACAGACAAACCACAAATTTAAAAGGTGTTACTTTGATATGTCTGAAATAATGGTTTAGTTTATTGTGGGTAAAATTGTAACATTTCCAGAGTATCTCATCTTGGCTTTGGTGCATTTGCATATCCTCAGGGGTGGAGAGAAGTTAATCTCCATGTCGATGGGCAATTACCTGGGCAACTGAGAGTGTCTGAACCTGAAAGTTTAAGGGGAGGGGCTTGCTTGCTTGCTGTTTTGCTTCTTCCAGAGCAGAGGAGAGAGATGGCCCTGGACTGCAGTTTGTAAGCAATAAATGAGTTTTAAACTTTATTTCTCCCTTTGACTGATTTCAGTTTTTAAGAGGTATTTTGCCCCGGAATTTCCTCTACCCAGACTTAGATTTATTCATCACAGAATGTCTTGCACACACATCGCTATCTTTTGTAATGTATACCGTATACTGTCTACTCAAGTTACTGTGTGAAGCATGGTTGAGTTATGCCTAAAAAGAAATATGAAACCTCTCTACAATATGGTGGGGAGAAAAGGATCTAACTAGGAGTAATGGGGTAAAATTCAAATAAGACAAATTGAAATGGAAGTTTCAGGAAAACTGTCAGGTATCTAATACGTGCCTAACCGGAATAAGTTCCCCAGGAGAGACATTAAAACATTTAGAGGAAGTTTACTGGGCAAGGATGGGACAAAGTTCTGGAAAATATTTCTATAGGGACTGCATGATTGTACATGTGGCCTGAAAAAGTGGACTAGATAATCGAATAGGCTTTTGTGTGTCTCACATCTTCAGGTTTCAATCTCTGTTTAATCATATTAAAGGAAATTCGGGATAAAGATCAAATGAACAATTCTATAGAAAAGAGAGATGTATTTTGTCAGTATGATTTCATTTGTTCTTTTCCCCAGGATGTGTCCCATGCTGACAGGACTGCCATTCATTTTCTTATGGCTAGTTTAATGCTGGTAAGGAGTGCCAACCTGAGAGCTCAGGAGAGGGCAGTCAGGTCTGTGCTGCTCTGACCTCGTATTTCAGCCACATCCTGAAGGAGCCTGGGTGAGAACTGTAAAGGTAGGCACTCTGTATGATTTGGTTTTTGTTTTCTTTTTGAGATTAAAAAAAAAACAACTTATGATTAGCACACATAATGTGTGGAGCAGGGGGGCACGGAGAAGGCAGTAAAACACAGAGAAGACAAGTAGTGTGATTCTGTAGCATCTTACTACGCTGATGGATAGTGACTGTAATGGGATATGTGGTGGTAACGTGATTATGGGGGGAGTCTAGTAACCATAATGTTGCTCATGTAATTGTATATTAATGATAGCCAAAAAAAAAAAAGCAATGTCCTGGTTAGTGGAACCAAAGGACAACAAGGAGATTCCTCCAACTAATGACTAACTATATGGCACAGAAAACTAAGGTCAAAAACCTTAAAAAAAAAATGCAGCACTAATTAGTGTTTTTAAAAGTTAGCAAGTTAGAGATTGCATTCATTAATTCACTGAACTCCTAGCTCTGCAAAGCACTTGCTTCTAGGTTTTAGGCCCTGTTGGAAATACAGATCTCTGAGAGGCCACTTCTGCCTTCAGTGAGTGTGAAGTTTGATAAGCTGCTAAAGTGAGAAAACGTTGCTGTTTTTACATGAGGCATCACTTCTAAAACACTAAATACAAAACAAGAAATGGCATTCAGAAAGTTGAGTGATTAGGGGGTTGGCAGAGGGGGATGTGTAAGAGGGAGGTCTCCAGGTTGGGTAGATACAGGTTTATTGCCCTCTCTGATGTTTGATGGACTTGTTTTTTTACTCTTGTATTAATCAGGGTTCTCCAGAGAAAAGAAACAATAGGAGATATCTGCATCTAGATATAGATAAAGGGGTTTATCTGAGGAATTGGCTCACCTGATTACAGAGTGGGAGTCCCATGGTCTGTGCCTGTTAGCTGGAAAGCCAGGAAAGCTGGGGCTGAAACTCAGACCAAGTCCGAAGGCCTGAGAATCAGGGTTGCTGATGGTGTATATCCCAGCCCAAGGGCAGGGGAAGACTGGTGTCCCAGGTCAGCAGGGAGAAAGCAAAAGGCATGAATTCCTTCTTCTGTTTTTGTGCTCTATTCAGACTTTCAATAGATTGTTGAGACCCACCCACACTGGGGAGGGCAATCTGCTGAGTTCAATGGCTCACCTCATCTGGAAACACTCTTACAGATTCACCCAGAAATTACTGTTTAATCTGAGCACCTCATGGCCCTGTCAAATTGACACCTAAAATTAACCAACACTGTTCTGCAGTCGTATTTCAGTAGAATGACATACCTTTCAAACAGAGAGTAAAGATGCAAAACAATTGTTGGACTTCTTCAGAAGAGACTTGGCAGTATCCTCTCTTATCTGTTACTGCCTATGTCTTCTTCTAAAGTCTTGTCTGGTGCCACTCCTCTTCCACACTCTAAATGCCTCCTTGATTCCCTGCTCTGTCCTCAGAGAAGCTCTGCTTTCACTTGGGCTGAATCTCATCATTGACCCAAGCTCCCCCAGGACTCCCCATGCTACTCAGGCAACGGGAGTAGCTGTGGGTTGCAGGCAGCAGCTGGCACTCACAATCCACCCAGCTGTTACTGCCCCTGAATGAGTTACTGCCCCATTCCACCCTGACGGCCCTGAGCAGACAAAGGGTCTGTCATGTCACCTGCAGAATCCTTGGTAGCTGAATCTTTGCTCAAGAATGCTTTGATGAAATCTGTGTCTTATGGGGCCAATGTAGTTTTTTTAAGTGAAGCAAAATGAATTGGATACTGCTATGAAATTTGAGAGAACTGGTGATTTTTCTCATTTCAGAATTTGATCTTTAGTATTAATAATATATATGATACATTATACAAGTGCAATAATTTTTGCTAAATTTAGATAGTTTATCATTACATTACAAATAAAATGTAAATAGATTCTCTATTTTCTTTTAAAATAATGATTTAGTTCTATGAAGTTATGCTGAGAGAGTTTCAATCTTTGGATAATTAGGCTGAGATTCCTTTTTTTCTTTTTTAATGAGAATGAGAATTAAAGAAAGTGAGAATTAGCCAGATTAGACTGTATTTATCACTTCAAATTGTTACTTTTTCAACTCAATCTATTCTAGTAGATTAGTAGTGAAAAAATCATGAGCTTTTGAGTATTTTGGATGATACCTGTGCTCACCCCTCTTTAAGTTTTCTAGGTTAGTGTGGTTACATTTTATTGTTCTATCTTTGATCTATATGCTTTCTCAATTTGGCAATGCAGATTTCCTTCATATCCAAACATTACTACAAGCAATTTGCTCTGAAATTCCTAACTCCCTTTCCAGGACTTGAAAAGAGATTTTGAGCTCATCTATCTAACTTGGGCTGACAAGTAATTTTCATATGTCTACAACATCATCTACTCTTTTTTTAAAAATTATCATTAATATACAATCTTATGTTGGTTTCAAATGTACATCACAGTGGTTCAACAGTCCCCATGATCAGTTTATATTGTGATTGCAAATTATTGTGCCCCATTCTTCCCCTCCCCCTTCCCCCTGTGCCTGCCCCAACCCCTCTCCTTTGATAACCGCTAGTCACTTCTCAGTGTTTATAAGTCTACTGCTGTTTTGTTCCTTCTGTTTTGCTTTGTTTTTATACTCCACATATAAGTGAAATCATATGGTGTTTGTCTTTCTCCACTTGGCTTGTTTCACTGAGCATAAGACCCTCTACATGCATCATGTTGTTGCAAATGGCAAGATTTATTTTTTACGGCTGAATAATATTCTACTGTATATGTACTACATCTTCATCCATTCATCTAGTAATGGACACTTTGGTCACTTCCATATCTTGGCTATTGCAAACAGTGTGGCAATAAACATAGGGGTAAATATATCTTTTTGAATCTGGGGTCTTGCCTTCTTCAGGTAAATTCCTAGGTGTGGAATGACTGGGTCAAATGGTATTTCTATTTTTAGTTTTTTGAGGACCCTCAATACTGCTTTCCATAGTGGCTGCACCAATTTACATTCCCACCAACACTGTAGGAGGGTTCCCTTGCCACCACATCTTCACCAACATTTGTCATTTCTGGTCTTTTGGATAGTAGCCATTCTGACTGGGTATGGTGATATCTCATTGTGGTTTTGATGTACATTTCCCTGATGATTAGTGATGTAGAGCATCTATTCATGTGCCTGTTGGCCATCTATATTTCTTTGGAAAAATATCTGTTCAGGTCCTCCACCCATTTTTTTAATTGGGTTATTTGTTTTTTTGGTGTTGAGTTGTATGAGTTCTCTATATATTTTGGATGTTAACCCCTTATTGGATAAATCATTTACAAATATATTCTCCCATGCTGTAGGTTGCCTTTTTTTGTTGATAGTGACCTTTGCTGTACAGAAACTTTTTAGTTTGATGTAGTCCCACTTATTCATTTTTTACTTTGTTTCCCTTGCCTGAGGAAATGAGTCCAGAAAAAAACTGCTAATGCTTATGTTCAAGAGATTTTTGCCTATGTTTTCTTTGAAGAGTTTTATTTCATGTCTTATATTTATGTCTTTAATCCATTTCGAGTTGACTTTTGTATATGGAGTTAAACAATAATTCAGTTTCATTTTTTTGCATGTAGCTACCTGTCTAGTTTTCCCAATACCAGTTATTGAAGATACTGTTTTTTCCCCATGGTATGTTCATGGCTCCTTTTCATATATTAATTGACCATATATATGCATGGGTTTATGTCTGGGCTCTATTCTGTTCCATTGATTTATGGGTCTGTTCTTGTGCCAGTAATGGTTATGTATTTTTTTAATCCTTAATACCATTTTAATTTGGTTTCACTAATAAGCAGATTAAAGTACTTCTTTAATTTTTAATTTATATTTTTAAAAATCAAACTTGAAAGACTGGCAATCCCACTGAGTTTTTTCCTAAAAGGTAATGTGATTTGGAGGAGAAGAGAGTGAGGGGGATAGTATCATAAGTGGAGAGAGATGCAGCAGGTAGAGGGAAGGGACAAATACAAAACAGACCTAGATATAATTTTTTAATCCATTCTATTATTTTAAATTCTTCAATATGTAGTTCCAGTTAACATGCCTGTATAATCATTCTGTTATACAAATAATATAAAATTTTTTTTGCTCAAACCCATGTGCATTTTGTAAAATAATACATGTTTTACTGCTGCTTAAAAATCAATTCCTCCTCAACAAAATATAAGCAAATCAGATCAAACAATGTATAAAAAATTATATACCAAGACCAAGTGGGATTTATTCTACTTATGCAAGGCTGGTTCAACAACTGAAATCAATTAATGTAATCCATCACATCAACAAGCTAAAGAAGAAAAATCATATGATCATATTAATAGATGCAGATAAATAATTTGACAAAATTCAACACTCATTCATGATAAAAACTCTCAACAAATTTGGAGTTGAGGGGAACTTCCTCAACTTGATAAATAATATACACAAAACCCTACAGTTAACATCATTTTTAGTAGTGAGAAACTAGATGCCTTCCCACATGATCAGGAACAAGGCAAAAATGCTCACTGTCACCACTCAACATTATACTGGAAGTCCTACCTAATGAAATAAGACAAGAGAAGGGGGGAAAAGCTATGCAGTTTAGGAAGGAAGAAATAAAATGGTCTATATAGAAAATCTCAAAGAATCAACAATAACTAAATGCAATTAAATGGTTACAGCAAGGTTGCATTGTATAAGGTTACTCTATGAAAGTCAATTGCTTTTTTCTGTACCATCAACAAGCAAGTGGAATTTGAAACTAAAAACACAATACCATTTACATTTATAGCCCCCCACAAAAAAAGAAATAGAGATCAAAGGAGATCTAAATAAATGGAGAGATGTTCCATGAACATGGATAGGAAGGTTGAGTATGTCAAGGTATCAGTTTTTCCCAACTTGATCTACAGATTCAATACAATACCATTCCCTGAACAGAGAGCCCAGAAATAGATCCATGCAAATATAGTGAAGCCATCTTTGACAAAAAGGCAAAGACAACTCAACAGAGAAATGATTGTCTTTTCAACAAATGGTGCTGGAACAACTGGACACACATGCAAAAAAATGAATCCATGTACCCTTCACAAAA
Source organism: Manis pentadactyla (assembly GCF_030020395.1). Classification (NCBI taxonomy): domain Eukaryota; kingdom Metazoa; phylum Chordata; class Mammalia; order Pholidota; family Manidae; genus Manis; species Manis pentadactyla. The sequence continues at coordinate 100,935,730 of NC_080021.1, forward strand.
AGTAACTGAAAATGAATTATAGACCTAAATGTACAAAACTACAAAACTCCTAGAAGGTAAAATAGAAAAAATTGATGTGACTTTGATTTTCATGATGACTTTTCAGATAAAACACCAAAAGCATGATCCATGAAAGAACAAATTGATGCTGGCCTTCATTAAAATTAAAAAAAAAACTTTTCTGCAAAGGACACTGCTCAGAGAATGAAATGAGTCACAGGTTGGGAGAAAAATCTTTGCAAGCATCTATTTGATAAAGTATTGTTATCTACAATATATAAAGAACCCGGAAATGTCAACAATAAGAAAACTTGATTTTTTTAATGGACAGAGGATTAGGACAGATACCTCATCAAAGAAGATACAGAAATGGCAAATAATTATCTGAAAAGGTACTTAACATAATATGTCATTAAGGAATTGCATATTAAAGAACCACAAGACTTCATTAGAATGGCTAAAATCCCAAACACTGACAACATCAAATTGCTAGTGAGAATGTGTAACAGGAACTCAGTAATTGTTGGTGGGAATACAAAATAATACAGCTACTTTGGAAGACAGTTTGGAAGTTTTTTGTTTTTGTATAAAGATACCCTTACAACCATGTTCTTTGGCATTTACCTAAATGAGTTGCAAGCTTAACATCCACACAGAAATCTGCACACAAAACTTGGAAGCATATAAGATGTTCTTCAGTTGGTGAATGGATAAACAGGTTGTAGATAGACCTTCATACAATAGGACATTATTTTTCAATGAGAAAGAAATGAGTTAACAAGTTAATGATAAGACATGGAGGAAATTTAACTGCATATTACTGAGTTAAAAAAAAACCAATCTGAAAAGGTTATATACTGTATGATTTCAATTATGTGATATTCTGGAAAAGGCAAAACAATGGAGACAGTAATATCAGTAGTTTCCAGGGATCAGGAAGGGATGAACAGATGGAGTACAAGGGATTCTTAGGGCAGTGAAACTATCTGTATGATACTGTAATGATGAGTACATGTCATATACATTTGTCAAAACCCATAGAATGTACAACACAAAGAGTGAACCCTAATGTAAACTTGGACTTATGTAATCATTAATGTATCAATATTGGATCATCAGTTGTAATAAATGTGCCATACTAATACAAGATGTTAATAATAGGGAAAACTGGGAAGGGACTGAGAGGGTAAGAACTGTACTTCTTGCTCATTTTTCTATAAACTTAAAATGTTTCTAAAAAACACAGTTCATTAATTAAAAAAATAAAAAAATAAAGAGAAAAGAGGAAATAAAAAATGTTAGTTTCATGACAAAAGAGTTATAGTAATGGAAGGGGTGGTTACACATATGTATATGCTAATCAAAACTCATTTAATTTTATACTTAAGATCTATACATTTAACTGCATGTAAATTTTATCTCAATAAAAAATCAGCTCTATATTATCATCTGTGCTTAATTTGGCTGTAGTCAACCAAATATATGATGCAATGCTGAAAAATTTAAAGGAAGTAACACTCAGCTATAAATAAGCAATTTTGACCTTGAAGAGATGCTGCAATGTCTTTGAGCATCACGAACAGGCAGAGAATGGCTGTCTCAAATATATTTCTTTTTTATAGCTGGTCTTCTTTCAGGTTAACTAATATGTAGTGGGAAAAAATTCTAGTTCCGGGTTTCATTTCTCTAACTGTGACTTTAATTGATGCCTCATTATAACTTTTCTTTCAGATTTAGTCAGAAGGGAAATGCCACCCTGGGTTTGAGCCTACACGTAAAAGGAACTGTGGTAGAGAAACACTGTTGTGAGTTTGTTCTGGAAGAAAGTGGGGGTCTGGAGAGGCAGAGATTGGGACTCATGGCAGTGGGAGTGGTCTTGTTCCATTGATGAACACTGCTGAACAGCAAAGAGGCAGAGCTGACCTGACTCTTTCCAAGGGAAGTTTTGTATTCAGGAGCCATGAGACATAAGTCCTTAAATATAAGAGTGAGAAATTTGGGTTTAACCACATTATCTGGGAAGAATTGGGAGAAGATACATTTGTCTTTATGTCTCTCCCATACTCAGCAGTTGAGGGACCTTAATTTGTTTTATGGCTGTGATAGTTAATTTTACGTGGCAAATTGGCTAGGCTATGGTACCTAATTGTTTGGTCAAACATCAGCCTACATGTTGTGTATTCAATATGGCTAACATTTAAATCAGTAGACTTTGAGTAAAGCAGATTACCCTCCATAATGTGGTTGGGTTGTATCCAGTCAGATGAAGGCCTTAAGAGAAAATGCTTGAGGTTCCCCAAAGAGGAAGGAAGTCTACCTTCTGGCTGCCTTCAGATCAAGACTGCAACATTGACTCTTTTCTGGGTCCAGCCCACAGGCATGACCTGCAGATTTTGGACTTGCCAATCCCACAATTTCATGAGCCAATTTCCTAAAATGAATCTCTCTGTATATGTACTCATATAGCCTATCAGTTCTGTTTCTTTGGAGAATCCTAACTAGTACAATGGCTAATAGTCTACTATCAGCTCTGAATTGCACTCACCTCCTTCCTGCCCTCAACCCAAGTCAGCTTTTAGCTAATTCTCAGTTTATGAAAAAATAGATAATTTACATAAAGATGTTGTCTATGTGTAGTTGACAGGCCATTATATAATTCTTTTTTAGCGATGATAATGCCTTCAGGCCATAAGAAAGCAGTGCTAAAAGGTTGGTGGACTGTGTCATACATATTCATTGGATTATACATACACAGATATGTGTTTTTACTTATTTTGTTTTTGGTTGGAGGATCTTTCTGGATGTCAGTCTCTGCCAGCTACAGATAGTGGGTGCCTATGTTAGCAGACTAAGGCTGCAGTCTCTGAGTAATAGATTTTTGCAGTCCGTGGGTAACAGATTAAGAACCCAGGCCCACTAGTTCCAGATGTAGTCTGCATCTCTCCACCAAGTATCTAATGTGGTAATTTCCTCCAAACCTGATTGCTCAGAAGGCTGCCTGCCTGCTGGTTGTAGGCACAGCCTTCCCTATTGCTCCCCATGAAGGCCTGGCTAATACAGCTGGGCTTCTGCCCCGGTTCCTTGTTTGCACTGTAGCAATCTGTTTATCTGGAGCCATGCCACAAACCCAGACCCACTGGCTGGGCTCTGACCCCCTCTGTAGCTTTTGTTGGTTCCTGTGATCCAGGGTGCCTGACACTGCTAACTCCACTGTTAGTCTCATTCAACCTGTATAAACATCTCTTGGACTCTGATTTCTGGTTCATCTTGACTGTGTGCATTACCACTACTCAATCACCATCAGTCATGTTCCTTCACTTACCAGATCTAAGACCTCCTGGGTGCATCCAGGTCAAGCTGGACCTAAGTTTTTCTTGCTTCCATGGACACTGTCACATGCATCTGGGGAACCTTATTCCTGGGTTGGTGTACCCCAAATCTAGTCCCACTAGATTATAAATAAACTAGGGTTCCAGATGAACTAAGGTTCCAGTTTATTTCCTGGTTCCTCCTGGTTAGCCTTTGGGGCGCTCACCATATTTGTAAGGATTATTTGAATAATAGAGTACTCAAATCATACCACATGGAAGACAGTAAGATAAGGTATCTTTAGTAGGAAAGGGACATGATGAAGTTGGCGTTTTAGGATGACTAATCTCTTAGTGTGAATGCAGGATAGATTGAAAGTAGGGAGACCAGCTAGCATGTTAATCCATTAATTGAGGGGTATGGTGCTTAGAGTCTGGCCTAGAGTGTAGTGAATGTAAGAAGTAATGAATCTAAAATACTTAATGCAAATAAAATGCTATTTACATAAAGATGTCCACTTAAGGATAATTTGTAATAACAAAAACTTGCAATGACCTAAATAACCTAAAAACTTGCAATGACCTAAAAATCAACAGGGGAATGATTTAAATAAATTTTAGTGATAGCCCACTTAATGAAATATTATATAACTATTCTGAAGAATATTGACCAAAATAGAAAAGTTCATGTGATACAAAATTGTATCAAATGTAACAGTGATTGTGTAATAAGGTTGGAATTATGTGTGATTTTATTTTCTCCACTTTTCAAATTTCTGTAAGATAATTAGTTTTAAAGATTCTGTAATTCTAACACCCTATTTAGACTAATTCTTTCAGATATAAAGGATTATACTGATAAATTTACTAGTGTTCTGATGTCTACTAGGTCCTGGAATGAGCCTTGAGTAAATGTAAACATAGTCATTTTGAGAAAGTCATGACTTAACCACCAAAAGCAGGTTTGGTCCTTGATGAAAACAGTAAAAATGAGCAGGCAATAACAACACAAACATCTTTTTCCAAGCATCCCAAGGAAGACCTACGTACTGGAAATCTCTGGGTTGGATTAATATTGATTTCCAGCATAGTTGGGCTCCAGTGCTTTTCTAGACCACGAGGTGCCCATAATTTGTACTCACTTTCTCTCTCCTTTTGGCCATGATGGGAACTCTGGTTAACATGAACAAGTCCTAACCACTGTCTGATGGACATGGTCCTTAGCCATGCTTTTTATCCCCCAGTACTGTTCTTCACCTCTACCTGAGGCTGTGCCAACTTAGCTGATAAGAAATAAAGCAGACCTGGGTTCACACTCTGGGTCCTTTGCTCATAGCTGTAAGACTGTGGGCAAGTTACTTAATCATGCCATGTTTCCATTTTCTCAAAGGGTGATGTTATTTACCTTGTGGGATTGGAGGATGGTTGTGAAAAGACCACGGAAGAGTTACTGATAGAGCTGTCACTCAACCTCACCAAGTTGCTTCTGAGAGAGGAGAGTGCTGGCCCTTGAGCGGATCCCATAGCCCCCACTGGGGGATGGAAGGGCAGGGCTGTGCTCGAAGACCCTAGTCTTGCAACTCAATGGGCTCTGAAATATTGTCTGCATTAATGACTCTCCTGGGACAGTTTGGAAGTCACCATCATCCAGTGCCCAGATATTCTTATGCAGCTACAGTATTTATTGAGGACAACAATTTTCAGAGGAGGCTGGAAGAATGGCACTCTTTGTATACCTTAATGATGGCAATGATGAACAGATAAGTGAGTAGAAATAATCCTTGAGTTTCTATATAATAGCTCTCTGAACTCATCTCCCCTGAATACTCCCTTTTGTGTATTGTTTTACCACCTTCTTGGTATCATCAAGAACCTTCAGCTACTGGTCAAATCTACATAGGAGTCCAGGCTGCTCAGAAACACCTACAGGACTTTCTCCAGCACCACACAGACATGACAGTACAAGGCCATGGTCAGTAAGTACCAAATAACAAGGGGAATGATTCAGATGGGACATTTCTTGGCTCTCTTACCACAATTCCCATCTGTCCTTGGCAGAGTCTAGGACCCTTTGTAGTTACAAAGTTCATAGCTCTAATTGCCTTCCATATTCAGTTCTTCCCTTGCATGCAGTTCCAGCTCAAATTTCAGCACCTGTATTCTGTTACACACTCTAAGGCCTCACCCCAGCAATCTTATATGAGACCCCAGATAAATTATTAGTGATATTGATGTAGCCACAGTCTCCGAACAGTTCTAACTCTGGTCCAATAGGAGGGGCACAGACTGAAGGATGCTCAAAGGATACTCATACACACCCCAGAGAGCACTCCATCTTCCATCAAGGAAACCCAGATAGGCAACTCTGGACCTACCCTGTCTGAAAGGAGGGACCTATTGGAGGAGAGTGACCTGACTTGGGTCCTTAAACTGAATGGCTACCCCTAGCACGTCAGTCCATTTCTCAATGTAAATGAATGCCTGCTCTGATATGTTGTTCTCAGCCTGAGATGCCAAATGTTTATTTCATGATTGCACTCTGCTTCCTGAAAATATTTCTGATCCATTTGGCTCTTGATCCTTTGCCCCATCTCCTGTTTACGGCCTTATACTTGCCCCTCTGATCTCATGCTTGATGCCATTCTTAACTTTCTATTTCTCTTCAAAATGACAAACTTTCACACACCTCTAAAATTATCTCTGCTTCCACCTCTCAGAGTCAACATTTCTGCCTGGCCTAGCCCAGCCCCCATACCACCTGACATTACCTCTTCATGGCTGGGACATTCACCCCAGCCCTGTTAGTAAAAACCACCTGTAAGAAACTAACATTATCAGTTCGCCATCTACTGGGAGGACTACAGTTTCGTAGCAATTTCACCTCTTTTATCCGACAAAGCCCCAATCTAGTAACACTCAGTAGAAAGTTCTGTAGAGAGCGGAGTCAGAAAGCATTTAAGTGGGAGCACTTTAAGGCTGACAGGGTGCAGCAAAAAGAGGTGTAAAGTGTTGTTAAAACTAGGAAGTTATAAATAAAACACTTGTCTAACTCTCTTGCTCATGGACTCTGATCTCTGCACTTTGTTAGGTCTGTTTCCTTCCTGTCTGTCCCCATCTCTTGCCTGTCTCCTCTTGGCTGCATCCATGAACTCAGTGGCCGTTCTTCTTGGGTCTTCCACTTGGCACTTGGCAATAGCCCATTCCCTTCCTCACCTGTCCTCCACACTGCCTGTCCAGTATGAAATGATCAGGTCCTCTTTGCCCAACTGCTGGACTTCCCTTTGTTTCGAGGTCTAGCTCTTTTTGGATATTTCACCAAGACTGAGCACAAACAATGCCCCTGAGCACTTCAGCTCCTTCCCACAGGCAATGGATACCTTTGGATAGAACTAATACCTCTAAGGAGAATTTAGAAGAAAGGTGGTTAAGTGATGGAATAGAGAATGAGGCAAGAGATGGTAGGAAGTGGGAAAGGAAAGACGGTAGGAAGTGTAATTTTAGATGTCAGGGAAGAACCATGGAGGGTGAAGAAATGTAAAGCCAGTAAGGTGATATTTGGGGGATAAAACACTTGAAAGAATGAGGATGAATTGTTAATGAGAACAAAAATAAAGTGTGTGGAGGTGAGAGTTAAAACAGGAAAAGAAAATGGGTGCGGTACGCAGAGGGGAAGTGTGTGGCAGGAGTGAAGGCTGGAAAGTGTGATACAGGGCTATTCTAAGGTGAAATTATAAGGTGGGCAATGATAACAATTAGCAAAGGACTGCCATGAAAGGGTGCTGTCATAGTTCTTGCCTTCAAGAAAGGTATATTCTAAAAGATGGCTTAAATAAGTACAGAAATAACTTATAACAAAGCAGACTATTAACCATATCAAGAACAGTACAAACAGAGGGTGATGGGGATACGAAAAAGGATGCCATGACTGTCAACAGTTAGTGCCCTACCTTGTGTGGAGTATATACTCAATAAAGTCATTTCAGGAGAGAAGCTGACACTGAGAAGTATATTGCAGTACATGTGTGATTTTTAAATTGCATAGCTGATGTCTAATTCTATATTAGTGATTCTCAACTTGGATGCACATTAGAATCACCTGGAAGCTTTTAGAATGATTAGTGTTCAAACTCCACATTCAGAGATGCTAACATAATTGGTTTGTGATAAGACCTGGGTATTAGTATTTTTCAAAATCTTCTAGATGATTCTAGTGAGCAGCCATCATTAAGAAACCTCTGGTCTAGAAGACAAGTAGTGTCTCTGTAGCATCTCACCACACTGATGGACAGTGACTTCAATGGGGTATGAGGGGGACTTGATAATATGGGTGAATGTAGTAACCACATTGTTTTTCATGTGAAACCTTCATAACCTTAATTAAAATAAATAAATAAATAGGAAAAAAAAGAAACCTCTTGTATATATGTATGTTTTCCCTTTTGAAAGGTTAAGGGGCTTAGAATCCAAGGGGAAAGTGAAAATTTGTGAAGTAAGAGGTATAGATTCTAGATCTAGCACTAGTGTCCATTAAAGATCTTAGATAATTTCCTCTCATCAATGCAATAGAAAATGGTATATAAACTCAGAGTTATATATTATTTATGTCTCTTATCTCTCTTAGGAATTCTAAAACTTAAACTTGGGAATCTTCAGAAGTAAGTTATATAAAATACTTCATTAGTAAGTCTTCCATCAGTCAAAAGAAAATGTTTTTTAAATTTAAATTTTTAAAAATTGAGGTATACTTTATATATAACATTAGTTTCAGGTGTATCATGTTATTTTTTATAATACAAACCTATTATGATTCAGAGTCTGCTTATAATAATAAGCTTATGCCTTGTGACATATATCATTTCCTTTGTTTCTCTCAAAATCTCTGCTAGTTAAGTATTATCTTTATTTTGCAATGTCTGGCCTACAATCGCCCCTCCTTTGATAACAAAACCACTCTCCACTTCTCTTTTTTCAGTTCTTGTGTGTTTTTCTAAATCACTGTTGGCATGCTGACATCTGGAATATTCTACGATAAATCAATAGTATTGGTTTTAATGTAAAGAGTAAAAATTCTAGCTCTATTTTCAACTAATTGCGAAACTGGCATGATGATGGGACAGAAATAAAATATACTGAGGAGGGTAAGTAAGCATTATGAGGAATTGGCATTTACCACTGTCCATTTCTAAGCACTGTTCAGCTCCTAGCATCATAGCTGTTAAATTAATGTTTGTTGAAAGAACAAATCAATGGAGGGATGAATTAAAAATATTTATGGAAATGACCTTATGCTACATGAAATTATTGAATACTTACCATATCCCAGGCACTGTTTTTGGCACTGTACAAATGTTACCTCTTTTTAATCACCACATTAATTTTATTAGGTAGGTACTATTATTATTCCCTCTTTTACAGATGAAGAAGCTGAAGTCCAGAAAGATTAAGTAATTATGAGTACCTAGGCCCTATCCTTTAGTCCCCTAGTAGCACTGTGGCAAGTTCTTTAGTAATGTAATTTCATAGTGCAATTGACCAAACATACTCTTCTTGAGCAAGCCAGGCCCCACGGCCTCTGTTTGTCTTCTCTCTTGGTGGTGCCACCTGCTGGACGTGGGGCTGGCTTTTGTTACTTTTCCCTGCCACTATCTCCCAGCAATTTCTACTAGTCATTTCTTGTTCCAAAGTCTATTGGCACCACTTGCCAGGGCATCTCAATCTTAACTAGGAACAGAAATAGGTGGGGACAGGGCTATTATTTCAAAAATAACATGTAGACTCTGGTCCGAGTCATGGATTCCAGCCCTCTGAATTTGGCCTTAGCTCTCGCCTCTGCTGGCTTACCTTGGTAAGCAGAGCAAAATCCTGTGCATCATCCCACCACTCTACAGCTTATTGACTGTAGAATAAGTCTTGTGGAAGCCAATCTGTTTTACTCTTCTTTTTTGATATTCCAACTGTCTTTGTTAAACATTTTAGCAAAGCTGACATGGGAAGTGGATAATGGCCAGTGCTGTGCTGGTGAAATGTTTAAAACTGGCTTTCTGCAGGAAAAGAAGTGTGCGCATATATTCATGTAATTTTTACTGCTGTAAAGGATGTGGAGGACATAATTTATAAATAATAATGAACTATACAATGCTTTTATTGTAAGTTCCACACAATTTTCACAGAATGCCTTAATCGACTTTTGCAGAGCTGTATCCCTAGCCAACCTGTAGCTGTAACTGATGAACCAGTCTGACTTTGACATGAATGCTACTTCTTATTTTTGCTTAAATTAATGGATAAGACAAAAGTGAAACAACAAAGAAGCATGTCAGGACTTCACTTGTTTGTCAAAGATGTGAGAGATTTTTTTATTTAATCGAATCATAGTTTTTGAATCCTGGAAGCATACCTCCTCAAATCTTTGTCCTCTTTACTATGCAACGGCTACAGACACACACTTTTAAATTAAATTTGTATCAGTGGTTCTCAACTTGAGAGAGATTTTGCTCCTCAGGGGACATTTGGCAATGTCCAGAGACACTATTGGCTGTCACAACTGTAGACATGCCCCTCCCCACAACAAGAATTACCCAGCCCAAGGCTGAGAATCCCTGATTAGTATTAACATTTTCTCCATTAACATTTTCAAGTTTAGATAGTCAACAAAGCGTCAAGTCCAGATTTATAGCATTTGCCCATTTCTGTAGTGCAAACACTCCCACTGTGGCTGATTTCAAGCTACCAGTAACGCATCTTCAAGTGTGGAGTGGGTAAAAGATGTACAATAACACACCATTATGTAATATTTCTACCACAAAGATACAGTAGTCATCATTAGCTGCAGAAATAAGAGCACGAGAGCAGACATAATAGTAAAATGTAACATAATTAGTAAGTAATAGGTGCTGTGTACTTATTACCTGTGTTTATAATAAAATATATTGAACTGTAAAAAAACTGAACTTTTAGTAATGGCTATGCTGAACTAAGCTGACTCACAAAATTCTTTAGAGTTTAACAATGAGCTCTTGCAGGGCAGTATGCGTTGGTCTGTCTCCAGCATGAGTCTGAAATAGGTGGCTATCCACCACCCTTGAATTTGCATTTTACAATTCCTGTATCTTGGAGAGATCGACTCAGTTCTAATGTCCATTTCCTAGGGAACGGACGCTGCCCGGCCCAGTCTGGGTCCGGCACCTGCCCATGGTGACCGTGGCTGGATCCGAAGGGAGCGGGTTCTACTCTGCCAGGACGTTTTCAAGAGCGCTACTGTGAGTGGGAAGGTGCCCTGAGAGCGCTTGTGCCGCAGACACACCGACACGCCGCCGCCTCTGCTCCTGTTCATCAAGACTTCGTGCAGACCGAGTTTCTGACTCATCCGCTTTTCTTCCCCCAAAGACATTCCAGAATAATAGATTAGTGGTTCTCAAAGTGTGGGCCCTGGATCACAGCAGCCGCCTCACTTGGGAACTTGTTCAAAACACAAATTCTTGGGCCATACGCCACACCTCCTGAATGAGATAATCTGGTGACGGGGACCAGCAGTCTGGGTTTCAGAAAGACCTTCGGGTTGTTATGGGGTATGCTGAAGATTGGGGCCTCTGTGTCAGATTGTGTAGCTGTAAAAGAAAAAGCTACAAACTACCTTTTTAGGATAACAACAAAAACAAACCCAGGTCATCCTGATTAAATTTGTTATTTCCTCCAGTTTCCAGAAATGACAAATAATCTCTTAGGATGAGTTATTCCAACAGGGAAATAATCTCATCAGTCATATATACATACACTTTTTTATTAAGGTATCACTGATATACAATAACATGAGCAACATTATGGTTACTAGACTCCCCCCATTATCAAGTCCCCACCACATACCCCATTGCAGTCACTGTCCATCAGTGTAGTAAGATGCTATAGAGTCGTTACTTGTCTTCTCTGTGCTGTACTGCCCTCCCCATGACCCCCCACTAAGTTATGTGTGCTAACAGTAATGCTCTTAATCCCCTTCTCCCTCCCTCCCCATCCGCCCTCCCCAGCCCCTTTCCCTTTGGTAACTGTTAGTCCCTTCTTGGGTTCTTATCACTCATATATTCAGTTTTACTATTTCTTCTCTTAGAAAATGACTGGTGTTTAATTTCTGTGAACACTTTATTATAGTTTCATGTATACTATTAAATCATAGTTATCAGACATAATTTTTCAGAATCTATTTCTTGATTCCTAAGATAACTGGTGACATCCTCATGGGGAGGAACTATGTTCTGTGTTTGGTTTAGGCCACAGAACCTAATGTGGGGCAGAGCTCATGAAAGTTATTTATATACTGATTGAATAATTATGACAATTTAAAAACTATTTTTTGTCTAAGCCTTTTCTTTTACTGGCATTATTTAAAATTTATCATACATAATTTCTAAAGTAGTTGTGCTGGAAAAATTATAAAGATTTCAATAGTTAAATGAAACAAAATGAACGCTGTCCGGATAGTTTTTATAATCTATGGAATTTGTACCAAATGATGGTATAATGAAGAAAAGAATACCCAGTAGTATTAATGACAGACTACATTGCTACATTCCTAGTTTCATTATTCTACTCTTCTACTAAATGTTATATCATGAGCATTCTCATATCACTGAATCTTTTTGGAAACATGGTTTTTACTGTTCCATATTATGACATTGGACATATGAACTGTAACTTATTTAACCATTCACCTGCTTAGGACATTTGGGCTGTTTCCAATATTTCATTTTTTAAATAACTATTGTGATGGAATGGGGTACATATTTTAAAAATGAGTACCTTCTTCCTTGGGGTCAGGATGGGTTGGGGTCTCTTGAGTGTTTTTAAACTCTCCTGGTCATCTTTTTTTTTTTCCTTCTGTATTGAAAAGCTCACCGGTCAGCTTGTCTGACCAAATGCTCAGGTCTGTTGCTCCTTCCTTTTAAGGTCTTTATGAGGATTTAAGGCACATGTTTACATAAAGGTCAACAAATGTTTGAACTTGAAAGGGAGCCTATTTAAGGCAGTTGGTATCTTTTCTGGTTCATTAATTGTCTCCCCTCTGGCCAGCTGTTCTTTTGTGTTGCCTGTGAACTTCCACTACTGTTGATATCATCCCTGTCAACCCTCCAGGTTTTTGTGTCAAAGTGTCTAATCCCTAAATCAGGAAAATGCAAATAAATTATTACTTATTGAATTATGAGTGACTCAGGAAACAGATATTCATGTAACAATTTTACCATGTTTATTAGCTCAAGGATCTTTTCTTTGTAAAATATCTTAAGCTTTCACAAGCCCTGAAAATTAGCAAAGGTCAGACAGTGAATTAACTTCTTATGTTAATTTATTTCTGGCAAAAGTTATATATCTTTTTTATGAAATATAACCAGCACACATGTATGCAATAAGAAACTCCATGAATTGAAATGAACAATTCTTTTATTTTGATAAACCATCTTCCCCATTATCAATTGAACTGAATGATGTCCTTCCTTTTTGTCTGAGAAAAACTGACATGTCAAATATGTTCAGTTATGACTTAACTAGAATTTTAAAAACAGCTGCAATGGCATAAAACAAAGAATAAATGCATAGTTAACAGTTTTTAGGTTCTTTTGCAAATTAAAATTGAATACAATTTTTCTCCCCAATTAAAATTTTTTTCTTGGGTTGCACTTAAAAAAATAAAAGGAATTTCTGATTACATTTCCAGTCATGTCACTGAAAATGGTGACTGGCTGGCTGAACGCATGACCAAAAAGATCTTAGTTTGGGGCAGATGTTCAATTATCACCAGGATATATGTGAGAAATCTAGAAGAGACAATTGTTCCTATTACCTGTCCTAATTTTCTTCTGAAATGACTTAAATGGATGTAGTTGCTTAACTTTACAGAAATTATAACAATTTAGGAACGAACACTGCGTTTTATACTCATGAACTAGTATAGTAGTGTTTAGGGTTTTCTCATCCTAGTAGATTAATTTTGGCAAGCAGGTAACTTCAGGAACTCTGTTGTGAACTTCTGGTTTAAGTAAGGATCTGGCCCTAATTGGCATGACTGAGGTGTTCTACGAGTGGGCTTTTGCACCTGAAATAGCAGGTACAAGCAGGTAAAACAACATCGTTAAACACGCAGCATGTTGAACACACGATTAAGACTCGCGTTTCAGTCCAAGTTCCTTTGAATCTCTGCCACTGTAAACTACAGGCGCGCTGTCGGAGGGCGCCGCCAGGTGGCGCCAATCTGCAGCAGCTCGTCAACAACAGGCGCTCTGGAGAGCTCTCTTCCCTCCTCTTGCTCAACTCACTTCCGCCGGAAGTGGCCCGGTCAGCTGTTGTCTTATGTGTTGGATCCGCTGTTGAGAGGCTCGCGGCGTCCGGCTGGGTAAGGCCTGTTCCGAGGGTCTGGAGAGGGAAACTTGAGCTTAAGCCGGGGCAGCGAGATGGACATTCTGAAATCGGAGATCCTGCGGAAGCGGCAGCTGGTGGAGGACAGGAAACTGCTGGTGGTGAGGCTCCTGGGGTCGCGGGGCGTTTGTTCTCGCAGAGTTGCGTGATGGGCTGTGATGCCGACAGGGTTCGGGGCGGGTTGGTGCGGAGCTCAGCGGGAGCCGGGAGGGGCGCGGGCACCCACCCCGACGCCTCGCTCGCTCGGGAACCTTAGCGAGGGAGTGAGCGCACTGCAGGAAAACAGCTTTTCTCCCAGCTGCCGCCTATTGCCTCGCAGTTTCCCACTGTCTCCTCCACCCACTCCCCTCTGTCGGTGTTCTTCGAACGTGCCCGACACAGTACTGGTTTCAGGTGAACAACGTAGTGACTCGACATTGTAGACATTACAAAATGCTCTCCACCTTAAGTGTAGTTATCATTTGTCACCACACAAAGTTATTAACGATATTCACTATGTTTTCTACGCTTTACTTTTCATCCCCATGACTTACCTGTTTTATAACTGGAAGTTTGAACCTCTTAATTACCTTTACTCATTTTATTCTGCCCATCCCTTCACCTCCCTCTCCTCTGTCAACCAACACCAGTTCTCTGTATTTATGAATCTGTTCTTTCTTTTTTAGATTGCACATATAAGTGAAATCATATGCTATTTCTTTGACCTATTTCACTTAGCAGAATGCCCTCTAGGTTCATCCATGTTGTCACAAATGGCAGGATTTAATTTTTTTATTTGGAGCTATGTAATTTTATATTAATCGGTTGTCTTATAGTCTTTTATCTTTCTGCATCATGGTGCCCATATATATATGAAGAAAAAAATTCATGAAACCTAACTACACGTGATTCTATCAAATGTTTTATTGTTTTAATCCATTCTGTTTCATTTTTAAAAAAACTCTGGCCAAGGATCAGTGAATTGTCTCCATTACTCTATTTGTGGCTGGAAAACACTTGCCTGTGGTGTATTGTTCTTCCAGAAGAGCCTGTTTATCTTGGTCGTTTCATGCGGTGTTCAGCCTTTTGTTTATCTGATAGTTGAAATTGTAAATACTTACCTTGTGAGTGCCCCTTTGTTAATTGGAAAAGATCCTGAAATAGTTACTATTACCTGTCCTAAATGTTCCGTCTGAACTTTTCAGGGTAGGTGATAGGCTATTTTAGTAGTTTTTGTTTGATGAAGGGGCACTCACAAGCTAAGCATTTACTATTTCAGCCATCACAGATTAGCAATAAAAAACTGGGACACCATTTGAAATGAACAAAGGCGAGGCAGCTTTTCTGGAACCATATAGACTAAGTGTTCCCAGTTGCCTCAAGATAATGAAACCAATTTACTGATCTTTATGTATTTCAAACTAAGTTGCAGACATTGGTACACTTTACCACTAAACAATTTGGCGTCCATGTCAGTACCTAGAGTTCAGTGTTTGTATTTCTTTTTGTGTGGTTGTAAAAATTTACATATGGAGAAATGCACAAATCACAAGTGTGCTGTTCAATGAATTTTAACAAATGTATATCCCTATGTCATCCCTTCTGTATCCAGATGGAGAATGTTACCCTCACTGCACCTTCCAGTCAGTCCCTGTCCTTACTGCTCCCAGGAGCAGCTACTGTTCAGATTTCTTTCCGCCATTGATTAGTTCTGCCTGCTCTAGAACTTCACATAAATTGGTTCATACTGTGTACTATTTTATGTCCCAGTTTGTTTATTCAGAATATTTTGAGTTGTATTCATGTTGCATGTATCATTTGTTCCTTTTATTGCTGAGTAATATTCCATTTATGAATATATGAGTTTGTTATCCATTCTTCTAGTGATGGGCGCTTGGGCTGTTTCCAGGATTGGGCTATTATGGATAAAGCTGCTATGAAACTTCTTATACATGTTGTATATTTTCCTTTTTCATAGGAAAAGGCTGGGGAGTAGAATTGCTAGGTCGTGGAGTATATTTTTTTGTAAAAAGCCACCAGACCTTTTTCCAAAGTGGTTTTAGACTGTGTTACACATCCACCAACCAAGTGAGAGAGTTCAGATGCCCTACATCGTTGTCAACAATTTGTGTCAGTCTTTTGAATTGCAGCCATGTTGAGTACTTTTCATGTGTTTTTGACCTTTCTTATATTATCTGTGAAGTGTCTGTTAAAATTGCTTGCATACTTTTCAAGTGGGTTGGTTGGTTTTTTTCTTGAGTTGGAGGAATTCTTACATCTCATGGAAGCCAGTCTTTTGTCAGATGTTTTGTAGAATATTTTCTCCCAGACTGATTTTTCTATTCATTTTATTAGTAGCGACTTCTGATGAGCAAAAGTTTTTAATTTTGATAAAGTCCAGTTTATCAGTTGTTAATGGTTATCACATTTTTCTCTCTGGGAATATAAAAAGGAATAACCAGTTGGAAAACAGTTTTGCAGTTTCTTTAAAGTTAAGCATACACCTTCTATATGATCAAGTCTTTCCACTCCTTGGCATTTACTCAAGAGAGTAAGATATTCTTGTATTCTAAAAGCATTATGGTTTTATCTTCTATAAAAGTTTTTTAAAAAACGGAATCAAGTTTTTGTATGATGTGAGAGGTAGGGGTGTGGTTTAATGATTTTCAGGTGGATATCCAGTTCCAGCCCATGTAATAAAAGTGCTTTTCTTTTCCCTTTGGATGGTTTTGGTGTCTTCAAAAATCAGATAATTCTGTAAGTGTTGCTCCATTCTGGGTGCTGTGTTCTGTTCTCATAATGTTTGTTGATCCTGTACCAGTGCTGTACCTCTGTGATGGCTGTAGCGTTTTGGTGAGTCTTAAATTAAGGTAAGGCAATGGAAATAAAAACACTACTGGCACTAGTTAAAAAAAAATTTTTTTTTCTCCTCTTCCCCTTCCTCCTCCTCATAATTCTCTTGCTGTAGTATTTATTTTTTTAAGCAGCTTTATTGAAATGTAATTGATATGCAGTAAATGGCACATACTTAAAGTGTACAACTATCTCAGTGAGTTTTGACTTAAGTCTACACCTGTGAAACTGTCACTACAGTGAAGAGAGGGAAACGTTCATCTCACTGCAGTGTCTCCTTTTGTTCTTTGTTCTCTCACCTTTTGCCCCTCCCTGCACCTCACCCTCACCCTGTCCACTGATCTGCTTTCTGTTACTTTTAAGTTAGTTTACGTTTCTAGAGTTTTATGTAAACGGAATTGTTCAGTATGTTCTTTTTCTTGTCTGCCTTCTTTCATTAAGCCTAATTTGAGATTGATTTGTGGAACTGACAGTATCATATTTCCTTATTTTTGTTACTGAGCAGTATTTCACCATTGTGTGGGTATACCACAGGTTGTTTATTCATTAAACTGTTGAAGGACATTAGTATGTTTACCATATTTTAAAGAGTTTGTGTAGGATTGGTGTTATTTCTTGCATACATTTTTATATAGTTCTATATATATATTATATATAAATATATTTATAAAGTAAATAGACTTCACGTGTGCCAGGTGACTTTTGATGTAGTGTTCTACTTTGGATGATGTCATTGTCTAGCTAAGAGGATTCACTGACACTTTAGTTTTTTTTCACTTTGAAGAGCATTATGTCTGTGCTGAGGACTTTTAAGATCTACTTTCATAGCAACTGTCAAATCAGTATAGTATTGTCTGTAGTTGCCATGCTGAGTGTTGCAGTCTAAGGACTTATTTATCTCATAACTGGAAGTTTGTGCCTTTTGATCCCCTTAGCCCTTTTCTCCCACTACCCACCCTCTTTTTGGCAACCAGCAATCTGTTCGTTCCCAGCATCTACGAGTTTGGTTTTTCATTGTTGTTGTTTTTAAAATTCCACACTTAAGTTATTTGTCCTCTTATTTTGCTTAGCATATTGCCATCAAGGTCCATCCATGTTGTTAGAAATGGCAAGATTTTCTTTTTTATGGCTGAATAGTATGCCACTGTATATCTATACCACATCTTTATTCATTCATCCATTCATGGACACTTAAGTTGTTTCCATATCTTGAATTTTGAAAATAATGCTTCAGTGAACATGGCATCCTTTCATATTGTTTTCATTTTTGGGGGGATAAATAACACAGAAGTGGAATTGATGGATCATTTGGTAGTTCCGTTTTTAGTTTCTTTGAGGAACCTCCATAATGGCTGTATTTACATTTACATTCTCTCTAACAGTGCACAAGGGTTCCCTTTCCTCCACATCCTCACCAACACTTGTTTTTTCTTGTCTTTTTGATGAATGCCATTCTTACAAGATGTGAGGTGTTATCTCATAGAGGTTTTGATTTGCATTACCCTGATAATTAGTGATGTTGAGCATCTTTTCATGTACCTGTTGGCTATCTATGTGTATTCTTTGGGAAAATGTCTGTTTAAGTCCTCTACCCATTTTTAAATCAGATTGTTTTTTTGCTATTGATTTGCATGAGTTCTTTGTATATTTGGATTCTTACATATTTTGAATATTAACCTGTTATCAGATATGATTTGCAAGTATTTTCTCCTACTTAGTAGGTTGCTTTTTCATTTTGTTGATGGTTTCCTTTGCTGTGCAGAAGCTTTTTACTTTGATGTAGTCCTGCTTGTTAATTTTTGCCTTTGTTGCCTTGGCTTTTGGAGTCAGATTCAAAAACTCATCACTGGAGTCAATGTGAAGGAGTTTACTGCCTAAGTTTTCTTTTAGGAGTTTTATGGTCTCAGGTCTTATGCTCAAGTCTTCGATCCATTTTGAGTTCATTTTTGTGTATGGTATAACATGGTAGTCTAGTTTCATTCTTTTGTATGTAGCTGTCCAGTTTTCCCAATGCTACTTATTGAAGAGACTGTCCTTATTGTATATTCTTGGCTCCTTTGTCATAAATTGGTTGTTCACATATGTGTGGATTTATTTCCAGGTTCTCTATTCTGTTCCATTGATATGTGTGTCTGTTTTCATGCTAATACCATACTGATTTGATTATTAGGTTTGTAAATATAGTTTGAAATAAAGGCATGTGCTGCATCCACCTTTGTTCTCTCTCAAGATTGCTTTGGCTGTAGGAGTCTTTAGTGGTTTCATACAAATTTTAGATTTGTTCTATTTTTGTGAAAAATGCTGACTGAATCTGTATATTGCTTTGGGTAATATGGACTTTTTCACAATATTCTTCCAATCCATAGCATGGAATATCTTTTGATTTATTTATATCTTCAGTTTTTTTCATCAGTGTCCTACAGTTTTCAGTGTACATGTCTTTCATCTCCATGATTTTATGTATTCCTAGGTAGTTTATTCTTTTAGATGCAATTATAAATGGAATTGTTTTCTTCTATTTCTGATAGTTTGTTGCTAATATAGAAATGCAACATATTTTTGTATATTAATTTTGTATTCATCTTTACAGGATTCATTTATTCTAACTGTTTTTGTGGAGTCTTTAGGGTTTTCTATATATAATGTATATAGAAATTTGCAGATAAATATATGTGCAAATAGTGACAGTTCTTCTTCCTTTCCAACTCAGGTGCCTTTTGTTTCTTTTTCTTCACTGATTGCTCAGGGTAGGACTTCCAATACTGTGTTGAATAAAAGTGATAGTGGACATCCTTGTCTGATGCCTAATCTTAGAGTAAGAGCTTTCCGCTGTTCATCGTTTTGAGTATAATGGTAGCTGTGGCCTTGTCATTATGGCCTTTATTACATTGAGGTATGTTCCCTCTGTACCTGTTTTGTTGAGAGTTTTGTGAATGGATGTTGAATTTTGTCAGAGGCTTTTTCTGCATTTATTGAGATGATCATATGGTTTTTGTCCTTCATTTTGTTAATTAGTATATATCATGTTGATTTGCACATGTTGAACCATGCTTCCATCCATCCATGTGGCTTATGACATCAGGCTCTTTAAGGCTTATTTTCATTCTTCAGCAAGATGTTGACTCTGCCCAGTGGTTTGTGATCGCAACACATGTTGTTTTGCTTTGCATATCCAGGTCATATATTTGTTAGCTTTCCAATGCTTTTTGCAGAGCTCTTGATAATGTTTGTATCCCATTCATATAAACACTAAAAACCTTAACATGACCTGGAAGGAAGGACAATTCTATGAATTCATGAAATGTTGACAATCATGGTTGCATGTTTTTAGTTTTGATTTTGCTTTATTAGTATGGGCAGATGTTTCAGGTGAGGTGATAGGGTAGGAAGGTTTCTGTATTTTAGACCTGTGACTTAGTTTTATAATCCAGAAAGTACAACTTGGACAGAGTCCAAGAATAGCATTTGTAAAGCTAAACTTTTAAAGTTCCAGCTTTAAAAGAAGCACTTTTTAAGTAGTTTGTTTTTAAAATCTGTCAGGATGAGAAGGCCAGTGGATATGTTAGTTGCTTTAGGATATAATCCAAAGAAATTTAACCATCAGTTCATATGCTGTCTTAAAATATATAACAGCCATGTTTAGACTTTTGTGTTTGTAGGACTGAATTGTACATTCTGTAGTTAGTTCAGCAAATTTAGAGTTTGAAAATTTTGAATATAGTTAGAAAAGAAACTAAGTTTATAAAAGCAGCAAACATCCTAAAGTCTAATTGTGGCTGCATTGCTAGATAGCTTTGTAATTTTGGGCAAGTTATCTAACCTGCTTGAGTTAACATGTAAAGGTGGTACATTGCTGATACTTATTAGGTCTTAAAATTCTACAGTTTTAATTCTGTCATAAGTGTCATTTATATTTCAAAGTTTATTTTCAGTGTACTTTATAGAATAGTGCTTCATACTGCTCTTTTGTTTCTAAACAAAGTATATGAAGAATGACATTTGAAGTGTGGTAGGAAACCTTTTATTTCTGACAGCCTTTTGTTGTCATGAAATAAGTGTCACATAGTACAAAGCAGAGAATACTTTAATTTTTCTCACTATAACTCTTGTTTTGTTTTTTATTAAAGTATCATTAATATATGATCTTACTGTTGGTTTCAGATGTACATCACAGTGGTTCAACAGTCCCTGTGATCAACTTATATTATGATTGTGAATTATTGTGCCCTTAAAATTTATCTATTTATTTTTTATTTTTCAATTTTTAATTTTTTAATTTTGATATCATTAATGTACAATTACTTGAACAACATTATGGTTACTAGACTCCCCCTATTATCAAGTCCCCCCCACATACCCCATTACAGTAACTGTCCATCAGCATAGTAAGATGCTATAGAATCATTACTTGTCTTCTCTGTATATACTGCCTTTCCCATGTCCCCCCTGCTACATTATGTGTGCTAATCATAATGCCCTGTTTTCCCCCTTTTCCCTCCCTTCCCACCCATCCTCCCCAGTCCCTTTCCCTTTGGTAACTGTTAGTCCATTCTTGGGTTCTGTGAGTCTGCTGCTGTTTTGTTCCTTCAGTTTTTGCTTTGTTCTTATACTCCACAGATTAGTGAAATCATTTGATACTTGTCTTTCTCTGCCTGGTTTTTTTTACTGAGCATAATACCCTCTAGCTCCATCCATGTTGTTGCAAATGGTAGGATTTGTTTTCTTCTTATGGCTGAATAATATTCACATTTTATCCATTCATCTACTGTAATATTCACATCATCTTTATCCATTCATCTACTGATGGACACTTAGGTTGCTTCCATATTTTGGCTATTGTAAATAGTGCTGAGATAAACATAGGGGTGCATATGTCTTTTTCAGACTGGGCTCCTGCATTCTTAGGGTAAATTCCTAGGAGTGGAAATCCTGGGTCAAATGGTATTTCTATTTTGAGTTTTTTGAGGAACCTCCATACTGCTTTCCACAATGGTTGAACTAGTTTACATTCCCACCAGCAGTGTAGGAGGGTTCCCCTTTCTCCACAACCTTGCCAACATTTGTTGTTGTTTGTCTTTTTGATGTTGGCCATCCTAACTGGTGTGAGGTGATATCTCATTGTGGTTTTAATTTGCATTTCTCTGATGATTAGCGATGTGGAGCATCTTTTCATATGCCTTTTGGCCACCTAAATTTCTTCTTTGGAGAAGTGTCTGTTCAGATCCTCTGCCCATTTCTTAATTGGCTTATTTGCTCTTTGTTTGTTGAGGTGCATGAGCTCTTTATATAATTTGGGTGTCAACCCCTTATCAGATACCACTTATGAATATATTCTCCCATACTGTGGATACCTTTTTGTCCTGCTGATGGTTTACTTTGCTGTACAGAAGGTTTTGATGTAGTCTCATGTGTTCATTTTTTGCTTTTGTTTCCCTTGCCTGAGGAGATGTGTTCAGGAAAAGGTTGCTCATCTTTATATTCAAGAGATTTAGCCTATGTTTCCTGCTAAGAGTTTTGTGGTTTCATGACTTACATTCAGGTCTTTGATCCATTTTGAGTTTACTTTTGTGTGTGGAGTTAGACAATAGTCCAGTTTCATTCTCTTACATGTATCTGCCTAGTTTTGTCAACACCAGTTCAGTTGAAGAGGTTGTTATTTCCCCATTGTATGTCCATGGCTCCTTTATCGTATATTAGTTCACCATATATGCTTGGATTTATATCTGGGCTCTCTATTCTATTCCATTGATCAATGGCTCTGTTTTTGTGCCAGTACCAAATTAAGTTGATTACTGTGGGTTTGTAGTAGAGCTTGAAGTTCGGGAGCGTAATAATCCCCCCCACTTTATTTTTCCTTCTGCGGATTGCTTTGGCTATTTGGGTTCTTTTGTGGTTCCATATGAATTTTAGAACTATTTGCTCTAGTCCTTTGAAGAATGTTGTTGGTGTTTTGATAGGGATTGAATTGAATCTGTAGATTGCTTTAGGCAGATGACCATTTTGACAATATTCTTTCTATCCATGAGCACGGGATGTGTTTCCATTTATTGGTATCTTCTTTAATTTCTCTCATGAGTGTCTTGTAGTTTTCAGTGTATAGGTCCTTCACTTCCTTCGTTAGGTTTATTCCTAGGTATTTTATTCTTTCTGATGCAATTGTGAATGGAACTGTTTTCCTGATTTCTTTTTCTGCTAGTTCATTGTTAGTGTAAAGGAATGCAACAGATTTCTGTGTACTAATTTTGTATCCTGCAACTTTGCCGAATTCAGCTTTTAGATCTAGTAGTTTTGAAGTGGATTCTTTAGGATTTTTTATGTACAATATCATGTCATCTGCAAACAATGACAGTTTAACCTGTTCCTTGCTGATCTGAATGCCTTTTATTTATTTGTGTTGTCTGATTGCTGTGGTGAGGACCTCCAGAACTATGTTGAATAAAGGTGGAGAGAGTGGGCATCCTTGTCTTATTCCTGATCTTAAAGAAAGGACTTTCAGCTTCTCACTGTTAAGTATGATGTTGGCTGTGGGTTTGTCTCATATGGTCTTTGTTATGTTGAGGTACTTGCCCTCTATACCCATTTTGTTGAGAGTTTTTATCATGAATGAATGTTGAATTTTGTCCAATGCTTTTTCGGCATCTGTGGAGATGATCATGTGGTTTTTGTCCTTCTTTTTGTCGATGTAGTGGATGATGTTGATGGATTTTCGAATGTTGTACCATCCTTGCATCCCTGGAATAAATCCTCCTTGATCATGAAGGATAATCTTTTTGATATATTTTTGAATTTGGTTTGCTAATATTTTGTTGAGTATTTTTGCATCTATGTTAAGAGGGATATTGGTCTGTAGTTTTCTGTTTTTGTGGTGTCTTTGCCTGGTTTTGGTATTTGGGTAATGCTGGCCTCATAGAATGAGTTTGAAAGTATTCCTCCTATTCCACTTTTTCGAAGACTTTAAGGAGGATGATTATTAGGTCTTCCTAGGTCATCCAGTTTGTTGGCATATAATTTTTCATAGTGTTCTCTAATAATTCTTTGTATTTCTGTGGGGTCTGTAGTGATTTTTCCTTTATCATTTCTGATTCTGTTTATGTGTGTAGGCTCTCTTTTTATCTGGATAAGTCTGGCTAGGCGTTTATGTATTTTGTTTATTTTCTCGAAGAACCAGCCCTTGCTTTCATTGAGTCTTTCTATTGTTTTATTATTCTCGAGTTTATTTATTTGTACTCTAATCTTTATTATGTCCCTCCTTCTACTGACTTTGGGCCTCATTTGTTCTTCTCTTTCTAGTTTCATTAATTGTGGGTTTAGAGTGATCGTATGGGATTGTTCTTCTTTCCTGAGGTAAGCCTGTATTTCAATATACTTTCCTCTTAGCACAGCCTTGGCTGTGTCCCACAGATTTTGCCATGTTTAATTATTGTTGTCATTTGTCTCCATATATTGCTTGATCTCTGTTTTTATTTGGTCATTGATCCATTGGTTATTTAGGAGCATGTTGTGAAGCCTCCATGTGTTTGTGGACTTTTTCATGTTCTTTGCATAATTTATTTCTAGTTTCGTACCTTTGTGGTCTCAGAAACTGGTTGGTACAATTTCAATCTTTTTAAATTTACTGAGGCTCTTTTTGTGGCCTTGTATATGATCTATTCTTGAAAATGTTCCATGTGCACTTGAGAAGAATGTGCATTCTTCTGCTTTTGGGTGTAGAGTTCTGTAGATGTCTGTTAGATCCATGTGTTCTAATGTGTTTTCAGTGCCTCTGTGTCCTTACTTATTTTCTGTCTGGTTGATCTGTCCTTCAGAGTGAGTGGAGTGTTGAAGTCTCCTAGAATGAATACATTGCATTCTATTTCTCCTTTTAATACTGTTATTATTTGTTTCACATATGTAGGTGATCCTGTGTTGGGCACATAGATATTTATAATAGTTATATCTTCTTGTTGGATTGACCCCTTTATCATTATGTAATGTCCTTGTTTGTCTCTTGTGACCTTGTTTTGAAGTCTATTTTGTCTGATACAAGTACTGCAGCTCCTGCTTTTTTCTCCCTATTAGTTGCATGAAACATCTTTTTCCATCCCTTCACTTTTAGTCTTTGTATGTCTTTGGGTTTAAAGTGAGTCTCTTGTAGGCAGCATATAGAAAGGTCTTGTTTTTTCATCCCTTCAGTGATTCTATGTCTTTTGATTGGTACATTCAGTTCATTTACATTTAGGGTAATTATCGATAGGTATGTGCTTATTGCCATTGCAGGCTTTAGATTTGTGGTTACCAAAGGTTCAAGGTTAACTTCCCTACTATCTAAGAGTCTAACTTACCTCACTGAATATGCTGTTACAAACACAATCTAAAGGTTCTTTTTTTCTCCTCCTTTTTCTTCCTCCTCCATTCTTTATATATTAGGTGTCATATTCTGTACTCTTTATCCCTTGATATACTTTGGGGATAGTTGTTTTAATTTTGCATTATGCTTAGTAATTAACTGTTTTACTTTTTTTACTGTGGATTTATTACCTCTGGTGAGAGCTATTAAACCTTAGGAACACTTCCATCTATAGCAGTCCCTCCAAAATACACTGTAGAGATGGTTTGTGGGAGGTAAATTCTCTCAGCTTTTGCTTATCTGGAAATTGTTTAATCCCTCCTTCAAATTTAAATGATAATCTTGTCTGATAAAGTATTCTTGGTTTGAGGCCCTTCTGCTTTGTTGCATTAAATACATCATGCCACTCCCTTCTGGCCTGTAAGGTTTCTGCTGAGAAGTCTGATGATAGCCTGATGGGCTTTTCTTTGTATGTCATCTTATTTCTTTCTCTGGCTGCTTTTAATAGTCTGTCCTTATCCTTGATTTTTGCCATTTTAATTACTATATGTCTTGGTGTTGCTTCCTTGGGTCCCTTGTGTTGGGAGATCTGTGGATCTCCATGGCCTGAGAGACTGTCTCCTTCCCCAGATTGGGGAAGTTTTCAGCAATTACCTACTCAAAGACACTTTCTATCCTTTTTCTCTCTCTTCTTCTTCTGGTACCCCTGTAGTGCAAATATTGTTCCGTTTTGATTGGTCACACAGTTCTCTCAATATTCTTTCATACTTAGAGATCCTTTTTTCTCTCTATGTCTCAGCTTCTTTGTGTTCATCTCTAATTTCTATTTCATTTATCGTCTCCTCCACCATGTCTAATCTGCTTTTAATACCCTCCATTGTACTTTTCAATGATTGGATCTCCCACTGGAATTCAGTCCTGAGTTCTTGAATATTTTTCTGTACCTCCATGAGCATGTTCATTATTTTTATTTTGAAATCGTTTTGGGAAGATTCATGAGGTAGATTTCATTTGAATCTTTCTCAGGTGTTGTATTTATAATTTTACTTTGAACCAGGTTTCTTTAGCAGTTCATATTTCTATATGGCACCCTCTAATTCCCAGAAGCTCTACTGTCTGGGGCTGCTCTTCCCCTGAAGCAATGTTGGGGGTTGCTGGAGAGTGGTATTGGTGCCTGGGGGGAGTAAAGAGCTGTTTCCTGCTTCCCGGCTGCTGTGCCTGTCTCCACTGCCAGAACCAGTGGGCCGAGCACACAGGTATAAGCCTCTGTGCTTTGGGTTTGTAGTTGTTGTAGACAGTGCTTCTCTCTGGTTGGCCTAATGCCAGGGTAGGGTTTCCCGTTTTGTGAGCCAGGTGGGCCTCGCTGGGAGAAAGGCTCAGTAGACTGGGTATCACAGAGCGGGTCCTCGAGCTGTGTAGCTTGCCAGGGAGCTGGAGCACCTGAAGATGGAGACAGTTCCCAACCTGCTGGGCAGAGTGCATATGGACAATTTTGTCTACCTGTCCTTTCTTCTGAGCAGTAAGCTCTGTGCAATCCTTGCCCCTTTGGCAGCCCTCTTGTTGTTAGGAAGTCTCTCAGACTGCTTGCTTTCCTTTTGTCCCTGAGCAGCCAGATATGGATCCCTGCTTTCCACACGTGGCTGGAATCTCAGTCTTTCCAGGTATTCTGCCTGTCTTAGCTTTTAAACCTCCTAGTCACGAGAGTACCGTGCAAGCACCATGAAATGTACGTTTGTGCTCCCAGAGCAGATCTCCGGAGTTAGGTATTCAGCAGTCCCAGGCCTCCATTCCCTCCCCGCTCTGTTTCTCTTCCTCCCCCCAGTTAGCTGGGTTGGGGGAAGGGCTTGGGTCCCATCAGGCCAAGGCTTTAGTATGTTACGCTGTTTCATGAGGTTTGTTCTCTCCAGGTGTTTGGCACAGCCGTCTTTCCTGTTGCTCTTTCAGGATTAGTCATATTAATTATATTTTTGTATTATATGTGGGTTTAGGAGGAAGCCTCTATCTCACCTCTCATGCCGCTGTCTTTAATCCCTCCCCATTGGTATTTCGATAGGGATTGCATTGACTCTAGATTGCTTTGGGAAGTATGACCATTTTAACAATGTTAATTCTTCCTATCCATGAATATAGAATAGCTTTCCATTTATTTTTGTCTTCTTCAGTATTTTATAGTTTTCAGAGTATAGGTCTTTCTAGGTTAAATTTATTTCTGGGTATTTTATTCTCTTTGGTGCAGTTGTAAATGGGGTTGGTTTCTTACTTCCTCTTTCTGCTGGTTCATTATTTGTATATAGAAATGCAACAGGTTTCTTTACATTGATTCTGTATCCTACAACTTTACTGATTTCATTTATTTGAATAGTTTTTTCATGGAGTCTTTAGGGACTTCTATCATGTCATTTACAGATAGGGACAGTTTTACTTCTTCCTTACCAATTTGTATACTTTTTCTTTTTCTTGTCTGATTGCTATGGATAGGAGTTACAGGACTTTGTTGAATAAAAGTGGTGATAGTGGGCATCCTTTTCTTATTTCTGGTTTTAGAGAAAAAGTTTTCAGCTTTTTGCCATTTTGAGCTGTGGATTTATCATACATGCCCTTTATTATGTTGAAGAATATGCCCTCTGTACCCACTTAGTGGAGTGGTTTTACCATGAATAGATGTTGAACTTTGTCAAATGCTTTTTTTGCATGTGTTTAATGATCATACAGTTTCTATCCTTCCTTTTGTTAATGTGGTATATTACACTGATTTGTCAATATTGAGCCACCCTTGCATCCAGGGTTAAATCCTACTTGCTTGTGGTGAATGAATTTTTTAATCTATTTTTGAATTTGACTTGCTCGTATTTCGTTGAGGATTTTTGCATGTATGTTCATCAGGGATATTGGTCTGTAATTTTCTTTTTCTGTTGTGTCCTTGTTTAGTTTTGGTCCAAAGTAATGCTGGCCTCAAAGAATGAATTTGGAAGCTTTCCTTCCTCATAAATTTTTTGGAATAGTTTGAGTAGGGGAGGTATCAGCTCTTCTTTAAATGTTTGGTAGAATTCACACGTGAAGCTATCTGGTTCTGGACTTTTGTTTGTTGGGAGTTTTTTGATTACCAATTCAATTTCAGTACTAGTAATTGGTCTGTTCAAATTTTATATTTCTTTCTGGTTCAGTCTTAGAATATTGTATGTTTCTAGGAATGTATTCATTTCTTCTCAGTTTTCAAGTTTGTTGGCATATAATTTTTCGCTATAATCTCTTATAATTACTTGTATTTCTGTGATGTCAGTTGTAACTTCTCTTTCATTTCTGACTTTGGGTGCTCTGTTTTTTTCTTGATGAGTCTAGCTAAAAGTTAATCAATTTTTTTTATCTTTTCAAAGAACCAGCCCTCAAATTCATTGATATTTTGTATTTTTTAAAAGTCTCTATGTCATCAGTTTCCACTCTGATCTTTATTTCCTTTCTTCTACCAACATTGGGCTTTGTTCTGCTTTTTTCTATTTCCTTTAGGTGTAGGTTTAGATTAACATGTTTCTTGCTCCTTGAGAGAGATCTGTATCATTATAAACTTCCCCCTTAGGACATCTTTTCCTGCATCCTGAAGATTTTGAACTATTGTATTTCTATTTTCATATACTTCAAGTATTTTTTTTATTTCTTTGATGACCTATTGGTGTAGTAGCATGCTATATAGCCTCCACATGTTTGTGTTTTTTCCATTTTTTTTCTTGTAATTGATTTCCAGTTTCATATCATTGTGGTAGGAAAAGATGCTTGATGTGATTTTAATAATCTTAAATTTATTGAAGCTTGCTTTGTAGCCTAACATGATCTATTCTGGAGAATGTTCTGTGTGCTTGAAAAGAATGTGTATTCTACTGTTTCTGGATGTGATGTTCTGTACATATCTGTTAATTCTGTTTGGTCTGATGTGTTGTTCTAATCTACCATTGCCTTACTGATTTTCTGTCTGTATGATGTATCCATTAAATGAGGTGTTAAAATCTCCTTCTATTAGACTGTGTTACTGTCAATCTCTCCCTTTATGTCTGTTAATGTTTACTTTATGTATTTAGGTGCTCTTCTGTTGAGTGTTTAGATATTTAAAATTATTATGTCTTCTTGGTAGATTGTGCCCTTAATCATTATATAATGTCCTTTGTCTTGTTGCAGTGCTTGTTTTAAAGTCTATTTTGTCTGCTAAAAGTATTGCTACTCCAATTTTTTTTCACTCCTATTTGCATGGAGTATCTTTTTCCATCCTTTTTGTTTCAGTGTGTGTGTATGTGTCGTTAGGTCTAAAGTGAATCTCTTCTTGTCAGCAAATAGATGGGTCTTGTGTATTTATCTATTAAGTCACCCTGTGTCTTTTAATTGGAACATTTAGTCCATTTACATTTAAAGTAATTAGTGATAGGTATGTAGTTATTGCCATTTTTGTTAGATGTTTCCTCTTTAGTTTTTTTGTTGTTCTCTGATCCTTTCTTCCCCTCTTGCTTTCCCTTGTGCCTTAAGACTTCTTTAGTGTTACACTTGAATTCCCTTCTCTTTGTTGTTTGTGTATCCATTATAGGTTTTTGATTTGTGCTTTCCATGGATTCTTACATGATTTACATACATAGCAATGTATGATAAGTTGATGGTCACTTGAGTTCTAACACATTCTAACAACACTATATTTTTTGCTCCTCATTTTATGTATATGATTCCTCCTTTTATTCCTCTTTTATTTAGTGATCCATTAACTAAGTTTTAGATACATTTTATTGCTTTTGTCTTTTGGATCTTCATTTTAGCTTTAAAGTGATCTACTGTCATATACGTTTGCTTCTACCAGTGAAATTTTCACTTTCACATTTTTTCTTCCTTTTAGTTAGGGTCTTTTCCTCTTAAAGAGGATCCTTTAACATTTCTTATAAGGCTGGTTTAGTGGTGGTGAACATTTTTAACATTTATCTGTGAAGCTGTTTATTGTCCCTTTTATTTTGAATGATAACTTTCTGGGTAGCATATTCTTGGTTGGAGGTTTTTCTCTTTCAGCATTTTGATTATATCATGTCACTCCCTTCTTTCCTATAGAGTTTCTGCTGAAAAAGCAGCTGATTGCCTTATGGGGTTTCCCTTGTAGGTAACTCACTGCTTTCTCTCATTTTTTTTAAGATTCTCTCTGAAATCTTTGATCTTTGACATATTCATTATGATGTGTCTTGGTGTGGACCTCCTTGGATTTATCGTGTTTGAGGAGCTGTCTGCTTCCTGAACTTAGATGTCTCTTTCCTTCCCTAGGTTAAGGGTGTTTTCAGCTATTATTTTTTCAAGTGATTTCTCTACTCTTTTTCTCTCTCTCTTGTTCTTCTGAGGCTCCTATAATGCAAATGTTTGGACATTTGATATTGTCCCAGAGTTCCCTTAACTTATCCTCATTTCTTCTTCCTCTTTTTTCTTTTTACTGTGCAGCTTGAGTGCTTTCTTATCACTCTGTCTTCCAAATCGCTGATCTGTTGTTCTGCGTTCTCTAATCTACTGTTGATTCCCTTTAGTGTTTTTTTTTTTCATTTTATTTATTGTATTCTCCATCTCCAATTGGTTCTGTTTTATGTTTCTGTTTCTTTGTAAAGGTTCTAACTGAGTTCCACTCTTCCTTCAACTTTGGCTAGCATCTTTATAATCATTAAATTGAACTCTTCATCCAATAGATTGCTTAATTCTGTTTCATGTAGGTTTTTTCCTGAAGTTTTGTTATGTTCTTTTGTTTTGAGCACATTCTCCTGTTCCTCATTTTGGTTGGCTTTCTGTGCTTGATTCTGTGAATTAGTAGAAAAGGCTACCACTCCCAGGCTTGAAGGATTGACTGTGTAGGAATGATAGACTGGGTGTGCCTGGAGGTTTTGGCTGGTTGACTAAAAGCATAGTGAGCATGAGATGGGGGTGTCCTTGTGTCAGGGCTTTCAAGATGTGGTTGGAGGGGGGAACAGTTAGAAGGCCTGATCGGAAAGGCTCCTGAGTGAATACTGATGGATTCCATTCTGGTGAGGATGAAGTATGTTCAGGTGCACTCTTCAAGGATGAGCAGCAACCAGTGTTGTGTCCACAGTACAGCTGCAAGTGCAGGCCTGACCTCCAGGGAGGTCCTTCCTCTGCATCTACTGGCTCCGCACCCATGAGCAGCAGTGACTTAGGAACTCTCAGCAGACTGTATTGACCGGCTCCACTCCTGTGGTGTAACCCAAGGTTCAGGTGCTGTCCATAGCAAAGTCTGCCTCCACACTTACTGGGTCAGCTCCCATGGTGCATTGCTGGTGGGAGTGCACTCTTCAGGGGTCAGGCATGACTGGCTCCATGCCCTTGGGGAAGCTCCAGTCCAAATGCACCCTCCCAGCTGTCCTCTGGGTGTGGGCTAGGAAGACCAAGTCTAGACCAAGTCTGAAATTGGGATGTGTGTCCCAACCATCCTTCTGGTGTCATTATCAATGTGGAGAAGGAACGCAAATGATTGTATTTGCCAGACCTCCAATTAAGAAAATTCTGGCTGCTCCCTCACCAAATGACTGGTGCTTCAGTTCCAAATACCAGGGTTTTTCACAGTCTAGGTACACTTTAAAGTGTGGCCTTTTATTTTTCCCTATGCCCCAGGGCTGGGAATTATGGTTCCTCAGCTGGCTGATTGTTGCACTGGGGGTGACGTTCTCTCCATTACTGTGTCTTTGTTTCTCCTGCCACTTTTTATGTGATCTTTCTATCACTTGTGCAGAAGGTGTTCCCTTAGTCCCCAGTTTTTCTTCAAGATGATGACCTCCTCTGTGTGTAGGTGTAGATTCAGTGTAGAGGTGAATTCAAGCTGTCTCTACACTGCCATCTTCCCATATATCACCAAGGACATATTACATTGTTAACATTTCTTTCTTCAACAGGAAAATAAAAAATATTTCAAACGTAGTGAACTTGCAAAAAAAGAAGAGGAAGCATATTTTGAAAGATGTGGTTACAAGGTATGAATGCCTTTTTATGTTAAATTGTATGTTTCTGAGTTTAAATTTATATAGTTGTTAAAGTGACAAAATTATTGATCTCTGTTCAATTTATTAATGTTATACATTAGCCTATAAGTGAGAAGCCATCTGGAGAGGTATGAGTTTTGTTTTTATTTTTTTTTCTTCTTTTTTTAAATCTTGAATTCAGGAAATACATGCATGACTTGTGGCTTGGAATGATTTGGCTTTTTGTGGACAGCATGAAGTGGCTTGAGATCAAAGCTTGAATTTTTTTTCTTTAATTAATTCCTGGATCTGATTCTGCTTCGTTTTCATCTCTGCCACCACTCCTCTCCCCACCTCTCCCAATAAAAGTCTATTTTTAAAGGGTTCAAAGCAGTTACTCATTCAACAGCAGTGGTATTTTCCCTGCTTTTTCCTGAATATTTTAAGACATTGTGTTCATGTTTGCATTGTTAATAATTCCTTTGGCCGTCAATACCTCTGCCTAAGATATAGTGACATACAACATTTATATGCTTTTGTGTAATAAGGTATTACATTTCAAACACTCCTTAGTTTGCTGGATAGAAAATAAAATCTTGAAATATTTGTTAGAAACAAATGAGTTGTCTGGAAGACTACATTTTAGAAGCGTGGCTGAAAAGTACCTTTGAGATTACCTAGTTGAATAATATATTAGGGTTTTTATTGGGAGGGGTTAAAGATTAAGAGGTGAAGTTGAAATTATTTTAAAAGAAGACTATATCTAGTTCAATAATTTTTAAACAAAGTTTAGTGGTGCTATTTAAGTACTTTTACCAAATCATAAATTTGAAATCAACTTTTTGCTTGTGGAAACATCAGTAGGATGCTCTTGTGCATGTAATGGGGAAAGTTCTGGAAATTTATCTGGCATAATATTTCTAGAAGGAAGCATGAGGAATGCAAATGATACGTATATGTATTTGCTTTTATTTTGTAGTGTTGGGAGAGGGCAGGTGTTACAAATGTAGGTATATTTCTGATAAGTTTCTAAAATATGTAAGTTTATATTTGTATTTTGACGTTTTCCTTAAAAATACTGATTTCATTTGCTTCTAGTTTAGGAAATTACAATATGTTTTATGTACTAACCATTGAATAAATGTTCAGAAAGAAGAATTCTCATCTTTTGCTTGCCCAACATTGTCTAACTCACACTTGTTCTTGGAATAAGAATCACTTAACCATGGTTTAGTCTGCTGCCTTATAGCTTTCCCAGATCCCTAAATTTGAACCTTTTCAACTTTTTGATAAGGTAGGAAAATAATGTAAAAGTGACAGTGTTTCTTTGTTTAGATTGTTCAGTTATTTGGCAGTACTTCTTTGCCTTATGTAAAGGAAGCACTGAAGCAAAATAATTACTGTAAAGAAATTGCATGTAAGGGTGAGTCCCGCTGAAAAAATGTCTTAGATTATTTCCTTAAAGCTATCAACTGCCATTCTATAGTTAAAAATGCTTTTCATCCTGAGATTTTTTTTTTTTTAAGGAATAACTTTTTATGGTTAGAAAGCACAGGGTTTTATTTCTAAAACATTTTTAATTTTTGCCTCTCAGAAGTAATGAAAATAGAGCATGTACTTTGTTCTTTTATAAAAAACTAGTTACCATTTTGTAAAGTTCGATGTTCATTTGGCTTATGAAAATGTGAAGTTTTGTTTCTTACCTCAATTTTCTATTAGCACTGTTAACACTGATAACATAACTGTTAACCATAAACTGTAGAATCATAAATTCTGTGATTTTAACCATTAGCCTTTCTTAGTTGAATGTGCATTTTTCCTTAATATTGATCTTCTTTTGTGTTTTTTGATCTTCTTTTGGCATTTTAGATTTGTCTTATGGCCAGATGGGAAACCATGTTTCAATATCTTTTGACAGACTACACAGTGGGGCTTATAAATTGCTGAACTCAATTTTCCTAAACTGATTTGGGCAGCAGACTCAAGACAGTATTTGAAGAGATTTTTTTTCCTGCAGTTTCATTTGAACAAGAATGACTACTCTTTTCTTTGTGTGGTATGAGTAGAGAGGTGTTACTTTTCATTATTTTCCCCAAGGCTCAGCTCATAGTCAGTTGTGGGCAAGTTCTAGATAGCACTGGGAATTTTTCTACATGTTTAGCAGTGATTCTGTGCACTTTTAATACCTTTCAAAAAGGAGGGTAGGAAAAAGCTGGAGTTTAAGGCGTCAGAGATTTCTATTGGAAAACAATTCTTTGGTCTTCATTTTAAATCCAGAGCAAGGATCAAATAGCCCTGTAAGTTGATTATTCTTGAAGAGGAGAAGCAAGTTGATTATTTTTCAGAAAAAAGTAAAATTCCTTAGAATCTAAGAAGAAAATGAGTCTAAATTTTAGGCCTGTTAAGTTTTTGATTTTCGAAACCATTATACTTAAGCCACTGTTTATAGCAAGAACGTTGTCACTTACGTGCATGCTTTCTAATTGTGGTGTTTCTGAAATGGGTATTTTCGATTAGCTTCCAAAAGCCTGTATGTTTATTATGAGTTCTTTCCTCAGAGGAACATTTAGAAAGCCTTCAATACTTAAAACATGCTTCATTTCTATGAATAGCTAATGCATAGAATGAGAAATATTAACTATTATATTTTAAAAGTTTAATTTCATTTCTTTTGGCCATTACTGTAGATACAGCCAAAAGAGGAGGACCAGGAACCGTTAACATCATCGAATCCAGTATTGGAACTTGAACTGGCAGAAGAAAAGTTACCCATGACTCTTTCTAGGCAAGAAGTAAGTTTATATATGAGTATTTCGTGAAAAAAAGAAAAATCTTCATAAGATTTGCATTTACTTACACTTCTTTTCATTAAGTTTTATGTCATTATTTCCCATACAAGATGACTTATTGAACTAAATTACTCTGTAGCCAGCCAGTTTTAAATTAATTTCTGCTTTTCTGGATGCTGCCTTAAACATTAAAATAATATATCCTTCTAAACTTTGAAAAACACGTTCTAAGTATAATTGAGTGGATATATTCAAAATAATTATGAATTAAAATACATACCATTTTGTAATGTTCTCTTAATATGTTTTTCTAGGTAAATATAGAGAGATCTGTATAATTATTTATGACTGTGTAATTTCCCGTACTAATTTTAAACAGTTATTCTTTTTAAAACCAGTTCTTTATTTATGGTCATTTAGATTGCTTCAGTATTTCTCTGTTATAAATGAGACTAAGATGAACATCCTTATATAGCCATCATTGTATGCATAGTTAAGATTATTTCCTTTGGAAAATTTTCTGGAAGCATGATTTCTAGGGTCTGTGGACTAAAGACTATGTACATTTCTAAGACTTTGGTACATAGTCCCAGTGGGCTCTAAAGACCTGTTATTCCAGTATATACTCTCTCCCAAAGTGTTTGCCCATACTTTCCTTAAAAAAACAAAAATAGCAATATTTTAAGATGCTAATGTGATATAAAGAATCAGACTACACAGAAAGGCATAAACCAAAAATGAATTTTGAACAAAAAGAAACTTTCAGGGGAAAGGATGGCTGACTAGAAACTATCATGTGAAAATTACACGAAAGAGTTTTGAATGCTTAGCCTGAAGATAATATTAGACTTAAAAAAAATCCATTGGCAACAGCTCTGATTTTGAAAAAAAAATTGAGGATTCTTTGTGATCTCATGTAGAACTAAGATAATGGGTAGAAGTTTGAGATACAAAACATACCTATCCAAAAATGTAATGTGCCTTTTCATAAGAGATGTGATTCCTGTCATTTGTAAGACAGGGACCTCACAAAGATGTTTTTGAGATCGTTTCTACATTGATGTGAGATAGCACTAAATGATTTCATAAGTCGCTTTTTCATACCAAGCTTCAGTTAACCCAGTAGGAGCTCTGCCAGTCTTTTCTAAGTGTAATACTGTTTATGTTCCCAGATAAAGTTCTTGGTTGTTTTGAAATTTGGAGTAACCTTTATTTTCAATTAACAGTTTTTGTTTCTTTTAATGAAATAGAACATGTATACAAAGACTGTATAGAACATGCCTGTGCAATATAATGGGTAAGGACAAAACAGCTACCCATAGAATGATCACCCGTCAGTAAATTATTATCAGTCCCTCAAAAGCCCTTCTCTAATCATAACTCATTACTCTTCTGAGGGATAAGTTTTTGGTTTTGATGTATTATTGTGATAGTAATTCTTGGCTATTGCCATTGAGTTATCAGCTGACTCCAGACTTTATTTTACTTGGCTTCTCTGTGTAAATGTTATCACTTCTATCTTAATGTTTTTTTGTGTGTAGTCTACTACAAAGATCCTGAAACAAAGGACCCAAACTGTTAGAGTTATTTAAGATGTGATAATAACTTAGTATATCTGTTCATGGAAAATTAAAAAAAACAAAAAACAACTTTTCACATGTACATTTCAAAACAAGTGTTTTGCCACCTAAAATAGGAATGAACTATTACCAACAACATGAGGAATTATTATTGTCTTTTGATATGTTTTTTTAATAGGTTATCCGAAGATTGAGAGAAAGAGGAGAACCAATCAGACTATTTGGGGAAACTGATTATGATGCCTTTCAACGTTTAAGAAAAATAGAGATTCTCACACCAGAAGTTAACAAGGTAAGATCCGAGAACAAAGCTTGAATTATCACTCTACCATGTAAACTAGAATAGTGTGGAGTTTGAAGGAATTTGCCTAATTGCATTATTTTACACAAAAATGGAAAAATAAAGTCAGATTACTGTTGCTGAATGTAAGTTTTCTTTAATTTTTTTACAAAAGCACGTATCTTAAGCATATAGTTCAGTGCATTTTGACAAGTTCATATGAATGTGTAACCACTATATCCTTATAAAGAAACAGAACATTTTCACTATACACTAAAGTTCCCCAGTGCCTTATCTTAGCCAGTCCCAATATTGCTCCTCCTCTACTCCTGGACAACCATCTTGTTTAATTCTATCACCATGGGTTGATTTTTGCTTGCTTTAGTATTTCATATGGCTGGAGTCTGGTTTCTTCTGCTCAACATAGTATTTTTTAAAGTGATCCAAGTTATTGCAGAGATCACTAGTTTGTACTTTTCATTGCTGATTAACTTGATTGTATGAATATTCCACAATTTGTTTTCAGTTTTGTGCTATTAAGAATAAAACTATGCACATGTTACACAACTCTTTTTTGGACCTAGGTTATTTCAGTTGGGTAAATATGTCTGTCTCTTGGTAAATACCTAGAAGCGCAATTGCTGAATAGTTAATAAATGTTTGCTTTTTAAGAAATGCTAAATATTTCCAAATGTTATCAGCATTTGTTACTGTTTTAAATTTTAACCATTCTCGTGTATGGATGGTGGTACCTCAGTGTGGTTCTAGTCTCAGTTTCCTGATGACAAAAGATTAAGAGCATCTTTTCATAGACTTATTGGCCATATCTTTCTTTGTGCAGTGTGTATTAAATTTTTTGTCCATGTCTTAATTGGGTTGTTTGTCTTTTTATTTGAACTATAGGTGTTCTTCATATGTTCTGGATACAATTCCTCAGTCAGATGCTTAGTCAGATGAGTTCCTTATGTATTCTGGATATCAGTCCTTATCAGACACACACTCTGCAAATATTTTCTCCTATTCCATGGGTTGTCTTTCACTCTATTCATAATATTTTTGACACACAGTTTTTAATTTTGATGAAGTCCAAGTTGCCTGTTTTTTCTTCTGTTGTCTGTACTTCTGGAATTGTATCCACAAAATAATTGCCAAATACAGTATTATGGAGCCTTTTCTCTAAGTATTCTTCTAAGAGTTTTATAGTTTTAACTCTTACATTTAGGTCTTTGATCATTGTGAGTTAATTTTTGCATATGGTATAAGGTAGGGGTCCAGCTTTAAAGCTTCCATTTTTTTCAGATGGTCGCAAGTTGGATGTGAATGGAATGTGGAAGTTTCTGATATGTTAGAAATGTAGTAAAAGCCTAGGATATAGATGAGACACTGAGTTTTATTCTCCTGATATTTTTGAGTGTTTAGAAGTTCAAAGTAGTTGCAATGAGGTTGGACATTTTAACTGGGAAAAATGGTTTGGGGACTCTAGTGGAGGTCTGGTCCCTCTCACTAGGCCTCATTAGAAAAATTACAGCACTTACGAATATTGTTAAGGTTGATAATGCATGTATGTTTTATTTTTCTGATCAGACTAGCTATTGTGCATTCATTTAAAAAAATTTGAAAATATTCATAAGAATTTGAACAGTGATGACAGCTGTA
Source organism: Manis pentadactyla (assembly GCF_030020395.1). Classification (NCBI taxonomy): domain Eukaryota; kingdom Metazoa; phylum Chordata; class Mammalia; order Pholidota; family Manidae; genus Manis; species Manis pentadactyla. The sequence continues at coordinate 100,973,876 of NC_080021.1, forward strand.
TAATAAATTGAAATCTTATTTGAGTCTCTAGTTTAACTGAGCTTGTAACTCCTGGTGGGGTAAAAAAAAGAATTGTACTTATTTTTAGACAAAAACCAGTCAAAAGTAACACTTCAGTGAAATTTCATCCAAAGTGTAATTTTTTACCTTTTCTCAGGGATTGAGGAATGATCTGAAAGCAGCTTTGGATAAGATTGATCAGCAGTACCTCAATGAACTTGTAGGTGGTCAAGAACCCGGAGAGGAAGACACACAGAATGATTTGAAAGTTCATGAAGAAAACACCACAATTGAAGAGTTAGAGGTAATCTCTATACCTACCTTGTTTTATCCCCCATCACACCTTTCATTCCCTAGAGCAGACAGACGGTTGAGTTCATCAGATTGTCAACTCAGAGCACACTGTCATCTATGGTCATTACAAAGGCCCTTCTTTTATTTCATGTTTTTATTTACTCACTCCTGTTGTTCTTACTCTCCATTCACATTCCCCTGCCTCCTGCCTTCAAGAGTAATCACTCCAGTATGTTCACTGTATATCTTTTTATTCGTTGGTCTTTTAAAACCAGTAGTGTTTATATGTTTATGATATACATAATTGATACTGTATTGTGAATGTGAAGTTCTTCATGCTGTTTTTTACTTTCTTTTTTCCACTTACAACTGTTTATGAGATCCATATTTGATGCCTTAATACATCTAAACCTAAAAAGAAACCTCATATCTGTTAGCATTCACTCTTGTTCTGTTCTTTTGATTCATAAAAGATAACATGCTCTTTATATTAAATGGCAGATCAGTGTTTTTGTTTTTTTTTTAACTTATCTACAGATTCCACCAGGTTTTTAAATAGAAATTGGACAGTGTATGTAATAAGGAACCGAGCTTAGACTGGTGTTGATAACATATATATTCAGTTGTTGCTGTTTACTAATGAACAGAATCATTGTTTTTCTTAAGGCATTGGGAGAGTCTTTAGGAAAAGGGGATGATCATAAAGACATGGACATCATTACCAAATTCCTTAAGGTATGTACTCTTTGCTAGGAAAGAAGGACATTTTGATTGGTTAAGAACTGTTCTTATATTTTTGGAGTATTTAAAGGTTAAAGTCTGGGAGGGGAAATCCTCAGTAAAAAACATGTCTTGCATGTACACTGCTTATGATACTGCTGTGCACTTGGGTATAGAAGTTAATCAAAGAAATGTATATTTACTTTACTTGTGGCACTTCTTTAAAACTGACTTAAAACGCAGAAAAGAATCACAGCATTGGAATGACCAATTAAGTTTTTATAAAACGCTGTAAGGAGGAGTGCAGTGAGGGGAGGAATTCCTGAAGCTTTTATGAGAAGTGATGGATGAAGCAAGAAAAGGAAAGAAGTGGGAAGACATTGGCAGTGAAAAGAGCAAACACGTCAGGAACCCTTCAGAGACTACATTTTGTCATTTCTACAGAGAGCTGTTTATTTGTTCTTTGATTAACTAAATTCCATCTTTTTTCTCAGCGTTTCTCTCTTTACTGGTTTAGGTAGAGTGTGCAAATATCATTTTCATTTTAGCATTTATTCACAAACTATTTGTGTTCAGGCTAAGAGATTTAAATGGAAGAATTTTTTCTATTTTATTTAGAGTTTAATTACAGTATATTAGTCACCAAGGTTCTCAAGCTTTTAAAGACATACCATGGAATTACGCAGGACATGGGAACTAATATGAATTAGAATTTCCTCTTGGAGTAACAGCCTCTCTTTATACAGGATATGCATACATAATGCACTAGGGGAGTACATCCTTTTTAGCCTTCACTGTTTGCTGCATCCTAGAAAGGGTTCTCTTTGTGCAGTTAAACCCAAGAGGCACTAGGATAGTTTTCCAGGGAATGGGCCGTAGTTGCCTTTATTTCCTTTTTTCCTTCCTTCTTTTTTAGTCAGGTGCTTTAGTGGGAATGTTTAATTGAATTGTGATCTCTACCACAAAAGTGGAAACCTCAAATACAGGCATGCCTGGTTTTGTTGCGCTTTACTTTATTATGCTTTGCACATACTGTGTGTGTGTGTGTGTCACAAATTAAAGGTTGGTGGCAACCCTGTGTCAAACAAGTCTATCAGTGCTGTTTTTCAGCAGTATTTGCTCATTTCATGTCTCTCTGTCATACTTTGGTAATTCTCACAAAATTTCCATTTTTATTCTGGTGATCTGTGATCAGTGATTATGACTCACTGAAAGCCCAGATAATAGTTAGCATTGTTTTAGCAGTAAAGTATTTTTAAATTATGTCAGTTGCTTTTTTAGACACAATGGTATTGCACACTTACTAGACTATAGTATAGTGTAAACATACATGCACTGAGAAGCCAAAAATTAATTTGACTCACTTTATTGTGATAATCTGGAACTGAACCTGTGGTGTCCTGAGGTGTGCCTGTACTATAGCATACTTGGAAGATCGATTAAATATCACAGCACATATAGTATTATGGCTGATAAATCTAGGTGGGTTGAACTTTATGTAGAGTAAAAAGATTTTTTCTATCAGTTATCCATGAAATTTGATAGTTCTTTTTAGGGAAAAATGGATTATCTATGAGCTAGGGGTGTGTGTGTGTGTGTGTGTATCTATATTTATAGATACATATATTTCTGTATTTATATAGATATAGAAAATGGTGTGTATGTGTGTGTATAGAATATGTATAATACATATTATATATAATACATAGATAATATATACATGCATACATATAATACTATATATGTAATTTATTATATATAGAGAAAATAGGGAAGTTTGTGACTTGCCAGAGGTACTATTTGAAAACATTGATGACAAAATAAGCAGAAATAGTTCATTAATTAAATATTAGTCGATGATATTTTAATCAGTCAAGAAATTTGTGCTGAGCGCAACAGTACACTGTTTTGTGTGTTAAGAACTTTCAGACTTACTGAACCACTGGGGGGCATTGTAGTCTAAATTTACCCCATCTTTCAACAGTTTCTTCTTGGTGTTTGGGCTAAAGAATTGAATGGCAGAGAAGATTATGTGAAACGCAGCGTGCAGGGTAAACTGAACAGTGCCACTCAAAAACAGACTGAGTCCTATCTCAGACCCCTTTTCAGAAAGCTCCGGAAAAGGGTGAGGTTCCTCAAAAAATGCTTTTATTAACTGATTTTTAAAAAACAGAATATATGAAGTTAGAATAAATGCAGTCTGTAACTACACAACAACTTCCAAAATGAGTTATGCTTTTTTTCACAGAATCTTCCTGCTGATATTAAAGAATCCATAACAGATATTATTAAATTCATGTTGCAGAGAGAATATGTCAAGGTAGGTTACCGTGCTACGCATAAAAATTTTGGTTATGAGCATATATCTAAGTTGTGTGCATAATACATTCAGTGTGGGAGTATTTTACATAGGCCTAAGGATAAATGGCAATGAAGTAGTAATGAAAAAACCCTTTTATTTTCTAATGTATTGTCAGCTTTATTGTTAGACATGGATAATAGACTTTGAGACTATGCCTTTTTTTAAGTCATTTTTAAGGTATATCTAAAAATCCTTCAGAGCAAGGACTGGGTATAGGGAATGCTTATTTCATGAATGGGATTGAATTTCAAAGGTTGTTGATTATGGCTTAGAACAAGTTTTCCCATAGAAAAAGTGTTGTGTAGACTAGTTTCCCAGGCCTTCTGAAAGCCTACTTAATCCATAATATAGCTGAACTATTGTACTAATGGTACAATGAAATTTAACCACCCTTTGTACTTATTCCTGTAGAAAATGTTCCAAGGGAGGCTGCCATACTTCACTTCACCCACTTCAGTACTGTGACAGCAGACCCTTAGAGAAGACTTTCCCTTGCTCCCGTGTCTAAACTGAATGGGCTCTGGGAGGGGGTGGCAGAGGGAAAGACTCTGGGGTCTAAATGCTCCTGGGGTAGAGGTAGGAAGGCGAAAGTGGAAGGTTGCCTATTGGTTGAAGGAGCAAGAAGAGAAGGACCTGCTGCACCCATGGTGATGGGCAGTGTGCCGCTGCTGTGCGTTGTGCACTGTGTGTGGGCAGGAGGCATCTGGTGGCTGTGCTTCCCAGAGAGGAGATATAGAGAATTTCAGTGCAACGGTCCCAGGGATGATTCCAGTGCAGTAGATGGGGCCCTACCTCAAGAGGGGGAATGATGTTGCTTATTCCTTTGCTCTGAGTCTCTGCACTCATATGAAGGGACTGCTGGCATCCTGGGTGACTAGATGGTCTGATGCATGAGGCTAAAGGAGTGATTTTACACTCCCTCTGTATCAGAAGCAGTTTTATCAAAGAAATGCTTTAGGTTTTGGCTATAAATTTTATTCATGCATAGTTTAAGTTGCACAATGTTTACTGAGGGTGATTGCACTGGAATGGGTAATGAGGTCACTAACTACAAAAAGTTCCAGTTGCCTACTAGAGAGGATGCCTTTCCTCTTGGTACTCTTCTCTTCTCATATATGAGAATCAGGTGACAGTTTCTTTCTCTCTCTTCCTCTTATATAAACTACAGAAAGAACCAGGAAACTAGCTGTTAGGACAGTTTTCTTTGGAAATTTGGGGAAACTAATTATTGGAAATTTTATCCATTTATATCCAGTGTTAAAATGTACACATATGAGAATCAGTGGTAAAAAAGTCTGTATGCCTTTTTAAAAAAATTAAGGTATCATTGGTATACAATCTTAGGAAGATTTCACATGAGCAACATTGTGGTTTAAACATTCACCCATATTATCAAGTCCTCCCCCCACCCTATTGCAATTTCTGTCCATCAGCATAGTAAGATGTTATAGAATCATTACTTGTCTTCTCTGTGCTGTACTGCCTTGCCAGTGACAGACCTCTGTTGTGAGTGCTAATTGTAGTGCCCCTTAAATCCCCTTCTCCCTCCCTCCTGATCCACTCTCCTTACCCTTGTCCCTTTGGTAACTGTTAGACCCTTCTTGGAGTCGGTGAGTCTGAGTCTGCTACTGTTTTGTTCCTTCAGTTTTACTTTGATGTTATACTCCAAAAATGAGTGAAATCATTTGGTATTTGTCTTTCTCCACCTGGCTTGTTTCATTGAGCATAATACTATACTGTCTAGCTCCATCCATGTTGTTGCAAATGGTAGGATTTGTTTTCTTCTTATGGCTGAATAATACTCCATTGTACACATGTACCACATCTTCTTTATCCATTCATCTACTGATGGACACTTAGGTTGCTTCCATTTCTTGGCTGTTGTAAGTAGTGCTGTGATAAACAGGGGTGCATATGTCTTTTTAAAAAAATTTTGATATTATTAATATAAAATTGCTTGAACAACATTATCGTTACTTGACTTCCCCTATTATCAAGTCCCCCCCCACATACCCTATTACAGTCACTGTCCATCAGTGTAGTAAGATGCTATAGAATCATTACTTGTCTTCTCTCCATATACTGCCTTTCCCGTGTCCCCCCCCCGCTACATTATGTGTGCTAATTGTAATGTCCCTTTTTCCTCCTTATCCCTCCCTTCCCACCCATCCTCCCCAGTCCCTTTCCCTTTGGTAACTGTTAGTCCATTCTTGGGTTCTGTGAGTCTGCTGCTGTTTTGTTCCTTCAGTTTTTTCTTTGTTCTTATACTCCACAGATTAGTGAAATCATTTGATACTTGTCTTTCTCCGCCTGGCTTATTTCACTGAATAATGCCCTCTAGTTCCATCCATGTTGTTGCAAATGGTAGGATTTGTTTTCTTGTTATGGCTGAGTAATATTCCATTGTGCATATGTACCACATCTTCTTTATCCATTCATCTACTGATGGACATTTAGGTTGCTTCCATGTCTTGGCTATTGTAAATAGTGCTGTGACAAACATAGGGGTGCATATATCTTTCTCAAACTGGGCTCCTGCATTCTTAGGGTAAATTCCTAGGAGTGGAATTCCTGGGTCAAATGGTATTTCTATTTTGAGTTTTTTGAGGAACCTCCATACTGCTTTCCACAATGGTCGAACTAGTTTACATTCCCACCAGCAGTGTAGGAGGGTTCCCTTTTCTCCACAACCTCACCAACATTTGTTGTTTGTCATTTGGTTGTTGGCCATCCTAACTGGTGTGAGGTGATATCTCATTGTGGTTTTAATTTGCATTTCTCTGATGATTAGCGATGTGGAGCATCTTTTCATGTGTCTGTTAGCCATCTGAATTTCTTCTTTGGAGAAGTGTCTGTTCAGCTCCTCTGCCCATTTTTTAATTGGCTTATTTGCTTTTTGTTTGTTGAGGTGCATGAGCTCTTTGTATAATTTGGATGTCAACCCCTTACTGGATATGTCATTTATGAATATATTCTCCCATACTGTAGAAAGTCTTTTTTGTTCAACTGATGGTGTCCTTTGCTGTACAGAAGCTTTTTAGTTTGACATAGTCCCATTTGTTCATTTTTGTTTTTGTTTCCCTTGCCTGGGAGATACGTTCATGAAGAAGTTGCTCATGTTTATGTCCAAGAGATTTTTGCCTATATTTTTTTCTAAGAGTTTTATGGTTTCATGACTTATATTCAGGTCTTTGATCCATTTTGAGTTTACTTTTGTGTATGGGGTTAGACAATAATCCAGTTTCATTCTCTTACCTGTAGCTGTCCAGTTTTGCCAACACCAGTTGTTGAAGAGGCTGTCATTTCTCCATTGTATATGCATGGCTCCTTTATTGTATATGAATTGGCCATATATGTGTGGGTTTTTATCTAGACTCTCTGTTTTATTCCATTGAGCTATGGGTCTGTTCTTGTGCCAGTATCAAACTGTCTTGATTACTGTGGCTTTATAGTAGATCTTGAAGTTGGGAAACGTAATCCCCCCTGCTTTTATTCTTCCTTCTGTGGATTGCTTTGGCTAGTCGGGTTCTTTTGTGGTTCCATATGAATTTTAGAACTATTTGTCCTAGTGTTTTGAAGAATGTTGTTGGTGTTTTGATAGGGACTGAATTAAATCTATAGATTGCTTTAGGCAGGCTGGCCATTTTGATGATATTAATTCTATCTATGAGCATAGGATGTATTTCCATTTATTGGTGTCTTTTTAAATTTCTCTTATGAGTGTCTTGTAGTTTTCAGGATATAGGTCTTTTTGCTTCCTTGGTTAGGTTTATTCCTAGGTATTTTATTCTTCCTGATGCAATTGTAAATGGAATTGTTTTTCTGATTTCCCTTTCTACTAGTTCATTGTTAGTATACAGGAATGCAGCAGAATTCTGTGTATTAATTTTGTATCCTGCAACTTTGCTGAATTCAGATATTAGTTCTAGTAGTTTTGGAGTGGATTCCTTAGGGTTTTTTTATATGTACAGTATCATGTCATCTGCAAATAGTAACAGTTTAACTTGTTCCTTGCCCATCTGGATGCCTTTTCTTTCTACGTGTTATCATTTTGCCGTGGCTAGGACCTCTTTTACTATGTTGAATAAAACTGGTGAGAGAGTGGGCATTCTTGTCTTGTTCCCGATCTTAGTGGAAAAGCTTTCAGCTCTTTGCTGTGAAATATGATGCTGGCTGTGGGTTTGTCATATATGGCCTTTGTTATGTTGATGTACTTGCCCTCTATACCCATTTTTTTGAGAGTTCCTATCATGAACGAATGTTGAATTTTGTCCAATGCTTTTTCAGCATCTATGGAGATGATCATATGATATTTGTCCTTCTTTTTGTTGATATACTGTATGATATTGATGGGTATTCTAATATTGTACCATCATTGCATCCATGGAACAAATCCCACTTGATAATGATGGACATTCTTTTTGATGTATTTTTGAATTTGGTTTGCTAATATTTTGTTGAGTGTTTTTTCATTTATGTTCATCAGGGATATTGGTTTGTAATTTTCTTTTCTGTGGTGTCTTTGCCTGGTTTCGGTATTAGATGATGCTGGCATCATAGAATGAGTTTGGGAGTATTCCCTCCTCTTCTACTTTTTGGAAGACTTTAAGGAGGATGGTTATTAGGTCTTCTCTAAATGTTTGATAAAATTCAGCTGTGAAGCTATCTGGTCTAGGAGTTTTGTTCTTAGGTAAATTTTTGGATTACCAATTCAATTTCATTGCTGGTAATTGATCTGTTCATATTGTCTGTTTCTTCTTGGGTCAGTCTTGGAAGGTTGTATTTTTGTAGAAAGTTGTCTATTTCTTCTAAGTTATCCATTTTGTTAGCATATAATTTTTCATAGTATTATCTAATAATTCTTTGTGTTTCTGTGTTGTCTGTAGTGATTTTTCCTTTCCCATTTCTGATTCTGTTTATGTGTGTAGAATCTCTTTTTTTCTTTATAAGTCTGGCTAGGGGTTTATCTATTTTGTTTATTTTCTTGAAGAACCAGCTCCTGCTTTCACTGATTTTTTCTATTATTTTATTCTTCTCAATTTTATTTATTTCCACTTTAATCTTTATTATGGCCCTCTTTTCTACTGACTTAGGGCCTCATTTCTTCTTCCTTTTCTACTTTCATTAATTGTGTGTTTAGATTGTTCATTTGGGATTGTTCTTCTTTCCTGAGGTAGGCCTGTATTGCAGTATATTTCCCTCTTAGCACAGCCTTGGCTGCGTCCTACAGATTTTTGCGGTGTTGAATTATTGTTGTCATTTGTCTCCGTATATTGCTTGAGCTCTGTTTTTATTTGGTCATTGATCCATTGGTTATTTAGGAGCATATTATTAAGCCTCCATGTGTTTGTGGGCCTTTTCAGTTTCTTTGTGTAATTTATTTCTAGTTTCATACCTTTGTGATCTGAGAAGCTGGTTGGTACAATTTCAATCTTTTTGAATTTACTGAGGTTCTTTTTGTGGCCTAGTATATGATCTATTCTTGCAAATGTTCCATGTGCACTTGAGAAGAATGTGTATCCTGTTGCTTTTGGATGGAGTGTTCTGTAGATGGCTGTTAGGTCCATCTGTTCTAATATGTTGTTCAGTGCATCTGTCTCTTTACTTATTTTCTGTCTGGTTGATCTGTCCTTTGGAGTGAGTGGTGTGTTGAAGTCTCCTAAAATGAATGCATTGCATTCCATTTTTCCCTTTAATTCTGTTAGTATTTGTTTCACATATGTAGGTGATCCTGTGTTGGTTGCATAGATATTTAAATAGTTATATCCTCTGATTGGACTGACCCCTTTATCATTATGTAATGTCTTTCTTTGTCTCTTGTTACTTTCTTTGATTTAAAGTCTATTTTGTCTGATACAAGTACTGCAACTCCCGCTTTTTTCTCCCTATTAGTTATATGAAATATCTTTTTCCATCCCTTTACTTTCAGTCTGTGTATGTTTTTGGGTTTGAAATGAGTCTCTTATAGGCAGCATATAGATGGATCTTGTTTTTTTGTCCATTCAGTGACTCTATATCTTTTGATTGGCACATTCAGACCATTTACAGTAAGGGTGATTATGGATATGTATGTACTTATTGCCATTGCAGCCTTTAGATTCGTGGTTACCCAAGGTTCAAGGGTAATTCCCTTACTATCTAACAGTTTAATTTAACTTACTTTGTATGCTATTACAAACACAAAAGATTTTCTGTTGTTTTATTCTTCTCAATTTTATTTATTTCTCCTTTAATCTTTATTATGTCCCTTCTTCTACTTACTTTTGTCCTCATTTGTTCTTTCTTTTCTAGTTTCATTAACTGTGTGTGTAGATTGTTCATTTGGGAGGTACAGAAAAATATTCAAAGATTCTTTTTTACCTCCTTTTTCTTCCTCCTCCATTCTTTGTATGTTATGAATCATATTCTGTACTCTTTGTCTATCCTTTGGGTGACATCTATTTAGCCTTAGGAATACTTCCATCTATAGGAGTCCCTCCAAAATGCACTGTAGAGGTGGTTTGTGGGAGGTAAATTCTCTCAGCTTTTGCTTATCTGAAAATTGTTTAATCCCTCCTTCATATTTAAATGTAACCTTGCCAGGTAGAGTATTCTTGGTTCAAGGCCCTTCAGCTTCATTGCATTAATTATGTCATGCCACTCCCTACTGGCCTGTAAGGTTTCTGTTGAGAAGTCTGATGATAGCCTGATGGGTTTTCCTTTGTGGGTGATCTTTTTCTTTCTCTAGCTGCTTTTAAAAGTCTGTCTTTATCCTTGATCTTTGCCATTTTAATTATTATGTGTCTTGCTGTCTTCCTTGGGTCCCTTGTGTTGGGAGAGCTGTGCACCTCCATGGCCTAAGAGACTATTTCCTTCCCCAGATTGGGGAAGTTTTCAGCAATTACCTCCTCAATGACACTTTCTATCCCTTTTTCTCTCCTTTCTTCTTCTGGTACCCCTATAATGTAAATATTGTTCTGTTTGGATTGGTCACACAGTTCTCTCAATATTCTTTCATTTTTAGAGATTCTTTTTTTCTCTCTGTGCCTCACCTTCTTTGTATTCCTCTTCTCTAATTTCTATTCCATTTAATATCTCTTCTACTACATCTAATCTGCTTTTAAATTCCTTCATTGTATGTTTCATTTCAAATATGGAATTTCTTAATGATTGAATCTGTCTTAAATTCGTTCCTGAGTTCTTGAAAATTTTTCTGTACCTCCATAAGAATGTTTATGATTTTTATTTTGAAGTCTCTTTGAGGAAGATTGGTGAGTTCAGTTTCATTTGGCCCTTTTTCTGGGGTTTGTGAGATTTTGGTCTAAACTATGTTATTTTGTCATTTCATGTTTCTGTGTGGTGCCCTCTAGTGCTCAGAAGCTCCAGTCACTGGAACTGCTTAGCCCCTAGAGTGAGGTTGGGGGGTCATAGGGGAGCAGAGCTGTTGCCTGGTGGGAGGAAAATCTGTTTCCTGATTCCCATCTGTGGTGCCTGTCTCCAGTATCAGAGGCAGTGGGCCAAGCACACAGGTGTAAGCCTCTGTGCTTTGTGTCTATAGCTGTTGTAGGCAGGGCCTCCCTCTGACTGGCCTGACACCAGTACTGTCACTGCCGGTTTGCGAGCTGGTGCCGTCAGGCCGGGAGGAAGGCTTGGCAGGCTGGGGTCCCCAGAGCCAAGTAGCCCACCAGGGGGATGGAGCGCCTGAAGCTCCTCAAAGTTCCCAGTCTGCTGGGCAGAGCGCGCCCAGACAACCTTGTCCCCCTATCTCTTCACCTGCGCAAACCCTGTCCCTTCAGCAGTCCTCTTGCTGCTAGGAAGCCTCTCAGACCACCTGCCTTTCCCTTGTCCCATAGCCGCCGGGTGTGGATCCTGTCTTCCACAAATGGCTGAAATCTGTCTCTCAAGCACTTTGCCTGTCCCAGCTCCCCATCCTCCAGAGCACCACACAATCTAGGTTTCTGCTTGCAAAGCAGATCTCCAGGGCTAGGTGTTCAGCAGTCCCAGGCTTCCACCCCCTCCCCGCTCTGTTTCTCTTCCTCCCGCTGGTGAGCTGGGGTGGGGGAAGGGCTTGGGTCCTGCCAGGTCAAGGCTTTGGTACCTTACCGTGTTTTGTGAGGTCTGCTCTGTTCGTGAGGTCTGTATGCAGTCTGGTTCAGCCTTCTTTCCTGTTGCTGTTTTAGGGTTAGTTGCATTAACTATATTTTCGCACTATCCGTGGTTTTGGGGGGAGTTCTCAGTCTCATCTCTCATGCCGCCATCTTGAATCTACTTCTGCTCTATTTTTGTACAAAATTTTTTGTTGTTTCATTTTTTTTTTAGTGATACCTATGTTGTAATAACTTGTGTAGGCAGCACCCTCTAGTGTCAAGAAGCTCTACTCTCTGTAGCTTCTTTGCACCTGGAGCAATGGCAGGGGTTGCAGGTGAGCGGCACTGGCACCTGCTAGGAGGAAAGCAGCTCTTTCCTGCTTCCCTGCTGTAGCGCCTGCCTCCACTGCCAGGTCCAGTGGGCCTAGCGGGTGGGGAGGAGCCTCTGTCTTACACCCCTGTAGGTGCCATAGGTGGGGTCGTCCTTTGGCTGGCCTGACGCAATGACTGGGGCAGCAGGTGTGCAGACTGGTGCTTGCCAGGAGGAAGGAGCGACAGGCTGCATAAAGCAGTCGGGGTCCTAGGGGCTGCATTGCCAGCCAGGGGGATGGATCTTGTGAAGCTCCTGAGAGTTCCCAACCTGCTGGGTTGAGCATGCCGGGAAGGTTTTGTCCACCTGCCCTTTCTTCTGAGCAGCGAGCTCTGTCTAATCTTTGCCACTCTAGCACCCCTGTTGCTATTGGGAAGTGCCTGACTTTCTTTTGTTCTGGAGGGGCTGTTGTGCATACCTGTTCTTCAAAAGCAACTGGAATTTCATTCTCTCTGAGTGTTCTGTTTGTCTTTGCTTTCCAATCCCACTGATCTCCAGAGTACCATATAATGTGGGTTCCTGCTCCTGGAGCATATCTCCATGGTTGGGTGTTTAGCAGTCCTGGGCTTCTACTCTCTCCCCACTCCGTTTCTCTTCCTCTTGCCTGTGAACTGGGGTGGGGGGATGGCTTGGGTCCTCCTGGCTCATGGCTTTGCTACTTTACCCTTTTCTGTAAGGTCTTCTTTTTTCCCCAGATATAGGCAGTCTGTTCTGCAGTCTTTGTGTCACTCTTTTAGGATTAGTTGTATTTGCTGTATTTTCATGTTATTTGTTGTTTTGGGAGGAGTTTTCTGCCTCATTTCTCATGCTGCCATCTTTTTCCTGTCCAGCTGTGTGCCCTTTTCAAATTAAGTTCTATAAACTCCAGCAGAGGAAATTCAAATTCATCTTCAGGGTGGAAGTGATCTTCCATCTATCCTATGATATCCATGGTTTTTCCAATCAGTTCTACATATCAGTTACATAGACGTTTGATTTTTAACAGTAAAGTCTCTGCAACCCTGCTGTGTAAGCTTCTATGAAACCCTCAGGGCCTTTTAGAATTGAAGTGCTTTCTATTTTATTTTCGCCCCTTTTTTCCCTCTCATAACCAGGGTTGATTTAGAAAAAGAGCCGTTTGTCTGCATTGGTTTCTGTTTTTATATTTTGTAGTTTTTATTTTAAGGTTCTTGGCAGGTGGGAAGTTTAGAGGGGCCAAAGTGAAATGATCTCTCGACTCAAGGGCCAATATTTAATCTTTGTGTATACTTCTGCTGTGGACCCTGTGTCATAGTCCCAGTGCACAGAGCCCACTGGGTTCAGAGTTTGCCCTGCTGCACAGGGAGTGGATATTGTTTCAGGTTCATTATAAAAAACTCATTCGCCTCTTGCTTCTACATGACCACCTAAGGCGAAGATGAGGTCTGAAGGAGACCCAAACTAGAATTTGTCAGTGTATCAAATTACCTGCCTGTTAATTCCATATGTGAATTGTATTAATTTCCAGTGTACAAAGGCTGCAAGGAAATGTGTATCTTTTTATTCACAGGGATTAGCTTTGGTTTCTGTTTTTCCATGGGCATTTGTGGTCCTGGGCAGGGCCGTCAGTCACCCCATATTTAATTTCTTTTATTTGAATAACAGGAATGGTAGTATTTTCAACATACCCAAACAATGGGTGAAAATTGTGTCATAAAGGGCTGTGTGATACTTTACAAATTGGACTGATGCAATAGTTTTGCTTTTCTGATCTTTTCTTATACTTTCTTTTAGGCTAATGATGCATATCTTCAGATGGCCATTGGAAATGCCCCTTGGCCCATTGGTGTCACTATGGTTGGTATCCATGCCAGAACTGGTAGGGAAAAGATTTTTTCCAAGCATGTTGCACATGTTTTGAATGATGAAACACAGCGGAAATATATTCAGGTAAGTAGTTGGGAGGGAAAGAAATTGCTCTGTTAGGTTAACCTACTCCAATCCCCAAATTAAATTTTGAGAGCTGGAGAATTATAGCAAACAGGTCAGAGCTTCATAGGATGCAAGTCTACTCTTTATTAATATTTGTATTTAAGATACCGTCACTGAATAAGATAAAAAGCTTTTAGGTTTCATATATGATGCAAGACAGGGAGAAGCATTGTGCTTTAATTACTTAGTACTGAAATAAAACTATTGTGGTTTGTTTTAGGAGTTCACTGTAGCATGACAAATTTAGAGTACTTTGCAGTAAATCCCGTTTTGTTGCTTTCAAGGTAGATTTAACATCTGTTTAGCTGAAAAGGTATGAATAGTCAAAATTTGGCTTTAATGAATCTAGTTATCTTTAGTATACAACACTTCTCTTTACAAATAGGTCTAAAGCACTTACAATTTATTTTCTTAAAGTTATATGTGCCTCACATAAACTTGTTTGTACTCTTGTTGGGTTAAACTTTTCCTCTTGGTGGAAGAAAAGTCAACTGTAATCTAGCTTTTGCCAAATTTCAAAAATCTCAGGTTGTGTTTGTATAATGGCTTTTGCCAAATGTTAATTCTAAAGCTTTAGATGATATTCTGGGAGTTTACCTATAATGTAAAATTCACAACGTACTTTCAGATATTGTGCCAGAGAACAGCCATTACATATTCATTAATTATCTTTTTATTTGTAGTTCAGTTAAGGTTACTTTGTCAGTCTTTATGCCTTATTCATGTATATTAGCATTTTAAAATATGATTTCAACCTGACCCCTAATATGAACTGTAGAATTTATAGAGTTCAAATAAACTTGAGGAAATTGAAAGACATTGCCATTTATTTAATAACCACCACTGACTGACTGTTTTGAAGGCAAAAGGCTTTCATTTTGAAAAAAAAGTTGTTTAGCTTTAACAATAGAAAATAGTTTTCCAGTGGTTACATTTGCTCATTGTGTTCAGCTGTGCCATGGTCAAAGCCATAGTGTGTATAAAAGTTCATATAATTACATAAATGTAAAGACAGCACTTCTTTTTTGAACAATGACATGATTTCCACCTCCCCCAAAACTGATTTTCTTGTAAAAAATATACCTAGTATTTATTTTTAAAGATTTCTGATTTATTTTGGATGCTATGTCATGACCTGTTGTTCTTCCTTTTTAACTATTCCCTTCCCATTTAAAATAACTATTTTCCCAAGGTGATTAGGGAAAATTGGTGAACTTACTAAATCTGAACTTTTGGAAGGTGTTTGATCTAAATTCAGTAATATTCTTGGGAACAGCTATAAGTATAATAAGTCAGGTGGACTCATAGCTTGTTGAATGAAGGAAGCCATGGAGTACACTGAATAATGGATCCATGTCTATTTGACTGGATGCTAGTGACATGTCCTGGGGTCCTTAGTGAACCTAGTGACCTCAGCACTGTCTAGTTCAACTTTTTAATAACACATTTGGGTGCCTATATTGAGAGGTCTGTTGATCATATTTACAGACAACAAGAAACGGAAGGGATGATGGAGGTGTGTGTTAAGGTGGAAAAGAATTTCTTAGCAGACCGAAGTAAAGGGCAGATGCTAAAAATATATTTGCAAGGATGACCTTCAAGAAATGATCTAATAACTCAGGTGCTTGAGCATGCAGTCTGAGCAATGCATCTGGAAAAGTATTAGGAAGCTGAGTGGAACTTTAAGTGCGATAAAATTAGTGGTATGATGTAGCCACGGGAAAGTGTAACCATAGCTTGTGATGCATCATTAGACATGCTGCTTTAGTGTAGGCTTCACAAGGTAAGAACCTTGGTGTGGCTTAACCCAACAACAGTAAATAAATGCTTTAGATCTATTTGTGAAGGTGTTTTTCTTTCTCATGTTGTATCTCTAGAGCCTAGAGTGGTACCTGACTCTGGTAGGCTGTCAATAAATATTTGCCGATTGAATGAATGCTCTAGACAAGGGATGTGAAGGCTTGCTCTTTTTCTAGTCCTTGAGAAAGGAGACTGTGGTGGGGATCCAAGCAAGAGAGCTGTAGGTAACAGAAGAGCTTTCTGGGCGAGGAGGGATGAAACTTGTCCTATCTGGTTAAGGACCAGTTAAGGTGTAGGAGAGAATCACATTTCTAATCAATGTAAGGAAAATAATTTTTCTTTTTTTAGAACATTTTATTTTGAAATGAAGACATATAAGAGGTTGCAAAAATAGAACAAAGAAGCTTTTTAACAGGCAGAATTGCCCCAAGGTAAAAGTTGGGCCACTTTAGAAGTAAAGGGGGAGATCCCTACTCCTTGATATTTATAAGAATGGTGTTGCCTTTTCTGGTCTTTAGGCTTCTCAGGTTCTTTTCTGCCATTTTTCCTAGAGGCCATTGCTTCAGCCTAAGGTTGCAGACTCAAGCCCATGGCAGTCTGGTAACATGTGAGCTGAGTGTTAGGAAACACCTGGCCCTCTGTCTGTCTTATTTTCCTACTTTTCATATAGGCACAACTGGAAGCAGTATTTCCTTTTGCCTCAGCTGTGCAGTAAGAACTGTGTGGGCAGTGCGAACACTGTGCCGAAGTGCCAGCTGATGCTGGGCTTCTTACTGCTGCTGCACATCATTGCAGGACCATGGTTCCAGTGTGGTACATGCATCTTTTTTTTTTTTTTTTAAGGAGATGCCAAAAATCTTAAATTTTTAAAAAGGAAAAGTATATGCTCCTATTTTAAAAATATTGACACCAATTAAAAACATTGTGTAAAGGCCAAACAAAATGCCAGTTTTTGATTTGCATCTTAAACCCCTCATGGGTACTAATAAGCTCAAAGCCACCCCTGTCTTGCGAGTTTTATGAAATTCTTGATTTAGTTAACTGAGCAATTTACTAAGCTGTCTTGACTATCCCTCCTGTTACTTGATTTTTAGGTGAAGTTGGTTTAAATTATCTTAAAAAGGGAATATTTAAATATATTATGCAAAGTTTAAGTCAGGGTTGACAGACTTTTTTTGTAAAGGATCAGGTAGTAAATATTTTTGGCTCTGTACTTACTTGTCTCTGTTGCACCTATTCAATCTTGCATTTGTAGTGCGAAAGCAGTCAGTGGCTGTGTTCTAATAAAACTCCGTTTTTGAAAGAGGCTGCTGGCCTGTGGGCCATAGTTGGTTGACCCCTGGTAAATATACAAACCTAAACCTTTCTACATTAAGATATTTGCTGAGGAAGTAATTGTGAAAGTCATTTAATAGGGTAATTATTTTTAATTTGAAATAAAATTGAATCTCAGCAATGTAGTGTTTAAGTGTACTAATCCTGATTGTACAGCTAAACGATTATTGATACATGTAATAATTCATAAGACGTAAAACAAGATACCATTTCTAGCAATATCCCAGAAGTTTCTTTCATGCCTTTTCCCAGCTTAAATCTTCCTCCCTTCAAAAGTAACCACTATTCTGACTTGTGTCATTATTGGTTGATTTTGCCTGCTTTCAGACATCATTTAAATGCAGTCTTGCAATATGTGGAATTATTGTTTCTTTCATTTAGAAATACTCATGAAAAATAGTGTTTAATGAAATATGGTAGAAAACAGTGCAAGGGGCTATTTCACTGTAACATGATTTCATCTTTGGGTTTTATACAAAACTATAGAATTTAAACTATGAAAGTTGTTTGAAGTGTTCTTTATCACAAAAAAAATTAAACATATCACTAGGAGAGTTTTCTTACCATACAGATCAAAGAGAAGTTGTATAGCTTATTAGCTACCCTCTAGGGTTAGGGGAGATTGGTGGTGTTAACTTGAAGGATTTGGTTCATTTTGCCAAATACAGATGTAACCTTTGGGTCAGTTTTGGGTAAAGCTTCTTTGAACAGATTATAGGAAGCTCTTGATTAGAGGCTTTATAATTCAGTCATTTTAAGACATCTCTTAAGATGTCTTAAAGATTTGATATCAAATGGCTATTTGCCCTCCAGGTCCATTCTCCACCTTTCTTTACCTTGTTCCCAGAACCTAGCTCCCTTGTCCTCTGGCTTCTGATGGGAGCAGGCAATGAGTGGGACTGGAAGGCATTTTGTAAGTGGGAGAAGAACAAGTATGGGGTGTTTATTTCCCCGACTTCCTCCCTGTAGGGTCCCTTAGGGTTGACCGCACCCTTCTACCCAAGGCCATAGCTCTGTCAGGTGGCTTTTCCATACAGTTACTACTCTGGGTTTTTGTGACCTGTCTCCTCCCTTGTCCCTTTAGAACACAGGCTGGCCATGGCGTTTCAGTAGTGCTAGGAGACTGGACTTTGTCCTGCCCATGACTTTATGTAGAGTCCTCAGAATTACTGCTGTCAGGTTATCCAGTTTGAGTGTGCTCTTTGTTTCCTGCTGATAATCTCCCTGATGGATATAAATTAATCTGTGTGTTGTGTTACAACTCAGATTTCTTTGGGGATTAGAAGATTAAGAAATAATATTAATGGCAAATAAATTTTTTTAAGCTTTCACTATTAAAATAGGCAAAATGTCCCATAATATTCTTCTCTGGTAAGTTGTTTTCAGTAACTTTAAATTTGTAAATTCCCTGGTAAAGACATCATTCCAACATTTAATGTCAATTATTTCAATCTGTATTTCAGGTTTTGGCATATTTCATCTATATTAGCATTTGTCAATTGTATTTGTTCATAGAACATTTGTAAACTTATATTCATGTATTGCCAAAAATGGTATAACAGAAACATTCATTACTGCAGTGAGTGATCACAACTTGATCCATATGTTGAATACATAAATAACATCATGGTTAGTTGGCAGACACTCCCTGTGCATCAAGAATGTGTCATACATTTGTGGGTCTTGTGGTTTCATGCTGACTCCTGGCATTCTTTGCTGTGATAAACCGTTCTTTAAAGGCAAGTTATTGCCTGATTATTAATAAACTATCTACCCATTTAATACTTCTGCAATATTAAAACAAATATTTTGAGAAAAACATTGCTAGCAAATATCTTTCACATACATTTACCTTTTACTATCATGAAACACCACTACTGTTTGGTAGAAACACTTTTTGGGGAGTGCTTATCTAAACTGTGCATGCATTTTTTTAGTTGGCAGCTTAACTGACAGCAAAGAGACATTTTACTTGGGGTATTAAATCTTTTGTTTCTCAACACATCTTGAAGAAAAAGGTCATCCTGAGCTGTGAGAACTGATAGTTCGGTAAATGAAATCTTCCCCCAGATGGGTCATTTGGCATAAATTTTTACCTAACTTATCTAGGTAGGTGGGTACTGTTTTCAAAATGGAATCACTACATGGAATTGTAATATGTTATTGCTTTCTATAAAATGATGAACTGTTGAACTTGGAATTAGGTTCTTTTATAGGAAGCATTCAGAGAAGGGAAAAACAAGAGCAGCTCTGTGTTTTACCCAGAAGCTCTAAAAGCAGTTTGATTTAGTTCCAAGTTACCAGTTTTCTTTAATTTTCCATTACGTCCTGCAGAAAATGAAAATTTTTGTACATTTAATACTTTTAATGGGACTTTTCATTAGAAGCAGTGTGGAATTATCTTTATCTGCCATCATTCCATGTGGCTAGACCCAGATCAGTTATTTTACAGTCTAGAATGAGTTGTTTAGATGGATTCAATTTTAGTGATATCCTTGTGTGAAAAGAATTCCTGTAGACAGTTTTTGAAGGATTCATCTTTTTATGCATGACTGTGGATGTTAGTTACAATTGTAGAAATCAGCTTTAAATCATTAAGTACACATTGTTTGAGCATCACATTTCAGGTCAAATGAATATTCCTTTAGTTTGAAGTTAAGATTAATTTTAAACTTAAGTATCTCATGTTAATTCATTCCTTTATTAGAACTTTGGCACTTCATTGACAGAATTTCATTTTTCATTTTTAAAATTTCTTACTAAATTTTTTTTGTTGAGGTATATACAACAAAATGCACAAATCTTAGTGTACAGCTTGATGAATTTTGACCTGTGTATACACTCATGTAACCATATCACCCAGACCAACATATCCAACATTCCCACTAATATTTTCCCCTTCACCTATTTCATCCATCCCCCCACCTCCCTCCTCTATGGCAACCACCAGTTTGTTCTCTGTGTCTGTGAGTCTCTTTGTTTTGTTTGTTCATTTGTTTCATTGGCAGAATTTTTAACAGCTATGTGGAAAATGTCAATCAATTCTTCGTATTCTTAGGCTATACCACTAAATAACTGTGTTTTCATCTTTAAGACTTTATTCTTAAGGTGTAATAGGTAACTAGTAACAAGTAGAGAAATAATTGACTTAATAAAATGTCATCTTTATACTTCAATGAAAAGATACCCTAAAATAAAAATATTTCTTCCTGAAGTCTAGTTAACTAATGGTAGTTTATAAAAGGCAAATCTAGCTAAAGAGTTCTGGTTGTAGTTTGGTTTGGTTTTAAAAGTTTTTGTTTTCTGCAATAATAAAGAAAATAGCTAGTATTATAGTGGATGTAGGGTGAGTGTTTTAATGGTTTGTTGATTTATCTGGATATAAACAACTCATTACTTAGGATTCCTATTTTATATCACAGTATGATACAAATTCCAAGCTGTAGCTGTATTTGATATTTTTATAACTTACCTAGACTATTCTGTAATACTTTGTTAGATTTTACAAAAATTGTGAAATATACATAACATAAAAGTTACCGTTTTAACCATTTTAAGTGTGTAGTTCATCACACTTTTGAATGCAGGATATTTTCTTTAAAACATAGTGATCTTAAAAAAATTAATTGGAAGATTGTGTAGGGAGGTCATTAAGGAGACATTAACGTAGACTCTGCAAAGGCTCAGAATGTGGGGCTTTTAGGCACCTCTAAAAGGGTGAAACATGGGATGGAGCTAGAAACTAGGATAAGTAGCTAGTGGTTCCTTCTACCCTGCACAGGTAGTTTGGTATTGCTCAGGAAGGGAGTGTGACATGCCACAGAGAACACAGGAGACTTAGTGAGAGTCTGTGTATTGACAAACAAGACCTACAGTTCCTATTCTCCATTGGTTCTTCTGATGCTGGCAGCTAGGCTTTTACCCCTTACTCAGGAAATCGGAGGATTCTTCTCTCTGATCCAAGAAAAATGTACAATTAACTAACTTTTGGTATTCCTCCTGTGAAAAAACTAGCTTGCTGCCATATTGTCCTAAAACTAAGTTCCACTGACAAGCCCTACCTATCCAGGGGATTTCCTTTACCCCTGTAGTGCCTTACTCATAAATGTGAATGTTCACCTAGGATCACCATACATTTAGAGAAAATTTTCAACACAAAAGAGACCAAAGCAAACACATAGGAAGGAGTTCCGAGAATCACAATTATATATAGGGAACAGAAAAAAAACCTTTGGTGAAAAATGGAATAATATCCTTATATACAGTTGTGGCCATCCAGTAAGAACAGTATAATGCAAAAAAAGAATCAAAATAGCTCTTAAAAATTAAACATCACAGCAGAAATTTAAAAATTACTTGAAAGGGTTCAGAAGATAGAGCTGACGAAATCTTGAAAACTCAAGGGTTAAGTGAATGAGGGAGTTGATATATAAGGTCTGCAACTGTCGAATTCCAGGAAAAAGAGAACAGAGAAATTAGAGGCTAGGAAATAAAGAATATAGGAAAACTTTGCAGAGCTGTAAGACATGAATTTCTGGAGTGAAAAGAGCTCACTGAATACATAGCAAATGAAGAGCAGAGATCTCACATTAAGGCACAATGTAATGAAATAATGGAAGGTTGAGGATCAAGAGAAGATTTTAATGCTTCTGGAGAAAAACAGATCATTTACAAAGTCTCAGACTTATAATATCATCATTTCTCATTAACAGTACTGGAAGCTGGAAGACAGTGGAGTGAAGCAATACCTTTACAATAGCTAGGGAATAATTTCCCACTCAGAATTTGTTTCCAGCTGAACTATCAGTCGAGTGTGAACATAGGTTAAAGATACCTTTAGACAGGTGGTCCCCAAAATATGACCTGTCACATAACTGTTCTCTGGAATCATTATCATCCTAGCTAACATTTAACATAGTACTTAACTGTGTGCTTCACATCAGCATATTGGAGCAACAGTGAGAGGTTGATAGTATGATTTCTGTTTTACAAGTGGAGAAACTGAAGCATAGAGGAGTGAATTCCCAAGGTCACATGGCTGGTGGTGGGATTGGAATTTGACCCTGGGTAGTCTTTACGGGGTTTTATTACTTCGACTTGAGGATGTGCTCCACCAAAATAAGGGAAACAGAAAAGATTCAGTAAACAAGCAAGGCAGAAGAAACTCCCAGGTGAGGTGAGACGCTGCTCTGGCATGGTGGCAGGATGAGGAGGTCTGGAATCCAAGTGATCCAGACTGGAACTGACAGAGGGCCCCAGGAAAAAAATGGAACAGATATTACCTGGTATGTCTGGTCATATTGAGAGTAGTCTCACTGTTGGAGAATTAATTGGTGATGTCTACATAGACAACCAAAAGATGGAAAAAACATGTATGAAAGGAGATGCCGTTGTGTACACCATGAGGCTCTGCTTTGAACACTGTGTAGACATGTAGTAAATCCTCAATATTGTATTCACTAAGAATGTGGGTAGAGAAAGTACACTTAGGTGTGTGTGCATATGTGGGGCCTATGGACATGGTACAAGTGGATAAAATCCTCAGCTTTCATAGGAGGAAGTCAGGAGATACTGAGGCAGGAAAAATCAAGCCCTGTCAGTATAGCATTTATATATGTGGCAGTAAATACCAGAGGAAACACTTGAGAGATCTGAAGTGGTTGTCCCTGGGGTGCTGAAATCTGGAATTGGAAGGGGTGAGGCAGAGGACTGGTATTTGCTGTAATAACTATGTGATTTTTAAATAATAATATGCACATAAACATGGCATTGTTTGAATTTTCTCTTTCTGTCCCAGCCCATATCCTGTCAGCAAACCTTGATGGTTCTGTATTCAAAGCATATCTGGAATCTTATCCCTTTCACTATCTCCACTGCTGCCATCTGGGTCTAGCTGCCAACCTCTCACCTGGATTATTGCAGTGTCTCTGCTCTGGTCTCTGAGCTTCTTCTGTTCTTGCCCCACTTCAGTTCGGTATCTGCACAGCACCCAGAGAGTCAGTTACAATGCAAACCAAAGTATGATGCTGTCTTGCTCAAAAACCCGAGGTGGTTCCCTGGGTCACTTGGACTAAAAGTCAGTCTGGTTGCTCCCCACATCCACACACACCTCTTCCCTGATTAATTTTTCTCCATCACACTTATCACCTGTCACCTGACATATCTGGTGTTTTACATACTCATTCTGTTTCTTGTCTGTTTTATATATTTTGTTTCCTGTTTTCTCTTTTTGGAGTATTATCTCAGGAAGGGGATTTTTTTCTGTTCTCCATTGTGTTCCTAGAACCTAGAACAGTGCTTGGCAGGTAGTAGCACTGAATAAAGATTTATTAAATAAATGTATTGCTTTTATAAAGGTAAAAATTATGTTTAAAAAACTACCAGATATTAATAAGCAGGTTGCAGTATGATAAGCTAAGCAGCTAATTGTTTTACTGGTTTCAGCATCTGCAAGCAGTTTGAAACTGAAATCCTGAGGGATCTAAATGAAAAGACTTCTTTCCATTTGGAAAATAACCAAATGCTGTCCTGAGGTTGCTGACTGAAGTTATTTGTATTTCATCAAGATGTTCTCTTTCTTAGCTTTGTCTCTCTTCTCACCTATTCCTTCAGGAAACTTTAGATGCCAAATTAGTGATATCACATATATTTCCATGGCTACAGATCACAATTAGGCATACAGATGAAAAGAATTCACAGCAGGAAAAGCTGGACTGTGAGAAGGAATGATCTTTATCATAAAACAAATACCTGATTAGTTCAGGGAACAACCACCAAAAAATGAAGAGCAAAGCAAATTACACACAGTCATTCTTTGCAGTGCCTGCAAAAGTCTTTCTTGGAAACCAGCCAGAAGCCTCCTCCACACTTCTAATTCTTAAATTGCACAATATGGTCACTCTTTGAATCCACAAAGGACTTTAAGTAGAATGTTTAAAAGTCATGTTTCTCTGATGGTGCGTCTGTTAGATATTAGCTCAGTTCGTATTTGTGCTTGTGTACTTTACTGTGGGACCAAAGAAACTTCGCAGGGATTTTTGTGGTGGCAGTTTGCTTTTTTTTGACTTGGTGATTTCACAGAGCTTGAGTTGTTTGAAAACTTAAGTAATTACACAGGAAGAGTTGATGCTTGATGGTGTTTGAGGCACCTGTTACATCAGCATACATGTTGAGGCGTTTTTTTACCCTCTCTGACTTCCAGATGTGCTCTTTTGTTGTTGCATTTTATATTACATCCATATGTTTTGTTTTTCTCACTAGGTCCTGAAGCTCTTTTTGGTTTCAAGAGATATTTTATTGTATCATTTTGAGGAAAAATAATGAATCTGGGGAGAATGCTAGTGAAGTATCAGGCCCTGTGCTGTGTGCACTTTTGTATTCACTGTCTAATCTGTACCTGAAGATAGTCAACCTTTGGCCCGTGATAGAATTTTGTTGTTCTTGCTGTGATAAGGCGGTTTTATATTTTTGTGAATACTTAAAATAGTGTATGCCCACAATTGCTTTAGGGGTTGTTAAAATTAGTATGCTACTGTTTGTAGTGGTGGTGGTTGTTTTTAATAACTAATCAGTACTGGTAAAGATACATAGATTTCAATAAAATGTTTGACAAAATCTTTCCTTGTAAACATGGAAATTTGGAGGCTACAGATACAACAGTTAACAAGGTTTATTATTGGTTGCAAAACTCTTCCCATGTTTGATCTAGAGAGGTCTATAGTTGCATGCTGCAGGTTTCCGCTTATGTCCCTGGCCTGTTTGTGAATTTGGGTAATACCTTAAGAGTTATGTTTGCTCAGTGGCGGATGAGAAAGCTGAGGAGTAACTAAAAACAGAGTGCCAACCAAGGATTTGAGAAGATCACGGACTGAAGGATGAGTTAAGAGACAATTAATTTTAGTGGTGATAATTCTTGTTTGTTTAAAAAATCACTGTAGCCTTACAGGCTGACTAAGAACTGTCCAAGTTGCAGAAGAGATGGAAAGTACTTGGAGTCTGGGAGATTCTGGGACTTAGTGTGTATTGTTGTAGTTGTCTTAAAAGAACTGAGAGCTGTGATAATAGATGTCCCATGCACAGTACTTCTAAATTCTGTAAGATTGGCCAGGTTCCTTTTGGCATGTTGTACTCTGTTTTTATGATCACATTACCATGTTTTTATCATGTAATATTTGGCATATACTAAGAAGTACTTTTAAGTTGTGAATTGTAAACAATAAAACAAGTATTTAAAGGCTTTATTCTTAGCTTAAGAACTAGAACATTCTGAAGATGATTGAATCTGTATTTTCCTTCCTACCCCATTATCCTGAATTTGTCTATCATTTCCTTGCTTTTTCTGAAGTAATTCTACCATGTTATGTAAGCATTTCTAAGCAATACATTGTGTTTTAACTTGTTTTTCATGTTCACTAAATTACATTATATTGTATGTAGGTAGCCTTTGGCCATTTGCTTTTTACATTCAATATTGTTTCTAAGATTCATGTGTATTAGTTCTTCTCAACCAGAGTTCCTCATGTGGACCTTAGAACACATGATTTGAGTGGCATTTTCTCAGTTCTCCCACAGATGGTACATATGTAGCGCTCTTTTAGATGGGCAGGAGAGCTGCTGTCTCATTACGTACAATATAGGCCTGCAACTCAGGCTTAATGCTCTTTTGGAACCTGGTGTAAAAGGCTGAGTTGTTACATGTAGCTCTAGTTAATTCATTTTTCCTGCTATAAAATGATCCATTTGTCAGCATACTAAGCTTATTCATATATTCTCCTATAATGGGCATTTGGTTTGTTTCCAGTACTTTTGTTTTATTGTGAACAATTCTGCTATGACTGTCTTGTGTTATCTCTGGGTGTACGTGAATGAATGTTTCTCTAAGTAGACATCTGAGTGGCATTGCTTGGGACTGATGCATTTTAGTGGAGATGTGGGTGAACTGGAGTGAGTGTGGAAGGACAGTTAGGAAGAGCGCAACCATATCATAACCAACCTTTGTTTTCTTCTTTTTTTTAGGGGTTGAAGAGGTTAATGACCATTTGCCAGAAGCACTTCCCTACGGATCCATCAAAATGTGTGGAGTACAATGCACTATGAGCTGTATAGGATGTGTTAATTAACAGTAGGAAACTGTTGGGAACATGGTACCTGGGAACATACTTCTGGAATTACCAGCAGGAATGAGGGGAGAAGAAAACAGAGTTCCTAGTCTCTGAGTTCTACCTAATGCAACTCTTGTTTTTAAGAACTGTGTTGGCTGTCATATCACATCTGATTGCAAACTGGTTTTTGTGTCTTGCTTTTTATTTTAAATAGGTGAAAAATTAAGTTATAAAGAGTTTTCTAAGTGTTCAGATGACAGTTACAGAAGGGATTTGGGGGTTTAAAATGATTTTTCCCTGAAGACCTGAAAGTTGCAGTTAGATGATTATAAAGGAATATTTGAGGATGGACTTAATTATTTCTGTAAAATATGGTAATTTTCACATTGCCTTTTATGTAGTGTTTATAAAAAATATTTTTATGTATTTCAACAAAAATGTGGAACTATTTATGAAGTTTTATATCCTTAAATGTTGCTGAACCTTTACAATCTTGAAGTAGAATTTGAGTGTAAATGATACTGCTGTTACCTCAGGTGTTATTTTTCTTGCATTTCAAGAAGCATTCCTGCTTTTGTCTTCTAAGGATTGTAAATTTTAGTATTTGTCATTTCTCAGGACAGGTAGAATTAACGGAAAATAGAAGTTTAGAAAACAAAGATGGTGTATTATACCAACAGAAGTTCAAAATAGGTAGCCCTATTTTGCATCGAGGTTGGAGGTGGAAATGGATTCATTGTCAGCCAATCAAGAATGGGGCTGTTTTGCTGGTACTGGGTCTTTCCAGAATAAGCCTGCCTGCGAGTTTCCCCCTCACGAGGCCTGTGGTGGACTGTGGTCCCGGCTGCATCCGGCCAGGCAGAAGAGTGCTCTTGTCATGCCTGGGACAGGGGGTCCTGGGGCTGCTGTTCCACCACCGAGGACTTCTTCTGAATCTCAGTGTCGTATCCAGATAATTGTGATGAACTGTTCTGCTTTAGAAGTTGAGAGAACTCAGTTAATGGAGGAAGGTGGGTAAACAGAATGTCACCTGACAGGTGGAGTAGTGGTATCTGATAGCAGTGGGAGGGGGGCTCCAGAGTCAGAACTTCCTAGCTTCAGATTTCAGCTCTCAACCCACTAACTGTGACTGTGGAAAAGTAACTTGATCTTCCCTAAGCCTCAGTTTCCTTATCTGCAAATAGTTGTTAGTAATAGTAGCACATACCTCATAGTGTCATTGTTGTGTTTAAGTAGAATAAAATGCTTAGCACAATACCTGGCAAATAGTAAGAGCTCGGTAATTATTAGTTGTTGTGTCCTGTTGTTCTCCTTATTAGAGTGTAGCCAAAGTCACTTTTAGGAATCCTGTGGTTGGGGCAGTGTGTCCTCACACGATGGGCACAGTAACAGTGGTTCCCAAAACAGGAGTAGTAGAAACGCTTATTAAGCATTTACTGTAGCCAGACGCACTATTGCTGTTCACACTTTCACCCAGTTCTGAGTTTAGAAGGGTAGAGGATGTGGTGGGAGTGAGTCAGCTGAGGAGGTGGATGCTGACTCACACTCACTCTTCTGGCCCCTCTTGGAAAGGCTTGAAAACCAGTTTTGGTCACTTGTGGTCTGTGGGTGTACCCATCTGGTTGTTTCTACTGGTTCTGTGCATGATGGTGGCTGAAGTCTGCTGTCCTGAATTGAGTCAGGGTTCTTTACTCCCCACTTTGGAAACCATTTCTTTTTAGATTAGTTAGAGTTTAGGGGGAAAGCTTACTAGGGCACATGAGAGACAGACTTTCATGAGATGTGATAACAATCTAGACTTTTGCTATGTCTTGTGTAGTACTTGTTTATAAATATTGTTGAATAGGCCACAGCGTGGCAGTCAGTTTTATGGTGTCTTCCCATTTGCTGTTAATACTCCACATAAAGAAGAATCTGTACCCTGTGACCCCAGTCACCTAAAATCGATCAGTATGGATAGATGGTTTAAAGAGAGACTGTGACAAGTTCTACAGTGCAGTGAAGGTTAAACATTTTGGGCTTGGGTAGAAAGAGGCAGGTTTAAAGATGTAGACCTTCTCATAGAATAGTTTTCCTTTTCCCTGAGATTAAAGCTCTTCCAGTGACTGCAAGTAATCGTGTGGATATATAGAAAAATGACCGCTTGTGTTCTTCAGATCATAAAAATTTTAGTTCAGCAGATAGTACATATTTCTGTGTTTAGCTATTTTTGAAACAATAAAGGCTTATCTTTCCAATCATTCACAATCCTGAAATCACTAATCTTCCCTTTATTCATCCCTATCTGCCCAGGCATCTAACAAGAGGAGTTGTCTTTCTGGACTCAAATGTAGTGGTGTTCCCTCCAAAGTAAATGCCGCACTTGTAGGAGTGTTCCTGTAGCTGTGGAGACTGAGCGGTACTTTGCAGCCTTGTGACACAGCCGTGGCAATCTGGAAGCCACAGCGGTTTTGGGGGAAAATTAGGAAATAAAGCTGATGCCATATAGGGAGAGGGAGAGAGAGGATCGGGTTGATGGGATCTGTGGGAAGAAGGGGGAGGTTCTGAGGGGCCAGAGCTAGGAAGCAGTGTCACAGAGTCAGCGCCGAGTGCGGGCTCCATAACCCAGGGTGGGCTGGGATGAGTGGGGCGCAGGCGTGAAGGCTGGGCCGCCTCCTGATGTGGGCTTCCTCCTCCTGGGGATGTTCTGACCTACTTTCCTTTAGATTGCCTGGGATTTGACCCCAGTGAATACTTCAGAAATACAGCCATCTTTCTATTGGAAGTCTATTCTGATAGTAAGTAGCTTAGAAAAGAGTAAAAAAAAGTGTTTCAGAGTGTTCAGTGGATTTGAATTTGGGGATCTCTACTGCTGCTCCTTTGCAGCCATACGGTAACCCCTGTAACACTTGTTAGCATGGAACTGGGTGGGTGGCTTCAGTGGCGGGCCAGCGGTCAGCTGAGATGTGCTTTTGCCTTGCCTGAGTATTAAAAGAGCACAACTGAGTGGATTGTCACGCCCCCACCCCCACCCCTCAGTATATTCCCATGAAGCCCCTGGAAGAATAACTTTATCCCACAGCAGTCACATGGATTGTGGAGCTGTGAAAGCACTTTCTCATGGCGTATTTCTGTAAGTTTCCAGCTGTCCAGCGGGAGCAGCCAGCACCAGTCCTGGAGGGTCGCCATGGGAACACTGTTAAGGCAACTGGCTTTCATAGCAGACTCTGCAGCTACATTGGCTGAATTACAGCCACACACTAGTACTTTAATGGTTAACAGTTACCTTAAAATCTTTTGAAATTTCAAAGTAACTGGTGATACGGAGTAGCTAGGAGAAATGCAGTTGGTTAGCAGCAGTGGCTGTGGTGTGAACTGGTCCCATTCAGGATTTTGGAACCACGCTCATTTAAAAAAAAAGTTTTTATGTTTACTAGAACAGTCTATTATGAAAGCATTTGATGACTGACTTGTTTTTCCCTCTGTAAACTCTGTAATAGTTTATACAGCTTGCTTAAACTAGTCCTTGTGTTGCCAACAGCGGTTACTCTGTTTAACAAGGCTATTTCCTTTTGTTTAGTTTCTCCTCCCTGTCTTTAGGCACCAGCTTGGAAGTGATTGCCAGCCTTCTCAGCTCTTCCTCGCAGCATTCAAGCTGAACGTGTACTTCCGTGGAGAGCGGTTAAGAAGGTTTGAGTATTGTTGGCGATTCTAGATCCACTCACCGAGCTTCCCCCAACACCAGCAAGAGCAGCTGGCACAGTCAGCTCTCCTTGCCTTTCTGAACTCCCAGTATTACAACTTGCCAAAACCAAACTGCCTTTCCTCTCAAACCTGCTCTTCCTTAAATAATTAGGAGAAATTATGAACCATTAGTATTGTAGTCTGAGCCCAGCTTAGAGTTTCTGCCATCCTGTGAAGTAGGGGAGCTAAAGCTGTAGCTTTCAAAACTTTTGGATCACGACTCACAGTAAACACTAACAAATATGGGGAGACCCAGGATTCCATACATGCACGTAGAACTGAAACAAAAGCACTTACCATACTTCTGTGTTGAGTTTCTTTTTACAGTATGCTGGTGGTAACTCTCTAAACTGGTTTACACCCCATAATGCATCATGACCAGCAGTTTGAAAACTGCTGATTAGAAGGAATTACCAGAGTTGATGAAGGAGATGACCTGGTAGATGAATTCAGGGCAAAAGTACTCCTTTTTTATTTTTTAAATACAAAGATAGAGAACACTGCGCTCTCAGGCTTAGTGTGAAATTTAGCAGATTATAAAACTTTGAGTACTTCAAATGCTAAATACTTCTGAAATGATAATTACTAGCTTTCCAGAGACTTCATTTGAAACCAAGACCAGCAGTTTGTAAGCCAGCTGTAAGAACACTGGCAGCATGGATAGGTGACTTTCAGCCGGCTGTAAATTGTATCAAGGAACATTAAACAGGTGTGGTAAATGGGAGGTCAGTGAAAGGATGAGAGGATGTTGAGGCAGAGAAAGATGCAAGGAGTCCAGCGTTAATGGATCAGTGTCTTTTGAGCCCTTGGAGGTTATTTCCCAAGACTGTACAGTTAGTGTACATTTTTAATTGAAGTATATATAACCTGTGTAGAGAAAAATGTACAGATCCGAAGAGTATCATATAATGATGAAGTTTTCAAAGTGAACACATCTCTAAGTAGCAGCCACTGAGGCAGGAAAGGGAGTATTACTGGTGCCCCTGGTGTCTCTTCATGCCCCTCCTGGTCACAACCATAGTCCTGATTTCTAACATCATTTTTAAGGAAACACCTTCATTGATATGTAATGCATGTGGCACAAAATCCACCCATTTAACATAGGGTCCTAGAATAGTCACAGAGTGGTGCACCCATCACCATAGCCAAAGTTCAGAGCATAACATCATCTCCCAAAAGACCACCCAAAATAGTCACTCCCACATAGGTTAGTTTTGCCTGTTTTTTAGTTTGCTTGTTCATAAATGGAGTCAAACAGTTTTCCTACCCTCTGTTAGGCTTGACTTCTTTCAGTTTCCGATACCATCCTGTGGTGTGTGGTTGTGGTACATTCATTCTCATTGCTGTAGCTCACAATTGAGATTTGCATTACAAATCCATTCTGTTAATAGGCATTTGATTCATTTCCAGTTTTTGTGTGAATGT
The DNA here is from genome assembly GCF_030020395.1 of Manis pentadactyla. Classification (NCBI taxonomy): domain Eukaryota; kingdom Metazoa; phylum Chordata; class Mammalia; order Pholidota; family Manidae; genus Manis; species Manis pentadactyla. The sequence continues at coordinate 101,005,022 of NC_080021.1, forward strand.
TGTGTTTGTGTGTTTTGGTGAATATAAATTTCTGTACAGGGTATACCATGGTGTGAAGTTTCTGGGACCTAGGCTGTGCATGCACTCAGCTATGGAAGGTACCGTCAGAGTTTTCCAAAGGACTGGTACTGTTTTGGGATTTGAGAGTTCAGGACTCCACATCCTGGCCACACTTGATAAGTCCTCTGTCATTTTCACTTAGTCCTGGTGGGTTATCGCTGTTGTTTTAATTTGCACTTTCCTTTTGACAAAGCTGAGCCCCCTTTTTATGTGCATCCTGACCATTTGTATGTTATTTTCTTTCTGTCCATTTTTTCCCATTGCATTTCCTGCCTTTTCCTTACTGTTTTATAGTTCTGTTTGTATTCTGGCTATGAGTCCTTTGTTAAATATGTGCAGTACAAATATTTCTCCCATGCTATGGCTTGCCTTTGTGCTAGGTTTTCTTTATGTAAAAAGGAAATCATCTCATAACTAGCTCAGATATTGGCACAACCTTTGCCATGTCTTTGCCAGATAGATTTTATAAAAATCAAATCGTATGTCAATCTTAAATGTGATTTTTTTCTCCTGCTTAATGATGTTATAATGGCATGCCTAAAAGTATAGGATTTGAGAGAAGAAATCGTGTTTTTGTATTTCTGTTAAACTTCCAGTTTTATTAGGTTCTTTTTTTTTTTAAGAAAATATAGAATATTCAGTTTATTGAGTTACAAATTTATAGTAATGAGCTTCTTTTTTTTTTTTTGTAGATAATTATTTTTTATTGAAGGGTAGTTGACACACAGTATTACATTACATTAGTTTCAGGTGTGCAAAACAGTGATTCAACATTTATATACATGATAATTCTAGGTACCAGCTATCACCATACCAAGTTGTTACAATATTTTGACTATATTCCTTATGCTATACATTACATCCCGGTTACTTATTTATTTTACAATTGGAAGTGTGACTTTTTTTTTTTTTGGTGAGGGCATCTCTCATATTTATTGATCAAATGGTTGTTAACAACAATAAAATTCTGTATAGGGGAGTCAATGCTCAATGCACAATCATTAATCCACCCAAAGCCTAATTTTCGTCAGTCTCCAATCTTCTGAAGGATAACAAGTTCTTACATGGAGAACAAATTCTTACATAGTGAATAAGTTACATGGTGAACAGTACAAGGGCAGTCATCACAGAAACTTTCGGTTTTGCTCATGCATTATGAACTATAAACAGTCAGTTCAAATATGAATACACATTTGATTTTTATGCTTGATTTATATGTGGATACCACATTTCTCTATTATTATTATTTTTAATAAAATGCTGAAGTGGTAGGTAGATACAAGATAAAGGTAGAAAACATAGTTTAGTGTTGTAAGAGAGCAAATGTAGATGATCAGGTGTGTGCCTGTAGACTATGTGTTAATCCAAGCTAGACCAGGGCAATAAAACATCCACGTATGCAGAAGATTTCTCTCAGAACAGGGGGGGTGAGGTTCTAAGCCTCACCTCTGTTGATCCCCAATTTCTCACCTGATGGCCCCCCTGCGACTGTGCCTGTCTTAGGTTGTTCCTCCCTTGAGGAATCATACCCGTCTCTGGCTAACCAGTCATCTTCCGGGGCCATACAGGGAAATGTAAAGTTGGTAAGTGAGAGAGAAGCCTCATTGTTTGAAATGGTTAGCTTTTTACTTCTTTGCATATTTATGCCCTGTGGCTTCTATGCCCAGCATTTGTCTTGAGGTATCTTTACCACTTGGAAGAATTATGATACTCGGTAATTTTCGATATGAGGCACGAATTCTATTTAAGGGTTGTAATTAGGAAAGAAGAAGAAAAGCTATAGAAGTAGCAGGCGGAAGAAAACATGGGAATATTGATTATTTCTTTGACATATCTTCTTGTAGAGTAACTTCAGCATGTATAGGTTTTAAACTACTAATTAAATTGCGCACACACATTAACATAATAGGAGTATAGTTACATAACCAAAGCATACCTGTAATTACCATCCATCTCCAGTGAAACCAAGAAAACCAGTTAGGCACCTTAGGCATTTGTGAAAACTTATCTATGATATGGTGGATATTGTCCAACTGAGCTTGAACAATCTGAGAGAAATCAGACAAATTAAAACAACCCATTCCTGGGGAATGTTCACATCCCATATGTTCTTTTAACGGTAAATAGTCTGTAGTTGTAAGATTTTGGAGTGCTACAATTTGCACTTCTCCTAATTCTTGGTTGAGTTCCAACAGTATAGATCCAGTCAAATTTGTTGTTTTACTGTATGCACAGGCCAGCTTAGATATCTCCTTCTTCATTCCCATGGCAAGTCCAGGAACTGGTGGGATGAGTGCATCTACAGCTGGAGCAGTGCGTGGATCTTTGTTGGGATTTTTTGATGATCATCTTCTGGCATGAGTCTTCCAGAGAGTGCTGATGTTGGAAGTTCTTTTTCATATCGTATCTTAGTTCATTTTCGGGGTAGCCCAATTAGGCTTTGATCCTCTGTATAAACACAAACAGACCCTTTGCCTACACTTTTATATGCCCTTTATACCTTTGTGTAGAACTCATTGGAGGTTACCACACAGGAACTGCCTTTATTTATTTGTTTTTTTTTTGGTATCACTAATCTACACTTACATGATGAATATTATGTTTACTAGGCTCTCCCCTATACTAGGTCCCCCCTATAAACCGCTTTACAGTCACTGTCCATCAGCATAGCAAAATGTTGTAGAATCACTACTTGCCTTCTCTGTGTTGTACAGCCCTCCCCTTTCTCCCACCCCCCCATGCATGCTAATCTTAATACCCCCCCACTTCTCCCCCGCTTATCCCTCCCTACCCACCCATCCTCCCCAGTCCCTTTCCCTTTGGTATCTGTTAGTCCATTCTTGAGTTCTGTGATTCTGCTGCTGTTTTGTTCCTTCAGTTTTTCCTTTGTTCTTATATTCCACAGATGAGTGAAATCATTTGATATTTCTCTTTCTCCGCTTGGCTTGTTTCACTGAGCATAATACCCTCCAGCTCCATCCATGTTGCTGCAAATGGTAGGATTTGCCCTTTTCTTATGGCTGAGTAGTATTCCATTGTGTATATGTACCACATCTTCTTTATCCATTCATCTATTGATGGACATTTAGGTTGCTTCCAATTCTTGGCTATTGTAAATAGTGCTGTGATAAACATAGTGGTGCACTGATCTTTCTCATACTTGATTGTTGCATTATTAGGGTAAATTCCTAGGAGTGCAATTCCTGGGTCAAATGGTAAGTCTGTTTTGAGCATTTTGATGTACCTCCATGCTGCTTTCCACAATGGTTGAACTAACTTACATTCCCACCAGCAGTGTAGGAGGGTTCCCCTTTCTCCACAGCCTCGCCAACATTTGTTGTTGTTTGTCTTTTGGATGGCAGCCATCCTTACTGGTGTGAGGTGATACCTCATTGTAGTTTTAATTTGCATTTCTCTGATAATTAGTGATGTGGAGCATCTTTTCATGTGTCTGTTGGCCATCTGTATTTCTGTTTTGGAGAACTGTCTGTTCAGTTCCTCTGCCCATTTTTTAATTGGGTTATTCGTTTTTTGTTTGTTGAGTTGTGTGAGCTCTTTATATATTCTGGACGTCAAACCTTTATCAGATGTGTGATTTTCAAATATATTCTCCCATACTGTAGGGTTCCTTTTTGTTCTATTGATGGTGTCTTTTGCTGTACAGAAGCTTTTCAGCTTGATATAGTCCCACTTGTTCATTTTTGCTGTTGTTTTCCTTGCCCGGGGAGATATGTTCAAGAAAAGGTCACTCATGTTTATGTCTAAGAGGTTTTTGCCTATGTTTTCTTCCAAGAGTTTAATGGTTTCATGCCTTACATTCAGGTCTTTGATCCATTTTGAGTTTACTTTTGTATATGGGGTTAGACAATGGTCCAGTTTCATTCTCCTACATGTAGCTGTCCAGTTTTGCCAGCACCACCTGTTGAAGAGACTGTCATTTCCCCATTGTATGTCCATGGCTCCTTTATCAAATATTAATTGACCATATATGTCTGGGTTAATGTCTGGATTCTCTAGTCTGTTCCATTGGTCTGTGGCTCTGTTCTTGTGACAGTACCAAATTGTTTTGATTACTATGGCTTTATAGTAGAGTTTGAAGTTGGGGAGTGAGATCCCCCCTACTTTATTCTTCTCTCTCAGGATTGCTTTGGCTATTCGGGGTCTTTGGTGTTTCCATATGAGTTTTTGAATTATTTGTTCCAGTTCATTGAAGAATGTTGCTGGTAGTTTCATAGGGATTGCATCAAATCTGTATATTGCTTTGGGCAGGATGGCCATTTTGACGATATTAATTCTTCCTAGCCACGAGCATGGGATGAGTTTCCATCTGTTAGTGTCCCCTTTAATTTCTCTTAAGAGTGACTTGTAGTTTTCAGAGTATAAGTCTTTCACTTCTTTGGTTAGGTTTATTCCTAGGTATTTTATTTTTTTTGATGCAATTGTGAATGGAGTTGTTTTCCTGATTTCTCTTTCTGTTGGTTCATTGTTAGTGTATAGGAAACCCACAGATTTCTGTGTATTGATTTTGTATCCTGCAACTTTGCTGTATTCCGATATCAGTTCTAGTAGTTTTGGGGTGGAGTCTTTAGGGTTTTTTATGTACAGTATCATGTCATCTGCGAATAGTGACAGTTTAACTTCTTCTTTACCAATCTGGATTCCGTGTATTTTTTTGTTTTGTCTGATTGCCATGGCTAGGACCTCCAGTACTATGTTAAATAACAGTGGGGAGAGTGGGCATCCCTGTCTAGTTCCCGATCTCAGAGGAAATGCTTTCAGCTTCTCGCTGTTCAATATAATGTTGGCTGTGGGTTTATCATAGATGGCCTTTATTATGTTGAGGTACTTGCCCTCTATTCCCATTTTGCTGAGAGTTTTTATCATGAATGGATGTTGAACTTTGTCAAATGCTTTTTCAGCATCTATGGAGATGATCATGTGGTTTTTGTCTTTCTTTCTGTTGATGTGGTGGATGATGTTGATGGACTTATGAATGTTGTACCATCCTTGCATCCCTGGGATGAATCCCACTTGGTCATGGTGTATGATCCTTTTGATGTATTTTTGAATTCGGTTTGCTAATATTTTGTTGAGTATTTTTGCATCTACATTCATCAGGGATATTGGTCTGTAGTTTTCTTTTTTGGTGGGGTCTTTGCCTGGTTTTGGTATTAGGGTGATGTTAGCTTCATAGAATGAGTTTGGGAGTATCCCCTCCTCCTCTATTTTTTGGAAAACTCTAAGGAGCGTGGGTATTATGTCTTCCCTGTATGTCTGATAAAATTCCGAGGTAAATCCATCTGGCCCGGGGGTTTTGTTCTTCGGTAGTTTTTTGATTACCGCTTCAATTTTGTTGCTGGTAATTGGTCTGTTTAGATTTTCTGTTTCTTTCTGGGTCAATCTTGGAAGGTTGTATTTTTCTAGGAAGTTGTCCATTTCTCCTAGGTTTCCCAGCTTGTTAGCATATAGGTTTTCATAGTATTCTCTAATAATTCTTTGTATTTCTGTGGGGTCCGTCGTGATTTTTCCTTTCTCATTTCTGATACTGTTGATTTGTGTTGACTCTCTTTTCTTCTTAATAAGTCTGGCTAGAGGCTTATCTATTTTGTTTATTTTCTCGAAGAACCAGCTCTTGGTTTCATTGATTTTTGCTATTGTTTTATTCTTCTCAATTTTATTTATTTCTTCTCTGATCTTTATTATGTCCCTCCTTCTGCTGACCTTCGGCCTCATCTGTTCTTCTTTTTCCAATTTCGATAATTGTGACATTAGACCATTCATTTGGGATTGTTCTTCCTTTTTTAAATATGCTTGGATTGCTATATACTTTCCTCTTAAGACTGCTTTTGCTGCGTCCCACAGAAGTTGGGGCTTAGTGTTGTTGTTGTCATTTGTTTCCATATATTGCTGGATCTCCATTTTGATTTGGTCATTGATCCATTGATTATTTAGGAGCGTGTTGTTAAGCCTCCATGTATTTGTGAGCCTTTTTGCTTTCTTTGTACAGTTTATTTCTAGTTTTATGCCTTTGTGGTCTGAAAAGTTGGTTGGTAGGATTTCAATCTGTTGGAATTTTCTGCGGCTCTTTTGTGGCCTAGTATGTGGTCTATTCTGGAGAATGTTCCATGTGCACTTGAGAAGAATGTATATCCTGTTGCTTTTGGATGTAGAGTTCTATAGATGTCTATTACGTCCATCTGTTGTAGTGTGTTGTTCAGTGCCTCCATGTCCTTACTTATTTTCTGCCCAGTGGATCTATCCTTTGGGGTGAGTGGTGTGTTGAAGTCTCCTAGAATGAATGCATTGCAGTCTATTTCCCCCTTTAGTTCTGTTAGTATTTGTTTCACATATGCAGGTGCTCCTGTCTTGGGTGCATATATATTTAGAATGGTTATATCCTCTTGTTGGACTTAGCCCTTTATCATTATGTAGTGTCCTTCTTTATCTCTTGTTACTTTCTTTGTTTTGAAGTCTGTTTTGTCTGATATTAGTACTGCAACCCCTGCTTTCTTCTCGCTTTTGTTTTCCTGAAATATGTTTTTCCGTCCCTTGACTTTTAGTCTGTACATGTCTTTGGGTTTGAGGTGAGTTTCTTGTAAGCAGCATATAGATGTGTCTTGCTTTTTTAACCATTCTACTACTCTGTGTCTTTTGATTGGTGCATTCAGGCCATTAACATTTAGGGTGACTATTGAAAGATATGTACTTATTGCCATTGCAGGCTTTAAATTCGTGGTTACCAAAGGTTCAAGGTTAGCCTCTTTAGTATCTTACTGCCTAACTTAGCTCGCTTATTGAGCTGTTATATACACTGTCTGGTGATTCTTTTCTTCTCTCCCTTCTTATTCCTTCTCCTCCATTCTTCATATGTTGGGTGTTTTGTTCTGTGCTGTTTGTAGGAGTGCTCCCATCTAGAGCAGTCCCTCTAAGATGTCCTGTAGAGGTGGTTTGTGGGAAGCAAATTCCCTCAGCTTTTGTTTGTCTGGGAATTGTTTAATCCCACCGTCATATTTGAATGATAGTCGTGCTGGATACAGTATCCTTGGTTCAAGGCCCTTCTGTTTCATTGTATTAAATATATCATGCCATTCTCTTCTGGCCTGTAGGGTTTCTGTCGAGAAGTCTGATGTTAGCCTGATGGGTTTCCCTTTATAGGTGACCTTTTTCTCTGTAGCTGCCTTTAAAACTCTTTCCTTGTCCTTGATCTTTGCCATTTTAATTATTATGTGTCTTGGTGTTGTCCTCCTTGGATCCTTTCTGTTGGGAGTTCTGTGTATTTCCGTGGTCTGTTCGATTATTTCCTCCCCCCAGTTTGGGGAAGTTTTCAGCAATTATTTCTTCTAAGATACTTTCCATCCCTTTTCCTGTCTCTTCTTCTTCTGGTACCCCTATAATACAGATATTGTTCCTTTTGGATTGGTCACACAGTTCTCTTAATATTGTTTCATTCCTGGAGATCCTTTTATCTCTCTCTATGTCAGCTTCTATGCGTTCCTGTTCTCTGGTTTCAATTCCATCAATGGCCTCTTGCATCCTATCCATTCTGCTTATAAACCCTTCCAGAGTTTGTTTCATTACTGCGATCTCCTTTCTGGCATCTGTGATCTCCCTCCAGACCTCATTCCATATCTCTTGCGTATTTCTCTGCATCTCTGTCAGCATGTTTATGATTTTTATTTTGAATTCTTTGTCAGGAAGACTGGTTAGGTCTGTCTCCTTCTCTGGTGTTGTCTCTGTGATCTTTGTCTGCCTGTAGCTTTGCCTTTTCATGGTGATAGGAATAGTTTGCAGAGCTGGGATGAGCGACGGCTGGAAGGACTTCCTTTCTTGTTGGTTTGTGGCCCTCCTCTCCTGGGAGAACAGCGGCCTCTAGTGGCTTGTGCTGCACAGCTGCGCGCAGACAGGGTTTCTGCTTCCTGCCCGGCTGCTATGGAGTTAATCTCCGCTGTTGCTGTGGGCGTGGCCTGGCTCGGGCAGCTACTCCAAAATGGTGGAGTCGCGTTGGAGCAGGAGCTGCTGGGAGGCTATTTATCTCCGTAAGGGGCCTCCCTGCTCCCTGCAGCCCAGGGGTTAGGGTGCCCAGAGATCCCCGGATTCCCTACCTCTGGATTAAGTGTCCCGCCCTGCCCCTTTAAGACTTCCAAAAAGCACCCGCCAAAACAAAACAACGACCACAAAAAAAAAAAAAAAAAATTTTTTTAATTGAAAAAAAAAAAAAAGAAAAAAGAGTGGCCGCTCGTTTTTCTTTATTCCCCGGCGCCAGCCTCAGGTATCTGCTCACCGGTCTTGCTGCCCTGTTTCCCTAGTATTGGGGTCCCTATCCCTTTAAGACTTCCAAAAAGCGTTCGCCAAAATGAAGCAGCAAAAAAAAAGAATAAAAACAAAAAATTGTCGCTCGCTTTTCTGGTGTCCTCCGGCGCCAGGCCTCTGGTGCCCGCTCACTGTTCTTGCTGCCCTGTTTCCCTAGTATTGGGGTCCCTATCCCTTTAAGACTTCCAAAAAGCGCTTGCCAAAACAAAACAGCAAAAAAAAAAATGGTCGCTTGCTTTTCTGGTGGCCTCTGGTGCCTGCTCACTGTTCTTGCTGCCCTGTTTTCCTAGTATCGAGGGCCCTGCACTCTGGCCCGGATGGCTGGGGCTGGGTGTTCGGCAGTCCTGGGCTCCGTCTCCCTCCCGCTCTGCCTATTCGTCTCCCACCGGGAGCTGGGGGGAGGGGCGCTCGGCTCCCGCCGGGCCGGGGCTTGTATCTTACCCCCTTCGCGAGGCGGTGGGTTCTCTCAGGTGTGGATGTGGTCTGGATGTTGTCCTGTGTCCTCTGGTCTTTATTCTAGGAAGGGTTGTCTTTGTTATATTTTCATAGATATATGTGGTTTTGGGAGGAAATTTCCGTTGCTCTACTCACGCCGCCATCTTGGCTCCCCCCCTAGGTTCTTTTTTATTTAAGAGTTGACTCTTCTATTTTTCTTCTTTTGGAGTGCAGTTTATATGCCATACGTGTGTAGTGTGGATGCTGCCAGTTATTTATCCATATTTTCATTCTCCGTGCCCTCTGTGCTGAGAGAACCCTAATTTGTTCAGAGCTGCAAAGTGCACAGTTAGAACTGAATGCTCTTCTAGGACCCTTTGAAGGCAGGGTTGGGTATGTGACTGCCAACACCTGTGGATGGCAGCCTGTTGGCTGGGATTTCAGGAAAGCTATGCATTTCTAGAGAAAGAGACTTAGCTGACAGACCTATTTGGACCTTCTCTGTTCTTTCCTGGAAAGTTCTCATGATGCTTAGATGCTCTGCAGCCCTCCTGCAGTCTTGATGATGAGAGACACATCCTAAAGATGTCAGAGTCACTTCTTTGATGGCATCTGGGAGTCATTGCACCAACCTTGAACTGTTTTATTAGTCACTGTTATCCAGAGAAACAGCCAATAGGAGATGGAGATACATACATTTCATCAGTTTGGAAGAAGGTGTCTTGACATGTTATTATTGCCCTTCCTTCTAAGACAGTGACTCACATTTACACTAACATGGGCCAGAAGGTATGTGTGTTTTTTTAATCCTTTCTAAAATCTTTTTTTCATCGAAAAATTGAGAATTGGTGTGTCCTCTGTATTAGAGCAGTACATTTTAGAAGTCACCATCTGATTTTTGAGCTTTTTAGTTGGTCTGTTGACTCGGCACTTGGGGTGAGCTGTTGAGCAGGCGCAGCTTAGGCCACCTCGGACAGGGTGCTGGCTGGAAGCTTCTGCATCTCCCCCTGCACCTTCCACACACCGCTTCAGGTCAGGGCTCTGCAGACCACACTTCTTGCTGGCTGGCTTTTCCATAGGTGCCACTGATGGCGAGAGACTGGAAGCCGGAGGAGGGAAGGAGGAATCCGCCCCCTCTGTTGCCTCAGTTCCCAGCAGTGGGGGCACTGATAGTCACCTCGGGATGGAGGAGCTGTGATAGTGGACAGGTCCCACACTTGACCAGCCAGCTATGCCTGCTGTGGCCACTCCCTCTGTAGAGGTGGGGAGCCAGCCTGTGGGTCCTGCTGAGCTCCTGTCTGCTGCTGTTGCGGCGTCCACTTGGTGGTTTGCCGCCCAGCTCCATGGGCGCCTGCTGAACTGCTGGGAGTTGGTGATCCCCACCTTTGCTTCCCAGGTCTACAAGGGGGCTGCTTCCTGTGCTTGTCACCTTCGTAGCTTAGCATTCCCTTTGCCTTCACTTCTTCTGTCTGGCTAACAGCCCTTCACGTGAAGCACTCATAGAGTAGTGGGAGATGATGGCGGGTCCTTGCCCTCCTGACCCCACAGGCGGCTGGTGAGTCCAGCACCTGAGCACGGGGTCACCTTCATTCTAGCCCCTTGAGCCCGATCAGCACCTCCCTGGTTTGGTTTTCTCTCTCGTCCCTCTGGACCCCATTGCAGTCGCTTTGGTCGCCTTCCCCAGGTCCTTCGGCTCTCCTCCCCTGTCCCTCTGGCGCAGCACACTAGGGAAGCAGGCCTGGATGTTTCCTCAGACCTGGGCCTGGCCAGTCGGTACCACGCAGGGCAGGCAGTGCTCAGGCCCACCGCCCACGACACTTCTCTGTGGCTCCTCTGAGCTGTGACCCTGGCTCTGCCTGCCCTTGACCTGTGCCCTCCTTCCCCAGTGGTCTTATGTAGCTTTCTCACACCAGGTGGAACATGGAGGCAAGCTCAAAGTCTTTTCCTACCTCCACACTTAGAGCAATTTTTCTTACCTCACCTGGGGGAAAGGTGTTCCCCCTCCTGGCACTGGCTGATCCGCCACTGACCGCCCCTGCTTTCTTACCTCCTAATGTGTTAATGTGATTTACTTTTTACTCTCCCTCCCTCCACCTCCCAGTATAATGTAAATCTGAGGGCTGGGGCTTCACATCCATTTAGCCTGTGGCAGATTTGAGGAGAGAAAGCAGCAGGCAGTCATGATCGCAAGGTTTGGGGCAGGAGCACTGGTAGGCTGGATTTGCTTGTGAATGAGCCGAGGAAGGTCATTACTGGAGTAGGTTTGGAGGGGAAATCAAATCCAGTTGTGGACATGCTAGTGGGTTAGACATCCATGGGGAGGTGAGGAGGCAGTGGGGTCTGAAGAGGCCAGGGAATGGCGATGAATGTAGGTGTCCTCGGGTGACAAGGAAAGATACAAGGTGAGATGAGAGCCCCAAGAAGAGAGACCGTGGATGGCGTGGAGAAGCCAGCCAAGCCCAGGGACACTCCCGTGCGAACGCATCAGGGGGCAAAGGAAAACTACCAGGGAGATGGGAGAGAGGAGCCCCTGGTGAGCCAGGAGGAGGGCCAGGAGAATGTGGTGTCCAGGGCTCGTGAAGGGTGTTTCAGGGAAGTGCAGGGGATCCACTGTGTGGGTGTGGCTGATAGGCCACATGAGACAAGGACAGAGAATTATTGTATTTGGGTTTGTGGGAGTCATTCTTGACCATAACAAAGTGGTCTTGATAGAATGGGGGGAATGAAGGTGTGTTTGGAGTGGGTTTGATAGAAAATGTATGAATGAATGAAAAACAAAAAGAACCCACTAGTTTGTGGGGATAAAATTTTATGGAGAGAAAAATGGGTTTCTGATTGAAACAGTTTTGGTGCACTTCCAAATTATAAATATATGGGCCTTATCAATTAATCTGCGTGCTGTTTAGGCTCCTGAATGGAGATCTCCAGGCCCTTCCGTTCTTGTCTAATCCATATCAACTGTGCAGGGCGAGTACTACGAGGCAGAAGGATTGTATCTCTGCAGGCTCTGTGGCTGTTCCCCTGCCACCGCTGACCAGTCAACTCCTTGGACAAGGTGTCATTGGGGGAGCCTATCTACACACTTGTTGGTCTCTCATCCTTGGGACTCTTAATTTTAATCTTTTATCTGTTTAATGCTGGTGACCTCATTTCTCTGTCATGGTCATGTGTCTAATTCATGAGCATGGAAACTTTTGAAGGTCTGGACTCATCACATGCAGTGGATGACATTGCTGCCTGCTTGCTAGGCCTCAGCAGTTCTCTGACACACCTCTCATTAGGGAGTTTGCCTGTGAGTGCTTTTGAATTGGTATTCTGGGAGAAAGGAAGGAAAGGGGTGGCTATTTCTAATGCTTTCTGTTGGGATTGTTTCTTATGTAAAGAGTAACTGTCTGGAATTGCCTTGTTGGCACTGTATCAGGGGAGTGTGTGTGTATGTGGGGGTAGGTGCTGAAAGGCAGGAAAGAAGTGGAGGAGTCCCATCTTCTGTGTGCCAGTTGCTTATGTATGATAGAGCTTAATGAAGAGATACTGGATTTATTTCCTCAGCTGTGACATATTTACATGTAACAGACTTACAGAAAATCTGTTTGCTTGTTTGAAATTAGTGTTGATTGTTTTGAGATATGGAGGCCCTGGTCTTTCCCAGGAAAGGTGTAGGAAGTCCCAAATGCTGTTCTGATGGGCCCTGCTTCCAGACATTCCTTGCATTCTCAGTGGATTGTTTTCATTTTTGGTAGGGGTTGGCTCACTCTAGTGGCAAATGCTCCATCCAGGGATGTTCCTGGCCACCAGACTAGGTTCCTGCTAGTGAAGAGATGCATGGTGGGTTAGGGTGCCAGGAGCCGGGGATGCATTGCCACAAAGTCTCTACTAGAGTAAGCCATCTGCCGCTTTGCCTGTAAGTGTGGACTTTTTGTACTTGCAGGCCCAGCAGGCTGTAGGTGTAGAGGTTGGGTGACGGTTTGAGCTGTGGTGTGAGCACAGGATGAACAGCAGTGTTAGCAAAGAGCCTGAGCTCCCTGCTGTCTTCCCTGAGTGGTCCTTTGCATCCTGCATGGAACCAGGGACTACATGGAGACAAGAGTAAAGGGTGACCTCCAAAACCCAGATCCCCTCAGCGCTTGTGCCACCGGGGATGTTTTTGTGGGAATAGTACCCATGCCATGCGTTGCACAGGGATAACTCTTTGTAAGGACAGATACAAACACCAAGATAGCATCCCGGCAAAGACTACTCTCTCATCTCAAATCCTTCTTTGTAGTAGGAGGGACACACCACAGAGAATACAGTCTTCGTATACCAACAAAGAGCAATGAGAATAAGAGGGAATTAGCCTCTGTTACACAAAACAAGCTTGTCTACATCACCTATCAAGTGAGTGAGAATCTGCCCCCAGTGAGGACAAACACACACACAAGGATTACAGATTTCTGGAGCATGCTTAAGCATTTGGCAGTTAGAAACAAATCTCCAAGAGGCAGCTGAGATCTTTTCATTTTGAAAATGCTTTAATAAGTGTTGACAACACTGTTTTGCAAAATGTAAAGGTACTATACAAATTCTTAATACAAAAAGAATAAATTAAAAGCAGATTTCTTTTAAATTCTGCAGTTTTGTCTACAACATACAGCTTTTTCATTGATTACAGTTGGAACAGAATCCAGTAAAATCATTTTTCATGCTCTACAGTCAGTTTCAGGAGCAACCTCATCCTTTTCCCCCATTATTAAACTAGAGTCCATTTTACACGACTTATAATAAACTATTGACATTAATGTATGTGTAACTTTACACCTAGTTAACTAAGCAGTAACTGGTCATCTGATAGCACCTGGATGGGGTTTGCTATATTTAGAGCTAAACTAATACTGTGTGAAAACAAATGGGAATTTTAAGTTTCAACACTCATCTGCATATATTAAAATAAAATCCACCTGTCTCACAACATAATCTGATGTAGGTGTTTTCACCAGTCTTCTGGCTAAACAGGCAATTTTCTTACACGTATCCAAAGAAGTCAGTAGGGGCTTTATATCCAACTAGGGGCTTCATGTTTTAATTTGTTTTAGTGAAACAGGGGTATGGAAAGCTCGCCAGTGATTGTATATGATCACGACACCGTTTCCCACTGCACGGTCAGTACTCAGGTCGGTCTCAAAGGACCAACACTGGGTGTGCGTTCTGTAGCAACAATGCAGTTAAACAGTAAAACCTGTTTCACTTAATCTCCATCTCTACCACTGGACTATCCTGATGTTTGAGCTATAATTCCCCCTCCATTGCTTTCTGCCCCCCAGATCCAAAACCCAAGTGTTTAGAAAGAATTTTTGTCTCATTCCTTATAACCCAACTGGGCTAAAAAACCTGACCCAATTGACTTCAGACTTGATTTCAAACTACTGTACATGTTGTATAACCTGCAGCCCTGTGGCCTTGTCACCTTGTTTCCCTTTTGACTTTCCCTGCGGCCCATTGTTCAGCTTGATTATCTGTATATCTTCTGGGAGAAAGAAGAATGGGCCAATGTATAATGTTTCCAAATGGGGAAGGGAATAAACCTGCTGTCCTAGCTCTAACCATGAAAGTCAGAGCATCAGAAATACTGCCCCCAGAATCATTTAATAACATTATTACTAGTTTCATTTATCCTGCAGGGTTTACCACTGAAGTGTTCTGTGAATATGAATCCCTTCTGCAAACTGCTGTCACCAGTCCTGCTGCTCTGCATGCAGAGCAGGGGACACCAGGCCTTGTGTTGCCCAGACTGGTCCAGCCCTCAGCGTGTGACCCTCCTGGTGCTTTTCAGGTTGCAGCGAGGGCATTGCCATGGAGAGTTAGGTCATGGGGTCCAGTCTCACCCTTATGGTCTGGCAGAGTCTATTGTTACCCTTGGATTACACGTACATAAAGATTTTTCTTTTTACACTAAAGCTAACTTCAGTTCTGCTTTTCCATGAAACTACCCCCACCCCAGCTCCTTTCTCTGGCTGTCAAATCCCTTTCCAATAGGAAGTCATTGCAAGTGAGAAAAAAAATCTCCAGGCCCTACTTGTACCACCAAGCATGGTATGCTACCATGTGGAGAGCGCATTTGTGCCATTTTGAATAATACAACTAAGTGTGTGTGCACTTGTTATTATGAAGGGTTCTGAGGCTTTTGAAGACTAATGGCTTTTTCCAGTTGTGCAAGAAGCATAGCTCCAACACATATGTCTAAGGCAGCTCCCACCCACCTTCTTGCTGCTGTCCTTCCTCCTTCCTCTTTTGGTGTCTGCAGACAGATGTGGTCCATCATGGGAGCTGGTATTTTTTTTCAACCCTGCTCTGCCTGCTAGCCAGTAGACCTGTGAGTAAAATCTTTCTACCTAAGGGCATACTTGGGTTTTCTGAGTAAGTGACACATTGGTAACCAGAAGTTGGGTCTGAGGCTCTTGGTCACACAAGTGCTAACAAACATAAAATGAGCCACAACAGTTAAACACTTGAATGGATCGCAGTGTGCTTTTCCCTTGGTTTCCCATAAAAAAATAAAATGAAACACTCTGTGCAAAAAAAAACAGTATACACTTTTACTGGTCGTTTAATGGGAGAGTAACACCTGGCAATCATCACCTTATGTTTCCTACAAATCCCAACAGGAAAGCAGCTTTGTGCAGTGGGCTTGACTGCAGAGCTGGGCTAGCAGGACGCTCACCACTCCCCATCCATTCGGTGTGTCCAGGCCCACGGAGAGCCAAGGCAGCTCTGCCAGCCACCACTCCCGACTTCATCGCACTGGGTGAGTTTCTCTGTGGGATGGCAAGGGAGAGGGATAAAGAGGGGAAATGATTTACAAACGGTTGACTTTGACTTGTGGTATGTAGGAGCAGTTTAGAATTTAAGAGATCTCATTGCAGAAAGAATGTCTTCCTCTTGGCCCCTCTTTATTTTTTTTGTGTTTTATTTTTACATTTTTAAATCTTTGGCAGCATAGAACTGATTGTGATCCTCTGATCATCTCTGATGGGTTAAGCTTCCTTTTTCATTCTCTCCCTCCCTGAACAGCCCCCCAGGGATCAGTTCAGGTGGCAACTGAATATTCCCACCCATGTGTCCTCTCCAGAAAGGGCTTGGTGGGCCTGCAGGTGGCGGGCTGTCCAATGCTTCATAGTCTTTCCAGATCACCCTGTACTTGAGTTCCCTTTCCTGTCTTCTACCAGCGCCACTTCTACCAGTCCACAGGAATTTGATGCTGGTCAGCTTCCCTGATGGTTCCTGGCAGGGAGAAGCCACCGAGGTGCCATTGAGGATTGGTGCCTAGCTCTCTCTGGGCATGAGAGCCAGGGATCACACAGTGGGACCGGAACCTTCTAGAACGTCTCCTCAGTCAGGTTTTTGAGGGTAAGGGGATGTGGAGACGGGAGAAAAGTGCTGAGGGCTGAAGCTGGTGCAGGGTGACAGTGCGTCTTGGGTAAGGCAAATGAGAGGCAGTGAGGTGATCTCAGAATGGCATAGAGGCCGGCTGGCTCACACGAGGGTCCCGGGCTTGGCTTTTTCCTGCCCGTACCACTGGACGTCGGCTAGTTCTGGGTAGAGGGAGGAATCCAGGAAACAGCTATCACTGTAGCTCCTGCAGGGAATCCAAGGAGATGAGATGGTTAGTGGAGAATGACCCTATCAGCCTGTGTTCAGGGGTCCATGTTGGTCTATAGCTGGTCGATGTAGATCGTTAAGTCTCCCCTGTTGATGAGGAACTGGGCCTAGTTGGGTGCTGCGGATACAGAAGGCTCTCCTGGACTGAAAAAATCCACACCCAGGGGTCTTTACCCTTGAACCCTGGGAAGGAGGAGAAGGGAGCTGGCACTCAGGCGGTGCTTCTCAGGCTCGGCCGGGCCCCTGGGAAGTCCCCCAAATACTCATGTGTCTGGGATGTGCGTGAGAATTGGGAGCTTTGAGAGCCCCCTACAGGGTCTCCGTGCAGCCAGGGCTCCCTTGGGCTGGGTTCCTCAGGGGCCTTGTTCCCCCAGGTCCTCTGAGAGCCTCAGGCATGACCAGAGTCCACTAGATTTTTATTCTGTTCTAGAGGCACATTAGAAACATCTGGTTTCCCTGTAGTGAAACTGAGGTGATGTTTATTTTAAATTACATGGGTTTTGTGATTTGAAAATAAGGCCTTTTGAACTTCTTTCAGGTACTATCACTGTGTAAATTCTTCCATATCCAGAAGTGATCCCACAGGAGTTTGAGCTGCTAATCAGTACTAGGGACTATTACTAGGAAAGAGCCCCTTTTCAGTGATCCTAAGCTAGCTTTTTCAGTGCAAGATGGTCAGACTTCATCTCAGTACAGGAAGGGGGAGGGAGGTGCCAGAGGCTGGGGAGCGGCCTGAGCTGGCATTGCTAACCTCCACTCTGTTAGAACAGCTGCCAAGTGGCCTGCGTGCTGCTTCCTGTGTGCCTTTAGCCTTCAGTTTCTGAGGTGACATACCTGTGAGTGACTTTGGTCTGTGACTTGGGGTTCATACATCATCTGTGTGTTATGGCTGGATTTTCAGGTTTGACCACCCCAGAGCATGTGCCATTTTGGGGATAGATGTATCTGTTTGGAAACTCCGTAAGTGTCAGAAGATTCCCTCCCTCACACTAGGAGTGTGATTGGGGAGAGACCATAATGTGATGGGTTCAAAGAAAAATGAGTATAAAGAGCATTTTAGACATAGCTTCATGAGTCCCACTCATCCCCATTTCCGTTGATTTGCTGGCCTCTCTAGGAACAAACAGGTGAAGGCATTCTGGATTTGGTAAAAGTGTTTCTCACTTGGCTTCCAAGAAACCCAAAGCACCTGTGAGCCTTTTGTGAGCATCCTGTGTCTGAAACCCCTGAAGTACACTGAGGTTAATACCACTTAGTGGCTTCAGATGCAAAGTCCCTAGCCCCGTGTGGTGCCCTCCACCAGAATGTCACCCCACCCCTCAGCAGGGGTGTAGGGTGTATAAGAGACACAGGTGGGCCTGTTCAGGTGTCCAAGTGGCTTTAATGCTAGGAGGATGTCAGCTTCCTCCTGAGAGTGCAGCTGACAGGAAGCGGAGCTGGAAAGAGAACCAGCAAGCCCTGGTTCCACACTGGTGCTCACCAGGAGGCAGGCATGAGAATGGCATTTGGGACCTGCCTTCTCCACAAACACTAATATAAAGCTTTAGCCATCTGAGCAGGTAACTTTAATTAATTCTAACTTCCAGAAACAGAAACACAAGTTTCTAAACCAGGGGCATTTGTAAAAGAGCTCTAAATAGTTAATTGGCTTTAAAAATAAGCACTTAAACTAGCTTTTATTTACTAAATATTTCTTAGATCACATAAACTTCAAGAACATATGAGTTTTAGTTTGTTTTAATTAAAACAGGTATGTGTTCAGAGTTGACAGCATTATATACATACAGCTTTTATTGTATCTGGGTTTACCAGGCAAATAACTGTTTTTAGTCATGAAAATTTCTTAAGATCTTAAGTGAACAAATATGTAGTGGACATGGTCTGTCCATTTCTCATTGAGGAGGAGCTTTTCCCTAGCAACTGCTGATTTTGTAGCAAAGAAATTACTCTGATCCTCACATTGCCAACAGGACCTATTAGAAACTGCAACCTATTTTCTGTTCCCAGGAACATCTTCCCCGGGTGAAGAGCTTATGCTGAACAAGAATATGACCTGATGTCTGCCTTCCTTCATGATCTACCTTCTAGAGACTCTCTGCTGGAAAATAAATTAACCACAGGGCTCCCTTTTCCAGTACTGCTCACCAAGTCCTGAGCAGCTACACTTGAAGGCAGCCAGCCCTGGATTCCTCTGGCCCAGTGTAACGGACTCCCCAGATCTGAACGGACCGGCAAAGCCATTGTGATCTTCCTGCAGCCAGAAGCAGATGACACCGGACCAGTTCCATATGACTGAAAGCTTGATGTCCAACTTTGTTCATCACCATGAAAATCACCATGGTGGATTAATCAGACTCTTCCACTTACCTGTTTTTCCCTCCTGTTTGCCCTTTTCTGTTGCTCCTTGACCTGGGAAGGTAATGCCCTTGTTCATTTCTCCCCAGTGGCTGCCGAGGGAGGTAATGTTGCTGGGTTTCTCGTTTCAGTTAGAGATCCTCTAGTTCTGTCGCTAATATCACTGTGAATACCTAGGTTCCCTTTGAAAATGTCAGCTACAGAGCTAAGTGTTTGCAGTCAGGCTACCCAGGGCTTTTTTTCATCTTTGTGGGGCATTTAGAACAACTCTGTATCAGGCTAGGAGATGACCTCCCCAATGTACCAAAAAAACCCTAACTGACCACTGGCTTGAATGGGCAAATGTACCAATCTAGGAGAGTCAATCTGTCAACAAGGCTGTGGTTTGTGCCCTGACAGAACTTCCCCTTCAGATGGTGGTCCCCTCTGCTTGGCCTGTGGATGCTCAGATGACTGTATGTTAGGGCAGTGCCTCTAACTTTCCACAACCAAACTGACACCTCACTGGGAACTCCCAGAATTGACAGCCTCAAGTTAGATTACTTACCAGGTTTTCTTAATTCAGGATTCAACTCCTTTGGCAGAGCCCTGCTTCTCTGCTAGGAGCATGTGCGAATTGGACTGGGATCAGAACCCCTCTTTAACCCTGGAAAACATCACCAGCTGTAGAGGTAAGGCCTCAGTAGCCCAACAGAAATCCCTGGACTCCAGCTGGACTTGTCCTCATTTCTCTTAGCTGAATGAGGTGTCTGCAGTCACCACCACTTGTTGGATTAACACTCCTGGGGAAGTTGAGGTCCAAGAACAAACCCATTGTTTATAAGTTGGTCATGAGTCCAGTTTGATGCACCTTGGAATTTTGATTTATTCAGCTGTTTACCAGCAGGATTGGGTCCTGGTTTAAATCTGTATTATAATTTGGTCTTTGCTCTTTGTCATTTCATTTTGTGTTCTGATTTTTTAAAGTACTCAGGTGATGCCTGTCTATCCTTTGTAAAAATATACCTATGACATACCTTTTTGAAGCTTTGGGCAACATCAGTCTGACAGAACCCTTGGCACAGTCTCTGTGCCCCGACCCTTTAACAAGTTGCTCAAATGTGGCCTTTTGGTTGCTACTATTCCCCCAAAGCTTCTCTCACCTTGAAAAAAGGTTCATTCACTGCACCATAAAGAAAAATAGACAAAATGGTTAATGAGTGAAAAGGCATAGTCCATGCAGAATAGACAAATGCCTAGCAATGTATTGGGTGGTCAGTGCCTCCTAACAGACTTGAGCTCTTAGAGTGTAAGTAGAGACCTTACAGGAATTTACAGCACTTCTCAGAAATCAGCAGAGAAGACCAGCCAAGTTTTTGTTCAAGCCATCTCTGGACTTCCTTGTTCTAACTCAGCTCCCCTAATCCAGATAATGCAGAGCTGGGCTTTGAGGGCTGTGTATTCCATCTAACATCTTTCGTCAAGAAAGAAGACCACTCCTGAACAATGTGGCTGATTGAGAGTGGGGAAGGTGGACCCAGAGGATAACACACAGAATCTTATGCATGTACCTCAGAAAAATGGATTTGCTAAAAGACTGATTTCCCATAAATGCCTGATTTACAGAAAAGACCAAGACTTCCTGACCAGTAAACATCTATCTGCCAAGCATCTCTTCTGTCCTCAAGCCAGTGAACTTGGTGTTTGGACTGGCTTGACAGCACCCTATTTGCACACCTTGCTTATAAATATAGCCTACTCCACACACTCAACTGGACTCACCTGTGGCATGCATTTCCCAAATGGCAATTCCTTTTCTATTACCAAATAAACTCAACTTCTGGCCATTTGAACTTGCTTCAGTTTACCTCCTTACTTAGGTAGACAACCATTATGGGGAATGTTCCGGTTAGACCACTTGGTTCATTTAACTGCACTTGAAGCCAGGGGCTCCCAAATCAAACAGCAGGATACCTGTGTTTGCTGGCATGGCAGGCAGAAGCCTCCAAGATGTCCAAATAGCTATTGCAAAAAGCTAATGAAAACGATATAAGCAGTAGGTAAGACAGACATGATTCCTATGCTTCTGTCTCCTCGTCCTAAGTACTCACGGTCTGCTGATCCATATGAATTGCCTTTACACGCTGAAGAATTACCCAACTGTAAACAAAGGCCTGTCAGTGGCCTTGCAGATGTCCCCATATGTATCCCTGAAGGAGGGCTTCCCTCAGAGCTGATGGGACTGAGGGATTCTCCTGTAACTACTCCCACTTACTCCCTTAAACAGCCAAAGGGAAACTAAAATGAAAACAGGAAGCCTTGCCAAACTGGCAGATACCAGGGCTATACTGTTTAAGCTCGACTCACTTTGGAGCCTACAGAGGATCCTGGGAAAACCGGCAGAAGCTGGTGAAGGCTGAGCGTCCTTACGAGAGCCGGCTTCCCAGCACCCAGTTGAGAGAGGCAGGCAGAATTTCAAGTTGCCCCCAGATGGGCTGGTTATCGGCATTTTCCTCTCTCTCTTTCCATTTGCACCTTTGAGGATACACCTCTTACATCTATGGAGTCATCCAATACTACCAGGAATATTTGTACCTGTCACAGCTAAAACTTGACAAGAGGATTTTTAAGTAGCTGTATGGTCAGAAGTTGGCCATACTGGAAGCTGATATTCAGAACCTGATAAACTATTTACCCAGAGGGGAGAAAAAAAAAACCCCAGAACATTCCTAAGACTAATAGCTGTAAATCTAGAACACAGAAATTCTTATTTCTGTGTTTTAGTTGACCATCTTGTCCCTGACAGCAGCAAATGGAAGATAATGTCGTTAGATGGGTGGGTCACCCTATGGTGGCATTCAGGAAGCAACCTGATTTTTGTAGCAAGTGAAAATAACTGTCCTGGCCTCACAGACCGAGTCTCTAGCAGAAGAAACACAGCTCTGCAAGCAAATCAGAGCCCACCTATCCTGCTTGTGGCAATCACAGTAACCTCCCTGGTGTGCTGTATTCTTTCAGCAGCTGCAAACCGCCAAGCAAGTGATCGCCCTCAGAATGTCAGGAAAGGAACAGAGTAAACGGCCGAATTAACAGACGGGAACCCAGCGTCGTGAGCTGTGACCACCACACACAGACTCAGTAACAAACCGCAGGAACTCCATAACTTCAGCTGGAAGTAACGCTAATGCCTTCACTGTCTATCACCTCTCAGGCTGAGAGTCTGATCAAAAGGGGAGAATTTTAAAAATGAGAAAACAGGCCCAAAATGGAGTCCCTTTTGCTAAACCCCACACCACCAAACGAAGATATAAGTGATACTTTTGGCTCTCCCAGAAATGGCATCTTCACCCAGTCAATCAGGAATCGATTGTCTGGCTAGCACCAGTTAGGGCATCTGCCTGACAGACCCCTGACACCTCCTGAAGGAAGTGACCTCTCAGTAGCCAGCCTGCTGCTTTGCCTATTCTGACCTCCTTGTTCCCCTCTGTGCATAAAGGTGTCCATTTTGTATAGCTCCTTCAGGGCGCCTTTTTGTCTTTTAGATTAATTCTTGAAAAAAGCCATTAAGATCTTCCAAATTTACTCAGTTGAATTTTAACACCGTCTTCTCAAAGGCTATGCCCTTGCTTTCCTATCCTGCACCTGACAACTCAGGGACCTGCAGTAACAACTGTGGCAAGTCCCCTAAGTGTTCAGGATCCTCTTCCATCCAGCTCCAAGCCTGCAGCAAAATGAGACTCTGCTGTTCTCCAAACAAACCTGCCTGGTTCTGCATCTGCTGCCTTTGGCACTGCCTCTCTCAGCTTCCACCTAATCCCCTCCTCCTACCCCAGACCTTTGAAGTCAGAAGTGACCCTTCTGCCCTGGGAACCCTTTAAGTCCTTTGCTGGAGGCCCCAGAGCATGTGACACACAGTGCTGCGGCTTCGTACACCCCCTGTATGGGTCCTGATTTTCAAATTGTTGATCTGGATTGGAACTCTGAGAACTCTGATTTCTGGAATGGTTCCTGGAATATAGTCAGGTCAATCTTTTGATTGAACAAACTTACAACTTTTTATCCACTTCTGACCAATATCCTTTTACTTAACCCTTGAAGGGATGTTTAATTTCAATATCTTGTCTCCCAGTTAGATTTTGATCCCTGAGGACAGGAACCAGACCACGTGTTAATATTTTATGCCCACTACAGCATGGCTTCACAAATTGCCACGTTTTGACTCACCCTGGGGGTCTTGTTGAAATGCAGATCAAGCAGTGGGTCAGGAGTCTGGCTTCTAAGAAGCTCCCAGCAGTGGTGATGCCTGCTGCTCATTTCTGGACCACATTTGGGAAAGCAGTACCCTACAGCCCCTGGTGGAATACCCAGCTGTCCCTTAAGAATGCGGGATGAGTCATGGGTGACTGGCAGGTGCTTCTGGATCAGCTCCCGGCTGCCCTTGGTGCTTTGAAATGTAAACTGCGTGGTGCCTTTTGTTTCCTCCATGTTGATTACTAACCCAGGAAAAGCTTCTTCAAGCATGTGTATTACATTGCCCCTGGGAAGGTCTAAAACATACTCTGAGGCCTTTTCTGGGAAGGAGCACTGGTAATATCTAACATCTGATGAGAAAACATACATATAAGCACACAGTTCTATGTGTATCTAGAAGTAAGACAAAAATAATGGTTTCCACACACAATTCAGATGCTTCTTCCTTCTGGAAATTATGATGTGGGCAAGAGCAACACATAGGTGGGAGCAGGGAGGGGAGTGTTGTGAGGACCAGACAGCCCTTACGGTACCTCTATTCATCAGTGCTTTGGTGAGGTGGAGACTCACACCCATCCAGAATGGGCGAGTGTTCTGTTGCTTCTCTGAACAAAGGAAAGCAGAAGAAGGAAGAGAAGAGAGGCCACGTTAAAGAGAGGAACCGACACAGACATGATTAGTAGCTTATTAATACATTGGAAAGATATTTGACTCTGTATACCCAAGAGTTAGTGACAAATACATAAGCCATGCAGAGCTTTGAACCTGCATGCGTAAGTCAAAGGACCTCTAGTTTTGTTAGAAGGTAGGCTTTGGCACTTTCCCCATTTCTCATTTTTTATCACAGAGAACAGTTATTGGTTGTTAATTATAATAACACACAAACTGTTAAGAGCATTTACTTTAGGGACCAAATTATCTTTTTGTTCCAAAACCAGTTCAAGTGTGTAGGCTTGTGAGGGGTGCTTGTGAATTGCAGAGCCTACTGTCAATCAAAGAACAATCTTACATGTGCATCAGATGAGACTGGGCATGACCCAGAAAATTTGGAGGATCCAGAGAGAGAGCCCGAAATCTGAAGTTCTTTACCCAAGTAAGATGGTGCCATATATACAGAGGCTCTGTCTGTCATGAATTACTTTTCGTGGAACTCTCGGGCCCCAGGCCTTGCAGCAGTTGCCTGATCACACAAACCAGAGCTGAGGTATGTTAGGGACCATTTTGCAGATCTCTAATTAAAGGACAGAGGGTAGCTGCTGCCCAAAGTCAAAGAAGTGGGTGTGGACACAGGAAGACTGTCCCAGGACCAGTAGTTTCTCTGGGTTGTTAAGAAGGAAAATGCAGGATGGGGTATTCATTGATTGTCTGACTTGAGTTCACATCAGAATCCCCTGCAGGGCTTGGGCCTCACCCCCAGAGTTTCTGATTCACTAGGTCATGGATGGGCCCGAAATCTGCATTTCTAACAACATACTGGGTGATGCTCACACTGCTCGTCTGGGGATAGCATTTTTAAGAACCACTGGCCTAGTGGAAAAAAACAAGGCTTTAGGGTCCAGAGTGTAGGGGTCTTAAAAGTACAGCTGCATCCAGACATGTGACTTTGGGCAAGGCACTGATGTTCTCTGAGCCTCATCTACAAAACTACAAGATCTGTGTATTCCCCATGCAAGCTTACAGTGAGGATTTTGTGAACTGATGTTAGCGGAAGCTCCCAGCATTGGGTACACAGCAAGCACTTAATAAATGTTAGCACCTCTTCTCTTCTGTCAAATACTATGGCCCATAAAACCTGGTTTAAAATCACTATAGATAAATTGGTAGAAACAAAAAAATGTCTGCCAGCATGAGAGCCTGAAATGCAGCCCACGGGGCCAAGTCTGGGCCTGTTGTTCTCTGATGACTCAGTTCAGACAGCTGCCAAATTTTTCCAGATGTCTCCACTGACACTCCACTAAACTAGGAACCAAATAAAGCTGGGTGGAGGGATCCTTCACACCTCTAACCGACAGGCACTGACAGGATGTAACATCCACCTTTAGAGGCGATGTCCTCACAACAGAAGAGGCAGGAGTTGTGAGGAAAGCAGGCTGTGTCTATCTGCTGGCTTCAGGAGATAAAACACCCTAAAGTCCCTGAGATTATGATGCTCTATGCCTGCAGGTAAGGCTTTGTAAGAAGCTGACCTGTGGGGCTATTATTCTGCTGTAGGCCACTTCTCAAGGGTCTCAAGGTACCGGATCCCGTTTGTGACTGACAACACCTGGTTGTCCAGGACAAGATGGGAGCTGAGCCTCCTGCCTTTTCCTTAAGATGCATCCTGATTAAGCAGACACACCACGAGGGAGGCACAGCATGTGCTTACATCATCTCATCCTCCCTTCTGCCTTGCCTGGTATTTTGAAGTCAGCCTGCCTGGTGTAACCAGAACCCAAATCACATGGTGTATGGGATTCTAGCCAAAGAAATGCACTTTGACTCCTGGTATCACCTCCCCACATTCCCAGAACCACTGCCAACTTCAAAAGAGGAGGATTCCCCTGGCTAATGGCTAATGGGAAGGCGACGTGGAAGGAGGCAGCATATGGGGCTTCTCTGGAAAGAAACTCCAGCAAAGAACACGCACCGTTCTGCTGATTAACCATTCTGTCTAGGGACTCACACTTACTACACTCTTCCTGGCTCTCATGGAATGCTCGGGCTTATTCTAGAAGCAGGCAGAGGAGGATTAAAGGTCTAAAAGGGCCACTCACCCAGTCTGCCAGGTTAGGATGTGGTGGGGGCTGCTTGGGGGTGTTGCTCCAATTTCACTGGACGGTGTTGAGCTTCTCTGGCTCTGAGGTAAGGCAGCTGTGTGCAGGTGGCACAGAAAAGACCGGTCAGACAGGTCACATGAAGGCACTTCTTTCCAGAGATGCTGGAGACGACCCCTTGGCAAGGTCAATGGGGGGAAGCATCCACCCCTTCCCCCACACCCGGCCAATTACATTTTCTCCCCAAACCATATAGCTCCAATTCCAAGTCATGCTGGGCATGGGATCCTAGGTTCCCACTTTGCTGAGGGAAAGCAGCTCCCTCCACAGCAACTCAAGTCCCCTGAGGGAGATAGGGCAGGGTGGGGGCAGGAGGCCTGTGTGCCCAACAGGGAGCCACCAGTGGGGAAGCTGTGCTCTTCCTTAGGAATAGAGCACCTCCAGAAAGGCCCTCAGCGTGCCCCCTCTGTGTCCTATGCTCACAATGAACCACTGTGGGACACTACTAAGGGGGCAGGCTTTTAATAGCTCCTTCCAATCTGACTACTAAGGTTTTATTAATGTGGGCAACATTTTTCTAGCTGGGAAAATTTAGGAAGTAAATCGTACTTAAATGCATCCTTTGCTTTCTTGGGAATGTAATCTTTTTCATCAGTAAACCTCAGATATAGCTCCTTAGAATTTTTACTCTAAAATACGTTAGAAAAGATCTACCTAATCTCTTTAAAAAGAGCAAATCTCCAAAACAAGTGCTACAGCTTCCACAGAACAGCACTCCTGTCCCTGCTGGACCACCGCAGCTCCCAGCAGTGGGACAGAGTCTGCCCTGGTGCGCATGGTCTAGTCACTCGTTCTATGTCAAAGTCCTCTCCTGGGAGAGGATGGCAGATGGCCCTGGGCTTATTTTACAGCAGGAGGAGGAGGAATGTGGGTCTGGTCCGTTTGGCCTAGACCAATGAAGTCCATGGTTCTCTCAGGATTGCCTGCACCCTTTTTATTCTTCCTCTCTGAAACTCCTTATTTTTTGCAGGTGCATCTAATAAACGGGTCAATGTGGATTTGGGGACAGAGGCAGAGCTGGGAGGCCTGGCTCCCTTGAGCACCGGTGGCCCCTCCTCTGCGCTGTGTTCTCCCGCCCCAGGAACCTCTCTCTCTCAGTTCCCCAGAGACGACTCCACTTGTCTTTAAGGTCCCCCTCTGCTCCATCCTTGCCCTGCCCCCTTTCTCCAGTCCCAAGCCAGATCCGGACTTGGAGTTCTTCTGCCTGCTGTGGACTCTTTATAGTCACACACTTTCACACTCATTTGATGACGTCTCCACTGCCCCCATTTTGCTTTGTCGGGAGCTCCCCTCCCTCCGGGAGCCCAGTCTGCCTTTCCTGGGAGCCAGTGGTGCTCTGGGCTCCGAGCGCCAGATAAGGGAGCCCTGGATCCTGAAAATGTTAAGACCTAACACCTGGGCATTGACAGTCCTGATTGCCTTTGGTTACTCCTCAGCAGCCCTAGGTTGGGCCAGGGGGCCATCAGGGTCAGTGTGCTGGCCGGTGGACTGTGACAGCAGAGCGCCAGTCTGGCCACGGGGCACCCGGCCACATGCAGGGCCCGCCTTCCTCCAATGGCGCACGTGCTGGTCTGGTGTCTCACTCCCCGGGAAAGGCGCGCCTTCTGCTGGGACGACCCCAAGGCCGCCTCCGCCCAACTTCTCCCACCGCCGGCCTCAATGCGGAGTGACTGGAGGGAGGGTTTCACCCCCAAGTGCGGTAGCGGAAATGGGAGTGCCATCCCAGCCCTAGTGGAGGGTGAGACGGCGCCGGAAAACGTGGGTCTCACGCATCTGGCAGCTGGGCTTCAGAGCTGGCGCCCTTCCCCACTGTGAGCCCGGGAACGCGCCATGCTTGCCTCCAGCCCCCTCACATGGCGTGGCCGCCCCTCCCTGCTCACCTGACGTGGCCTTGCACAGCTGGGGCGTCCTGGTGGCCCTGCTGTGCGCCACGAAGGTGCTCTGGGAGGAGGTGCTGTACTGGGAGCCGCTGTCCGAGGAGGTGGAGCTGGTGTGCGACAGGCGGCTGTGCTCCTTGTGCGCGGCGGCCGAGCGCTGGTACCACTGGCGCAGCTCGTCTGACACGGCGGCGCGGCCAGGGCCCTTGTCGTGGACGCCCTCGCGGCCCAGCGACGGAGTCCGCAGGATCTGCGAGCGCGACGGCGTCAGGCGGCCCGCGTCGGCCTCATCGCCGCCGCGCCAGCTCTCCCGGAAGAGGCCGCCGGCCGTGTACGAGTTGGACGTCTTGAACTGCGCCTTGACGCTGTAGTGGCCCTCCTGGTCGCTCTCCAGGCTGCGCACCACCACGGGCGTGGCACTGCCCTCCACGTACAGCGGGTACTCCTTGATGCGGTACTGCGAGCTGGGCTGGCTCTGGCTGTGCAGGTAGACGCCGTGGCCGCCGCCGCGCGCCGCCAGGTTGGGCATGCTGCCCGAGTTCGCCGCACCCAGCGTGCCCGCCGCCCGCTGCCGCTGCCGCTGCCGCGCGCGTGCCTTGGACGGCGAGTCCTCGGCCAGAGTGGAGTAGTTGGCGTTCATCTGCGCCGGGTAGTAGTGCTCCGAGCTGGAGTGGCTGGTGCAGGAGGAGCAGTCGTCCATGGGGTCAGAGCCGTTGCTGCTACGAGTCCGTGGCGTGTAGAAGTCGGGGCTCCCGGTGTCGTTCTCTGAGCCCAGGAGCTTGCCCTGGGACTCCAGGCTGGAGCTCCGGTGCCTAAAGTGCAGGGCCAGGCTGTGCAGCCGCGTGGGGCTAAGGTCCACCGACCTGCGGGGAGACGCGGGGCTGGGGGCTCTGCCATCCTTGGCTCAGTGCCTCTGGCAGGGGTGCCCCCGCGAGGCTGCGCCAGCCCACCTCCCTGGGCTTTTCCATCTGGAGCGGGGCAGGTGGGACAGAAGCCAGAGCCCACCTAAAGGTTTCCTCTGAGACAAGCAGGCCAAGAGCCAGACTTTTTTTTTTTTTTAAGGTGTAAAGGGATTCTGTCCATACAGAACGAAGTGAATCCCTTTTCTAGAATTGCGTTGAACTATGAAATGCCCATTTCTCTAGGGCAGACTGTCCAGCCGAGGCACTTTATACAGTTCAACTAAGCACTGTTATGAAACCCACATAAGAGAAATTCCCATTTCTCTGGAAGTGTCTACAATGGAAGGTGAGTGGAGCATGAAACATTTATAAATGAGAAGCAAATGCCATGCTACCACTCTGTCTACAATTCACCCTGCCTGGGGGGACCCACACTATAAATATCCATCAATATCCAGGGGTAGATTATGCCAGGGCCCCAGGTGAAATTCAGCCTGGCCCCACTGGCCAAGCACAGCAAGGCGACTTCAGTCCTGACTCATACGGGGTGGAATGTGAGGCCACCACGTGGCCCTCCATCTCCTCCAGCTCCCAACCTCTCCATCACTCCACTCTGGCCACACTGGCCTCTGGGAACATGTCAAGTGCAGGCCTGCCTCTCTGGGGCTCTGGGATCTCCTCAGAGCTGGCTTCCCCAGCTGGTCAGGTCTCTGCCCACATCACGTCCTTAGAGAGGCCTTCGCTGATGCTTCCATTTAAAAGGTGACCTCACTCTAGCCCCTTGTCCTATTCATTTTTCTTCTTGGTGCTTATGACCACTTGACCTGTCTTTCTTTATTGTGACTCTTCACCAACTGAACGATCAGCTAGGTGAGAATAGGGGTGTGGTCTGTTTTGTTTCCTGCTCTAGAAAAATACCCGGACACTTGATAATGTTTGGTGTATGAATGAATGGAGTGAATAGTGCCTGCAGAGGTCAATTTTATCCCATATAAAATGGTTCACTGCTAATGGAAGGATCACATTATCCATTCTTTAAGCTAAAATCCCTATGGAATCAATTTTTGATAAAGTGATGGCTTTGGTTTTGCTTCTTTTTAGGAAATGAAGGTGTGATTCACTGAAGCTTCACTTTGCCTTTTCCTTCTGCTGTTGAGGCATGAACAAGCCCAGTATGAGTTCAGGTCTGAGAAGGCTATGTGAGGACTGGCCAGTAATGACCACCCACCGTGTCAGCACCAGGCCACTCTGGCTCCCCGGGGCTCCCCGCTAATCCTAGCCCCACCTACCTCCATTTCCACTAGGACAGCTCCTTCCATGCCCACTGGCTGCAGGAGCTGGGGACTCACTGGCTGCCGACTTCTGGTGCCCACTGGGCATAGACAGTGGGATAGAACTGGTCTCTTACCTAATGTGGGCTTACTGCTGCCAGCTCACATTTTTATTCTGTTTCGCTTTAAGAAGAACTTACTGCACTGGTACTGGTTCAGGCCTGACTCTAGTTCCCTGGCTATTTGGGCCAGTTTGGGGCCAGCATTGTCAAATTTCACAAAGGAAGGTCTGGTTGAAGAGGGAGGTGGCCCAGAGGCCTGGCACACTCACCTCGTGGAATGAACGTAGTGGGGACTCCGGACCCGCAGGTCTGGCGTGGACGGCATGCTGGACTGTGCGTCCCAGTGCGGGAGGCTGCGGATGGGGCTGCTCTGCAGGGAGCTGCTGCCCCCTCCAGCCTCGGCACAGCTGCCCGTGCTGGGGAAACGCTTGTGGCTGCTGCAAAGCAGAGGAGGTGACACTGGTCACTGCCGGACAGAAGTGCCCTTTCCCCTGGGAGCTGACTAGCCTTGGTATATTGATCTTGGTGTTGGAAAAGCTTGCCCAGAATGGCCACCCTTGCTCCCTAGAATTTTACTCTGGTTCAGCCTTCCTCTGAGAGTGGGTGCAGGTGCCTAGCCCTGACCCCCATGGCAACATGAGATAAAGATGTTCATCAGCCTTCTCTGCACCAGGCAGTGTGACTGTCCTCTGATGCCCCGCCTCAAACAATGTTACCTGTCTGGGCATCCCCTTGGAGCTTTATAGGGTGTAATTAAAGGAAATGAGTAAACAGAAGCAGACCAAAAATGCCTCTTAAAAAACCCCTCTGCAGTATCAGCTGAGTAGTGAGCTGGTAATGCCCTAAGACTCCAGCTGTTTGGCTCCAGAATTCAGTTGGATGATGGTTTAGGGCTCTGAAACATTTTGGGACTCTGACGAGTGGACTCTCACTTGGTGTTGTGGAAGAGCACTGTCCAAGACTCCCTAATTAATCCCTGTGGAATTCAACAACATTAAAGTCTTCTGCCAACACGTTGATGGTGAGCCAAAACCCCAATTTCCTTTTGAATGACAAATCTGTACCTCCAGAGGGCCAGCAGCAGAGGGCGCTGTGAGCGCAGCCCTGCTGAGAGGCAACCCGAGGAAGGCGGGATGTGGGTGGGTTGGGATTTGCACATCGCGTTCTTCCCCTGCGACAGCCCTGTGCTGCTTGCACAGCGACGGCAGCAGCTTCCTGTGGCCTCCCCGACCCGGCTCACCTGGAATGACTGTGGGTGGAACGTTTCTTGACCTTTTCGTAAGGCTCATCCAAAGAGGACTCGCTCCACATTTTGGGCTTTATGGGTGACTTGTCATAGTCGTTGCGGTGATAGTGCATCTGCCGGAGTCCCTCCAGGGACTGGGGAGGAGGGGGTCTGTTGTGCGATGGTGGCCGAGGAGGGAGTCCCTTGTGAGGAGACTGTAAGGGGGACAGTGTGCTGGTGACCTGAGAGTCTTCTGCACAAAGATGGAAAGAGAGGGACTGAGCAAGGGCTGTGCTGCCCAACGCCCCCGCCCCCGTGAGGACGCTCTACCAGTCAAGGCAGAGCAGCCCAAACCTAACCTGTGGCAGCATGTGGCCGACAGGAAGGGAAATTTCACTTGGGATTAGCTACAAACCGAGTGAAGCCTGAGTTTCACTAAATACCAACAGCAAATGATGGCTTCATACCAAATAGCAAAATGTAGTCATTGTTATGTCCTAAACTTTCTTTCAAAGGACAGGAAGAGTCTAATTTGCTTTGGGGGATCTTGGCTCCACGAGGGTTCTGTTTTCTTCATGCCATATCCTCAGGGCCTAGAATGATTGCTGACCTGCAGTAGGTCCTCAATAAATATTTGTTGGAAAAAATGAATGAAAGTCTGTCGAGTGTAATTATCTGCTGGTGGTTGTAGGTGTTTTACTCTCTGCCTCTTTTAGATCTATATGGTCTACAAATGTGGTCCTGAATATCAGGCAGGTCCAGAACTGCCTGAGGTTCTCTGGGAAGGAGGCGGGCTACAAATACTAAATATGAATAGGTGATTCCCTGACTTGAGAGGAGTAACGATCTACCACTCAATGTGCCAAAGGGCTTTCAGAGGAAGCAAATTCAGTCAAGGAAGCAGCTGTGGCGAGGCCGGTCTGGATGGGCATTCAGAGTAGACGGCAGAGGGAGGAGAAAGCAAGCGTTCAGGGCCAGACCAGCCGCAGTGGCAGCGGTGAGGAGGGGGCAGAATGGGGAGGTGTGCTGGCCAAGTGCAAGTGCAGTGGACCTACTGTGCGCACTGAGAAGCCAGGGGCCCCAGCTGCTGGGGGGTGAGCTTCAATTCCAGGCTAAGGAGTGAGGATTCAGTCTGAAAGCCACAGGAAGGCTTGGCAGCTTCTTCAGCGCCGCTGTGTCAGGATGGAAGTCCTGCTTGAGGGCTAGTCACCTGGCAGGTAGGCAAGGCGGGGGCGAGGGGCTGGGCGGTGAGGATACTGGGTGGGAGAACCAGGGAAGGGCAGCACAGAGCAGAAAGGGGGTAGAAACGCAGTGTTCCTCAGGGAGACAGGGGTACAAGTGTGAGGGGAAAATGCACAGCAGCAAACTTCAAAAACTCCGAAGACCTTTCCCTTGACCCTGAACCCGTTTCCAACTGGTATCCTTTTCACAGCCTTGTTCTCCATCCCCCAACCTTAAAACCAGCTTGCACTCCTCTTTCTCCTCTCACATCCCTAAAGGAAGGAGCGAGCCTGCAATAGGAGGGGTCCTGGGAGGCGATGATGTCCCTTAGGAGGTCTGGAACATAGGAAGGGAAAACTGGCCTCACAAGTGAAGCATCACATCCATGAACCAGCACCCACACCTGCTCCAACTCCTGCATTAGAACCTCCCGAAGGGCTCGTTTCCTTCCCTGGGGAGACCAGAGCCTGCAGGGTCCCAAACCAGGGCTGGCCCTCTGCTGCCCCACTTCCTCCATCTGCTAAGTGCAGGGCCAAGCCACCTGTGTACAGAGCCCACCAACCTTTCTCCACAGCGACAGTATTACTGCTCCTGCTATATTACAACTGTGGGCTGGAAGGCCTTTGAGGGTTTCTGTCTGAACAGCCACTTACCCCTGCCTGCCTGAGGTTTCCTAAAGGGCAAAAAAAGTAGCTGCCATTTAATAGATTTCCATATCGTTAATGTCCTGGCCTCCCAAGTTTGGGTTTAAATCCACAGGAACATTTTCAGAGCTGGTTACATATCTGGAATTCCTTTTCCTCCTATGTGTGGTGCTGGCGGGCTGAGGGATCAGTTCTGTTTTCCTAAGAATTTCCCAAGAAAATATCCTAATAAGGGCTAGGTGTTTAGCCATGAGTGAGGCCTTTTGAAGGCCTGACCAGGCATCTGAAAGGATATCTCTTCTTGCATCTTCTCTGTTCTTCAGGAAGGTATGGAGGGTCTGTTTTGCCCTGCTGTCCTCAGGCTCTCCTAAGTTTTCAAGCTTTGATTTCTGATCCAAACCAGTGTCCACCTATTTCCTCAGAAATTACGAACACTCAAAAGCATGGTATTTAGATTGTTTAGTTAAAACTGTGGTCTTGACAACTGAAAAGTAGAATACCATTATCCCCTTAAACTTTACTTCTTGACCACAGGAAATACTAAAATTCCAACAGACGTGTTTTTGTGGCACCCACCCAGCCACTCCCCACCAAGCAGGTGAGGATCAGGGAAATGAGGAAATTGGCCTGAAACAGGCTGCCCTCTGGGCCTGGGTCTTGCCTTTCCACTGGGCTGTCCCAAACTGCACAGCAGACTTCAGGTTAACCTGTGCCCAAGTCCTCAAACAGGAAACAGACAACCTACCATCCTCTAGAACAAGGGCATCTGAGAGGGAACTATCTTCACTGGCAATATTTCCATCTGAGAAGACAAAAAGCAAAAGCCTATCAGTTTAGCACATCCCTTGGACAAAACCTGAGCTGTAAAAATCGTGTGTTCAGTCAACCTCTTCTAATCAGAAAGAACCCACAAAGTACAATCAAACTGCTGTCAGGCATTTCTCCTGACAGTCACCATAGCGGGTCACAAGCTCATGCCCCCAGCACGTGACGCTGTAGGGCACCCTGCCTGTGCGTCTGCTGACTAGCTTCATATCCCATATAAGGCCGCCTGGTCTGGGGAAGCCACCTCATTGTCCCAGCCCAATCTCAGGGCATGTCCCAACTGAGCCAAAGGAAGTGAACTGCTTTTTTTTCTACTAATGCAAAAACTAGGGTAGGGAACTTGGCTTTGCATATATGGCAATAAATGGCTTCTCAATAAATTTAAGTCATTAGTAGAGAAAACAAGCTGAAAAATACAGCCTTTATCTTTCCAAAACTTATTGTTACAGACTCCATTCAATTAACCATGAGAACCCACCCAAGAGGGAGACAGTAAAATAATCCTCCCCACTTAAGAGCTTGGGAAACAGAGGTACAACCAGGGAGGTGTGGTTTGTCTAGGCTGCTCTGTTTGCCTGGAAAAGTCAGCAAAAGGTCCTGGTTTGATCTTCCAAGTTTATTTAGTACATTAGCTTTTGAAATACAAAACCAGGTTAAAGAACTTTAGTTACTCCTGTAATTTAAGTGTGCTTATGTGATGAGAACGTTATTTCAATGAAGCCACAAAATAGAGAAGGTAAATTCTTCAGTAGTTAAAAAAAATGGCTCAAATGTGGTGGACCACTTTCCAGTTGGTACAGATGATGACTTAGAACGGACTCTGTTGGAGGTCTGAGCAGAACAGCCCTCACCGGGCAGGCTGTGGGACCAAGCTCCTCTGGGGCCACTCAGTGAGACCTCTATCCCTCCGCATGCCTCCCAAACTTGTTTTGCCAGCCAGGATGGAGTTCTGCAGAGCAGGGACCCCTGGGTGCCTTGGAGGGGTCAGAAGGAGGTCTCAAGGGGTCCTCAGAGAGGGGCTGGCTGGCTGGAGCTCTGCTAGCAAGGTGGGGGAAAGAACTGACAGAAGTCTTGGCCAAGGCAAGAGGGGATGGTTATTGCAAATTTCCTAGGGTAAAAGCCTTATTTAATGGTCTTTCTTTCTCTCTCTCTTTTTAACTAGGAATTCACTTTATTCACATTGCTTAGTGGGCTGTGACCAGCTAGCAGACAGAGAGCCTTGACTTTGACACCTTGGTGTTTCCCATATATTGCTGCTTCCCTTGTATATCTGCATTTTAGGGTTGCAGAATTTTACCATTTCTAGATATAATCATGGTAAAACATACATAATGTAAAATGTGCCACTTTAGCCATTTTTAATTGTATAGTTCAGTGGCATTCTGTACATTTGCATTGTGGGTAACCGACAGCATCCATCTCCCATCTTCATTTTTCCAAACCAAAACTGTCCCCATTAACACTAGCCCCTGATTCTGTCACTCGCACTCCCTGGCAACCTCTCTTCTACTTTCTGTCTTCCTAGAGCAAAAGTATTTTAGACATGCATAAACTATGAAAGAACACTTGAAGTATATTTTAAAGAATTTGCTGACTTGGGGAAAAAAGGGGACTTGGTGGCTGTGGGTGGATCTGAGGCTATTTCCATCTACAGCTTATCAAATATAATCACCCAGACTCCTAACTCCTCCTGACCTGAGATCAGGGCTTTAGTCAATCAGAGTGGAGGTTCCAGTTCCCAGCTGAGGCTTTGGGACAGGGCCCTGGAGGCCAAGGCATCTGGGGTGGACACAGGCTGGGTGGGGAGCTGGCCCGCATGGACCCCAGCCACCCCGCTCTACCTCCAGACTCGGGCAGGGTGCTGAGATTCTCGGGAATGTCGGAGCCTGGCGAGCTCCGGGCTAGGCTGGTGGCACGGCAGCTAGCTCAG
This sequence comes from Manis pentadactyla, assembly GCF_030020395.1. NCBI lineage: Eukaryota > Metazoa > Chordata > Mammalia > Pholidota > Manidae > Manis > Manis pentadactyla. The sequence continues at coordinate 101,040,817 of NC_080021.1, forward strand.
TTCGTGGTATGGGCCCTGAAGAGCATGGAGCTCGGGGCTGCAGGCTGGCCCAGGCGGAAACACAGTGACAGACAGCCCAGTTGGTGGAGGCTCTTTCCTCCACACCTGAGCGCACTTCACTGCTCTCATCTGGTATCAGGCTTATTAGCTTTGTTTTATGACAGAAGGTTAAGGCCCAGGGTGGCCTAGCGGCTTGCTGAGGTCGCCGCAGGGAGTGGGGACAGTTCGTGGTGGCGCAGGCTGGGCACTGACCGTCGATGATCAGTGAAGCCCTCTGGGTGGGTTTCTTCCCAGACTTGATGCGGTTCTCGTTGATTGCATTTTCAATCTCCTGCAGCTTCCTCAGTGCGTTCAGGTAGGAGGTTTTCCTCTGTTTCTTCAGCTTTTTGCTGACGTTGGGGTCACTGGCAAGGCGGCGGGCGGCCTCTGTAATCTGGGACTGAATGGCGAACTCCCGTTCCAGGCGCTCCAGCTCAGCCTCCTGTGGGAGGGAGAGCCCGGGTGACACTGAGCAGGGGTGCCGGCAGGGGGCACTGTCCTCTGCGCCCCACCCCTGGGCTGAGCGGGCCTTACCCTGGGAGACATGCACCAGGACACCAGCAAGCCCAGGCCCAACCCACCCCTGCCGGACCCTGCAGTGGCCCCACTCCTACGTCTGTGGCAGCCGTGTGCCCCAGGCCCACCAATGTCCACATTCGGGGCCTTGCGACATTCCCGAGACAAGTGTTGGCTAAGTTTCCACAAACAGTCCTGGTCCCAGAAGAAATGAAGCCACAGCTGCCAGACACCACCTGGCGGGTGCAGGGGAGGAAACCGGGCAGGCTTACTGCTGGCCTCTGCATCCCCGTCAGCAGCTTTCCCAGGCACCGACCAGCTAGGCCGGGGCAGAGCACGTGCATTTCCTGTCCTAGGTGGTCACTGTCACACAGAACGGTGACAGGAACTGAGCCAACCACATAGGCCCCAAACCCCAAATTTGCCGGACACTACAGGTCTTTCCAGTTACAGTGAATAAAACATGCTCAATAAAAGGCACCAGGCAAAGTGCCTCCATCAAGCACAAAACTGAGCTGGACTGCATTTCCTTTGGGCACTTTAAGCCTGAAGGGAGCGGGGACCAGGAGCAGGAGGGAAAGGGGAAGTCTCACAGACGGCTGAGGGGCAGTAAGTGGCTTCCAGGTCTTCGGGTGCCAGCTGCCCCTGTGCTCTCAGAGGCAGAGTGTCCTAATGGACTCCTGCCCTCAAAACAAACGAGTCAGCAACAAAGGCTGTTTTGTGACTGCGATGCCACCTACCAGCTGTCCCGTGCTGTGATGGCAACCTGGCCCCAGACACCGACCCAGTTTCGTGGGTACCCAGGGCAAATCCTCCCTACTCCCACTGAGCCGAGTTTGAGGCTGGTGCCTGGCTGTGCAGATGGCAACCTGTTGTGTGGCGGGAGCATGCGGGTCTCCAGGAGCAGCGGAGCTGCGGACGTCCTCCCCGGGGAGCCCTGCAGGCACCAGCCGCAGGAGCGCCTCCAGTGCTTCCTCTGAACACTGCGGACCGCCAGGGAGAGAGTGAGACAGCCACGCCCAGTTCCCAGGGCCTACAGTCCTCTGGGGCGGGAAAGCATGAAGCAGAGGGTGGGGCCGCAGAACAGGGGTAGGGTGGGGCCTCTCATCCAGGGGGTCTCCCCTGCAAGTGAGGTGCAGGGGGTCTGCCCAGCCTAAAGGGTGTGGCTGTCCTCAGGCAATTTTGATGACAGCAGAGTCAAGAGATACTCGACCACATGGTCTCCTGAAAGCCCGCCCCCCTCACTCCATTCCCACCCCGGTAAAACCCTGGTCCCACCCACCCTATAAAATAAAATCGCCATTGGCTTTCATAATAAAACCCAAATTTCACTGGCTAATTTCCCAAGTGATTGCCTGGCACCCACTGTGTGCCACCCCTCCCCCTTATCTCCTGTCACGGTTAGGGAGCATCAGTCAGGCAGCAAGTACTGAGTTAGTTATGTGTCCCATATACTAGCTCATCTAAGCCTAGTGACAGCCCTGAGAATAGCAGCATGATGAGCCTCATTTTACAGAAGAGGGGAAGTGCAGGGCTGAGCCTCGGACTTGGATGCAGCAGTGTGTGCCCACCTGGCCTCCGGGCCTGCTCTTGCTCTCAGGAGACTGAGCTGCCCCTGCCTTTGGCTCCAGGGCACCATGTCCCCTCTGAATACACTTGCTTACCCTCTGCAGGTATCACACAAGAATGTCAGTTTCTCCCCCCTTGTATTCTCTCTTCCACTGGCTTTGACTCCTGCCCTTAGATGTCCTCTGTTTAATAGCATTTTAATTAGTAATTTTGTCAGAATTAATTTGGTAAGATGTTTCCTGGACATGACCCTGAAGTCTGGCTTGAATTTCTCTTGGGTCTGAGGCCAGATAACTTTATGACCAGCTGGAGACCCAGGTCCCCCGATCTGAACTCTCCAGTCCCTGTCCTCACCGACATTTAGTCCAAAGAGGCCAAATGAGTGATGCTTCAGTGGCTTCTCCAAACACAGACAGGTGAGGCTGGGAGGGTCCAGGATCTTGCTCACACTGTGGCAGTGATTTAGTGCCAGGTGAAGTTAAAAGCATGTGACAGGCCTACTGTGTTAAGCCAAAGACTCCCTCAGAAATCAGCATGCTTACTTAATGCAAGCTGACTAATCACAGCATGGGTGGCCCCCTGACCACCGAGCCAAGTCAAGGCAAAAGGAGAGACACTTGGGAGGAAAGGGGGAGTGGCCCTTGGCTTGGGCAGAATGAAGAGATAGTTACAGAAAACCTGCATGTGCCACACATGGGAAAATAAGGCTAATGTGAGAGAATCCGACAGACAGGAGAACGCACCTCTGCTTTGGGCAGGATTTTCTGTTCGTCCAGTTTGAAGGCCGTCCCGATCCTTCTTCGAACAATGGGTGGTTCCTCCCCTGGGTCCAGTGGGTACTCAGCAGGCAACTTGCCCGTCAGCTCCTGCATATGAGCAACAGAATGGAGTCAGAGGTGGGCATGCGCTTGGTTCCTAGGACATGTGTACATGCATAGGACACATGTGCATGCAACTCACAGCAGATTCCACGCACAGATTCGGAACAGTGACCTTAAACGATGTGCCTAAATCAGAGTTCCTGAAATGCAAATTTCATTTCTCTGAAAATGTATGAAAGCAGTCCTTTCTTTATAGAACAGAAATCCTTTCCAAAGTAAATTTCTGTCAGGTGAATAAAATCATCATTGGCTTTCATCATAAAACCCAGATTTCACTGTTAATTTCCCAAGTGATTGCCTGGTACTCACTACGTGCCAGGTGAGGCCCTGCAGCTGCGAGCTGCAGAGCCAACATGAGATCTTAGTTCCTGCGTCCTTTCTACTGCACCAAATATTCCCACGCAAATATCTCAGTTTAAAATGTCTTTCAAATGAGTTTTCTTAGAAGAGTGGCATCTAAATGGCAAATTCCAGAAGAGTATGTATTACATAAATTAGAAACTGAGTATGCGCAATAGTACTCAGACCAGATGCTCAAGAAACAGGCTGGACTTGAAAGACACTGAATGTATATAAATAGGAGTTTCAGCAGAAACAAAAAATAATCCATCTTTTTGACAGGGCTGTTAAAAAGGATCTGATGTATGTGTTTGGGGCTCTGGAAATCAATCGTCACGAGTATGTGGCAGACAGATTCAGGCCACAGTGACAAAGATCCGGCAAACACTGAGGTCTGTGGAAAGGTCCAGATCAGGCTGAGGATCTGTATCAGGGGTTGCGTCTGGGCTGAACGCAGGTCACAAAGAGTCAGCAGCTAATCCTCACAGTGCAGTCAAAGCATCACTGCCAGTCATACCCAGGGGCTGGATGGCGCCTAGAAACATGGAGCACCTCTGCAGCACAGCCCGCCTGGATTTCCAGGCCTGAAGCAGCGCCTATGCTGCGGTCACGGGGCTGCTTTGTCGAGGAAGAGAGGGCAGCCCACCATCCACACAGAAAGCTTCTGTGCTGGACAGCCCAGTGCCAGTGTCCAAGGGGTGGGAAGGCCCGATTGTCAGATTCCAGGCTCTGAGCACCTTCTGGCAGCAGCAGTCCGGCCTCTCCTTCCCTCTGGGGTGGGCGTGTGTGTGCAATGGTGTGCGTGACTGCGACCGGCAGGTACAGGTGCACCCATTCCCCTCTCTCTTGGGTCTCTTTCCTTCTGTGTTCAGGCCACTGGGAAATGAACTCTTGGGCTTTTTATTCCTCCATGTAAGCATTTCAAAAAATAATGGCCAGGTTTTGAGTATGAAACGCTCTGCAATTTTGTTTTTTTTTTTTTACAATATTCTTCAGATGTCTCCAAAGTTTTATGTGTTTATTCTACAACATTTTATCTGCTTCTCTAAAAGTCCCTATAACCAAACAACATATTGAGGATTTTATATTGTTAGGACTCTACATTTTTACCTTAAAACTCGTAAAAGGGAGGGAAAAGCTGGTAAGATGGCCATTGATTTATAACTCTGAAGTGTTTGTGGTTTTAAAACAAAACATAGAAAAAAATGAGGCTACTGAGTTTTCCAGCACCTGCTTGGAGTTTTCCAGCACCTGCTTGAAGGCATGTGAGTCTAGCCCTTGATTGTTCACATTTAGTCTGATTTCACATGTAATCATCACTGTATGGGAACGAGTAATTTAATGCACTGTCGTGGGCACTCGGCTCAATGCCTTGTATTTTCATATTGGGAATATTGTGCTAAACGCTCCCACTCCACCTCATTTTGGCTACCCTGCTCCCCAGGAGACAAACAGTGCTCCTTGATTTTCTGAGCTGAGGCTGCCTGATGTATGTGACACAGAGAAAGAGCGGAACTGTCAGCAAGAAGGTTCTCCTGCCCCTTCCCCACGGGAGAGCCCGGGGATGGGACACAGAGTGCACAGAAGCCATCTGCCCACGGCCAATTGCTCATGAGGTTATCTCTTCTGCTCAAGCTGTGGTTTCTGGTGTCAACATTATAAGAGGTGGGAGCTTTACTTTCCTTATTTTGCATGTTTGTTAGAGACACAATGAGACCTTTACGAACTCAGGCTAACCTTGCCCTGACATGTTTGTCCAACTTTCTGATGCTGATTCCTTCTTGGTTTAGGGATATTTTCCTTATAAAACAAAACAAGACTTTACAAATTATTAAATGCAGACATCCAATCCCTTATTTTTCAATCCTCCCAGCATACTCTTTACAAAGAGGCTGCTATATTAACAGTACCACAGAGTACATCCCCTGGCCGGGCCAGCTGCTTGTCTGAGATCTGCAATGGATTTGAGCTCCTGTGGGTCGGCTTCGAGCAGGCTCCGGTTTACATCAACCCAGAGCCTAATTAAGCTAAGTTGGAATGTAATGTGATCTCACCCTCCAGTACTGTATCCTTCCTATGGCAAGGTGGTAGTATTTGGGAAGGGGAGTCCATTTCTTCAGCTTAGTTTAGGAACCTCATTATATGTCCCATTCTGAACTGTTTACCAACAGAGCCTTTGTACTGTTATGTGGAGTACGACCACCCTCGGGAAGGCTACCACCTGTGTCGGAGTGCAAGCATGTGAGCACAGTGATGTGTGAATTCAAAAATCAAGTCTTCAGATATGCTAACAGAGAGTCTGGAATAAACAGAAGAAGGTGGAAATGGATGTTGAAATAAATACAGTGGTCTGCCATAGCCACTAAATCCCAATGAGACTAGTGCATACAGACTTGAGGAAGTATTGCTTTGTATAAAATTTAAAAATATCACTAGGCTAAGATTTCATTGAAAGAAAGTGAAACACCAGGTCATGCATTTTAAAGGGGATTATATATCAAGTGAAATCCTGGTTTCCTCACTGATTCCCAATGATGCTTCTCACTAGGATTTCCAAAGATAAATTTGAAATATCCTCAAAAGAAACAAAAGCCGCCACAACAATAAACTCAAGGCACAACATCTTAGGAGGGTGGTGGCAAACCGCTATACCCAGTGAGGGAGCATCCTGAGGAAATGCTTCATGGATGTGGTGCACGGTGCCAGTGTAAGGGACTGTCACTGTGACTCATTGTGTGGCCTCTGGGGGCTCCGTTAGGGCGGGCCCAGGGGGGCGCATGGCAGGAGAGGGTGTTCCCAGCATTCGTGTGTCAGGAGAGTCTTGCCTCCTTTTCGCTCTACGATCACACCCTGGCCTTTCATAAATATGTGATGGCAGATGGGGACACAGACAACGCAGATTTCCACAGGATGACGGTAACCGCTCACCGCTTCCCGGAGGCAGAGCTTCTTGAGCTCCTCCAGCCGCTGGCGTAGTGTTTCCTCCAGAGCTTCCTGCCTGGACTTCAGGGCAGCCAGCATGTCTTTCTTGGCCGACTGAGAGCTATCTGATTCCTGAGAACCTGTCAATGAACAGTGGGGTTACTAGAGCAGCTGACAGGGGTTTGCACATCTGGACTGCTGAGGAATTTAACTGGAGCCTGTGCTGGGATGGGGGTTCACCCCCCGAATCAAGGGAGCGTGACATAAACCAGGTGCTGCCGAGTTCCAAGTGCGAAGAGCCAATTCTCAGCACTTGGTGGAATTTATAGCTGGTCAGAAGGACAGGCAGGAGAATTTACATACGTGAAAAAGAAGTTTCTCTTTCTTGATGATCTTAAGATATGTTGCATCCTCATTCTAATTTCTCTGGCAAATTTTAATATATTTATACAATGGAGGCAAAAGTGAAGTTCAAGCCAGTAATTTTAACAGTCTTCTTTCCATTTAAACATGCTTATTTTTTGCTTAGGATGAAGATAATGCATCTTTATAAAAATTTTGAAAATTTAGAATAAAAAAGTATGAAATTTTGTCCATAAATAAGTCACCCAAATGTAACAATTTTTATATGTTTTCTTTTGACCATTTTATCTTAGCACATATATTTAAAAATAAAGTTTTATGTTTATTTAACTTAATACTGTATCATGAGCAAATTCTCTAATAAAATTATACAAAATTTTACATGCAGGGTGGAAATAGCTTCATGATGAGCCAAACAGCAGCCTGCTAGATATGAAACCTTTGTGGAAGGGAAACTGTGAGCCAAAAAAAGGGAAAATTAGCTGGAATGCCATCTGGAGGAGTTTAGGTCAGGCCACAAGAATACTTTCTGGCCTGCAAGGTGGGGATTTCCCAAATGGTACAGCTGTGAAGCAGGCAACCCTTTGCACCTTGATGGCTTGGGCAAGGGGCCTGCGCTCTCTGGAGGAGGAAAAGAGTGTTGTCACTTTGCCTCCCATGCCACAGGGGGCAGGAGGTTGGAGTGCACCGGCGTGCTGGGTGTGCACGGAAGGAGCTCGGGGGGCGCTGTCTCGGTGAGCATCAAATGACAGCGAATACCTAGGGATAAATCTAGTGAAAGATGTGCCAGACCTTGAAAGTACAAAATTCTAACACTCTGCTGAGAAAAATGAACGACTGAAATGGTAGAAGTATGGCCTGGGACGTGCACCAGAGGCTGGTGCCATGAGGATATCAGTTCTCCAAGAACTAAATAGAAGCACTGCAACCCCAATAAAAATTCCAGTTGGATTTTTTGGGGAGGGGGGTGGGAATTGTATTTCCACATGAAACGTTTTTGGACAGTGCAGGGAATCGATGACAGATGGGAGAATCACCTAACTGGCGTTCCCAGAGTCAGCTGTTCTGCTTCTCCTGATGAGCAAGAAGGCCTGTCTGAGCCCTAGAAGGGACTTCTCTTCCTCTGCATCAGAAGCTCTGCTCCACCCAAATCACCCCTAAGCACACAGTCTGCTCTGATTTAGTCTCCGAGCAGGACACCCCACAGTCCCTCAACTGCCCTGCATGTGGGTTCTTATAACTGTAATCGCCAAGAATTACTACCTAACCACATTTTGACTCCAGCTTGGACTTTTTTTCACCCCCACCCCATCTAGCTTGCAGGAATACCTGTCACTGTGCATCTTTCTGCCTCCTAATCAATATTAACTTCATAAACAAATAAGTGCTGTCAGTCACATACTTGGACACCATAATCAAGTTATACCTCATCTTGGTAACAAAATTGAGTACCTGTAAGTCATTTCTTTATAAAACCTACCTTCCGAACTTTTAACTGTTTTTGTAGCTCTGTCCTGGATCTCATCATGCTGCCAGCACAGGTTTCCATCCTCAATGGCAAACTCAGATGAAAGCTGAACTCTGACTAAGGCTCCTTTCTTCCCTTGGGGCCCTCATACGAAACCCACGGGTGTCACACCCACACGACACATTGCTGGACGTTACTGCAAGGCTTCCCTTTTTGAAATGCTTCAGGTTTTAATACTTCCATAAGCCAATTACCCCATGCTTATGGGTACAAAACTATCTCCCGTTTACATCCAAGGTAACGTGGCGAAACCATTTTGAATCTTAATCTGGTTCTCATAGTCATAGTCACATTAGAAGACACAGGAAAACTTAATGAGCTGCTCTCTTCCATCAGCTAAGGAATTCATAAGGATATAAAACAATTATGGGAAATATATCAGACTTTAGATTTAAAAAACAGGCCTGGGGAAACTTGGGTCCAAGAAGATTAAAGGATTTCTAGCTCAGTGAAAAACTGACTGTTTTCTCTCTCACCTCTGCCTAACCTCTCAATAGGAAATGATGATTTATTAAGTCAAATCTAAGAATTAAGTATGTTCAACAATGGTAAAAACCACAAAATTGAACTTAGGGAGGTAAAGCACAACATTTTTGTATGATCTGGTCTCTAAGCTTTGGTCTTGAGTTACAGAGCTCATTAGTGCTACTTAAATTATTATTATTTATAATAATTAGCTGAAATGCTAAACTCACAGAAGACAGGTTGGATAGCTCAAGGGGCCCTCTCCATGTCTGCACACTAATGCTGGATGGCTCTGCTTTCACCTTTATTCTGGAAATTGCTTCATGAGGAAGATGGTGCCAGGTACCAAGTTAAATCTCTATAAGTAACTCAGCTGGCCTGGCCTGGTCACGCACATTCCAGTTAGTGGTAACTGGGCAGCAAGTGGAGGGTCAAACAGCTCTGGTTTTGATAACTCTAAACCACACACTAGAAGTGTGACCTGGGGGCAAGTGACTTGCCCTCCTTAATTGGTTTAAAGACCAAGATAGCACATATAGCCCCGAGCACTGTGCACACTCATTACCTAGGGTAGATTTGACAGGAGTGAGCACACCCATGCACACATGTGGCAGAATTAGGAAGAGAGCAATCACTGGAACTACCTCCTCGCCCTTGCTCAAGGAGGTGCTGGTCCTCACCGCGCAATTCAGTGCACCACCTGGGTAGGCTCCAAGGCTCGTTTTCCAAGGAGCAATGTTTTCCTGGTCTGCTTCTGGAGCCCCCAGCTTTGCAGTCACGCCTTTAGGGCTGCCGTGGAGGAGGGTGGAAACAGGTCAAGGAGATTCAGTGGGTTCTGGGGCTCTACTCCACGCTCCTCAGGTGCCCGCAGCTCTGCTTCACCTGTCTCGCGCACTCCAGTTCCTGTCACATTGCATTTGAAAAGAGGTCCCTAATGCCTTTGCTTCTCTAAAGGAATCCCACTGTTCTGGGGCAATGGCTCTCTGTCAGAGCCTGTGGGGCTGGTACCTGCAAACAAGGCAGCCACAGGGAGAGGCGGCCAAGTACCAGTGGCAAGGGTGCTCCAGTACCAGTTCCATGTAGAAGTCCCAGGGCACCAGGAGAAGGAGCCCCAGTGCCCTGGATGCTGAGGTAGCTTCCTCAAAGCTTTCTGGGCTCTCTAACCAGCACAGTGGGCATCCCAAAGGGAGGCCAGCAGGCCAGCCCCAGTCACGAGGCAGAGATTCACTTCTAATCCCCACAAGAGGCAGATGGACCATAGGAAGAAACCTGGGCCAGGAAGAGTGCCACAGGCTCAGGTCAATGGGAGTCTTATAAACTAAGGTTCGTGAGCAAATAAAAGTGATTCTAGACACAGAAATAATTTCAAATCCACACCTAACCTTGTGAATGGTGCAGTTGCTCTGTTACTTGAGTTACCCACTTCCAGGTATCTGAACACATACATGCCTTTCCACATGCAAGACCACTCCAGGGCTGTAAGCTTAGCCACTTAGGAATTAAACAGGTATAAATCTGCTATCTTTGAGAGGGGGAATGAAAGACAGAAAGAGACCAGGATTTCCAACACATACATACCTGCCAGTAAACAGTGTAAGACCTCAGTCACTTCCCCTAGATGATATCCCCAACTAGAAAAGGACCAATTAACCAATCACCAAGATTTCTCCAAACTCGAAAAATCTACTAAATTATTAACTTACTTCAGCAGTTCCCTCTGGCCTCCAGCAATTTTCACAATTCTGACAAATTAGTGCCATCTTGCCCCCTCTCTCTGGTACCACCCCTGCTGCTAGAAGGGACAGGTGTCCTGCCAACCCTGCAACAATCTGCTCCGAATCAGAGGGGAATGTCTCAGGGACTGACCTCTTCATCTTACCAACACACCAAAGCAAACTGCTGTTAAGCTTGAATGCTCAGTAAGGGGTTAAGCCAAGCTGTCTTCGGCGTTGATGAAGTAGGAAAGATGCACAGAACCTCTTCTGGAGACAGAAGAGTGAGATCTCAGAGTTTATAGGTTGACCCACAGGAGCCAAGTGTGTGTCAGGAAAGGGCTGTTCACACATACAGAGACTGCGCTGTGGTCAAAGGAGAAAGAGAGGGATGTGAGTATTTTTGAAAAATAAATGGAATGTGTCAATACTTTGTTAACTACAAATACAGTTACAGGCAGCCCCTTGTTTATTGGAAAGAGGGCTCGAACATTCTTTGGAAAACATACACAGTCTCCTAGCTTCCTGGGGCAGTAGTCTATAATCCAGCACCTTGCAGACAACAGGTCTGGGCTTGTGTGTCTGCGCGGAGACTTCCGAGCTGCAGGGACTTGACATGCCCTCTCAGTCGGCTTCCTCCCCTACAATATGGGCAAGAACACAGGACTTCTTCAAAAGTTGGGAGAGTTCAGTGAGACGGTGCTTGGAAGATGCCTAGAATAGGACTCAGAACTCAGTAAGTCGGCATGAGTATCAGCTGCTTTTGTATCACACTGTGTTCCTGGCCTTTGTTACAAGTTGGAACCCCAATTCCGGAGAACCCCCCAGTGTAAAAAGAGGAAGACTATTGGCAGTGGGCAGGAAGCAGCGTGGGAGGCTGGTGGGTCATGGGCCTGGGCATTCAGGCCGATAGGGAGGAGTGCATTTTCACAGAATTCCTGAGAGCTTGCCGCATGGTCTAGTCCAGCTAATCCTCACAAGAACGTCACCCTCATCTTGTGGAAGCAGCCAGTGGGACTGGAAGGCAGGGCTGCGATTCCAGTTTGGTGCCTGCTTGTCCTGTTTCATCCCTAGAATCCAAACGCTACCAGGGTGGGAACTTTGTCTTGGTCACTGCTGGGATCCATAGTCCTCCTGTGTGGTGTGCAAGCATACCTACCTGTCAGCCTAGGTTTTCCATGGTACCTCAGTGCAGGCAGAAAGGAGGCAGTGGCGGCAAATCTGCATTCAAATGTGCCAGTGAAATGACAGAAGCCTCTGCACCACCATCTGTGGGCAGGTGGGGGAGACAAATACCTGGGTGCATGTGCACCCTCTGGGAGCCTTCAGGTCTGGACGTGCAAAGCTGCCACCCCTCCACCCCCGCCGGAGGAGGCAGGAGCTAAGTCCACCAACCGAGAGGACACAGCAGCTGAGGGAGGAGGGTGTCCACACCTCAGGCCAATTCCATCACCAGCCTGGCTGACGGTCACCTCTGTGCTGGGCTGGTTAGCATAAATGCCACCCGGGCCTCCCTGCCAGGCACACAGAGCATCCGGTCAGTTCTCTAGCACAACCTTTCTTCCTGCTGAATGCTCAGGAATGGTGTTGGAATGAGACTAGACTGAAGACACCATCATTTGGTTTGGCTCTTTCATGAGCATGTTTTAATCTGAATCCAAAGGATTTTGTAGAAATAGGTTACTAATAATCTACCTGGTGGGAGAGAGAAAAATATCTGCCCTCAGAGATGGCAATTCCTATCCGGACATGGCCAGACAGGCTGAGTGATATGCTCAAGGGCAGAAAGTCACTTTCAGTGGGTACCTGGGCATCTCTTCAAGGAAAATGCAGATGCTAACGATGTTACTGAGGGAGAAAGTGTGAAACTCTGTCCTGCCACCCTTGGAGAAACTACCTCTATTGCTTTCTCATTCCCCAGTTGGGGAACTCCAGACTTCACCCAGGGGACAGTGGATCTCAGGGCAGGATGCGGGGGGACACCAGCGTGCACAAACAGCAGCTCCCCTCCCGACTGGCGAACACATGGTAGGATATCCTCATTCAGCTGAGATAAAGACCTTGCTCCAAGCTTTCCAAAGACCCTCGGCTGCTCAGCACCGGATATGAGTGTGCATCCTCCAGAAGAGAACATGGCCAGGAACTGGGGCTCATGTGTTTTTGCACAGATGGAATGCTGATGACTAGCCCCTGAGCCCAGTAGACAGAAGGGGGCTTTCCTCTTTGAAAAGAAGGGAAATTTGAAACAAACAGTACCCCCAAAGAAGAAAAGAAATCTGTCCTGAGAGGAAGGGAAGGAAATGACCATCTGTCTGTTTTGGACCTCAGGGGAAAAATGAAGAAGGCATATTCCCAGCAGGTCTGTAAAAGCAGTAAGGAAGAGTTTTGGCAGACACCCCAGGAATACATATAAGGGAAAGGTTTACAGCCTCCATGATGATGAAGAGATATTTATTTCCCTTGCAAATCTCCAATTATGAATTCCTTACATAAAAGCTGTCCTAAGAGACCACGTGAAATGTCACATTGCAGGTTTCAGGATAAACGTGTGATCTCTGGAGACCATCTCTGAGAGATAAACATGATTTTTAATGTGAAAAATGTGTGCTTGGAAAACTTTTCATCAGGCTTGGGGATTTAAAATCCAAAATAGTTAAAAGACTAGTGAAATGGAAATTCTTTGAAAGAGCCAGGACCTCTGAGGATAGCTGGGAGTCTCTGGGGTAGCTTTCCTGGGTGGCCAGATTCCACTGCTCAGTGGCACCATCCTGTTGATGGGTAACTCACACGGTTTCCATTTTTTACTCTGTAAAATGGGGGGGTCTTATCTTTCTGGCTGCAAGATTCTGATGTAGTACTGAGGCCTGGCCTGCATGGGAACAGAGTGATGCCTACGAGGGTGGTGGGGTATCTCCTCAGTGTTGAAAAGGTCATCATTGGGAAGCAGTTCATTTACTGCCATTCTGTTCTGCTTCTCCATGGCAGGCAAACATTCCTTCACTACTAACATCCACGGGTGTAAATATATTAGTATAATGACTTTCTTAGGATTTTTTCCCCCAATATAAGAGAGGAAAGGGACAACCATTCTGTCTTTTCAATTATTCTTTAAATTCTTATGACTCTGGCCCATGCTGCTCAAGGCAGTCGAGAAACAGCCATGCACGAAGGGCCCTCTCAGCCTGCAGACACACACCCGGGCAGAGTCTGTGGCCTGGGGTAGGGCCTGCGGGGTGGGCCTACCTGTTGAGTGCTGAGGTTATAACCCAAATTAAAGCCCCGGGATTCTTGCTCATCATTAGACCTGAAAGTGGAGGGGACAGGCGGCTGATAATGGAATTTTAGGGGTGGGAAGGAGATAGGGAGGAGACAGAGTGAGAGCAAAAAAAAAAAAAAATCATGAAGACAAGAAGAACGACCAACTCAAACCACCGAGAACTATGCCAGCATCAGGCGGTGTACTGAGCTGAACACAACCAGGACCCGAAAGCTGGTGGACGTCTATTGGATCACCTCTCTGTATGGAGAGATGGCAGATAGCTGGCACCTCATTGTTCCACTGGTTATTAATAAACTTCCTAACAATGGAAGGAAGTGCTAGCCCTCAGATAATGGGAGTGTGTTAACAGTGTGGACTGATCGCCGGCACAGTGAGGCCCTGTGCTTAGCACAATATGCTTGCTCCCAGAATGGAAAGTGATGGGCTGGGGTATAATAGCAGGCTGCAGTTTTTGTGTGTTTCTTTTTAAACCAAAGATCCATCATCATATTCTTCTCAGTCCTGCTGATCACAATGATGATGACTCAATTGCCATCTCATTAACCACACAGCCTCCTATTTATAGACACATGTCGTTTTGTTTTGTAGAGAATGGGTGGCTTCTACCCCTATATTTTCACTCAAGAAGCAGACATCAGTCTCACTGTTACATTTCTTTAAGAAAGGATGCACTGTAACATTTGTTTCCATGGTTAATGCAACAAGCTGCAGGGGCCCATAGAACACTGGTATTTGTTTGTGCCATTTTCTTTAAATAGGCCAAGCACGTCTCTTTGCCCCTACACTCCCACTGAAATTGGAATTGTTCTGTGGCAGCAAATCCCCAAAACAATGCTTAGGACAATCCTACACTCTCTCCCACTTTCAGAAGGGCCAGGAAAAGGCCGTGCGTGCTCAGCTCCAATGACAAACACTGCTGTTGTTTCGTTTTCTGTTTGTTATTCCATTTTCCTCCTCCCTAGTCTTTCTTAAGATTTCAAGAAATGGGGGTAGGGAAGAGAAGAACAAATCCTTTGAAGTCCCACAACAAGGATTTCCGATGCTTTTTTTGAACTCTGAAAACATCATAACCAGAAGGTTGGAATTCATAGCTGTCCTCTTAAGCTCTGTCGGAACCTCCAACAATTTGTTACGTGAGGCACACAGGAGCAAAAGCAAGAGACAGAGGTGTCTATAGAGTTGGAGGAAATAGTTCAGGCTCTCACAGTGCAGAGGACCCCTGTGTGCTGCCCTGTGATGGTCAGTCAGCAGGTTTATAGCACCCAGCAGTACAGAGCTTGTAAGAGGCCAAGATGGGGTCAGGCCTGCGGAGGGCAGGGATGTGGCTCTGCCAGCTTGGCTTGCAGGAGCCGCCCACTGAGCTGCCTCAACTTCCCTTCCCTTGAGGGACTCTGAGAAGGCCAGGCTACCTCTCAGAAGATGTGTTCTGGGGACAAGGGCACCCTTTCAAAGCCTGGCCACTGGCGCCCACTTACAAATGGATTTATGATGGGGGTTCCATAACCTTACTAGGATCTGAATCCCATTCAGGGCTGATCAGGAGGTGAGGTCTTGATTCCTTTTACTCCAACATAGGTCTCTGAGCTCAGGCTGAGATTGTTTACCATCACTAACTGGCTTTACTGGGATATGGGCAGATAGGCTCTCCCACGGGATAGCCTGTGTGTCACTACCGAAGAATTCAGGGGGTCCTGGCCTTAAGCCTTAAAAATCATTTAAACTATATGGACCTTTCTGAAATGCTAGCCCATGGCTCAGGGCATTATGAAGTGTTCTGACTTCTTTAATAAAAAGCAGTGATATTTCTCCATTTCTTTAGCATCTCAGACCTCAGATACCAAGTACAGTTGAGCCTTTAACAACACAGGAGTTGAGGGTACTGACCCCCCGTGCAGTCAAAAATCCACATGTAACTTTTGACTCCCCCACAACTTAACTACTAATAGTCTACTAGTGACTGGAAGGCTTACTAATAACATAAACAGTCCATCAACACATATTCTCTATACTATTATATACTGTATTCTTACAATAAAGTAAACTAGGGAAAAGAAAATATTTTTTGAAATTATTGCTAATCTCCAAAAAGCTTTCTAATATATTTATTGAAAAAATCCACATACAAGTAGACCCACTAAGTTCAAACCCATGTTGTTTAAGGGTCAGCTGTACTGGACTTCTGTAATTTTAAAGGTAATTATGTGCTCCTAAAATAGAAAAATCATCTTCAAAGTTACTAATAGCTTGGAAATGTTGTTTCTCTGTTTAACATCAGTAAACAGAACATAAACTCTGTAAGTTTTTAAATGCTGTGTATATTATCTAGCAAGGTTTGGGAGCTAGAAAAAAATGTTTACATCACAGAAATATCACAGTGTTGTTACGTGGCTGAGTTATACCACAGTTTGGGTATAGACAAGGGTGGAAGGATGAATGAAACATTACAAGGATGGATGCTGTTTGCAGTAGGAGCTGACTGACAAGATTAACCTTTAAAGGTCTGATACCAGTATGACAAAAGTTATACAAGTGGAGGGAAAATATCGCTGGCAGGTACATGAGTTTGTGGCAAGGCCCAAGATACTATACACAATAGGAATAGGAACACAGGTTATTTAAATGCAGCACATGTGGAGAGAAGAGGAAGACGGTGGAACAGGATGTCACTGGAATAACCTCCTTGCACATACACACCAAGGAGCAACTACATCTAATACGACTAACTCTGAAAATGACCTGAGGACTGCAGAATAGACCATCTATACCTCGTGAATAAGAGAAGACCACATTTAGCGGGGTAAAGGGGCAGAGCCATGATCTATCAGGATGCAAGCCCTTTCTCCCATCCCAGCCCACAAGCAAGAGGGAGAAGAGTGGAGTGGGGAGGGGATAAATGCTCAGGAACTCAGTATACTTGGCCCTGGGGATCTGCTCCCAGAAGATGAATCCCCATTGCACTGGGCCTTGAAGATGAATGGGGCTGGGCACCAAGGAGATTTGGAACGTGTGTGGGCAGGGCGGGGAAGGGGCGGGCAAGTCTCATCACTTGTAGAGGACCAGTGCACGCCAAGACGCAACACAGAAGCATCAGTTTGAGAGATTTGCTAGCCTTGGGAAATGTGCCAGAGGGACAAGGGTCTGAGGGAACAATCTCCAGAGGAGAAAGGGCAGGTGGATGACACTTTTGCAGCCCTCTCTCAGTCCAACTGGCCAGACACTTGCAGGAGCCAGCTCTGAAACTCTCTGCTGACTGGCAGTCGGCCACTGAGGGCAGCTATGCAGAGAGTGGCCTGGCTCACAGTGCATCCCAGAAGAAGTGCCAGATATGATACACAAAGGTGAAGCAGTGGGGATCTGCTATTACTGGCAGCCAGGCAGAGTGTAGGTCCTGCTCACAGCCCACTGGCAGCAGTCATGGCTCAACCACATCAGAGAACATCTCTGGAGTACCAGGCTCTGGTGAACAAGGGGATTTGTGCTTCTGGACACCACAAGTCAGCTACTACATAAAGCCACTACTTTCAACAACTAGAGGTATAGCTGATCTATCTAATACAGTGGAAGAAACATAGAGTATCAGACAAAATGTGGAGGCAGAGGAATATGTTCCAAACAAAGGCAAAATGCCAGAAAAAGTGCTAAATGAAATGGAGGTAAGCAATCTACCTGTTAAAGACTTCAAAGTAATGATCATAAAGGGGCTTGCTGAACTGGGAAAAGAATTGATGCTTTTAGGGGGGATTTCAACAAAGAGATAGAAAATATAAAAAGCATGCTGAAGAATACATAACTGAAATGAAAAATACAATAGAGGGAATGAAAAGTAGACTTGAGGGTGCAGAGGAACAGGTCAGTGAGCTGGAAGACAGGGTAGTGGAAAGTAACGAAGCTGAGAAACAGAGAGAAAAAAGAATTTTTAAAAATGAGAAGATGCTAAGAGAGCTCTGTGATAACTCCAAATGAAACAATATTCACATAATAGGGGTCCCAGAAGGAGAAGAGAAAGACAAAGGGGTAGAAAGTGTATTTAGAGAAATAATAGCTAAAAACTTCCCCAAACTGGAAAAGGAGACATACATTAGATCTTAGAAACACAGACAGACCCTAATAATATGAACCCAAAGAAGACCACACTAAGGCACAGTAATTAAAATGGCAAAGATTAAAGATAGAGAGATAATCTTAAAAGCAGCAAGAGAAAGGCAGATAGTTACCTATAAGGGAAACTGCATAAGGCTACCAGCAGATTTTTCAGCAGAAACTTTACAAGCCAGAAGGGAGTGGCACAAAATACTCAAAGTGCTAGAGAGGGAAAAAAAATCTGCAACCAAGAATACTCTACCCAGCAAGGCTATTCTGAATTGAAGGAGATGAAAAGTTTTCCAGATAAATGAAGGTTAAAAGAATTCATCACCACTAATCCAGCCTTTCAGGATATGTTAAAGGGACCTCTTCACATGCAAATGTTTTTAAATTTAAATGTTTTCCACCAGTGAAAACAAGTGTTCAGTAAAGGTAGAAGACCAAGCACTTACAAAGTGAGCATGAAGTCCAAAAGACAAAAATAGTAAGATCAACTATAGATACAATTAGTCAAGGGATACACAAAATAAAAGGATAGAGATTATGACATAATATGCATAAAATGTGGAGAAGGACTAGAATAATAAAGTAGTACTTTAATAATGTGTTCAAAATAAAGCAACCATCAATTGACTATAGACTGTTATATATGTAGGAAGTTCTATATGAGCATTATGGCAACTACAAATCTAAAGCCTATAACAGAAACACAAAAAATAAAGACAAAGGAATCAAAGCATAACGCTACAGAGAATCATCAAATGATAAGGAAAGAGAGCAAGAAAGGAAGAAAGGAACCAAGAGGAAATACAAAGAAAGCCAGAAAACAATGAACAAAATGGCATAAGTATATTCCTATCAATAATTATGTAAATGTAAATAGACTAAATGCACCAATCAAAATACACAGGGTGGCAGAATGGGTAAAGAAACAAGACCCATCTATATGTTGCCTACAAGAAACTCCTTTCATACCTAAAGACATACACAGACTGATAGTGAAGGGATGGAAAAAGATATTTCATGCAAGTAATAGGGAGAAGAAAGCAGGATGAGCAATACTTATACCAGACAAAATAGACTTCAAAACAAAGAAACTAACAAGAGACAAAGGAAGGCATTACATAATGCCTTCTTACATATATAACAGTCTATAAAGGAGTCAGTCCAACAAGAGGATATAACACTTATAAATGTCTATGCAATGCACCCAACATAACACACCTAAATATGCAAAGCAAATACTAACAGACCTAAAGGGAGAAACTGACAGGAACACAATGATAGCAGGGGACTCCATTTACATCAATGGATAGATCATCCAGACAGAAATCAATAAGGGAACAGTGATATTGAAAGACACGTTAGACCAGACAGACTTAACTGATATACACAGAACATTCTGCCCCAAATTAGTGGAATACATATTCTTCTCAAGTGCACATGGAATGGTCTCCAGAGCAGATCACATAATAGCTTTCAAAACAAGTCTCAATAAATTTAAGAAGACTGAAGTTGTATCAAGCATCTTTTTGGGTCACAACAGTGTGAGATTAGAAATCAATTACAAGAAGAAAACTGGAAAAAACAAACACATGGAGGCTAAACAACATGCTTCTAAATCAATGGATCAATGAGCATATCAAAGAAGAAAATCAAATATATGGAATCAAATGAAAACAGAAACACAATGGTTCAAAATATGTGGGATGCAGCAAAAGCAGTTCTATGAGGGAAGTAAATAGCATTATAGGCCTACCTCAAGAAACAAGAACAATCCCAAGTAAACAATCTAACCTCACAACTAAAGGAACTAGAAAAAGTACAAACAAAGCCCAAAGGTGGTAGGAGAGATGTAATTAAAATCAGAGCAGAAACAAATGAAATAGAGACTAAGAAAATAATAGAAAAAAATCAATGAAACCAGGAGTTGGTTCTTCAAAAATATAAATAAAACAGACAAACCCTTAGACAGACTTATCAAGAAAAAAGATTACACAAACAAAATCAGAAATGAAAAAGAAGCTACAACAAACACCACAGAAATTAAAAGAATTACAAATGAATTCTGCAAAAACTCATATGCCAATAAACTGGGCAACCTAGAATAAATGGATAAATTCCTAGAATAATGCAATTTTCTAAGACAGACATAGGAAGAAATGGAAAATATGAATAGACCAATTACTAGTAGGGAAATTGAATTGGTAATCAAAAAACTCCTAACAAACAAAATTTCAGGACCAGATGTCTTCATGGGCGAATTCTCAAACACTTAAAGAGCTAATATCTCTTTCTTAAGGTATTTCAAAAAATAGAAGAGGAAGGAACGTTCAAAACTCATTCTACGAGGCCAGCATTACTCTAATACCAAATCCAAAGACACTACAAAAAAAGAAAATTACAGACCAATCTCCCTGGTGAACACAGATGCAAAAATACTCAACAAGGTATTAACAAAATGAATTCAACAACATAGCAAAAGGATCATTCACCACAACCAAGTGAGATTTATTCCAGGGATGCAATGATGGTACAATGTCCACAAATCAATCAATGTGATACACATTAACAAATGGAAGGATAAAAACCATCTGATCATCTCAATAGATACTAAAAAAACTTTTAACAAAATTCAACATTCATTCATGATAAAAACTTTCCACAAAGTGGGTATAGAGGGGACATAAACATACCTCAGTAAAATGAAGGCCACATATAACAAGTCCACAGTTAATATACTCAATAGTGAAGAGCTGAAAGCTTTTATTTAAGATCAGAAACAAGACAGGGATGCCCACTCTCACCACTTTTATTCAATATATTACTGGAGGTCCTAGCAACAGCAATCAGACAAGAAATAAAAGGCATCCAAACTGGTAAGGAAAAGTAGAACCGTCACTGTAGATGATATGATACTATATATAGAAAAACCTAAAGTCTACACCAAAAACTATTAGAATAAATGAATTCAGTAAAGTTGCAGGCTACACAATATACAGAAATCTGTTGCATTTCTATATACTAATAATGAACTAGAAGAGAAATAAAGTAAACAATTCCATTTGCACTTGCATCAAAAGAATAAAATACCTAGGAAGAAATCTAACCAAAGAAGTGAAAGACCTGTACTCTGAAAACTATAAGACATTGATGAAAGAAACTGAGAAGACATAAACAAGTGAAAATCTATTCTGTGCTCGTGGATAGGAAGATTTAATATTGTCAAAATGGCCATAATGCCCAAAGCGATATACAGATTCAATGCAATCTCTATCAAAATACCAATGGCATTTTTCACTGAACTAGAGCCAATAATCCTAAAATTTATATGGAACCATGAAAAATCCTGAATAGCCAAGGTAATCTTGAGAAAGAAGAACAAAGCTGGAGGTATTGTGCTCCCTGATTTCAAGCTACACTGCAAAGCTACAGTGATTCAAAACAGTATGGTACTGACAGAAGGATAGATACATTAGTTAATGGAACAGAATAGAGCACCAAGAAATAAACCCATGCATACATGGTCAATTAACATATAACAAAGGAGGCAAGCATATACAATGGGGATAAACAATCTCTTCAATAAATGGTGTTGGGAAAGTGGACAGCTATGTACAAAAGAATGAAACTGGATCATTGTGTTATACCACACACAAAAATAAAGTCAAAATGAATTGAACACCTAAATACAAGACCTGAAACTGTAAAATTCCTAGAAGGAAACACAGGCAGTAAACTCTTGACTATCAATATTAGTTAATGTTTTCTGACACATCTCCCCGTCAAGGGAAACAAAGCCAAAATAAATAAGTGTGACTAAATCAAATGAAAAAGCTTCTGCATAGAAAAAAGGACACCAACAACAAAACAAAAAGGCAATCTATTATGTGGGAGAATGTATTTGCAAATGATTTATCTGGTAAGGGCTAAATATCCAAAATAAAGAAAGAACTCATAGAGTTCAGCATCAAAAAAAACAAATAACCCACTTAAAAAATGGGCAGAGGACCTGAATAGATGTTTTCCCAAAGATAATATACAGATGGCCAACAGACTTATGAAAAGATGTTCAACATCACTAATCATGGAAATGCAAATCAAAGTTACAATGAAATAGCACCTCACACCAGTCAGAATAGCTAGTATCAACAAGACAATAACAAGTGTTGGTGAGGATGTGGAGAAAAGGGAACCCTCCTCGTACACCACTGGTGGGAATGTAAATTGGTGCAGCCACTGTGGAAAACAGTATGGAGGTTCCTCAAAAAGTTAGAAATGGAACTACCATCATATCTAGTAATTTCACTTCTGGATCTTTATCCAAAGAATACAAAACAAAACGTAATTCACAGAGATATCTGCATCCCATGTTCACTGCAGCATTATTTATAGCAGTCAGGATATGGAAGCAACCTAAATGTCCATTGACAGATGAATGGATAAAAAAGATGTCGTATATATACATAATGGAGTATTATTCAGTCATAAAAAAGAAGGAAATTGCAACAACCTGGATGGACCTTGAGGGCATTATGCTAAGAGAAAAACATCAGAGAAAGACAAATACTGTAAGATCTCACTTGTATGTGGAATATAAAAACAAAGAAAACAAAAAACCAAGCTCATAAAGAACAGACTGGTGATTGACAGAGGCAGGGGTTGATTGGAGGTAACGAAATGGGTGAAGTTGGTCAAAAGGAACAAATTTCCAATATAAAATTAAAAAGTCATGGGATGTAATATAAACAAAAAATTTTTTAATAATGTATTGAGCGCTTATTGAGTGTCAGGCACTGGACTAGATGTAGAAAAAAAGGATTGTCAAGTGACGATTCATTTCTCAAAATGATTTTAAGGAGAATTAGACACCATCATTTTTTTGTTTAGCACAAGACAGTAGGTGAAGAAGAGAAAACAACTGACCAAATAGGGATACTGGGTTATACGCATCATATTCTCTAAAGAAAAGGTCTGGCGAGTATAATAGAGAGAGGCTGTCCCGCCCTTGAACAGCAGGGCCCCGTCAGTCTGTGGGGGTACATGACCAGGCAGCGCTCAAGCAGCTGTTGGGCAGGGGCATGTGAACAATGAGAAGAAGGGGTGGGGACTAGCCAGCACCCGAGAGAGGTGGCTGAGTGACGTCTGTTCTGTGCCGGGAGGTTTGGGGCTCCTGTTCACAAGCTCTCCTGCAGCTGCTGTCAGGTTATTGCCTTCATGTCTCAGAGGCAGCCAGATATGAGGGGCCCGAGCAGATGGACCAGGAGACAGGTTTTAAAGTGGGGCTATCTGGGTTCCGTGCTCCTAGCCACTTTAGGCTGCATGTCTCCTACAGCAAGAAGGGTGGCTCTCAAAGTGGGGTTCTTGGACCAGCAGCATCAGCGTCACTAGGAATTTGTTAGAAATGCAAATTCCTAGGCTCACCCACACCTGCAGACACTGGGGGCTGGGGCTCAGCTGTCTGTGCTCAGACTGCCCTCCATGTGGTTCTGATGCATGTGGAAGCTCAAGAAGCCCTGAGCTGGAAGGATCCCCTCTCCTTCTGGGCGTAACCCTGCCCAGTTCCACAGATACCCAGGTTCCCATGGATATGAGATGGCAGCAGGGATGTGCCCCTTAGTGAGTCTGAGGAGCAGCTCAGCTCCTTTGGAGCTGGACAATGGGGACCAAGGGCAGATAAATCCAGGCCCCAACGGGAGACTCTGGGTTGGGAATGTGGAGGGGACAAACACAGGGCTTGGCTCTGGCTCTGCCCTTTGCCCTTCAGCAGGGGCTTTGGGAGTGGCTGTAGCTCGAGGCAGGGATCTCGGATCCTGGGCTTTGAAAGGCTTTCTCTCTGATACAAGGCAATGACATTCTCCACGATTCTCACTGTAAACCTCTAGGCCTCAGAAATACTGGTCATTTGGCTCATTGTATTGATGAAAATATTTTGATGAATCCCAGGCAGGGAGGGGTTATGGTGCTCTAGCAGAGGCAGACCAGGTTTTTGGGAGCCAGAAGCTTATATAATTCTGGTGGCTCTATTTAAGAAAATGAATGCAAAATGTATTAAGCACACAGATTTTACAAAAACACATGGCCATGTGAACACCGGCTGGGGTCCTCAGGGCCTCTGAGAGGCTTGTCTGATGAGGGCCCCTGAACTGAAGCCCCATTAGCCCCACAGTAAATGGGCCTCTCAGTCCAGGCGGGGTGCACCCTCTCCCTCTTCCTTTAGGTCTAAATCTATTTCTGGCTTTGATTGACTCCACCAGCCCAGGGGCTACCTAGGCAGCTTTCAGCTTGCCTTCCACTGCTCTTTCTCATTTCTGCTTCTTTCTATTATTGTGTAGTTGCTAGACAGTTACAGAAATGACTCTGGCACAAAGAGTATTTTATGCTTATAAAGGCATCACTTTGACCGGCGATTCTTGCTTATTTGTTTCCCTTTGATGGACTTTCGCTTCCATTCTTTAGAACAGTGGAAGCACCAGGTGAAAAGCAAAATAATGAAAAACGAGGAGAGAAACAACACAAGGGAAAATTACAAGCAAAGGGAGGTGGGGAGCAGTGGACGAGGTCTGAGCAGCATCTGGACGTGGCTGGTGGGGTGAGGCAGGGGCCGGGCCGCCTCATGCCTGAGGGAGCTCCTGTCCCCATCCTGGGGGATGAAGGGGCACTGGTCGGGACGCAAAACCCAGTCTGCAGACATGCCGACGGCACTAGGCGAGCCCCACAAAGACAACAGTGATGCCCTCACAGATGCCGAACAGGTGACTCTAGAGGATACAATGTTCAGAGAAGGCTCCCTGGGAGTCGGGGCAGGGAGGGGTCTTAAAACCACAACAACAAAGAAATGACTCTGGGAGATGAGGCGGGGCCAGTGCATCTGGCTTTACTTTGATGGCTTAGAGGCGAGGGCACGTGGTCCCAGGAACCAGCAGCTTGACAATGTGGCATGGGCATAACGCTCACAAACAACATAGGCGAAGGGCATCTGTTCTGACATCACCCCCCTCAGGGCTTCTGTCCATCCCAACATCTAAGGCCAAAATGACTTGCCTGGAGCCCACAGAAACAGACGGCAGAGCCCGATGCCCTGACTCTCACTTTCAATGTCTGATCCTTACACTACACTCAGAGCACATCTCTGCTCCCTACATGCTCAGAGGCTTCCTGCACTTTGGGAAATTCCGAGTTCACCAGGGGAACAGAATGTAGTATCTCTAGGCACCACGACCCCAATCCTCAGGCCTCTGTGTGATTCTCCTTTAATGACACTCAAGTGAGCCCCACCCTCCCTTTGGCGCGGACACTCCTGAAGTCAGCCATGGGCTCTCAGAAGGCTCTGGAGGTACAACGTGACCAACAGCCCTCCAGCCCTGCAGGATCCTACCTGCTCCTGGCTTTCCCACCCTCGGCTGCTTTCGGCAGTTTTCTCAGATTCCCATTTGGCTCAAAACCTTGGTCTCAAACCAGAGCCAGCTGCTGGCGAGCCTGCCCAGCTGCTCCTCAGCTGCTGCTGTCCCCCCACCTTCCCCACAGCCACGTTCTCGGCAAGGACAAAGGCCTGGTTCACCTGAGGACAGGAGACTCCCGCTGCTGCCGCTGATGATCTTCCCTTTGCTCCCCATGTTGGCCAGCTTGGAGGTCTTCAAGGTGCCTGTCTCTGTCAGGTCAATTGCAATTTCACTCAGACTTCGTGCAGCATGAATTTTAGACTAGAATGAGAAAGACAACCGGGTCACAAAGAGGCGTTCACCTCAAGGGAGAAGAGCAATCGCTTGCCTGCTTGTGGTCCTGAAATTCAGCAAACTGACTAATTTCCCACTGCCTGGCATTTTCACAAGTGTGTCCCCCTTGGTGCCATCCCTAACCACCGAAGCGCTCTGCAGGAGCAGAGGTGGCGCGAGAGCTGACAGGGGTGAGGGTTTTCTAAGCTCTTTCTCCTTCAGGCTGTTCTGTTCAGCGATTAATAGCAGGGGCTTTGGAGTCAGTCTGAGCCAGCTGGAGTCCTGAGGAAGTTCCTCCATCTCACTGAACCTCATTATTCCCAAGTAGGAAACAGGGAAACCATCACCTACCACTTGAGGTTGTGTTAGGGTCACAGGAAGTAAAGCATGTGAAGGGCTCCCCTTCCTCTCCCTGGTACACGGTTTTGTGCTTCATGGAGGAGGAAACAAATAATTCTCAGCTTTGTGAATGACTTAAGTGATATGTGAGACAAACTGGTGACGTTCCCATAAATTCGGAGGTGATCTGAACCTCTTAAATTGTTATCCATGTGGCCACAAGACATTTAGAGTGTTGAGAAGTGACAGCCCTAGGCCTGCAAGCATGGTGGGCACGTGTCTGCAAACGCCTCTGGAACAACTGCTCACTTGGATACACAGGTCCCACCAATTGGCGCCTGGCCCGGTGCTTTGCTTCCAGCTGGGCACCTCAATGAACGTACTGAGTCTCTAGACTATGATCGCTCCTCTACTCCATTTTTCTATATATTAACTGGCCCAATTTGACTAATAGTAACAGCAGGTTAGAATGATTAGAAAAGGACTGTGTATTCACAGTTATAGGCTTAAAAGTAATTGTTTATTCATAAAGCTACCTGCTTTCATTACTGCCCTTGGTAAGTGAAAAATGGTTTGCGTTTCCTCCACATTTGCCTTTTTTTCTTCTTCAGGAAATCCATTTTTGTGATAGTGCTTAAGGGAAAAGACTTTACCTATACCACAGACTTCATGAAAATCACTACAAATGCCAATATGACCCATACATTTGATCTTTCCGTGGCCACTGGCTACAGCGCACACATGGATGAGCTGGGTGAGGTTCACGAGGGAGGTTTTCAGTCACTCCATGTGTGTTCACTCCAGCTGGCGTGAGCCCAGTCTGTGCCCCCAGAGAGAAGCCGTGGAGGGGGGTGAGCTGTCACCCCGTTCTCCTCCACTTGCAGTCTGTGCCTGGTGCCAGCCTGGGTGCCCTCTGCTGTCCAGCAAAAGCTGTCTGAACCCCTAACTTTGCCCTTCCTCTGGCCTCCATGCTGATCCTGTGTGATGAGTGACTGACTCGGGCCGCTGAGCACTTCCCTCGTGGTGAGAAGATGGGAGCCTGAGGGTCAGAGGAATTCGGAGGCTCTGTTTGTTCTGTTCACCGGGTGGGCCGTCCTTCTCCTCGCCCCCTGCCCCATTGGTCCTTCCTTGATGGTGTCTCCTTTCTGGCCTCGACTGTGGTCCCTGTGTTCAGAACCAGGTCCCCTTCTTTGGGCCAGGGCTCTCCCGCTCACAGAAGAACCCCACTGCCAGACCCCCACAGGGTTCCAGCCGGTAGCAGGAAGCTTCTCTCAGGTCACTGCCATTCTCTCTCATTGATGGCACCCAGCCGGCTGTGTTTTATCCTCTGAGCAAGCAGAGGAGGCACAATCCATTCCTTCCTCCCTGTCAGCACTACACTTTTAGCGAGGCCCACACTTCAGTAGAAAGGAGCCCACGCTGGCAGTTATGTAATAACTCATGAAGACACAGACCCATTCAGATGGTGGAGAAGGGCCCAGGCTCTGAAGTCAGAAAGATCTGGACTGGAATCTTGACTCTTCCAATTAATCACCATGTGACCTTGATCTTCAACTTGATACTCAGGTCCCTTTTGTAAAATGGAGCTCTTAAACCACATCATGGGGTTGTGATAAAGACTAAACTAGATTACATATATAAAGGCCATGGAATTGGAGTAGGAATAGGATATAAGTCAGAGGCTGGCAGTAATTTGCTAAATGAGGTTAGATTGGTGACTCAAACTGGTATTTTGGGGATCTCATTAATCACATGGAAGAACTGTTCCCCAACCCACCTCCATTCCTGCCACACATCCTCAGAGGCAGAAAACAAAATATGGAAAAGGGGCCAAAAAATATCCCTCTAAAGGGAGACTAGAGATGCTTGGAGGCTTTAGGAGATTGCCAGCTTCTCTCCAGAATGGAAGTACCATGGGTGCGTGGACCCCCTGGGCAGAGAGGGCGAGGAGGAAATGAACTGATGGG
The DNA here is from genome assembly GCF_030020395.1 of Manis pentadactyla. NCBI lineage: Eukaryota > Metazoa > Chordata > Mammalia > Pholidota > Manidae > Manis > Manis pentadactyla. The sequence goes on from NC_080021.1 coordinate 101,068,535, forward strand.
GAGGCTCTCCTCACAAAGTCAAATGTTTAGGCCAGGCCCAAAGAGCCTCCAACCCTGAACGTTTTCCTATGAGGATCTTGCTGCATCGAGTTTTATCACTGATATTCCGTGAGCAAGGCTTAATTGTCCCCTACCATGCTTTCTTTCTGTTTTTCATCTAGATGGAATGAGGAATAGCAGACTGGTCAAGAAAAAAAAAAAGATTAAGAAGGAAAGATGTTTGGACTGGAGGCCAATTTGAGAAGTCCCCACTCTGAGTTCAGAGGCAAAGTGTCTAATGTTTACTCTAAACAATTTCAGCTTTCAAGTGTTTTCCTCCCAAGTCTGTAAGACATTCCTTGGCCCCAGGCTGCAGAGATTGCTGGGATCCAGCTGACAACATTTCTGATCTTTGGGGTCAGCATGTATAAGTTACCAATTATAACTGGTGCCTGCACAACCTCTCATTCTGAATGAGCCACAGGAAACCAGCCAATCCGGCCTCTTTCAGCTGTGTCTTTGGTGATCGAAAGAGAGAGTGTGTGTGTGTGTGTGTGCGTGAGAGAGAGAGAGAGACTGGTTCTTAAATGGTTTGCCCAATGACCCTGAAAGAATAACTGAGTGCCAGGGGGAAAACATGAGACTTCTTGGCTGCCCACCGTTGCTGACTAGAGGCTAGACTGCACTTGTTTCTGGGCTGATAAGCATCACTTGGGAAGCCTGGGTTTTGCTGAGGCACTTCAGGGAAGGAATGGTTGGCATGGGCCAATACAGGAGAGTGTGATGCAATGGCCAGTATGCCAGCCAACACTGGTGGTTCAGAAATATTTGGAAGCTCTTCACCCAGGCCCATTTAGCCGTCACTCACTCAGAGGCCATTCTGCCCACTGGAGATGGATCACATCACCATTGTATAAAGAACAACATTCCAGAAAGGAAAGGTGTTGTCACATAATTCTGATGGGGAATTTTATGTGATTTAATTCAGGGAATATTTAGAGAATTTATACTTTATACAAGTGTTGGCCATGGAACAGTATGTTGAATTAATAATGATAAGAAAAGATAGCACATGCCTCCTAAAGCAATTTCACAAACACTGTGTTATTGGACCAAATAACAATTTTGGTCAGGAATTTCCTTTCATGTTCTCTAATTGGGGGGAGCAAAGCAGGGGTAGTGGAAGACTGGCCCAGGGTCATAGAACTGGACAATGGAGTCCTTGGACTTCTGAATGCGGGTACTTACTCCTCATTGGTCACTGCAGGTTGAGAGATTGGTTCTCAGGAGAAATGTAAGGCTTCTGGAGCTTCTGTGAGCATTTAGAGCTTACTGGGGGAAAGTTCTGCTCCAGGGAGTGTGTGCACTTACCTTCAGGCCTCCAGGGGTTACTGAGAAAGGCAGCAGAAATGTCCCTATTGTTGTACATATTTGGTTTGGCCTCTTAAAAAACACTCCTTGTTAATAATTGATGTTTGATAATTATTTTTGAGGTTTACGTGTTGCATCAGTGCACTGACCAGTAAGGCTGGTGAATAAAGCTTCTCCAACGGCAGAATAAGACCATTTTTGAGACTGCGGATGAAGAGTCCTAAAAACAGACTTCCCAAGGTACCTAGGAAGCTATGCAAACAACCAGTTTTGGGGGTGGGGAGCTCAAACAGCTGATGCACTATCTTTAGGGTGAAACACACTTCTGCTTTCCCCTGTCAAAACTGTGCTATCAGCGTGTGGGGGGTCTGCCTACAAGAGGAACTGGCAGTGGGGTTTGGCAGGGTTGCCAAGTGCTCCCCCCTCCCTCTCCCCACCCACTGCAAAACAACACAGAGGATGGACTCAATGTTTTAAGCTTTGACTTCCAGCTCTTGCCACTGGAGGGCAAAATGCTGACTCTCACCCACTGCCTCAGTCTAAAGCATGAATCAAAACACTTTGGTCCCCATTTCTTTTGATGTAATTGGGCTTTAAATTCTGGTGCCAGTACCCAGCATCACCGGGACAGCTGTGGCATACTTTTACTATTCCTAACAACAACAATACTCCATCCTGAGCCCATTCACTCCCCAAAATGACCACAAAAGAGATCAGGAGGAAGACTTTAGGAGAGGAGAAAATATGTTACAAAGGAGAAAGTGACAGCTACATGGTAGAGGCTTGATGAAAAAACTGAGTTATGAGTTGAGGGATTATTTCTTTTCTTCCTGTTCTATTTTCTTACCATCTTTCTCTTACTCCCCCCCAACCCTTGCACCCCCCATCCATTCCTCTCCCCAGGCCAGGGAAGGAGCGACTCCATCCAGAAGGAAGATAAGGCAAAAGAGGAAGCCAGAAGGACCCCAGATGACACTGATCCAGTGCATCTCAGGCCCGGTAAGCCCAGGGTCCCACCGCCTCCTGCCTCCTAAGAATTCACACAACAGGACAAAACCTCCCAGGAGGAGGGGCATCTACCAGGCCAGGGGCCATGGTGGGTGTCCCTCTATAGCTCTGTGTTCCTCTGCCCAGCCCCAACTCCCAAGCCAGCAGGACCCTGAAGAAGGTGCAGGGCCCATCTCCATATCCCCTCCACCTGAGGGTGATGCATGGGAGTGGCTCCTGGAGGGAGACGAGGGGAACACAGCAGACGGGGCTGGAGGAGGAGGGGGCTGAGTGCTGATAGTGGCTGTGTGTGAACCAAGGGGACATTGTTCTCCCACCCAGAAGAAAACGCACCTGTGTATCTGGTCTCCCCTGGGGGATGATGGTTTACCAAGTTCCGAGCCTCCAGGTCTACTTTAGGGAAACATTTTTTTTTCCCTCATGTTTCCAGTTTTTCATTTTTTTAAAAATGGAGTTGGCAGTTGGAAGAGCCTGGAGGGGCTTCGCAGCAATGACCCTAAACAGTTAGGTGGCATCTGCTCATTGAGGGGTTACTTTTTTTTTTTTTCTCAAAAAGAAAACAATATGCCACTGTTTAAACACCAAAAAGGGCTTGACTGCATGTTCCTAGGAGAGGTTCACGAGGTTCAAAAGCACGGTCAGGATTCCTCAAAAGGGCCCTACCTGGCTGGGGAAAACAGTCTGAGTGGCTTCAACTGTGGCTGGGCAGGAGCCCGTTCACCAAGATGCGTGGAACGTGCCCTCTTGAAGAACTTATCTCATTCCTCCCTCCTACAGCCCAGAAGGCGGGTCTGTACATCTCAGGGCAAGGGACACAGTGCCGCCCCCGCCCCTCCCATTCCCAATCCCTGAACTATGAGACCCACACAAGAGCCTTGGCCTGTCTTTCAGTGAGCTTGGTGAAAGGTCTGGTCACAGCAGAGTCCCTCCCAGCCCCAGGAAAGGACCTTACCTTACTCTGCTTTCTGTCCAGATAGAACTGGTGTTGACTAATGGCCATAGCCCAAATGGACTTGATTAATGCTGGACACGCGTACCACGTATGCACTGCAATGCCACTGTGTCCAAACGTCCTCCTTGTCACTGAGGCCCTGAGAAAGCAAGAATCAGAAGGTTCAACCCCATGTTTATGATGAGGGACACCACTGACCTTTCACTAGCTTTTAACGAAAACTTTTGGGGTCCTAAAAGCCGGGGCACAAAGGTGACAGATGAACTCTGTGTCACACACACACAGACATACACACAGACACTCTTACAGAAAATGGCTAGCAGAGGCCATATTTTTATTTTTTAAATAAAAATTAGGTATATTTAAGGTGCACAACATGCTCATTTGATAATCACATATGTAATGAAATTATTATAGTTAAGCTAATGATCATATCTCCTCATACCATTACCATTTTTTTGTGATAAGAACATCTGAAATCTATTCTGAGCCAATTTCCAGCATACAGTACAATTTTATTAACTATGGTTCTCATGCCTATACTGTAGATGTCTAGACTTACTCCTCCTTTGTAACTGCAGCTCAGGACCTTTGACCAAATCTCCCCATTTCCCCCACATCTCCACTCCTGGTAACCACTGTTCTACTCCTCTGCTTCTGTGTGTTGACTTTTTTATATTTCACATATAAGTGAGGTCATGCAGTTTTCTTTCCAGCTTCTGTTACTGAGCATAGTGTCCTAGGTTCATTCATGTTGTTGCAAATGGCAGGATCTCCTTTTTTATGGCTGAGTGACATTCCATTGACTACATATGTCCCAATTTCTTTATCCATTCATCTGCTGAATGGATAAACTTAAGTTTCACATCTTGGCTATTGTGAATAATGGTCATGTTTTGATTTATTGGCTCCTTAGGTTTCAGAATTTGGCCAAGCCTCTACTTTGTCTGGGATAAGATGGGTCACTGTGGGTCACTGGGCAGTCCTTTCTGATCTTTAGCTCCTGGTGTTGGGCCAAGACAAACTTCAGAGACAGGAAAAGCCCTTGACAATGTCCTTTATTAAACAGGCAATGCTGCCTATGGTGGAGGATGAGCAAATTCTCTTCTAATCACCACAAAAGGAGAAAATGCCAGCTCATGAAAGAGCAAACAGTGGAGAAATGGAGGAGCTGGGATAGGATGGGGGGAGTCTCATGGGTTTGTGGATTTAAAAAGACAGTGTGAGCTAACCTCCTACTTTTGCCTCCATAGCAATAGCTGCTCCTGGGTGTAAATACAATTCTTTTCTCCCAGGGAAGCACAGTTGTAGAGGAAAAAGTAGCTGGAAATGTATTTTAGTGACAGTAGTCAGAGTGGTACCAGGCAGGGTGCTTTGCGTTTTCAGGTCAGTGGAGGGAGGGCGTTAGGTGCTCACCAGGTCTGGGTGGTTATGCAGGCGCACTGCATCAGACACCAGGTTTGCTCCCCCTCCACAGCTTTCTCTGTAGGTTCTTCCCACCCCACTGACTTTCGTGTTTTGCTTAAACCTTAGAAACTTGAGTATTTGTCAAGGTTAGAGAACCACAGAAAAAGTAGTAGGTATCAAGTTAGGATGCAAGTATGAGAACAAATCCCATGGCATCTTCTGTGATCCAACCCATCGACCCCAGAGGCATCCACGCCCCGAGTCCCTTGTCCCCTCCATGTCCCCCTGATGACATCTTCATGACATGACTTCTTGCCGCACTTGCCATCCCATTACTTCCATTCTGACTCCCTTCCTAGTTTGGGGGAGGGGGTGACCCCTGAACCATTCCAATGGAAGATCTATTAGCTCCAGCTTCCCTATTCCAAATAAACGGGGCAACAGCTCAGGCCAGCACATCTAGTCTAAGGAGTGCCATGAGGCCAGGAGAAGCACGCTTCCTGCAGCAATGAGGAGGCAAGCTGGGCCAGGGCTTTGGCTCTGCCACTGCACAAAGCAGCTCACCTGAAGCGATTCCCTTTGCTGGCCTCTGTGTGTATTTGCAAAAGGTGGCTTTAAAGCTGTAGTCATCTTGGGTTTCCACCTCTGACATCAGCAAAGGCCCTCCCTGGCCTCCCCCTGCCTCCCTGCCTCCTTGCCTCTAGGCTGAGGACCATTTTCCTGGGGGGACATGATCATGCTCTGTGCCCAGCCTGCCTTGGGCTCCTCCATTTCCCTCTTTTGCCTCCCAACCGACATCTTCATGTCCCTGAGGACCCACCTCGATCTTTAAAGCCTGGTCAGCCTTGAGGTTCAGCTCAGATCTCTCCCTCTCAGGAAGTCTCTCCTGACCGGCCTGGCCCTGGGGGCCTTCATCATTTATGGCCAGTGCCCCTTGGCACCCGGTACCCACTGCCTTGTGTAGACTGCAGTGGTGAGGCACATAAGTTTTGGAGCTAGATTCCTTGGGTTCCAATCCTGCCTTGACCATTTACTAGCTTTTTGCAACCCAGGGGAGGTTACTCTGTTCCCTCTGTGTCCCCCATGTAGACCAGGAGGGCTAGTAGTGCCATTTCTGAGGGTTACAATGAGGACCCAATGAGGCAATGTGCTGGGGGCCTAGAACAATGCCTGCTTGTGGTAAACACTCAATAAATACCCAGTTTCTTCTTCTGCCTGCTCCCGGACTGGCTAGAAGTTCTTTAAGGGCAAAGGACCCTATCTCAGTCTTCTTTCTGTGCCCCAGGACACCTAAAAAAAAATAAAATGTCCTAAAAGCCCATGTAATAGTAATTTATAAGATTTGGAGTCTTTCCTGTATCCCTGGGCCTTGGGATAGAGAAGGGAATTCAGTATTACATCATGGGTAGGGGACAGAGCCAGAGAGAATGACCCCCCTATACACCGCCCCTCCCCCACACACTCAGGGGTGTGTCTGCCTGAGGGAGCAGAATTCCCAACAAAGCCCAGGCATGGACAGCCATCTAGTACTTAAGTGCAGCCCACAGATTAGCCCGTCTCTAGCTCCTCCTGTCAAGCATCCCTTTCTGCATGTGACCCACTGAGGCAACATCCATTCTCTTTTCACAGCAGGTTTCCCTCCTCGTCCCATTCTCAGGACTCTGCCCTGACACGCTGACCGGCAGAGGTGACACCGTATTCCTTCTTGGCTGGAATATCATCTTCAGCCTTTCTCTCCCCGATGTGGCCTGCAGTAATGGGTTCCTGCTCTGCAGAGCCTGGGCCTCCGGACATGAGGCCCTTCGCAGGACCCCAGGAAATGCCAGGCAAGTCCTTAAGCTGCTGGTGCTACTCCTTCACCTGATGGTGGAGACCCGGCACCTCCCAAACAGTCTCCACTTGCTGGTCGAGTCGGTACTGGGTGTGGGGCAGGCTCTTCCCTTCTGGGAGTGGCTGTTCCATGCAGATTACACAGCAGGACCAGTGGCCCGTCAGCCCTGCAGGATTATCACTGGCTGCAGGAATGGGGACCACTGCCCCAGCCTCAGCCCTGACGAGGGCCATGTCTTGTCCTCACGGGGCAGAGGGGCATGGTGCCTTGTTCTGGGCGCTTGGAGGCCATGTGGGATGAAAGCTCATGCCTGTGTTCCCAGGCCAGGGCTGGGGTATCAGGGCATCTATCACACCCTCTCCAGTCTCATCTTGTCCCTGTTCCCCTAGGGCTACTTTATTGTAAATCCCTTTGGGGACCCACTGAAAGTAATTTATCCTCAAGTGTCAGGCTTGTCTGTAGGGAATCCTGCTGCTCCTGGGCTGCCTACCACTCTGGACTGCCAGCAGACACACAGGAGAGCTGGGGGCATGTGCTGTCCCAAGAACCTTCCATGCGGGGCCCGCTGCATTCCCAGCCGGGACCTATTGTTCGGCATCTAACTCGGAGAGCACTGATTCTCACACTAGTGCTCCCTGGGATACATGTGAGGTGGAGACAAAGAAATCCACTTCTTTCACATCCACCCACTGTGCTAACACCCTAAAACTACGGCTCATGGATCTAACAGCTGAGCACAACTGCTTCAGGGGGATTCCTGTTGGGGCTCATGGTCCTCTACTCAGAACATTCTCGGCAGCTCTGACAGGCCATCCACCAGGCTCTTCTCTGGCAGCAGCTTCCTAAATGGACTCAGACTGCTGTCTAGTTTAATTTGGTTGTTTGTTACAAAGTGTTACAAATCTCCCCTAAAATGCCCCAGCATATAAAGACCACTCCACACACACGAGCAAGTAACACGTGTAGCCAGATGAGGTGATTGTGGAATTGCTGATTGCTCTCCCTCTCTCCCTCCCCACCACACACACACACCGAATCCACTGCATTTACCAACATATTTAGTACCAAACAAACCTCCCCTGTCTGATTTAAACCTTACTCTCCATGATCAAGCATCCCCTCCTATTCCCCCCAAAATGAACATGAACAGCCACCCAAAAATAGTCATAAATAACGTGCCGGGCGGGCCAAGAACTCCCAGAAGAAAAGGACTTTTCCAGCTTACCTGCGTGGGTCATGAACTTCCACAGAAAACTTCTTTTCTCTGAAATACAGGTTTTCCAACTGTCTCCATTGGAATATCTGGGCAGAAAACAATGCAGTGAAGTTCAGGAGTGGCTGGTTCCCAGCAGCAATCCTCTCCTCGCTGCTGAACTTCTACAGCTGGCAGCTCCCTTATCAAAGCAGAGACCGTGCAGTTGTTTGCGCCACCGCCTCCGCCTCTCTGCCTTTTGCTACACACACACACACACACACACACACACACACACACACACACACACACGCGCACGCACGCACGCACGCACGCACACGCGCACTCTCCAGTACACACACACACAAGTTGCTCCCCTCTGCTCTGCCTTTGTTGGATTCTCCAAGACAGTTCGCAGCTCGGCAGACTTTTCCCTCCAAGGAGAGGGGGCGGGTGGGGGAACTGAGGGCGGGCTGGGGAGGGGCAGGCGCGGGGCCCTCAGAGGGTGGCAGTAGCCATCTGCGGGAGGGCTGAATGGAGCTGCCTCCCTCCAGTGCTGAAATGGGAAGGCGGTCAGATTCCCAGCCTCCCATCGGGACTCTGCTTCCTGCCCACGAATGTGTAAGAGCCTGCCTCGCCCTGGTGCTTCGCTGGGGAGCTTTCCTGCGAAGGGCAGGGGCTGCTGCGACTTTGTTTCTGTGTAGGCAACTCAAGATAACAACCTGAACCTGTCAAGCTCATATTTCCTGCTGCGGGCACAAAGAAAATCAAGAGTCCTGCTTCCATCAGGGAGAGAGAGAGGTAGAAGTGAGGCAGTTCTGAAAAGTGGGACGTAAGAGGGGCCTCCTCTGCCCCAGTGGGCATTTCTCCCTAACTAAAAGCTGACTGCGATGTTTGGGAGTGATTAGGGCTCCAGTGAGGCTCTGGAGTTCCTTTCATTCAATGAAAGTTACTTAACCTTCTGGGAAACATCAGAAGAGGTTGAAGTGATGCACACGGTATCTACATATATATGTACTTATACACTTTTTGCATTTATATTTATATTTGATGCATACCGCAGCCCCTTCTGTATACTTAGAATTTGAGTTGATTTTGCCCACAGAAGGGTAATGCAGGATCCTGTTCTTACTCCTCCTGGAGTGGCTGACTTCTCCCTGGGGCCTCCCTTTCTTTGCCCTCAGAACTAGGCACATGCTTTTCAGGGTCTCATCCTAGGCCCAGAGTTCTCTCCTCTGGGGCTCCTGCCCTCTGACTTGCTCATGCTTTCTGTGACAGCAGTTTCCCTGTGCCCCATCAGCTGTGCCCTCCCAGGCCCAGACACTGCATCAGGGCTTGGCCAGAGGACACCACCTGTGTGTTGCCAGAGCAGCAGCATCCTTGTCTCTTCACAATCTGCTCTGTGGAATTTTATGCTGACTTTGTTTGCATAGCAGGGAGGAGGACGTCTCTTCCCTATTAAAAAGTTCCCCCTTTGCCCACCACCCAGTCACTTCACTCTGAAGCCCAAGGGAAACTGCTTCTCTTTCTTTTTTAGGGTCAGTTCCATGTGAATGGGGAGGCATTTCGAGGACAGCAAGTGGCTCAAAGCCCTACACTGGCTCAGATAGTTTTGGGTCTGGTCACAGATGAAACACGGAATTGAGTCTGTCACTCAAGTCAGAGGTGTGAGTCTCATATTCCCATCTGCTGCTCTGCTACATTGAATCCCTCCACTGAAGACCCAGAGCTCCTCTCTGGCCCTCCCACTCTGCCGTTGTTATGTATTTAGAGATATTCCACCTGAACTTAACCAAAGACAGAAAAGCACCAGAACTAAAAGATCCCTAGATGGACCTCAGAACCTGGAGGTGACGCAAGGAGCAGAGTGACCAAGCACACACAATCTGGAGTTCGGCTGCACCTGTTTGAATCCAGGCTCCCCTACACCTGTGTTTTCTGAACTCAGGAGTGGCAGCATTTCCTTTAGCCTCAGTTTTCCCATCTGTAAACTGGCCATAATGCCCCACTAAGGTGGAAGCAACAGATCCTGAGCAGCTATCAGCACGAACTGAATACTCAATGAACTTAAGTCTCATTGTGATTCCTAATTGTTCTTCCTTGTCCCAAATCCTGGCAAAGAAAAAGAGTAACTCCAGAACAACCAAAATTATTATTTTCTTACATTTCCTAACTCAAGCCCTGATACTAGGGTTTAAGAAAATTTGATGATTTGTGTGTAGGAAATCTTTAAGGAAGTGTACAGAATTATTCCCTGATCCCTGTTTCTTCCCTTTCCTCCAAAGAAAGGGGGGATGGTAGCTGGCTATTTCCTGAGGGGACCCATCCCTTTGTGGCTCCTGCTGTGGCCAGGACAGCCCAACGGGTGTGTGACTTGAGGGCCCTGAGCTCAGAAGGGCATAGTTTCATGTTCTGCTCTCTCCACCTTGAAATTCTCAAGAAGTTTTGATCAGGAAGTCCTGCATCTCTAGTTTGCCCTGGACCCTGTATATTACATCACAGGCCCTGGTCTTGGGTCGTGGCTGGCACTCACTTGGGTAAGGTGGCCACTCCGTGTCTGTCAGGCAGATCTCCAGGGCCTTTCTCCTCTTGCTAAGCAGGAAAGAAGGTAACCCTGGGGTGGGTGTGCCTGTAGACCCCTCCCCTGGCCCTCCTTTTGAAGCTGCCTCCCCGCCTAGTGAAGAACCCAGAGTAAAATGTCCAGGGGGGTTGCTTCCCTGGCCAAGTCCTCCCTGCCCACTCCTTGCAAAACAGAATGTGACCCAAGCTTCCGCTGAAACGCTCCTGAAGTTGCTGGTGTGCAAAGCCTCATGGCTGCCCAGGGACCCAAACAAAACCTTCCATGGCTCCTCAGTCCTCCGCTGCCCAGACTCCTGCTCTGGCACTGCAGCCTGGCTGTGGGGCTTCCCGCAGCTCCCTGGGATGATGTACCATCATAGGTATTTTCCAACCGGGCAGAGCAGCAGCTTTCCCTCAAGTCTCCTCCCTGGGGTAAACAGGGTGCTGCTTTGGGAGCAGCCCCTGATCATCTATGCCGCTTCAGGAGAACTCGGTGCAGCCGTCATACCCTGGCACCCGTGAACGGCGTCACCGTGCTGCGCAACTCCATGCGAAGGCTCATGGGACATACTCATGGCTGTGGTGACTGGGCTAGTTCTCTTAGGATTCTGCAGAACTCCCACGGCCAAGTATGCCCAAAGGAGCTAATGGAAGGCTAAAATACATGGGTCAATCAATAATCAACAGATTTATTAACGACTATTAAATCAAGGCCTTACTAATGCACTTCTGAGCACCTTTAAAAAGCTCTGCAAATGTCTCTTTGATGTTTCAGCACCCTCCAAGAAGACTGAGTGGGAAATTTTCTTCTCGGGGACAACAAGGCCCAGAGAAAGGAGGGAGAACTGCCTCAGGCCACACAGTCGGTCAGTGAAGGAACCAGAAACAGGAGTCAAGGGCACCCAGCCCATACTCTAAGTGCCTTTCCACATGAGTCTACCAATTAGTGGGAACAGCTCTTACTCACTAATGGCTGGTTAACTTTATGAGTAGAAAGAGTTTTACAAATGAGCAACAATGTGACTGTAAGTAGGAAGTACAGAACCAAATCTCTTCAGTCCTGTTCCATGGCTTTTCTTGCCTTTTAAGTGTAAATGATAACAAGTACTACTTTTTCTTTCCAGAGACCTGATTTCTCTGGTTTTCTACCCAGTGATGCCTTAGCAGTCAGGAATTTTCACCAAGGACTAACAAACAACAAGAATCATGATTGAGTACAGACTTAGTAATTCGGGCTTGCCCTGAAAACATTTAGAGAATCTGTCCAGAAGTAGTTGCGCTGAGACAGTGTCTGTCACCTCCTTTGGGACCATGGCTGGTACTAGGTGCGGATTCACAGTTTCTGACCTAGATTTGTGACTCCTCTCCTTCCCCGTTCTGGGCCTCAAAATCATAATGTATAAACCAGGAGATGGGAAACGTGCATCTGCAGAGGGCAAACAAGCAGTCAATAAATACCACCCGTGAGCCCTGAATGCCACTGGCTGCAAGACATACACTAATGAGCAGGACCCAGTTGCTGGGTCCTATGAGCCTGTCTGCTGGACTCCACACCCTGTGTGCCACTCAGTCGGGGCAGACAGGCCTAGTGCCCCGCCCTGATCTGAGTGGGTGGGGGCACAGCAGGGACAGGGAGCGGCCCCGACTACTTGAGACTCCCTCTCCAGGAGTGTTACTGAGAGCCGGGCCAGCTCATGGCATGGTCGGTGAGCTCCCGGAATGATGCGGAAATAAAGGCTTGAGAGGAAGCTTGCTCTGGTGGCTCTGATTCTTGACCAGGACTTCAGGGAGCCTTGTATCCTCCTGTCCTGAGGCTGAGTCACCAAGCCTCTTGATGACCTCTGAGTAACTTCCTGCTTCTTTTAGAGGGGCCTTTGTACAGAATCCCAGCAGTCGTCTGCTTGAGTACCTCCTGCTGCAGACAAAGTCAGCCCAGCAGAGTGAGGTTAAGGGACTGGCAGGGGTTAAATAAGTAACTGACAAAGGGACCCACTTTTGAGACTTCAGTTCTGGACTCTTTCTAAAACACCAGGAAGATCCTATGATGACTGAGAACAGTTGTTTCAAACAATCACTTCAGAGGCTCTTGGCAGTCTACTATAAATGTTGCTGCATGCTTTCCAAACACCAGCGAGAAGTTCTCATAGAAGAATTAGACTCATGGCCAGGAATGATCTCCCAGCTCGGAATGAAACATACAAACTAAATAAACTCACTTATTTCATTTCTGCTTGCTTTCTAGAAGCATAGCTGTCACTCACAAATCTCTAGGTGTATTGATACCTCCAGCAAATAAAGAAATGAGTTGCCACACATCTTGAGGGCTACTGGACAAAAGGAGTCACTGACACCGAACTGAAGGAGTTTAATAAAATGGGAGCACACCACAGACAACGCCAAGCCTGTGTACGCAGAGAATTCTATCAGGTGTGCTTCGATGAGGTTCTGCCATTATAGGAGACCAATTGTAGGAAATAGAGTCAGTTCTGTTTTAAGTGGGCTGACACCACATGTATCAGTTGCATAGGCATTCAATATAGATCTCTTTAACCTGAAAAAACAGAGAGGCAAAGTCCTGGGATTTAGGCAATATCTACCTCCTATTCCCTTTCCAACCTTTCAAGTGGTGGGTGTCTACTTTATACCAATCAATGCTAATAGCAAGGAGGAAGGGCTCAATGCCTAATGCATGTTTACATTTGTAAGGAGCTTATAATCTGGTTGGGAAGATGAGACATACACCAAGTAGACTATATTCATGATGTAGTAATTAACTTCATGATGGTGTTTACAATCACCCTCAGTTTCTGCGTCAGGCTTTTAAAAAGCTATAGAGGCACCACACCACATCATTACAGTATGTTTCATGCTGCTGTCTCAGATAATCAAATTCATGGTTACTGCTCATTTACCATCATTTGGGTTCATCATTTTTAGGGGCGAGAACTGTGGCTTGGAAGTCCAGAGGCCTTACTGGATTTGTATCTACATCCCACCTCCTTTTCTACACCTCATCTCCTTCTGTGTGTGTGTGTGTGTGTGTGTGTGTGTGTGTGTGTGTGTGTGTGTGTGTGTGTGTGTGTGTGTGTGTGCGCGCGCGCGCGAGTGTGTGCAGCAGGCATTCCTACATCCTATGAATGGGCTGGAGGTCAGCCTTGCAAATACAAGGAATGTTATACTACCCCTCTATGGAATTTAAAATTAAAGTAACTTATTTTAAACATATCCAACTTACAGGAGACAACATAGAATAGTACTGATTAAAAGCATGATTTTCAAAGCCATACTGTCTCCCACCTCCTGGCTGTGTACCCTGACAGTGTAATTTGTGTCTTAGGCTTCTCATCTTTGAAATCCTACTACTAATAACAATGTCTTTTCATGGGGTTGCTGTAGTAATGAATACGTATGACGTGCTTAAAATGATGCCCATGACATAGTTAGCACTCAATAAATACTAGCTATATATTTTCTCCCCTTCATCATTTATAAGGCAGTATTATTCTACATGTAAAAAATAAAGTTCTGAATATGCTTTGTACATGTATCAGCTCAAAGTACAGGTTACATAATATTTTTAAAAAGAATGCTAATATGGTGCAATGAGTGCTTAAAAAATGTTTTCTGTTAACTCAATTTTTCACATTGCAAGCTGAATCCTAACCCTGGTTCTTGTTCATTCCATGAGTTCTCTTCTCTTTGGGCTTGTTTCTAATTCTTATCCAGCCAATTCCTGGGTCCGCTGCTATTTTGACCAGAGTCAGTTATAATCATTTTCCTGCTATGTCTTCTAATCTTAAAACATTCACCCAGAGAAGAAAATATCCTACTGTAGTATGGCTCAATATTATACAGAATGGGCTATACTGGGTACCCAATCAGGCCCTCCAAAACAGACTATGATTAGCTCACACAGTGAGTATATGTTCTTCGTTACCTGCTGAGAGGGCCCCCTGCCCCCTGGCATCTGTTTCCTTCTGAGAGGGTCACATACCCAGCAAAGTAAACAATGGCTAATTTTTCTTTGCAGCCAGACCTAATGGAATCAAGATGTTCCCCCGATCAGTTGCCTACTCCTCATTGTCAGACTGCATGGCTCTAAATTGAGTTGGTTAATTCAGTGACAGATGCCCAGAGCATCAAGTCTTGACCCTTTAATGGATGGTCTCTTTTTAACCCATCAAAAACCTTTTAGCTTCCTTTAGCTTAAGAATCATTACTAGGGGAAGAAAGAAAGAGAGAGAGAGAGAGAGGGAGAGAGAGAGTGTGCCAACAACTACTTAACAGGCCTATAGAGAAAGAGGTCATTTTATTTTTCTCTATTGGACTCAATTTCCTTTTATTTTTTCCCTAGAGGGCCTCTCTCTATTGTTTTGTGTACTTCGCTTTTCTTGCAGAAAGACCTTACCTTACAGCTTTGGCAAATGTACAGCTTTAAAGAGAAGCTGAAAGTGGTTTTCCTTTCTTATCCTCGGCCTCCTGATGGAATTCATTCTCTCCTCAGAGTGTGCCTCTGGGGAGTGTATGAGGGTTGGTGTTTGAATGGAGAAGCAGGCCAGTGATTCACAGCATCTGGGTTTAGCTTTGGTTTTTCCAGCAATGAGTACTGTAGCCCAAACTCTCTGTGCTCCAGGATTTCCTTTAAAAAACTTCAAGGCTAATCATACCTGCTGTGATTTATCAGTGGGATGCTTCCAAGAAGGAATTAGTCTGAGTATTTGGTACATGGGGGGAAGCTATGACGGGCCATTTCACCTCCCATGGTAAAGACTTAGCTCTTTTTGGATTGCTGTAATCATTCTTTTGACTACTTTGGAGAAAACTTGTACTTTTCTACTTTTTTGTGGGGGGAGCAGCAGTTCAGCAGTTCTCTTATGCCTGGTGGCTGCGTCCAAAGTGGTGTCATAGTAAGAACCCATTTCCCCGGTGGAGGTCCTCTGACTCCATGCAAGACGAGAGGATGAAGAATGGGTTGGACCAGTGCTATATGGAAATAAAGGTATCTGCTCACAACTAAAGTCCTGTGTAACCAAGCTGCAAAGGAACAGATGAAGTGACAATAATCTACCCTCATGACCCCTGTGTGTTAGTAAGAACATTAGCAAGCCTGCAAGGGCTCTTTGGGAATAATTTAAGATCATCTTGTGTGCGCTTCAAAATACTTAGTGCTGTAAGAGTTGGCTCTTCCTGCTGGGGAAGGTCTGAGGTCTTGCAGCCCCTCGGTTTCTGCTGCAGGAGGAGGAGGCAAAGCGCCGGCTGGAGAGTCGCTTGGAGTGCGAAGGCTGAGCGGCAATGGCCCAGGGGCTGCAGCCGAGAGCACTGTGGTTTTGCTGGCTGCTCTGCGAAGGGGACTGCAACCGAGGCAGGGGGCCCGGGGGCTGCCCTGCTACAGCCCTGACTTTCTGCTGGAGGGTCCAACCCCTCAGCTGGGCTGGAGATGTGGAGGGCCCGGGGCTGAGTCCCACTCTGCAGCTGCGTCCTGGCTGACTCTGGAGATTTCTCCCTTTGGATCCTCTTGCTGGAGCAATTGTTTCTGCTCCATAATTTTTCTTTCCCAGAAATAAGACAGATGAGGGGATGCTTCCTAGATGTGACAACTTTCACTCTGAAATTTCTGTCTTGTCAGGAGACTGGTCTTATTTAAAAACTCTGCTTCCTCCTTTTTTTCCCCTATAGGAATTCTGAAGTGGGAAGATCAATTTGGGGAACTGCGAATTTGGTGGAATTGTTGAGAAGAGAGGAGGAAATCTATACCTCTGCTCAGCAGCCTGCCCTAAAATACTTTCTTTTCACCAGCACTGTCCCCAACTCCCAAACTTCCCAGCCCCGATGTGGGTGAGTTCTCCCAGATACTCATATAAGCCCTCCTGCCAAAGGACCTTCTGTCATTCTGGGTTGCGATTATCTTTACTCAAATGTTTTCTCTACCAGGCTCCGTGAAGGTATTTTCCTGGCACGTAGTACAATGCCTGGGGCATACTGGGCACTCAGATATTGTTGAGTGAATGGATGAAGAGCTTTATGAGGCAGGTATCATGGCAACTAAAGTTCAGAGGGGTTAAGTCACACAGATAATAAACGGTGGGAACTAGTATTTAAACCTGTGTCTGTCTGCTCAAAACTCAGGCAACTTACATGATCTGAGCAACCACCAGTGGTTGAACCTAGACAGCTAGTAAGAACACATCTCTAAACTGCAAGGGATATGGCGACAGAGACGTGGCAGTTAGGGCCAGCCCAAGAGCCACAACCCAGGAACCACAGCCCTTCCTCCTTCTGGTAGCTCTGCCTGAACTCAACTCTCCTCCAAAGTGAATGGGGGATGTTTCTAGCTTCCACAAGCTTGTGGGCTCAAGCCAGAATCCTAGTCCTGACCTGGAGGGACTTCTCACAACTCATTCTGCCCAGGAACTGCCTTAGTTGGCTTGAGACTCTTTGTTAGGCAGGACCTGGGGCAGGCTGGATCCTCCTGGCAGAACCTCTACTTCAGCCCATCAGAGCTTGGAGGGGATTCTCACGACACTGTTCTGGCTGTGGTAGGAGATGGTTAAACAGGTTCACACTTCCAGGAAAGTCAGTTCAGCCCGGGTTTCCCCCTTTGAATCATGCTCATTAAAAAAAAAAAAAAAAAAAAAAAAAATTCACAGAGCTCCCTAAGTTTCACATGGCTCAGCAGAAACAAGCTGTTAAGGTCTCCCAAGACAAAGAGGTTATTGGTGTCAATAAGCAGGGTTTCCCAGCCTAACATTTCCTGCCTCTAAAGAAAAGGCATCCAGATTGATCTGTATCGTTAGACGGTATGCAGTACTACAGCAATTCACTCTTGATGTCTAATTACTACTAGCAGTTTAGGTGCTTTTGGTCCAAGAGACAAAAAAATAAAATCAACGGAGTCCAGATGGAAGTCACTTTTTATGTTTTTTCATTTTCCCATCAACAAATCTAAGCTGTAAAAAGCTCTGGTACCTTCCTCTTCCCTTCCTCTCACTTATAAATGTCTCACTCTTATGTGGAACTCCCACACCTGTGTGTACAGGAGCTATCCTATTTATCCTTAGGTCCTTGAGGCCATAGCGCACATCCACAGGGAGACGTTCTCAACATGGGTGGTGGGGCACAACGAACTATTAGATGTTCTGCTCTGCTTTTATCCATCTAACCACTACTACTAAGTGTCTACCATGTGTCAGGCAGGGTGTTAGGCAGTAGGCATACAGCAGTTAAAAAAAAAAAACCCAGCAATTCTCTGTACATGTTTGTGAGAGAAGATGTAGGCAAATAAATAAAATTACAAAGCAAGGAAGTCAGGGGATAGTAGGTTCCCAGGACAACCAGAAAGGAGGACTGGACAAGGGTTGTCACTGTTAATAAGGTGGTCAGGGAAGGTTTCACTGAAGCCACAGTTGAGTCAGTATCAGAAGGAAGCAGGGGGCAAAGCCATACACCCACGTGAGGGAATATGGCAAGTGCACAGACCCAGGGCACTGAGTGTGTGTTTGCTATGCTAATGCTGAAGGAAACAGCCAAGGAAGGACTATTACTCAGCCGTAAAAAGGAGCACAGCACTGATCAATGCTGCAGCATGATGAACTCTGAAAATGCAGTATCCTATGTGAAGGAGCCAGGCACAAAGGCCACAGATTCTGTGATGCCATTTGTAAGAAATGTCAGGAATACACAAGTCTGTAGAGACAGAAAGGTAAGTTCATGAATGCCTAGAGCTTGGGGAGAAGAGGGGAACGACCAGGAGCTCCCTTGAGGGTTTTCCACCATCTTGCCTAGTAAATCCTAGTCTACATTCATTATGAATCACAAGATACTCTTTGATTAAAATGCAATAAAACTAATTACTTAAGAGGAGCTGGTAGTCTAGGATAAAAGCCCCCTAATCCCCAGACACCGCTTCTCACAAGAAAGGCCCTCCCACCCCCCGCCTTGCTGGGTGGCTCTCCTACCAGGGGCCTCCTCTGGGCTCTGCTGTGGTGTTCTCTGCAGGTGACAACTGGCCTCCTCCAGCCTGGCCACCCTGGGCTGTTCTCTGCACTGCTGTGTGACCCTGCAGTCTTTCAGAGTCAGCTGGCAAGAAACCTGGCCAGTGCCCAGTTTATATGGTTCATCAAAGCCAACAGCTGTGAGCACAAAATCAACGATGTATGTAAAGATGCACACGCGTGCAGACACGCAGAGCAGATTCGCTCAGCTGCGCCTCCTAGTGCTCATTACAGGTTGGGCTGGGTTTTGGCTTTGTCAGACAGGAGGCCTGGAGACACTGGCATCCAGAACGCCTCTGGCTCTTTGCCCTCTGGAAAGAAGGCGGGAATAGGAACACTCACAGTGAGGCAGAGCCTGTTTGGGGGCATGAGGGTAGAATTTCAGTTTTGCATGATGAAAAACTTCTGGACTTTGGTAGCTCAACAGTGTCAATATATCTAATACCAGTGGATACTTAAATGTGGTTTTGATGGTATATTTTATGTGTTTTATCACAATTAAAAATTAAAAAAAAAAAGAAAAACCATATGGTTTGGGTAA
The DNA here is from genome assembly GCF_030020395.1 of Manis pentadactyla. Classification (NCBI taxonomy): domain Eukaryota; kingdom Metazoa; phylum Chordata; class Mammalia; order Pholidota; family Manidae; genus Manis; species Manis pentadactyla. Next base: position 101,087,366 of record NC_080021.1, read on the forward strand.
CTCTAAGGTCCTCACCCTCACTGGGTATAAGTTGTTTGGGAAGGAAGAAACGGAGGGAGATTTGAGAGAGAGATGTTGGGAGCTCCCCCTACCCAGCGGGGAAGGTGGAAGATCCTCCCGCAAATTTAGTAAGAGAGGGGCTCACAAGGACCCCTTGGAGAGCTTGAGGGGGGTCTCTGAGGTTTAAGAACACCTAAAACTGTTGCCTGGCTTCTACTCAAGAATGTGATGGAGGAGAAGTGGGCTGGCTAGCTACTGTCAGGTGAGCCGGAGAAGCGGACCCCAGCTGGGCACAGCTGACTTTCAGTTAAATTTGAAGCTCTGGTTGTTATAAAGGACTGGACACTGATCTCTTAAAGAGAATTAATTTTGCTACTTAAAGTGACCATGTGACTGTAATACTTGGGAGTGATGGAAGACAGCCACAGGACCCATGCTTTTGTCCAGGGAAGAAGACATTTGAAAGGACAGTGTGAGATAAAAGAAATGTGCCTTTTGAGTCCCAGGGGGCCAGTGCTCCCTTTAGATGAGCAAAGTCTTTGGTTTTAAGTCACAGAAACCCAATTGGTTCCTAAATTACTACTGGCTCATGCTTCCTTTTGGAGCAGGAGGGGTACTGGATGTTTGTGGATAAAATGAGAGTTCCTGTGGCCAGGATTCTCACCTGGCCCTGGTTGACTAGCTCCACTGCACACCTGTGGGCAATACATGGCTGTTGACTCTATAAAAAGAGCTCCACCCAGTGCTCTGGACACAACACGGTGGCATAGCTGCAAGGCTGCAGGAGAGCAGAGCAGAGGCTGGAGTGGTGGCAGTGCCAAGGATAGAGGCCCAGAGGATGGTTGTGCGGGACAACTGTGCAGAGAGGCCCAGAGGACATCTGTGTGGAGAGAGGGGCCCAGAGGACGGCTGTGTGGACAGAGGGGCCCAGAGGCAGATACCAGCTTGCTGCATGCAGACTCGCTCTGAATAAACGGGATTTTAGTGACTGACCTGTCACCTGGAAATAAAGTTGGGTATAACCCTTTCACCCTAAGAATGTTTTGCTGTCAATTTCTTTAGTCACATTGAATCCATGGCGAACTTGCCCAGGGCTGAACCCCATTGGCAAGACAGTGTTCTTCTGTAGGGGTCTGGGGTCCAGCAATAGTGTTGGATTGTGATTTGCTTTTTCAAGTTGCATCCAAGGTCGGTGGGGCTTCCTGAGCAGTGGGGATCTGCTTTGGAGTTAGTCAGACGTCATCAGTCTCAAGGGGGTGCTGGCCTGTCTGTCAGGGAGTTTTTTAGCATGTTAAAAATATCTAGTGTTGTGCCTGACCCTTGCTCTCCATACAGTCAATGTGGTTGTTTATACAGCCTCCCCAGTGCTGTCACACGTGCCTGCTGTGTCAGGACAAGAAGTCCGAGACCAGTGGGAAGCAGCTGCGCCCTGGGAGACCTCACACCCACCAGAGGCACGGACACACCAGCGAGGGGAGGCACCTGCTCCTGGTCAGCCCATCAGATGTAGCCTGGGCTTTGGCTAAACCAGACAGCAGAGACAGAAAACAAAAGGGGTTTACCTACTTAGAACCTGGCATTTTCTCCCTGCACCGCTTTCTTCCAGGGAAGCACAGCTTCCCATTCCACCTTCGTGAATCACTCCTTTCAGGCCCTACAGTGAGCTTGCCCCATGCCCCTCCATTCCTCTCACCTGCGTCCAGTTTCACATTCTCTCAACGTTAAGATTCCTGATCATCTATGTCAATACACTGCATTGTTGATGTGGAAGCAAGGGTCCAGCGAAGTGACTCGTCCTGCAGAACTAGAGCGAGGACTGAGTGCCTGGACTGCCGGGCCAGGTATCTTGCCCCTGTTAATACCAGCAGGAGGTGGGGGCAGGAATGTGGCCCCCAAAGGGTTATGCCAGGCCTGGAGATTCACTGCTGCAACTGGGACCACAGGGACTGTGGGGGTGGGAATCGTCAGAGCACAATGCACCCTCCCCCAAGAGGTACCTCCAAGCATGTCAACCCAGGAGAGATCTGGACTCGCCTCGCCTAAAGGGATAATTGCATTGCCCTCTTCCTGTTCCTCTGCAGGGAAATCACTCTCACATTATGGTTTCTCTCTGAAGATTATCCACCTGGAGGATGAAATGCTTTTATTTTCTGCTCATAGATATCATCACCAAAAGTGACAGTCTGATACCAGTATGAGTATTATGGGGACAATTTCAACAATAATACAAGATATGAGATGGAGGTCCAGCTTACTCAGGGCTGGGCTCCAGAATAGCCCCCAGAGGAACCATGTGGGAACGGAGGAATCCTGAGTTCCCAGATCCAATGACCAAGAGAAAAATGAACTCTCCTAACAAAGGGATGTTGTTTGCTCTTCGTAGCAATCTTGCCTCTTGTGTTCAGTATAAGAGAGACTGGAATGATATTTGCTGTCAAGGGCACCAGCACTTTTATCTTGGACAACAGGAAATGCTTTGAAATATAAACATATTCAAGGTGGAGAAAATTAGATTATTTCTCATGTTTTACAGTCTCTGTTTAACAGACATAAAAAGAGAGGCGCAGAGAGGTTAGGTATGTTATCACAGTTTTTCGAGTATACTGGTAGCAAGTGAGTCAACAGCACCAAAATTCCTCTTTGGTTGAGATTTTAAGATTTGCTTGGGGCTTCTGAATAGATATGAAGGCTGTTGGCTTACAGAACATCATTTTTTAAGGTGTAACTGTTCTAGGAAGGAATTTGATTTTAACTTAGACTGAAATGTCTTCACAACAAAACAAAAAATAGATGGTATAGAAAGTTCCTTGTTCCCTGTCAGCAGAGCAGCAGTCCTGAAAGTTTACAGCCCGTATCCGAATCACCTTGAGGGCTCATGAAAACACAGGTTGCCGAGTTCCATGCTCTGAGTTTCTGAGTCTGTAAGTCTCAGGTGGGGACTTGCGGTTCGCAGGTCTAACAGGGCCCCAGGTGACGTCGTCTGCTGCTGGTCCAGGGGCTGCACCCTAAGAACTGCTAGGCGCTGTTCACCAGCCTCTCCCTCCAAAACTGAAAGGGTATGCTCTCTCCAGGAATTGCCCTCATCTGCAGAGAGCCATTTGCCCAAGGTCACGCCCCTTCCGTACAGGTTACCCGCATCTAATGAAGAAGGCTGGTGTGGGGGATGAGGCTCCGCCCCCAGTTGCAGCCTGGTTTTGCTGGCTCGGCCCAGTTTCAGCGCTCTGCTCAAGGCGTGCCAGGAAGCTCAGCTTCCTTGCCTCTCCCCAGAGCACTTCCCGATACACTTTCTGCATGTGAACCCACCTCAGACTTGGCTTCCCAGGGAGCCGATGTGCAACACGCTCCAAAGTACAGCCACTTAGCTGTCACCTCTGTGCACAGACCGCTGCTGACCACCCCGCCCATTCTTCCTTACTCTGTTTTGCCTTTGTACAATTGAATACTCTGACATAGACACTACAGATTTCCTTGTTATTGTTTGACCATCTTCCCCACTAGACCTTAAGCTCTGAGAAGGCAGGGACCCCTCTCTTTGTTTACTGTGACATCTGCAGGGCCTAAAGCAGGGGCTGGCACACAATAGGTGCATGGTATTTCTCATATGGGGACCATTTCCCTGAAGAGGACTTCCTGTCCAGCACCTCTACTAAAGCTCCATAGCTCTAGCTCAGTGCTTTCAGGTGACTGCAGTTCCGTACAGGAGAGACTGGAGTCTCTCTTCCAAAGACAGAAATTGGCCAAGCCTAATGGTGTTTTGAGGAGAAGATGTTCAGTATTGGTGCTTCGAAAAGGCCAACTCCATTTCCTTGGAATACAAATGTTTTTTTCCTTTATTGGAGAGTTATTTTAAGATGGTAGACTCTGGTACCTCTGTGCTCCTTACCTCCCCATCTCATTATCCCTTGGCAGGCCTGTTCCTCGGCTTTGAGGCAGGTTCCCTTGGTGACCCATGGCCAGGGCCTGTCACCTACAGGCACTGAACCTTTCCAGCTCTGCTCAGCACTGAGTGAGATCTGGGAACTGATAGGGGGCAAGCGGAGGAAGCCCTTTGATCCAACACTGGGCAAGAGCAAAGGCTGCAAAATGCCAAGAATGCTAAATGCATTAAGTGGAGTTTTTCCTCCCTGGAGTGCATAACATGTGGTTTCCAAGGGGAACACAGATACTGGGTGTGAGGGAGGCACCTACCCAGGGCCAGCCAAGGCAGAGGGTTCAGCACTGAAAACGAGTTAAGTGCATCCAAACAGAAGCTAGAAAATAAGTCAGCAGTGAACTTACTGGAGAGCTTATCACACTGAATAATTTAAGCAGGCAAGCTCCGCTGGGAGTCAACTCACAGTCAATGGAATAGTTCCTGTAAATATGATTTTCTCTTGCTGTCTCATCATCTCATACAGTTCAAAAGTCTTTACTAATCTAGGGGAGGTGACAGTAATGCATCAATTCCCTGAGCTAATACCCCCACTTCCGAAATCCTCTTGGGAACCACAGGAAGCTACACTGGCTGCTCAGGGATGGGGGCAGATCATTTACTCTGGTTCCTTCTCCTGACGTCCCAGAGGGGACTCCACAGTGCTCCTAATAGTGCTTCTAAGTGTACATAAAAGCGCCCCTAATTGCATATCAGATAAATAAGTAAATGCTGTCTGCTGGATATGTAAGAAGGACTGGCATTGCCATTCTTCCCCAATGGAGAGATGTCATTGAATATGGGCTGGTGAGTGGGCTGTAGCTATAAATGATGATTTACAGATATTGAACATTCCTTTTAGGGAGGTTTTTGGAGTCATGAGTTTCATGCTATTTGTTTTAATGCTCAGAGTCTCAGACAGAGCCTGTAGATCTTTAACTCTCCGAGAGCCCCCATCAGAAGGCATTTTCTGTTGTAGTGTATAATGGCTCCTGACAATCAAATGGATGGTTTGTCCACAGGTCTGAGGAGTGGGACCTACAGTGGTAGGACAGATAAGACAGCCTACTGCGGCACTGGTGGGAGGAGCCCCCAGCGTGGGGGAGCCTAGTCTTCAATGCCCTTGGTCCTGGTATTCCAGGACAGGGCAGACTGTCCCAGAGACAGGAGCTTTTGGACTTTCTCAGGCTTTGATCTAAGGAATGCAAGGTCCTCCTCTGAAAGAGGGAGACCTTTGTGACAGATTTTGTCCAGCCTTCTATGTATCTCAGCCCCATGGGCCCCTGGTTCTGTGAGTTAGTGAACAATGCCTCTCCAATACATATCATTTAATTTCATTCAAATGTTCTCGGGGAAGAAAGAAGAAGGACTCTTGCTTGCATCTCTGTCCTTGCCTGAAACTGATGAGACAGCCCATCCTCAGCATATCACAAAGCTGGTCACTTGACACAGCAGTGACTGATTCGCTTCTGATGGTTTAGGTCTTTTCGCTTGGCTGTAATGCAAACTAAGAGGAAGCTTCAGGTTTACTGCAAGTGCCTAAATGTTAATCTGACAATGTTTCATTATTCCCTGAAGCCAACAGGACTGAAACTTGTGAAACAAAGGACCTCTTACTTTCGAGACACTCCACTTTTGCACACTGCATACACATGCTATGATGCAATTTCCTAACTATGAGAAAATTGGGCAAAATAATCTAGGTAGCGCAAGATCTTTTTTGACCATTGTGACCCTCTTTCCACTTCTCTCACCATTGCTAAACCAAGACAGTTAGACATGGAGACCCTACCATTTGCATACTAATACTATGTTCACAACTGTGCAGAAACACTATCAAACCATAGCCATGTGAAAGAAGTGAGGCGAGGCGAGCTGTGAGCTGAGAAAACCGACAGGAATGTTCCAAAGTGTTCTACAGTATTTTAGTAGGAACAAGAGTGTGGAAGTGGGGAGGCAAGCAAAGAATGAAGGAGAAAAATAGAAGGATTTATTGAGAGTTAATAGGGGGATTTAATAGCTTATAGAAAATTCTACAACCTACGCCTCCCGTATTTTTGGGGTTCTGCCTGATCTTTTTAAAAGAGCTCATATATGCAAGCAAGGGCCAGTATTCCGGGGTGTGTGGATGTATTGTAGATTACAATTTCTTTAAGTCTTATTTGTGGATTTTTCAGGCTTTTGGGGGAGCAATTCTTCTGCACAGGTAGTTTCAAAATATTTCTGAAGTTGGCCTTGAAATTCTGAACATACACAAAAGCCAAATTGCTGTCTTTGGGTGTCCCCACATGTTTAGCTGTTCCCAACATGTGTGCCCTAAAGGCAAAGGAGCTGTTTTTTTTCCCTGACAAACATCAACAGCTTGCATTCTCGGCTGTGCTTCTACAGGCCAGAACCCATTTTTTTAAAAGGTCCAGGTAGCAGATAGGGGAGTGTGATTAGGAGGGTGCTAAGAAGTTTTCTCTGTTGCACCTGTAAGGTCCCCATGCTTTACTCCATACCTTCCAAAGCCACCAGAGCTTCAGAGTGGGATTAAACAATTTAGGGTAGATTCTGCGACCAGAATGGCAAAGTGCACCTCAACCAGGAACTTGGGACAAGGTATGGCCCTGCCTGTTTCTGGAGCAGCTACTCTTCACTACCCCCACTTTTTTTTTTGGTGGGCCATATGGAAACACCTGAGTGGATTCTTCTCGGAGGTACTGAACTCCCTGGCTGTGTTCATGGTTTGCTGATACATAGCAGAGGATGCCTCTAGGCCCTGCACAGGATAGGCAACGGGCTTACCCTGGCCTCTGCCTCTACTTGAATGTTGGCTCTTAGTTTGTGGTGCCGTGTGACAGAGCTGCCGTAACTGGGCCAGAGTGTCAGGGGGCCTCAGCCTGGGCTCCAGGTGCAGTGTTGCTGCAGAAAGGCCTCCAGGTGCACAGAACTGGGCGCTCCTCCCAGTTTCCTGAGCATTGCTGGGGGCCTGCAGTGGCGGGGCTCTGCCTGGCCTTTGGTCAGGAGGGTGTGGCACCGCCTGGGGGGCCACCCCTCACACGGGGTTGGGGGGGCACCCCAGCTCTTCTGTGCAAAGGCACAGCCAGACAAGCCTGCTGAGCCCAGCTGACCCTCCCGAGCCTGAGCATGGAAAGGAGGCACAGATGGCCGTGGTGGTGGCCCTGAAGTCCAGCCACGCATGGGAATTGACCGCAAGGCTTTCTAGACAGTCAGTGGCTGTTCAGAGCTGTGTCAGAGATGGGGAAGAGTGGAATGGGGGAGACTGGCATCTCTCCATTCAAACACTTTCATGTGAGTTTCTGAGGGAGTAAAGAGAAAACATAAGAGAAAGAAAGCACAGAAAGTTACAAAGGCTGAATGGGTAAGAGGTGGAGGGAAACAGGAATAAAGATACAAGTGTGGAAGAAGTATGTGACCAAGAAAACAGAGGGAAAAATTCTGCAGGGTCCAATTCATGTCTTGCAGCATATAATGGAAACTAGAGGGGTTTCTGAGAGGGCCACAAAACAATATGCCCCAGACAGCCTGCTTCCTCCTGAACTGTTCTTAACGAAGAATCCATCCAGCATTTGTTCAAGATCTTTTTTTTTAGACCTTAACTGACTTACTGATCCATTGAGTGAAAATTCTCTCCAACACTGGGCCACTTTTTTCTATCATTTTATTAAAGAGCTGGCTAAGGGAGTAGGTGAACTGGATAGAACACAATAAGCTCAGATATGTAGTGTGGCTTCCAGTCCCGTTCACGGATAAAGAAGCTTGGAGAGCAATCTGGAATGACATAACAGACCAATATTGCTTTCTCTCTCTGAAAGTGAGTGTGGTTTTGATAGACTTTTAATATGTATTTTAGGGTTTGAACTGCATACTGTCACTCCATTATTCTCTGCCAGAGGATCTGAATGACAGCTCTTGCCCAGAGATATTTTTCCATTATAATTTTTCAATTTGTTCTGGTCTTAAAAATGTGTGTAAATGAAAACAGAGAAAATCCAAGCACTGTGCCCCCTTCAAACGTTCTGTTTTGTGTTTACAATGACTCTGCAGTCCCCTCTCTGCTTCCCTTTCTTTTTGGCACATCACCTTATTTTTTCCAGATTTCTGATCACTTCTAACATACCATAAAATATTTACCAAATTGGCAGGAAGGCTTCTTACTCTTCTGTATTTTCTGCTTCTTTCTGACCTATAATCCCTTCTTTTAGTTTCTCTGGTCCAAGGAAAAAAAAAAAAAACCTTTGGGAAAACCCAGCTTAGCCTTAGGATTCAAGAGCAACGGCCCCTCACCTTCCCTGGTGCGCAGCCTGCCAAGGATATTAAGAAACAGGATAGTCCCTCAAGCCCTTTGCTCATCTGCATGGGGAACGCTAAGCCAGGCTCCTTACCTTAAATAATTATAACAGCTTAGGTTTCCTTAGTGACAGGGAAAAAAAAATATTTATCCAGAGAACTCAGCCTGGATTACTGCAGAGCAATTTGTATACACTCACATTAGCAGGGGGTTGGTGAGCCCAGAGGCCCTTAGGCTGCACGGTATAACATTTTTGCTCAATTCCATCAATCTGAGAGCCATACGTCCAAAAAGGAGAGCACGCTTACCTTCCTTGGCTTCACTTTATCGTGGTAGTCATACTGAAAGATTCCTTTGTAGCTCAGTCCCAGCCACCATGGTATCCCCTGCTTGTCCTAGGACATCAGAAGGAGTATGGGTAAGTAAGGGGCCGGGGAAGATAATACAAACCCAGAGGCGATCTCCTCATTTCTCTGAAGATAAAGGAAAACACAAATTCCTTGCAAAGGATGGTGCCCACCTCTCTGCTTTTTACCTTAACATGTGCCCCATCATCAAAGGGTGCTCAGTTATGTGAGTAGGTGACATGGACAGTGCCCTAGGCTGGGGCCCAGCTCTGTTCCTAACCAGCAGCACAGCCATGGTCCGGCCTCCTTCATGAGTAAGTAGTGAAGGTCCTGTTCCCTGTTCTCCTAAGACTTTAGGTTTCTGATGTTGGGCCCCTCACCCCACAAGGGAAAATCTGAGAGATGCTGAGCATTCTAATAAAACCTTCTAATAAAAGCCTTCTGAGTAGAGAACTGTAATCAACTATCAGAGCTAAAAATGAGCATAGAACTATAGAATGCGACTCCTCTAAAAAACTGTTCTTAAAGATTTTATTGTTTTAGAGCACTTCTAGGTTCACAGCAAAATTGAGAGGAATGTACTGAGATTTCCCACGGGCCCCGCCCCTACACATGCACAGCCCCATCACCAACATCCCCCACCAGACGGGTGTTTGTTACAAGCAGTGGACCTACACTGCCATGTCATCATCACTCAGTCCCTGGTTTAAATGGGGGTCACTCGTGGTGCTGGACAAAAGTGTAATGACATGTATCCTCCATTACAGTATCACACAGAACAGTTTCGCTGCCCTAAAAATCTGTGTTCTAACTGTTCATCCTTCCCACTGTCTCCCAACTCCCAGAAACCAGTTTTGCCTTTTCCAGAAGGTCACAGAGTTGGGATCATACAGTACGAAGCCTTTCAGATGGGCTTCTTTCACTTGTGATACACTTTAAGACTCTTCTAATTCAAAAGTCAAAGAAATACAGGTAAAGGGTCAGTCCCACACTACTCGGCAGGCCAGTGGCAATACAGGGCAGGCAGGCTGCTCACCAGGCTGTCCTGTTCACCTTCAGAGTGGCAGGCTGGACTGTGTGACTCATGCGGTTGGACAAAGTAGCAAAATCAAAGCCTAGACATTCTGGGACTGAGTTAGAAACACCAAGTCTGTTTATTCCTTTAACAGAGATCTTTGCCCCTGGATTGTAGGCCATAATCTTATATTCAAGTGGGATGACTCCGCTGTTAAATAAAGCTCCCAAATGCTAGGAGTTGACAGTGGGCGTATCAAGCAGCCTTTACCTGGATTTGTCCTAACTGCGATGTCTATGAACAACCTAGTACATCCCATCGTAGATGTCTTGAAAACTCAAAATTGGTTTTGTGGTTTTCAAATATTTATGGGGCATGAGTTATTTCAAGGCAAGCACAAGACAAAGGGCAAAAGAAACAGATTTTGAATTTTTAGAAAAGTTTTAGGGCATATGATTTCTTAAAAAAAATTTTTTTAAAGGCATAAGGCTGCTGTCTCTGCCAAGTGCCCATACAGTGCAACAGTTTCAGAGAACGAAATGGGAGGGGACCCCGTGCTGCAGCGACCTTAGATGGACCATAGACTCTGGAATCGAGAAATCCGAGGCCACCAAACAAGGGGTGTTGATGCAGTTGGTTTAGGCTTGCTTGGACTCACGTGTTCTTTCTCCAAACACATAGGGGAGCAACTACTTATGCCTGGGGATTCCAAGGGCCAAACACACATGCTCCTGGCACTTTGAAAATCATAAGGTCTGCTTCTGGTCTGTAAGAACTGCAAAAGAGCATGTTTCTACAGTTTTCTTGGAAGGCACAGAGCATATGTATTAGAGGTTGTCTTGCTGTTATGCTCTTGGGCCGACAAACTCTAGGGCTGATGAAGAAATGGAACACAGGTTTAAGCAAGTAGAAGACTAGATGAAGTCTCATCTCAAAGATTTCTGATCAATCTGTCTCATTGGTCTTCTGGTATCTAGAAAGTTTTTATGGGGAGAGTTGGGAAGGTACATTTCTTAATCTCTAGTTTAATTATGAGTGATGGAGGTGACAGCAAACTAGAACAAACAGCAAATCATCATCCCTACCAGTCCCCACCAAACTCTTCAGTATGATTAAAAGAAAAAAAAGAGAAGTGTTTTTTTTAGGGCAGGTCTGACAACCTTACACCAAATGAGTTCACTTACCTTCACTGCGTAATAGTGAACCCCATAGGTTGGAAGAGACTCCACGATGCTCATGTAGCTGGGAAGACACCACACACAGACACACACACACAAGGGTTATTCAGAACTGGTATCATATATATATTTGTGTGTGTATGTGCATGGTAAAGTTCTAAGAATGATTATTTACTTGAAAATTAAATTGAACCTTCTCCCTCTGGAGATATGCCTTTCCAAGCAGAAATGAACAGACCTGCCACATGCTATGAGAATGCACACGAACCCTCCCCTCCTGGGAGGCGCCACTTACTTTACAATTGCTTGACCTCTGGTCTGGCCATTCAGTTTCTTGTAGTGCTCAATGACTCGGTCCTCACTAGGATTACAAGAAAGGGTGCTGTTAGGACAGTCCCAGGCCAAGAGCCGAGCACTCTGCTACTGGAGATAGTTCTTCTGAGCAACCTCTTGAGATGCTCCAAGGAACCAACAGCTCCTGGAAAAGTGATCTGCGCTGAAGTGGCTAGTCTGAACTAGCCTGTGAGATGCCCTGGGCTAAGGATTTACTAAAAAATTCTGCAGCATTCTCTTTATCTTGGACTTACAATCAGATTAGAAAAAAAAGACTAGAGTTCAGGTTTGGGGGTCAGCTCCTTGCAAAAAGTGATACCATGAAAAGGTGAACAGGCATCTCCATGGGGAGGGACAGGGAATGGGGCAGAAAGAGGACTGAATGGCTAGTCCTTCCAGTCCCCCTCATTTCCCAAGTCCCGCCTGTACAGGGCCTGACATGGAGGGCAGGTGCTGACCCCAAAAGAACACCCATGGCCTACTTACCCTGAGTTAGTTTTCAGGGTTGAGGGCTTCCAAGGGGGTTGGGAAAGTTCTGGAATTTGGGTCTGGTTAACAGAAACCACAAGGAAATAAAAGGCTCAGAGGAATATGCCAGTTACCCTAAGGGAGATGGGAATTCCCCTCTCTTCTTAGGTCTTAATTCTAAATCAAGAGATTTGCTCCAACAGCAAGCCAAGCCCTTCTCTGTCAGGGCAGAGGGCTGAGGGGCCTCCCTGAGAAGTAAGCCTGGTGGCTGGTGGGCAGGAGCAGAGGCTGCTTCCCGCTGCCTTGGTGAGCGCTGAGCCGGGAGTCTCAGGGAGGCACATCCACCTGCCGAGGAGCCAGGTTCAAGGGCCTTGGCCCCAGGACGGCCACACTACCTGGGAACCTTATTTCTCACTTTCTTGCCTCCCCCGTCCTCACCATGAGCCAGGACTCCACAATGGGGGGCGATGCCAGGGACAGACCCTGAAGACCTCCCTGGTTGGCCTTTATGATCTATTACTGATTTACATTCCAGAACTGATCTAAAACCCTTCTGCCCACCTTTCTTTCAGCTAGGGTGTTTCTGGGGGTAACATGTTCTATATGTTCATTACCTCTTACCCTGGGTAATTTATTGATCTGCCAATGACTACCTTAATCTTCCATGACAAGTCTTCATTTTGTTAGTCTGAAATTTGGTGCATGTGAGGTTGTCTGGCTCTTCACAAGAGAGTGTCTGCAATTCACCAATACCCAGAACAGGAGTGGCCAGCCCTGAGGGGCCTTTCTCTGGTCGGAGAGTCACCTCTGTAGTTGCCCTCTACTTAGGAAGGGCAGACGCAGACACACTCTCCTCAGCTCGGCTCCACAGCCTTGTGGGTTCTGCTTCAGGGGTGGCGGAGCCCCCTCCAGACACAATGCTGCAAGAGCGCCCTCCTCAGGGAGGACCCCGGCCACACCACAACTTCCGAGTTGGGTCAGGATGTCCAGGGTTGCTCTGCCAGCTTCCTCCCCATCCACCCCGGCTCACTCGTGTGATGGCAGGTTTTCTACCACACCACTCAGCACTTTGTGAGTCCATTCCTAGCCCCAGAGTCAAGCAGCTCAGTGTAGATACGAGCCTATTCCCTTCACAGCTCTGGGAGAGGATCCCGGGCTGAGGCGGGGAAAGGAAAATCAGTAGTGTGCTGCAGCTGTGAACACAAGCAAGACTCTGGAAAAACAACGAAAGTCAGAAATGCTATCAGGCAGCTGTTCAGCTGTTTACCAACTCAATGGCTTGAGCACTGGGTCCTGCCCCGCCTCTGATGCTGCAGGCATCTTGCCACCCCCACCTGCGTGTATCTCCTGCTGTCTGAGGCCAGCTGCGGGGCAGTGTCTCCACAGCCTCCCCACCCCGCGGGCCCACAGCAGGATGGCACACCACCTGATGGAGAACCCACTGGCCCATGCCCTGCTCCTGCCTTTCTGCTGGAGTTCACAGATGGCTACAGTGCACTGAGCTTGGCAGACAGTTCGGCACCCACCCCAGGTTTATGGCAGGGACTCAGAGCGTAACTATTAGCGATGTACCAGCTAGAGTAAGTGGCATCCCAGAACACTATCTGGAGGACATAGTGCCACATGAAGAAAAAGACAGATGACTAAACCTGACGGTGCCTAGCCTTGGCGTTAAGTTACATCATCTCTGCAGACAAGGGGTCCAGGAAATGGGTGGTGATGTAAGAGGACTCCAGGTGACGGGACATGGTCCCCTGCTTCGGAGGAGCTGTGGTGCCAGTGATTCTAGAGTGAAGGCAGAGGCGCCCGCCCTGTGTGGCTATTAGTGTGGGCCAGCACCTGCAAGCTAGACTCCAGGAGAATCCAGGTCAGGGCCCTGCTCCTGCCTTGTTCTATAGCCCTAGGCACAGGATTGTAACTTTCTGCCTCCCACGCTGCCCCCGAGAGAGATCACGTGGAATGAGAAGTCCAAGCTTGCCTAAGTGCTTGGGAAAATCAGCCGGAAGGATTATTGCATGATTACTCAGCATTATTATGAACCATTAGCTACTTTCTAATTGCATTATGTGACATCTGTCTTCCTCTCTTGGATCACAGTCTGAATCAAGTTGGTTTGGTTAATTACATTTTACAAATGGGAAATCAAGGCAGCAGAGAAGCAACTCAAGCTTCCTGGACTGTCATTACCTCGCAGTTCAGAGCCAGCTAGGATTCTAAACCTCACTGCTTTGCTCACTAAGCTCTAATGCCTTCCCTGATTTGTGCAGATGGGCTCCCTATGGCTTATTTTAGAGTACTGAGGATGCATCCTTTGCTCAGGAATGATCAGGGCAACTTGAGGCTGTGGCAACTCAAAGAAGAGGGAGTGAAGGTCTCCTCTGCCAACACGGGGTCTGGTTCATGCTGCAGATGAGCCACGACTCTGAGGCAGAGGTAACCCTGAACACATTTGGTCTGCTAGCTCTTGTGCCAGTCTATGAAGCATGAATGGCAATTATCCCTTTCCTGACATCTTTGCTTTACAGAAATCCAAATAAGTAGAATACTAAAGCAAACCACAACTAGCCAACCATAATGAAATGAGGTGAGAAGGAGCATTTGTTTGCTTGCTTGTCTGCCGCAATCCATCATCAGAATGGTCCACGCCACTGGCCTGTTTATAGATACGCTGGGCTGTGGAGCCTCAGGGCATCTGCTCGAAAATGGCCCTCCCCTGGTCCTGCCACCTCTCCATGCATTTGTACAGGGTCTAAATGAGGCCCAGGAAAGTGCTGGCCTGGTCACAGAGATGCAGGCAAGAGAGCTGTAGATATGGATGAAGATGAAGATATTCACACTGACAAAAGAGAAAGTGGGAACATGAAGGAAGGAGCTTCTGTATTAGTAATAACATGTGAGCAGAGAGCAGGTGGACACAATGAAAGGAAAATCCAGAGAGAGAGGGAGGGAAAGAGAAGCCCTGAAATGAGTGTAGGGTATAGAAATGTTCAGAAATGAATGAATGAGGAGGTAACTGGGATGGATTAGGCTAAAAGCAACTGAGTCCAGACAACCCAGCAACACCACAGCCCCTCTGGCCAACACATCCCCGTGAGTAGGAACTTCTGGCCTCGAGAGTGACATTCTTGTGTCTCTAGCTCCTTCACCACTGGTTTCCTGAAAATGAGTGGCAGGGATGATGTAGAAGATGAGGTCCAGGGAGCATAAGGTGTCAGGAAGCAGGCAATAGGGTTCCATGAACAAGGGGCCAGGTGCTCCCAGGTTGGGAGATCGGAAGCTGACACACGCAAGTCCCTGCAGTTGAAGCAGATTTTGTCTCTGGAGGGGCAGATTATAATGACTAAAGCTACTGTTTACCAGTATTTATGTTCCCCAAGGACGAGTGGCAACAAAACAGCTCCAAGAGATGAGATGGGGGTGTGAGCACATGGAAGGGTGCTCTCAGCCTCAGGATGCAGCTTCTAACTGCAGCCCAGCTGCCCTGTGCCCTGGTCTCATGGGGAGAAATGATTTCTCTGACAGCCATATGGATGACTGAACCACTAGTTTGGTGATTGTAGAAGTGTCCAGGCCAGATGAGGTGATAATCCATGAATTTTATAAACATACTACAGAAGTGCTTAAAAGAACCACATGTTACAGTTTATCGGGACTGACTTGTTCTGCAATTTTTGTTTTTACAAAAGCAATTGCAGTGCTTTTTGTCAAGGAATACGAGAATGTATCAGGGAAGCCACATTCTGCTTTTCAAAGGACAATGGTCAGGGCTTGTGAGCCCAGCAGTATTTCAGCACATACCCAGGAATGCAAGCCCTGCTCAATTGGGACCAGAACCACAATCTGGGAATCTTTCACACGCCTGATTCACTTAGAATGAGTAATTTAGGGCCTGACAGATGAACTAAAGCTTAATGTTACATGGCAGCTAAATCAGGGGGTATGGGACATTGTGGGAAAACCAAAGAATCAATCTCTCTCTCCTGCAAAGAAAAAAACCCCTGCAGTTCCCCCACTTCTCAAAACCTCACACATCCTGTCATCAAATGACAAGGATTCCAAAACGAAACTCTAGCAGCACATGGAAGGCTGTCCAAGGAGGCAAAGCATCTAAAGTGAAATTCTAGAAGGGTTTTTTTAATAAAAAAGAAAGAAAATAGAAAAAGGAGGTCTCTCACATACTGCATCATTTAAATAAAGGTGGAAAAAACGGTTTCACCAACTCAAGCCACGTCTACAATTTGGGGTTGCTCTCCTATTGGGGTCCAGGCTGACCCTGCAGTAGTCAGAGCCTCCAACTCATGCCCAGCTGCAGAGAAGGGCACAGCTTACCAGTAGGCCAGGGAAGGGTGTTCCTTCAGGGCTTGAGTGGGAAGCGCTGGCAGCTTCTTCAAGTCACTCCTCACCATGTCGTTGCTGAAAGACAGAACGCCAAGAAGCGCGCTCACCCTCCTCGAAAGCCCCCGGGTGACACGAGCCAACCCAGTGGCCTCGCCAGGAGACCCCACATCTGCTCCCTTTTAATGAAGAGCTGTAGGAGGAGGGGGTGCTCTCTTGGTATTTATTTAATGTAGAGGAGAAAGAACACACCACGAGCAGAGCTGCCGCCATCTCCTCTGGTGCAGGGCTGCTGAGCAGAGCACCTTCTCAGCCTGCACTACCTCCAGGTGGAGAGGGCCATGGCACCCCGGGGGAGAACCAGGAGGGGCTCCTTGGCCCTGCATGGGTTGTAGGGCTGGGAATGAGCCCCACTCTTCCCTGAGGGCTGGTTCTCCCGCTCCACAGAGTGCCAACTTTCTCTGCTTGCACTGACCACACACTGGAGACTGTTTTCCAAAATATGACAAGTAAATGCTGCTTTGCCAAGGCTGGAAATGACTTAGAAAGTGTGAAGGGGGTCCTCTGGTATAACAGGGGCCTCTTCCCTACAGACGCACCTGTTCTCGGGTATGGCAGATGCCTTACATGCCCTGGTTTTGCCCAGGGTTCTGCAGATGCTTGCTGCCCCTCCAGATACTCGGCTGACCTGCATCCCTGCGGGGCCAGGACACCTGGGTGTTTGCACCCACACCTTACCTCTGGAGACAGTGGCATTTACTTTGGGATGGTGCTGGTATTAAAGGGTCTCACAGCCCCTGCTGGGGTGCAGGGGCTGCCCCCGGAGTGTGCCTTGCAGCCATAGTTCTAACCTATGCTGTGGAAGCAGCTTCTGTGTCGTTCATACAAAGCAAGGCAAACACTGGCCACCAGGGCCCTGGGCAGTGACATCAAAAAAGCAATGAGATAGGAGCTCATAAATATGAAGTGAGGAAGGAACCCCAGTCACAGATGGGTAGGTCCTGAGGGTTCCAAACCCCCCAAGCTGCTGACTGGAGGGTGTGCCCTCCATGCGTGGCCACCCAGCCAGCAACGCTGCTAAGAGCCACGGCTCAGCAGCCACCCTTTGGATACCAAGTGCCACTGGGCAAAACCACTCCAGTACTTTAAGGGTATTTATGTGGTGACAAAGCAACACATGGGTGACACTGTAGCTGCTCCCAGAATGGGTATTTTTCAAGCAAACTTAGAAACAGTGGCAGTGATGTTTGCAAATCCTAGCTTTGAGCAACCAACCAGAAGGAAAAGCTCACCTGGTTACTGTCTGAATCAATAAACCCAAGTACTTGAACTATTATCGTCTAAGTGGTATGGCAAGGATTTATTGATTAATAATCAATCAGAAAGCTGAAGGTATTATGGAACCCCTGCTATATGGAATGTAGCATGAAAAAGAAGCCATAGTCCTCGTCCTAAAGTGCTCAGTTTAGTGAGGGGGGTGAGAGGTGCGAATAAAAAGATGACTGACCATATGGGCCATGGTTGATCACATTGATTCAAACAACAAATTCAAAAGTTCATTGGAAAGAAGGCCCCTGTGGGCTCTTGGTTGGGAGCAGGCGTTGGGGCAGGCCTTACGTAGAGAAAAGGATTCGCTCCTCAGTGGAATACAGCGGAGTATGAGGGCCATGTAATTCGAACCAAAGAGATCAACTGGAGTGCGTGGTATTAAGGGCCAATAAGGCTAAATAAAAGGCAGATTAAGCACAGAATTCTGAGGACCTTCAATGCCAAGCTGATGGAACTCAAATCTATCCACTAGGCAGTGGTCAGCCGCTGGAGGTTTTCAAACAGGTTAGTTCCTGGTGTTCAGGAAAATTCAATTCCTAAGTAAGGTTTGGAAATTCTACCCAAATGCTATTGAGGCATAACTGAAGCAAACACTCAGTTCATCAAACACTCCAGAGCCCACAATGATGAAGTTCTGGAACTCATGTCCCCTGTTTACCTTCAAGCTCCCTGAGAATGGGATTCGACTCAGTGATTCATCAGTTACATGGAGCAGGTCCTTATGGAGAGGCGCTTCTGGGCTGTGCTGCTGGGAAACCCTGAGAAAGGTGATTAACCGGGAGCTGGAGTTTGTGTTTACTCCCACACATCACATGGACGGTATATTTGGGGAAGGAAGGAGCTAAAGGATGAAGGATTGTTTTACCCACCAAATACTAGTTTGTTGGCAAACACGTTTCCCTAATGACAGACACAGGTTTGGCTTCCTTGCTGGAGCTTGCAGTGGCTTCTTCAGCTCTTCTGCAGGGTGAGGTTACACACAAATATAATAAGAAATCACCAAGGCATGAAGCCCGTCCAAATCCATTATATCCTGGAAGGGATCCATGGCTATTAATCCTTTCCAAAGGACAACTATGTAGAAATGTTCTATTTGCCTTTCTGCTGTCTGTAAACATCTGCACTAGCTCAGCGTGGGCCAGCCCTGTCAAATGATCTGGACAAACTCTGTGCTACAAATCAGGAAACTGTCTTAATGGGAGACCTGGTCACTCTGCCCCCAGAGCCTTATGAAGCTAAAACCTAATGAATGTGCTAGAAGTTCCCAGCCTCCTCCCTCAGGCCATTCAGGCCTTTCCCCCAGAGCTCAGAGTACCTGATAAATGCCAACTTAGATACCCTAAAACAGGTCATGTTCCAACAGTGGTCATGTTCCACTTTTAGAAAAAGAAAAAAGGTCTCTTGGAGAGTTATTTGCTAAACTGAGAATAAACCCCAAATCCTCTTACTTGTAATATTAAGCAGATTTTATTCAAAATTTTTAGGTGGTTATTAATACTGCCAACAAAAATGTCATCCTTGAATGTTGTGTTGGTCTTTGATTCAGGTTTTTTGTTCTGTTTTGTTTTTTGGAGATGCTGTATCTCTCTTCTACTGCTCATCAAACATGGGAGGTTTGAATGATCTACCTCGGAAAATTAAGATTTCTACCAATACATCAACAAATAGGAAATCTGCCACCAATAACAACAAATTAAACCCACACACCATAAAGTGAAAAAAGCAAAAATTAAAATTTGATAGGATTAAGCAAAATCCATAATATGTTGGCTTTCTTTCATTTAAAGAAACAAGGAAATGCTTTCTCATATTTTCCCTGGGCCATATGAGATGTCCACAATTTGTAGGAGAAAGCTGGGACACACAGAATACCCTTAGTGTGAAAGTTTCTTCCTGAAATCAGTTGTTTTGATGTGCTTGGGTATTGAAACAACAGAGCACTGACCCCAGGAAGATGTACTAGTGTAACAGAAAGGACAATCCTGAAATACAAAGCAAGTGTCATATTATTTCCTCTGTATGTTCTGAGCATATCATGGAGTTAAAGTTCTCCAGCAGAGGGATTTCATAAGTAAAAATATTCTCATTACCTACAACTACAGGTCCTCATTGCCCAGAACTCCAAAATCTGAAAAGCTCTAAGAAACAATTGTTTCTTAACCCATTTGGTGGCAAGTCTAACCTTTATCCAGAAGGCAATGTTTGATCTGTCTCTGTCCTACCTGGTGTAAATATCCATGTTTGGATGGAGTATTCTACAGACTGGATTCTATCCTCTGCCCCAGTGTAGAGGCCTGAACTACTGCTCTAAGAGCCACAAATTCCTGAATTCAGAAACACTGGGACTTTAAAGCTTCAGAGATGCATTGTGGGTCTATATTACTTTATTCAATGGTACAATAAATCTAGAAAACTGAGAGAGATTAATAAAGTTGTAGGGTTTTTTTTTCTTCACTGATCTTTAAAAACCATGCAGGAAACAATTTCTCTCCTTTCTTTTTCCTTCCTCCCTCTTTTTTTGTGAATCAAGTTAAAGTTCAGGTTACAATAAAGAAAATGAGGACCTTGTCTGTCTCCTCTGGATCATGTTCTGTCTTTCACAGGTGGCTAGGGGTGTTGTCTTCAAAGCTTCTCTGGCCATTGTGTGACCATTTAATGTGGACACAGGGAAGCATTTTTGAGATTTTTTTTGGGCACCCTCTTGAGATTTTTCCAGCACGGGATTCTGGGCATGGCTCATGGGTACATATGCCACCCCTAATTTTACCTTCCATGTGGTAAAATTCTGTGTCTTTATTTCTGATTCTAACTGATAATTTATCTAAGTAAAGATTTCTTTCATGATTAGTGAGTTTGGTTTCCTAGGCTGACACAAAAAGTTCTGTGAATTTCTAACACAGCTGTAGACTTGTGAAACTCTAAACAAGTTAAAAAAATGTTTAAGTCTACAATTTAAGACAATACTTTTCCTCAAATAGCATAAGAAGAAGCAACTGATTCATTTTCTACATCACTCTTTACAGTGGGAGTCTTAATTCTGAAAAACTGACA
Organism: Manis pentadactyla; assembly: GCF_030020395.1. NCBI lineage: Eukaryota > Metazoa > Chordata > Mammalia > Pholidota > Manidae > Manis > Manis pentadactyla. The sequence goes on from NC_080021.1 coordinate 101,107,626, forward strand.
GTGTGGCAGCCATGAACCTTTTTACTATTCATGAGGTCAACTCAAAATATGATATAGATATTAAATGCATGCTTAACAAAAGAGACTAGCTGTCATAATACAAAATTCCAGCCTTACTTTGATCTAAACAGTTCCCACAGGATTTGAAGAATATCATCCTGCAAAACACCCTATATGAAAACTTTTCTATGCTCAGAAAATGTGAATTACTCACTTGAAAGCTCAGTAAAATGGACTTCTGTGAACAAAAACAAAGCTTGCTATAGCAATTTATAACCTTTCCACTTGAACATTTTGTTTCAAATTTTCACAGATTTTGTTCCTTTCAAAAGGTCTTGCTGGTGTGAAAGATTCCAGCTGCTTCTCCCTTAAAGTTCATTTTTAAATCATAGGAAAACAACACACACCCCTTTCTCTCTTCTTTCCTTGGTAAAATAATATATGAGAATTATATAAATTTGAATTCTTCCCACAGGAACTCCTCTTTGGGCTGATAGATGTGTTTCAAGCTTAACAAATGACTTTTTTTTCTAGGAAATTTCAGTAGGGAAATTTGCAGCTTTGGGTAGTAAAGATACTATTAGGTTATTGTATTCCAAATGTTAACTATTCCAAACACAACTGTCTGGGTTTACTAATTATCTGAAAGTCTCTGCAAATTCATTTTTCTTACTATATGATTAATGTCAGCTGTTTTCTTTCAAGAGGCCAATTAAAAATTTGTAGGAAAATATACCCCAAATAATCAAATGCTCCAATAATGATTTAAAACTGTGCTTGCTTTGCATTATAGTAGTAAAACCATTTATGTAAGTACAAAATAATAATTATTAGTAGACTTGGAATTGTGATTTATAGACCTCTGCTTTAGATTAATCAATTTTCAATGCTGAGCAAGAAAATAATGTCAGCTTTTTAGAGATAGCAATCTATGCAAATGTTTATGTTACTATAAAAATCTTTTAGAAGAAATTAGCTCTTTGTCTTCTTTTCCTGTTGATCTTCTAAAATTTTTCCTTTAACCTATGACTGTCTACAAGGCATCGTCTAGTTTGACAAAATAGGCCTACAAACCAGGAATTTTCAGATACCAGTAAACCAAGTGTCATTTATGTCAATTTGCAAATACTCTTTTTTAAAAGGCAAAAGAGACTGCAAACAAAGAGCAAAAAATCAAGAGGGCACATTTTTTTTTTTTTGGTCACAGAAATTTCATTTTATCTTTCCAGACTAGTGAACACGTGTTCCCATGCTTTATAGAAGATAAAATATTAAATAGTCTTTACTTTTTTTTTTTTTTGCTTCTAAACCACTCTCCTCAAGACCTAACAATACAGTCTGTGGAGGTTAAAGGGATTTTACGGCACAAATAAATATTCCAACTCCTTTTCTGAAATGGAAGTGAAAAATCAATTTCCCTTGTTAATGATGGATCGTTACTCATTTCTATTGATTGACTAATGCATTGCTCTACTTCTAAAAGCATCACCTCACTATGATTATGATTTTAAGAGACAGAATGAAAAACCTGCACGTTGATAAATCAGAGACAAATAGTAAACTTTCTAACTGACCACTGAACTCTGATAAGTTGATATGCTCTCACTGGGACCAGCAATTAACTTTGTACAGATGTCATATAAACTGACCTCCAAGTACAGAGTCACAATTTTAGTTCTTTTTCTTTAGTTGCTGTGTGTATTTGGAGTAGACAGCCTGCACATGTAGGGTGCCCCTCTGCTGCCTCTCATGCATATTAGGCTTTGCTGAACAGTGAGCAAAATATGGCACATGGATCTTTACACAGCATTGCCTAATATCAGTCTTTCTTAGGTGCAGTTTGCTTACTGGTCCTCATAAATCTCATGCTGGTAGGATCCTGTTTTAATTATTAGTATCAGTACATCCAGTACTCTATATAACAAAGATATTTCCAGGTCCCTGCAGACAGCCCAGAGTAACAGAGCTTTCCTAACCTGGTTTCAGTAAATCTTGTTAACAAAAAATCCTTTTTTTTTTACTGGTCCCTGTTAATGTATAGATAATTCTTTATTTATATCAAAGGTAGTGTGATTTGAGCATTTATTTTTGCTCTTCAGCATAAAGTATTTTTTAATCAATTTATCAATTTAGCAAAATGCTGTTTAAAATGATTTTTTTTCCTTTTTCTTTGGTGGCACGCTTTTGGGAATATCAGAAGGCCTGACAGAACATGAAAAATGAGGTGATTCTCAAAATCAGGGTTAGGAGATTGGCCACTATGGTTTTCAGTTAAGATCCCCTTAGAGAAAAACACAAAAAATCAAGTTCTTGTAGGTAACATCTCATCTATTACAGCGTAGGAATAAGTTTTCTATTATATTAAATTAGCATGAACTGTACATTAGAATGTCCTGTTCAGTTGATTAGAGGTGTTCCCTGCAATGACCTTCTTAAGGAGGATATTATTTTTCTACAATAACCCAATATTTTTTTCTTTAATTTTTAAAATAAGAAATGTCAGTGCTCAGCACTCAAAGCATTGCAGCGTTTGTAATACATAAAGTACATATAAATCATAGAAAATGTGTTAGCCGACTAATGTTCAGGAGCAATTATTAAATGAGAACTTTAGTTTTCTAATCTGTGTAGACAGATCTCAACCTTGTCTTTGCCTGTGTAGCTGCCATGGTTAACGGCTCTCAGGCTATTCAATTGTTTTAAGGAGAAATGCTAACTCTACTGATTTCCTGACTGCTGATAGTCATTCGTTTTCTTTACATACATATACACGAGGAAGTGAAATAAGATTACTACATGCTGTGCTAAGGAAAATAACACCAGTGAGAACATATTATTTTTAGATACGACTATTTCCTAAACCTTTAACGGTATCTTACAAATTTGTCCACTCTATGATAGAAGACCAACATGTAAGACATATATTCCTTCTTATCGTGGACAATACTTCTTATCTTTCTATACCTCAGTCATTTTCTGTCAGCACTGCTGGACCCAAAATTTCATTGTGAAGTTCAGTAAGACAAGGAAGTGAGCCTTTTCATTAACTGGAAAGAAAAGGAGTTATGTAAGACTAAGCCTTCAGGGGTCTGCTGAGCAAAGAGTCCAAAAGAAGAAATAGAAAAGCTTGCAAGTTTCTAAGAGAGAGCAGCTAGGATTCTGGGTTGTCTTGATTGAGTTCTCCTTCTGGTTAAGTATTTCAGTACTTGGACTTCTCCTTTTTGTAAAAATAACCCTTTGCCTTTCTTACTTCAAGGAAATTGCTCCCATAATTTGCAGTTTTTTAACAGTCATCCTACATAAATGTACTCTGAATAAATTCATAGAAATGTAAATATATAGAATAACAACATCCTGGGCAAAATGGCCTTTTGGAAAGTTATAAATTCAGGCCCCCCAGCTATGTAAGAGTTGTTCTGCCTTTTTTGTGCAACCATTAGTTTAAAAGGTAATACCATCCTCTAGATTCTGGAATATCTTAGAATCCGGCCCTGGACCATGTGTTATAGAAAAGCCTTCCCCAGTTTTCTGTGTGTTCTAAGCTGACATCTCATTTTATTGATGTTTTTCAGGAAAATGTATTCTATTTACAGGGCAGGTATACAAGTCAAAGCCACTCAGTTAAATACAACTGAGATTGTACAGTCCTGCATTAATTATTAACAGAGCAAAACCAACTTCCTATAATATTAAATTATGATCATGGAACATCTAAACTGTCTCAGGTCCAGCCACCATACCGAATGTGACCAGCTTTAATGTTGGGATTTTTCAGGACGTAGCTGGGGAAGAGGCACAAACCAGGACGTTAGAATTACTTCTCTCATTCCCAAACTCCAGGCCACTCAAGAAGACTAACTCTGGGCCTGCTACAGACAGTAGGTGTTTATCGAGGAATCCCACGCCATAGATCACCTCCACCTTCCGTGATGTGCGTTTTAAGCTGGGGGATAAACTGACCTTTTCGGTGAGGTGTCTGACCTCTCCCTCCCCTGACAGCTATTTCTCTCCCAGATAGCTGCTGTTACAAACAAACCGGGAGGCAGCACTTTGACAAATGAGGCTAAAGCAGGATCCTTTGTTTCTCTGAAGCCAACAAGCTGGCATTCCACAGGCTCATTAGGGGGGCATGAATTACTGCCACGCCAGGTCTCTACTTCCTCTCCCCGAATCCCTGTGGCCACACGTTCCCATGGTCTGTGGGGCCAGATTACGCTGTCCACAGTTCACATTCCATCCTGTCAGTGTACTCTCAAAAATACATAATATTTACAGCAGAGTTCAGAGCTAGTGAAAGGGGGAAAAAGTATCTTCAGAGCAAGTAGGCCAGACAATGGAATCTGCTGGATATGTGGTTGTTGAATCATTTTTCACGAGACTCTAGAAATCTTTGTAATCATATGAGCCGGCACTTATCAAAAGCCCCAAATTCCAATGCTAAATGAAGGGTATAAAAGGTAACACATAAAACACATAACAAAGCATAGTTTCTGTATCCTGAAAATGTTTCATTCAACAAGTTCAGTGAGTGGTTACTGGCCACCTACAATGTTCAAGGTCTCCTGCTAAGGCTATAAAAAAGCCTGTCAGAAAAAATGGACTATTTCTGGTTTACAGCAAGAACTAAATAAAAGGGGTCTGGAGGTCTTCTTATGCAAATATTTAAGCTGAGCTAAAGGAACCAATTTTAGAATCAGGGGTCAGCACATTACAAGCCCCCAACCAGATCCACCCCCCTACTTGCTTTTATATGATCCATGAAGTAACAATGGCTTTTACATTTTTAAATGGTTGGGGGAAAAAACCAAAAGAAGAATGTTTCATGACAGATGATAATGTATATGAAATTCACATTTCCAAATCTATAAAGTTTTATTAGAACACTGCCACACTCATTCACTCACTTTTGTCTATGGCTGCTTTTGCACTAACAAAGGGAGAGTTGAGTAATTGCAACAGAGACTGTATAGCCTGCAAACCCAAAGATAAAACTGTCTGGCCCTATACAGAAAATATTTGTTAACCTTTGTTTTAGATCATAAAATAATTTTTTGTATGTTTGTGGAGATACCTGACTGAGACTCTACACCTCAGGCGCTGTTAGAGAGCAGAGCGAGCTCAAAGAGAGCAGCTAAGTCCTGGGAAGCCAATCAGCATGAACCTGACAGAGCTGGACAAGGACACACAGGCAGCCAGCCGATGTAGTTTAGTATCTTCAGACCAAATTACCCAAAGCATGAGAAAATAAACAACTTCCTTCATGGAGTGGAGGGGTGATTTGTGTTTCCTTTTAATACCAACTTTGCTAATTTCCCACCAGTGGGCCAAAATCCTACACCCTGCTGCTGTTGTTTGCACACGTGGTTTGGTCTTCTTGTCTCTAACCTTGATTCTGAAGACTGGGTTATCTTGGCCTTCCCTTGGACCAGTTCAGCAAGACAGACTCCCAGAGATAGTGCCTGTGTGAGCAGACAGTCCTGATGGTGGGTGACTGTAACCCCCAATTCTCTGAAGGCTCTAGTAATGACCATGAACTTTCAGCCATGCTGGGCAACATGCTGTGTTTAATGAAATGAATGAGAAGACTGGAGTTTGTTGTTCTCCAGAGTGACTGAAGCAGGACACAGAGTTCCCAGTGGCTAAGCGTGTTTATGTCCTCTCCAAGGTAATACTCAGAGAAAGAAGGAAAGCTGAAGGCGGATATTTATGTGGTATTATTTCCCTGAAAGAAACCTCCCTACAGGATAGCACCTTATTCTGAGTGTTGGGGACGAACACTGAGAGGAAGGAAAGATGTCCACTTGTGCAATGTCATCTGCAGCTAGGGCCACCCTATAGAGGTGATTCAAGGTTCCACAAAGGCACTCGGCCATCCTGACAAACCTCACAGAATGGCCATGCGTGACACTGGGTTCTAATCTCAGCCTTTTAGTAACCTCCAGGCTTTCCACTTTGTATAGAATATACCCTGCTTCTATTACTGTTTTCTCTGCCTGTTTGACAGATTCAGAGTTGGATCTCATCATTAGTACATAATACTAATAAACTGCCCTCCTACAAAGGATTTATTGAAAGAAACTATTAATAGAAATGCAACAGAATACATTATTAAGCAAAAAAAAAAAAAGTGTGAACTTACCTAGAAAAATCTCCTTTTGCCTCCTGTAGAAGAAAAAAATTCAGCATCAGTGAAACATTTAAACCTACTGTTACAGACTTTAATATACATTCTGTGGTCAGGACAGCGCCTCTCCTGAATAAGTGCCATTTACTACTGCCATCATCCTATCGGCTACTGGAATATAATTAAGAAAGGATGCATGCATTTGTCACATGAATATGAGATACTAGATTAAACTTTAAAATGTTACATATAAAGAAAATGATTCTAGTGTCAATGCAAGCCTCTGCCTCTAGCCGTGGTCTACCTTCTTCTAGTTTAAAGGTGGTGCTGAATCCGAATGTATATTTGGGTAGAACTGCCTGTCTTGTGTTACTTGTCGTTCTGTCTTATACTGTGGGCCATTTCCTGATTACACTAAAGACTTTTGCAGGCAGCAACCATGGGACCTTTAGTGAATCTAGAATTATGCTTGAACACAGTAGTTGTTCAGTAAATCTCTGTTGAAGGGATACATTAATAACATCATTTCAATTTATCTTGCCAGTGTTATTAATATTGCTACTGTTGCTAATATTCAGTAATATCTACTTTTCATGTAAGCTAAAGGTCTTTTCCTTGTCTTTTCAGGGGGCATGAAGTGATTCTCTTGTAAACTGATTCTGGCTATTTGCTTGGCTTTGTCCAAAGTGGGTTCACACCTGAAAAAAATGGGGTTACTGAGTGAGCTGTTTCCTCCAGGCTCAGATTTCACACACAACCTTACCTTGCAGAGAAATGTGGTCTCAAACCTTTGCAGGACCAGAAGCTCCTATTTACTACTAAGGTGCAGAGCCCCCAGTAGCCCTTTCCTTTTGTGGCTAGAAATAATTAAGATGATTAACAGCTAGTGGATATGGCAGCTTGTTGTGCGTACTCCTATTCCTCTTTCTCCGGTGTATGGCCCTGGGATACACAGATGAGCAGAGACCAACTTACCTGTAAGATATAGGAGGCTAGTTCAAACACCACTTCACTGTCAACATCAATCAGCTCCTGAAAGTAAAAACCAACAAAGAAGTTCACTTCGGTGCTTGAACTACAACCTCTCCTGGTTTTTGAAAAAAAAAATCTAATATATACATACTTCAACATGAATACAGTTCATATCTCATTTCTAAACAGCTTTATTGAGGTATAATCGAAACCAAAACAACTCTACATTTACTGCATACGATTTGATGAGTTTGGACATAGCATATGCCTGAATACCATCAGCACATTCATGGTCATAAACATATCCGTCACCTCCAAAAGTTTCCTTGAGTCCCTTGTGTGTGTGTGTGTGTGTGTGCACATGTGTATGTGTTAAAAACACTTGGCATGAGATCTCCTCTCTTAACAAATTCTTAGTGAACAACACTACTGTTACATATGGTCCAGAGCTTAAAGACAAAAGGGAACTCATGCATCAGCATGTGTGATAAACAAATTGACACTGTACTTCTGTTGCCAAACTTAAGGACAAATGTCCATCTTTTGCTTTTCTCTCCCTAACATCAATAGATCCTATGGTGAGAGACTGGACCACAGAAAGTCAGAGCTGGAGCAGACTTACACACCCTGCTTTGACTGAGAACAGAAATCCAAATGTCAGGGGACTCTCCCAAAGTCACGAGACCTGAATGACAGTGATAGGGCCGGAAACAATCCCCCAACGTCTTGTCTAGCATATGACCTCCGTAAGGATGTGGATTCCCCCTAACCAATAAGGACTCAGGAGATACAACTTCATTCCTGTCAGAATCACTATTATCAACAAGACAAGAAATAACAAGTGTCGGTGAGGATGTGGAGAAAAGGGAGCCTTCCTACGCTGTTGGCGGGAGTGCAAATTGATGCACCCAATATGGAAAATAGTATGCAGGTTCTTCAAAAAATTAAACAAAGAAATACCATATGATCTAGCAATTCCACTTTTGGGTTTTTATCTGAAGAAAATGAAAACACCAACTCAAAAGATAAACATACCATGTTCCCTGCAGCATTATTTATGATAGCCAAGAAATGGAAACAGCCTAAGTGTCCACTGATGGATGAATGGATAAAAAAAATCTAAGCCTGTATCTAATGGAATATATATAATGAAATTACACACACACACATATAAAATAGAATATTATTCAGCCATAAAAAGAATAAAATCTGTGATAACATGGATGGACCTTGAGGGCATTGCTAAGTGAAATAAGTCAGAGAAAGACAAATACCAGATGATTTCATTTATATGTGGAATCCAATAAAATTCTCACAGATACAGAGAACAGATTGGTTGCTAGAGGCAGGGGGTGGGGAGTGGGGAAAATGGGTGAGGGGGTCACAAGTTATAAACAAGTCCTGGGGATATAACATACAGTGTGGTGACTATAGTTAACAGTAGTGTATATTTGAAAGTTGCTAAAAGAGTAGATCTTAAAAGTTCTCATCATTAGAGAAAAACTTTGTAACCATGTGTGGTGATAGCTGTTAGTTAGACTTAATTGTGGCGACCATTTCACAATATATACAAATACTGAATCATTATGTTGTATACCTGAAGCTAATATAATGTTTTATATCAATTCCATACCAATTAAAAAAATTATTTTCAGCCAACATATTCTCAGAACCACATCTACCATCAAGTTGGCTAAAACAAGAGTATTAGACTGAACTAAAACAAGAGTATAGGCTAAACTCTGATTGGTGGATTTTCTAGTTAATTTTTTATGTGTGTGGTCCAGAATTGGACCCTGGAATTCAAACCAATGCACTCAAGCAAGACTGTATCTTTGGAGGGAGAGGCATTATTCTGGCTCTTTTGGGTTTAGGAATTTCAAAGATGGATAATAATATTTGCTACGGAACCATCTTAGAAGTGTGGGCTAAGAGAACTAAGGAGACAACACGGAAGAGTCAGGGACAGTAACTCTTCATGCTGAGCCTGCTAAAAGAGCTCCATAGCTGCTGTACTTGGTACGGACTGTCAGTGCTGGCTGTGGAGGAATGCCTGGGACTGCAGTGCCGGGACTGAAAGTTCCAGCAGAATGTAAATCATTTAACGGTGCACAAATGATTTAACAGGAATGCTGGCCAGGGCTTCTGCAATGGACCATTTCTATGCCTGCTGTGTTCATTTTCATTCCCACCAATCAACTTCTGGAACGTACGTACTCTCAGAAGACTGGCATGTGTGCTCTTCGGTCAAACATTTACATCTATGCTGCCGCTAATGGTCAATGGTGGGCTAATATTTAACACTGGAGGAGAGGCTTACCTATGGGAAACTCAAAAACAACCAGCAGGAACAGCCCTTCTAAGTGTGGACATAGCTTTTCATTCATTTTTGACTCATCTGCTCAATGAAAATGTCTATACCTGTTGGGGGAAATGGGTGGGGAAGGCAGAGGAGGTGGGTTTTTGTTTTATGTTATTTTACACAGTGCATTAAGCAGTTCTAGGAGAGACTGATGGAAAGTAATGTGGTGGCAAACGTGAACTGAAATGTGCTATTATTCAGAGCAAAACTACCAAAAATGCACAGTGAGATGTCTAACCTGACACACCCAAGTTCCCTCTCACCACACTGTCCTCAGGACGAGTAGGAACTCACACCTTTAAATGGGGTGAGTTTTCACCTTCTCTGACCGTGGTCCTCTCCCAGTGAAGATATTAAAGACAGTGTGAGCCAAACTATGGCCAGGAAGAGGGAAAAGGATTAAAGGATGAAGCAGCTCAGACATCCCCCACAGCTGCAAAGCCTGATGGAAAAAAGAGCTACATTATTACTTCTTACCATTTCTGCTTAATGATGGAGTTCAAGATTCATCTCGTCTGTCTTTGGAGGGTCAATACAGAGATCTAAGCGCTGTGTGGTAAGAACCAAGCTGGGAATGGTGGAAAACACGTTCCTAATTGTGAAGAAAATGCTTTCCTGCCTTCCCTGATGTCTCCCGCTCAGGGCACTTCTTCCCCGTATAGCTGCTCCTCCAGGTGGTGCCACCTTTAACACTCCACCACAGTGAAACAGAGCTCCAGGCCTTCTGCCCCAGCTGCCCGTTTCCCCCTGGTCCTCAGAACCTGAAAGCTGATCCTAGTGTGCAGCAGTGAATGGACATTTCCAGGGGCCCTCCCGTCAGATGCATGCTGCCACATAACTTTAGGAAGGCTACTCTCCCTTTTCTCTTCTGACTTCTCTGAATCCGGAGGTGGTTTTTTTCATGTTTCTGCTCAAGCAGGTAAAGCACACTGAATGAGACCACAAAGAGGGCGTGAAGAAACTCCCTAACTTCTGGGGTGCTGAGTTTTCCCTGGACTTAGGACAAAACGGGGAAGACAGGGAGAGCAGGAAGAGACCCATCAGGGCAGATCTGTGGGCGTTCCCATGTGGCGCCACCTGGAGGCTGCAGCTGTGACCTCCCAGTGCCCCCGGTGCCCTCAGAGCCACTCGAGGAGGTGTGTCTGTGGGCTGTTTGCTGTGCTAGCATCTTGCCTGGGATCCCAGGTGGTCTGACACCCATGTGGTAATTAATTTTACCTTGAACTCATCGGCAAGAGGCAGATGCTGGTAGAAAGGCGGGACATGCCCTGCGGTTTTGGTGGCCATTTGGTTGTATCTGGGTATCTGTTTACCTACCACTGCACAATATGCTGCACTTTCAATCTTTTAAAAAATGGTGCGGAAAAGACAAACGTGAGTGTTTCTAGGTTTCTGCGTGCGTGTTCAGAGCAGGGCTGGGGAGGACAGCCCCGTTTCCTCCACTCACTGCTTTTATCCCAGGTGATTAAGTAGCTGGAGGAAGAGGCCTGAAATCACTTATCAGCAGCATAATGGTTAGCAATATTCTCAGAAAGATTTCCATGTGAGGGGCTCCAAGTGTTCCAAATAAAAGCCCCAGGAGAACCCCAAGCGGCAGGTGTTGTGGAGGCTCTCCAGCAGTCCTGAGATGGACTGCTGCCTCTCCTCAGGGTGCCCTGGCTCTGGGGACTATGCGGTGGTCTTCACACTCGACTGAGAATCTTAATGAAAAGCATTCCTCCATGGTCAGGAATGATGGAAATTCCAACCTGAGCATAAGATAAATTATAATTACAACAGAAAATATGATTAACAACTACAGGGTAGGGTGAGGGGACTTCATGGACGACCTTTGTAGAGTCCACTGAGACCACCTGCAGGGTCCCAGGGTTTCCCTAATGAATTCTCACCAACTGCTCCCACCTCTCTACCCACTCACAAAGCATCTGAGGATTACAGGCTGTAAGAGTATTTCTGCTCTCATCTGAAAGTTCCAGGTTTTGGTTCCAACTCTCCAACAGTTCCAAGACACTGAATACATCACTGGACCCCCTTCAATTTTCTTTTCCTCACCAGTGGAACGGGGGTAACAATTTCTTTTCCAATTACTTTACTGAGTTTGGCGAGGAAATGTAGAGGTGATTTGGAAACTCAAAGGCACACTATAAATACCATGTCTGTATTAATTTTCACTCATTGGTGCTTAGAGATGATCTGAACCCCCCCCCGTTTTGTTTCTGTTCTTCAGCATTTTGTAGCATTTATAGGAATCTTACAATATATATATTTAAAGAAGTAGGCAGCATTGTGTATGTGTGTGTCTACACATGCGTATATTCTGGTCACTGTGTACATCATCCAAGTAGGTTCTGATGCCCACATTGAGCCTCTGGGTCCTTGTGTAAGCACCCCCACCCCCCACCCAGTTGAACAAGTCATAACGACTACATGAAGTCGCCACTGGGAGACAGGGCAATGGGGTGGGATGGGACCATGCAATCCTGCACAATTTCTCTTCCTTAGCTCTTTGCCAGCTTTTCACCAGTGAAGTCACTTCATGTCTGTCTAAATGCTCCACTGGGGTGCATGCTGCTCATGCTGGGCCACCCCTCATTCTGTGGACCAGGGATTTCTCTGCTGTCTCCTGCATACTTCCCAGAGGACTCTCTTTTAGAGGTCACGGGCACCACCAGGATAACGAGTGCCTGACAGTCATTCTACAGAAGGGAAAGCAGAAGTCCCACTATGTCCTCCTTTCCCTCCATTCTCTGCCACCTGAGCACACACAGGGAAGCTGCAGTCCTCAGACTCAGAGGTAGGGACTAGGACGCTCTATGTCTGAGACTGCTGTTTACGCTGGTTCCTTTGTCCCACAGGACTGGATTCTGGGCTTTGTTTCTCTCACCTGCAGATGAGATGATATTATCTGTTCATTAGCAAAGCTCTCTGAAGACTTTGGATAAAGACTGCTTTATTTTATTTTTAACAAGAGTGATGGTATTTATAGGCCTAAGTAGCAAATGTGGCTCCAGGATGATTATTTGAACTTTGGTAATATGTGAAGCTCCCAGATCAGTGTGGACATCTCAGGAAAGACCAGATGGAAAGCTTGGCAGGAGGGCCCCTGCTTTCTCGTGTGGCTCCCCAGGAAGCACACAGCATCCCGGCAGACTTCCCACGGAAATGTTCCACGGAACTAGACATGTTTCTAAATGTGTTTTATCCATCCCCTGGTCATGCGTTTCCTTTCCATGGCCTATCTGTCACCTTAGTTAGAACACATCAGACGTGCTTTTGGACATGTGACCATGTAGGGTGTTAGTGACCCCCACGCCATACTACCTGCTCCTTGTAAAGTAGATAATTAGAGCTCCACTGTCATGACCATTTCCTAATTTTCTGAAATCGGATAGATTATGACTCATTCTCCTGCTCTTTTGTAGAAATAGGGGGGCTGTAAAGCAAGGAGAAATGAGAGAGAAATCCAGTATAGCCCGGATTCCATCTCCTGATGCAGAAAGAGTGGACAATAGGAAGGTGGCATTTGTAGTTTGGGAAAAAAGAGAAGAGAACAAAACAAAACACCTTTCCCCACTTCCCTGCTGTTGAAGAGAACAGAGGTTTGTTCTCTGGAGAAGATGAATAGGAAGCTGGGATGAGGGGCTGAAAGTGCAGGGTTTTAAAGGGAGCCTTTCCCCCCAACGGAGGCCACTCCCTGCGCAGATCCTGGAAGTAGGGCACGCCCAGACAGGAGGCAGGATGGCTCTCCTCTGGATGCAGTGAGGAGGAAAGACCCCCAGCCACTGATATTTGAGTCCTCTCTGAAAGAATCAGCTTGCCCCTGGATCCTCCCCAGGCACAGCACCTAGGCACCATCCCCCACAAGCCCTTTCCAGTCCTTACTCAGTATGGATGGACAGACCAGGATCAACAGACACTGGGGAAAGCCTCCTACATAAGAGATGGCGACCGAAATATATGAATAGGAAAAAAAAGAACTGGAAATAAAGCATACACAAAAATTAATTTTATGGATGTTAGTTTCAAAGACAATAAGAATATACATATGTTTGTCTAATACTAAGATACTACTGGCAAAATCTTCCAGAGAGTGGAATAAAAAGACAGTGATGGAAATTAGGAGAGATGAAGTATTGAAACAAGAGGCCATGTCCAGCATTTGATCAGAGAAGATGTCACGAAAGAAATAACACAGAGAGAGGCTGCCCAGAACTGAAGAATACGAATCTCTATACTAAAACTGCCCATAAATACAGAGCACTGTAGGTTTACAAAGACCCGTTTCCAGGCACACCGTCCTGAAACTTCCCGTGGAGAGGATTAAGGAGGAGATCCTAAAAGATCCCACTGGTGGTGGTGGTGAAGGGTGACCTGCTTACCATGCAGAGCACAGCAGACTTCTCCAGAACAGCTCAAACATACTCTGGAGCAACATATTTGATATTCTGAGAGAAGTATTCACTCTATATTTCCATACCCAAACTACTAATGAGATATTGAAGGCAGAATAAAGACTTTTTCAGATATGTAAGGACCCAGACATTTCACTTCCCATATGCACTTTCTCTGGATTTATTGGAGGATGTGCTCCAGTGAAGCAATGGTGTAAAGCAAAACACAGCAAGACTAGAGGGCTAGGAGACAGGACCCACTCCAGAGCTGGGGTCGGGAAGGGGTGTCCTGCGTTGAAGGCTGCAAGGGGGCCAAGTCAACTGGATCAAGAGGGCAGGCAGCTCTGGCAGGGAAGGGGGGTGGGGGCTCCAAGTGAAAACAACCAAGGCGGCAAAACCAAAAACAAACCAGAGAGGAACTCAAGAATTATTGGATACACTTGGAAATTTATGTGTCAGTGCACGTGGGAATCTGTAGAATTGTTTGGAAAAACATAATGGGTACATAAAAACTAAACTAAGCAAGGCAATCAATACCTTTAGGTAAAACAACTGCTCATCTCAAAAAGGAATTACAACCATAGGATGCCGCTTGGATTCGCCCTAACAGCGTAAGGCTGGTGGCTGTGTGTTTCACCCAGAATCACGGTATCAGCATATTGGGAAAATGGTGACAGGGAAAGTGTGGGTGGTTGTATAGGAGACTGTAATCCTCACCAATCGTAACAGGGATTCAGTAAATGTGAAACAGATAAATCAAGCAATAACGTCCCATGCTAATTATTTAGAAGTAGAGAGGCAAATATTAAAAAAACAGCAAAAATTGTTTAAAGTGGTGGGGCTCTTTTTCTTAATAAGTCTTATTCAATCGTTAAACTGCCTCATGTATTACTTTATGTGGGTAAAATTGCAATATTTCCAGAATCTCTCGCCTGGCCTTGGTGCATCTCCATATCAAGGGGTGTTTCCAGGGGGTGGAGAGAAGTAGCCATCTCCATATCAATAGGTGATTACAAGGTTGAATGGGGAGAGAGCACACACCTAGACGGGAGAGGTTTGGTGGGGTCTTTTTTGCAGCCAGGTTAGGAGAGACATGGGCTAGCAGGAGCAGACGACTCCTTGTAGGCAAGAAACGGCTTCCTCCCACTTTACTGCTCCCTTTGACTGATTTTGGCTTCAAAGGTTATTTGCCCTGGGCTGGGAACATATTTTCCCTCCAGAGTTACACTTTAATAGAAGTAAATATTAATTATTTAAAATGTGAATGAAATAGAACTTGGAGAAAGCAGGAATAAATGGCTTATTTATCTGAACAACTTAGATTCTATGCACTGTAGGAGTCTTCCACAGGAAACAGGGAGGGAATTGATATTAAGTTAATCTGCACTGGGTCAACTGCAGCCTCTGGTATCAGGACCATCAACAAGCTGTGTGTCTGGCACCATCCTCTGAGTGCCAGCTGGCCAGAGGGCAGCACGGGGGTCTCAAAGGAAATCACAGCGAAGGCGAGTGACTTGGGTCCGAATCTAAGCAAGCAGTTGTACCACGACAGGAGCTGGTAATGTGCCTGGCACAGTGCTGACTGACTACATTTGTGCTTTACCTTGCTTTCTTTTCACAAGAGACTGTGGGCAGGGTCTTTTAATATCCTTGTTCAACCAGAAGAACATTACCCTTAGAGACCCCACAGAAGGTGTCCATATTTACTGCATTTACTAAGAGGCAAGACTGGGCAGGGAACCGAAGCCAGAGGGCCGCCAAGTCCAAACTCCCAGTCCTGGTCACCCTTCTACAAGGCCTCCCACTATCTTCACACATTAACAACTGTGCAGTCAGGTCACACCTCCTGTTCAACCACTTCCAGTTCTTCTGAGTAAGTCACTTAACCTATCTAACCTTGACCAAGTTCTTCCCTCTGTAAAGCTAATGATCCCAGTTCTATTTCACTCATGAGGCTCAAATAATATTATGTGAAAAAGTTTTAAATAAACTCTTAAAACGTGTCAATTTAAGCAAAGGAAATTATTGTTTTTGATGATGGGAGCGAGACAGGTGGTCTTGTGATGCTATTCGGTCACCTATTTAAACTTCAGAAAAGCCACCTCTGGGTTATTTGCATGACCAAGCTGTAGTATGATCCCAAGGAGAGCCAGCTGGGGTTCTGGAATGACATACAGCAGCCAGGTCAGCAGGCAGGCAGACGCTGAGGGCGCCCTGAACCTAAATGTGGCTGCTTCTGACGGCATGATGCTCTCCATTTGGGGAACTTGTCATATTTGGTTCAGAGGATTTCTTTTCTATTCCCATCAATCCCAGAGTCCTCTGGGAGCACACGATTCAGAAACACTGTAGCCTTCATCTCCAGCTCAGCTTGTGAGACTAGACTGGACAACCTCGAGAGAAACTGTCCTCTCCCTTTACCAAGGATTCTGCACAAGCACCAGTGGGGCCACTTTCATTGCCTGGTTGAGCTCCTGCCATCAGGTCAGTGACAGACGTTTTCAGGCACTTACTGCCCAAGCCTGCCACCTGGTGGACAGTGCTCACTAGGTCTCCCTGAAGTAGCAAAGTGATTGCTCATTCATGAAACAATAACCTTCAGATACTCTTGCAATCGGTGAGGCATGTAAACTTGGTATTATTATTTCCACTTTATAATGAGAAAGTAGGGACTTAAAGAGAGGAAGGAATTTAAAAGTTCCTGAAACTACATTTAGTGTCTTTTTCCTGTATTCAGCAAAAACCTGAAATAGTGTAGTCTGAGTGCTTTGGCCTGGAGCCCAATTTAAGTCCTGGCTCAGCAACTGTCACCAAGTGAGGTCCTTTCACAGAACTGAATTTGATCCCTGCCAGGCCCCCATTATTTTGTCCATTTGCACGTGGTAGGGTTTTTTGTGCAATAAATGTGCTGACGTACTTCCAGAAGGAAAAGCAGTGGCTGACAGACCATTTCAACTCTTGTGTGCCTGTTCAGTGTTTAGTGAGAAGTTGCAATCCCCCCAAACTGGGTTTAGCTAAATGTGAAAATACAGGCAGCAGGATCTCCTTAGACTCCTTTCAATACAGCCACTGACCACTTAACAACAGCTGTACTTAGCTTTGAGGTTTTCTGGGGCTTCAGGGGATTCTCCACTCTAGAGCCTGCCCTCCAGGGCGCAGTGCAGCGCAGTGGCTGAGCTCTGCGATCTGCAGTCAGGCTTCCAGCTTCTACCCCACCTGGCGCTTCCTCTAGAGGACGTACCAGCTTGGGTGACTCTCATACCCCCAGTGCCTCATCCTCCTCACAGGGAAAACGGGTAAAAACAGTATCGTCTCAAAGGTGTCATGAAGGTTCAGCCACACAGCTTGCGGAAAGCACTCAGAACGGTGTGACCCAAGGAAGTACCAGCTGTCCTTCCTCATGGCTGTTAGTGAGCTGACCTCGGTGGCAAGCTGACGCTGTGCTCAGGAGACGTGAGGGTGAGTGCTGGGGGCAGCAGAGTGGGGGCTGCCTTTAGATACGCTCTCCTAGGAGTGGTTCTCCACCTGGTGGTGTTCTGCAAGCCCTTCTCCCTAGGGAGAGGCATGTGTGGGCATTTTAGGTTATCCAAGGAAAGGAAACAATACAAGCAAATGGGGGAATGGGTTGTAGTACAAGGGACTGTGCCACTCAATTAAGAATTGTCCCTTATCAAAATGATGGGGTTGAGAATGCCTCCTGAGTTGTGGTTTTGTTCTTAATATCTTCTGATTGCAAGGAATAGAGTTGGATTGAAATGTCCAGGATCCAAGGCGAGTCAGGGACTGGATTCTGTTCCTCTGGTCCACCTGTTTTTACCTCTAACTGCATATGTGTGTCTGTTTTTAACATTTCCCAACTCACTTCCAACTGGCAATCTTCGTATTTGGCACTCTAAATGCCTCAGAGTGCTGGTGTAACATGCTTAGTCTGTACTTTTGTGTCTGTTACTAAGCACAGCCTTGGTAGTAGGTCTTTTAATGGGTCGTGGGTAGGCAGCCCTTGGATAGGCAGCCTATGGATGCTGGTAATGTTTCCTTTATCTTACTGGTTATCCAGGTGTGTTCACTTCATGAAAATTCAGAATTCAACACATGCTTATTGTGTGAGTTTGTTATATTTCAACAAAAAGTTTAACAAAAAGTCAAAAAAAGAAAAGAAAAGAAAGAATTGTCCCTTGAATAGACATTTCTCCCAAGAAAATGTATACATGGTCAATGAGCATATGAAAAGATGCTCAACATCATCAATCACTAGGAAAATGCAAATCAAAACTGTGATGAGATACTACCTCACACCCATTAGGATGGGTCTTATAAAAAAAACCCAGAAATTAACAGGTGTTGGCGAGGATGTGCAGCATTTTGACCTTTATGCACTGTTGGGGAGAACATACAATGGTGCAGTCACTATGGAAAACAGTCTGGCAATTCATCAAAAAATAAAAAATAGAATGACCATGTGATCCAGCAATTCCAGTTGTGGGTATACACCCCAAACAACTGAAAGCAGGAACCTGAGCAGATACTTGTGCACCTGTGTTCATAGCAGCATTTTTCACAATAGCCAAAAGGTAGAGGCTGACATGGACGAACCTTGAGGACATTATGCTAAGTGAAGTAAGCTAGACACAAGAGGACAAATACTGTGTGATTCCACTTATGTGAGGTACTTACAGTAGTCAAATTCATAGAGACAAAGTAGAATGGTGGTTCTATAGGCATGAGGGGGCAAGGGGAGTTAGTGTTTAATGGGGGCAGAGGTTCAGTTTTGTGAGATGAAAAGAGTTCTAGAGATGGATGGTGGGGATTGTTGCACAACAGTGTGAGTGTGCTTGATGCCACTCATCTATGGTGATAATGGTAAATTTTATGTGTATTTTAGCACAATTAAAAAAAGATTTCGTCCACCCAAAGTGCCAATATCAGCCCTTTGAGAGATACTGCCAGGATGTTTAAAAACCATCAGATGTCCATGCATTTGGTAATGAAAGTTCATTCATACTTGTGAGACCTAAACTGACTAGTGTATGTATCCTACTGGTCTGGGTTTCCCCTCTGTCTCAGTTGCCAGGTTAAGGAGGCCCCTAAAATCAGGCTCAGGAGCACCACAAGGAGCCACAAACAGTGATGGCACCGGGAGGGAGGCATGCTATTAAACTCACCACTTTTGTTTCTTGAAGTTCTAATTTACTTACAGTAATAAATTTTTAAAAATTAAAGTATCATTGAAATACAATCTTATGTTGGTTTCAAATATATAACACAGTAGCTCAACAGTTACCCCATATTATTAAATCCTCACACCCTCTAGTGAGGTTACTATCTATCAGCATAGGAAGATGTTATAGAATCACTGACTCTATTCTCCATGCTGTACTACCATCCCTGTGACCAACTTATATTGTGATTGTGAATTATTGTGCCCCTTTATCCCCCTACCCTCCCCAACCAGCCACCCCAACCCCTCCCCCTTGGTAACCACTAGTCCCTTCTCAGTGTCAATAGTAATAAATTTATACTATTTCTACTAATCAATAAAATCATATTACAGGTAACAACTTGGGATTTCCACCTTCAAATAATATTTCAGATTTCAATGGAAGACTCAGAACAGGAAGAAAAGTTCTTACCTTATAGATGCAGGACTTAGCATTCAGAAAGAAGAGCTCAATGGTGGCATTATCCTTTAGGTACGAAATGCTTTCTATATAGAACCTGAAAGAGAAAAACTGCAAATTAACCACAGAAGCATGAACTGATCTAGCAGAAAATCAGTTGTTCTCTGAGCTACCAGATTTGACATGGGGACTAGACCTCTTAATCCTAAATGAGGAAAACAAAAAGATGTCATCAAATGTTTTCGTATGATTCCTTTTTGAGAGAAAGCAATGCTTTTCAAGTCCATTTATAAGCAGGTTAGAACTGTCATTCCTTACATGCCTTACTAGCCAAAAAACTTGGCCTGTCACCCGAGAGTGGACTTAACCTTGACCACCACTTTTTCCTTACCTGCTTTCCAATTTTGGAAAATATGATTTTTTAATACATTACATTTTTGTCCTTGTTGAGCAGGATTTTTCAATTTTGGATAATTTGGATAAATCTGGATAATTTCTTTTGTTTAATTGAATCAAGTCCTATTCCTCTTTGAAATGGTTACAGCATATCTTCCTGAAGGTGGCCAGGTGGGATTTGATTTCTGCACATCTAAAGGGTCGTAGTGAGGGTTCTCAACACTGTGATGTTAATGCATATTAAGCCAAATGAGAATTGGATTTTTATCCAGATGAGCTTACAGATTTTTTTTCAAGATGAAACATGCTGAAATTATTTTAATTTACATTAAATGTGTCTTTACACATCGACTTTGAGTTTATTAAATTCCTTAATTAGATAAGGTGCTTGTACTTGTCTAAGGGGGAGCTGCACTAAGGGAGTAGCAGTTGTGATGGGGGATGGGGCTGGATGGAAATGCAGAGCCTGGGAAGGCAAGAAACATGGGTGCGGGCAGCTCTTGGAGGGCCTGGACACCCACCTCCCAGGCTCTGCGGGACACAGAGGGATGGGCAGAGGGGAAATGAGGAGAAGCGAGTGCTGTGGTCTCTAGAATGGCATTACAATGTGACAGAGAATTCTGGGGAGGAAGTTAAAAGAGACCAGTGATCAGGTCCCAGCTCTGTGGGACTTAGGGCAAGTCACATAATCTCACTGTGCTCTATTTCCAGACTGAAAAGAAGACAGTGGGACCTGGTCAGTGGTTCTCCACCTCAGAAGTCCACTGTCATCAAATACTGGAAACTCAGATCAAAACAATACTGACAACAAAAAAAAAACTGCGTAAGGGGAACAAACCATGTTGGTAGGCTAGTTCAAGCCCATGGCCCAACAGCTGGTAACCTCTTCTCTATAGACTAAGTAAGTAATGCCTTCTATCGTTTCTCAAATGTGTGCACAAGGTGTTGTGGTTAATACAATACATATTCATTTAAATCTGTGAGTGAATCCAGACTAACTTCAGATATTAGCACAGTTACCATCATGTGAGAGTCTACAAAATGTTCGGAAATCATACTATGGCCCTCATTCTTGCAAAGTCTGGGAATGAGCAAGCTGGTGAAGCTCTATTACCAGCCTTCTCCTTGCATAAAAAAAAAAAAAAAGGCACCTGTCTTCTGCTTTGGGGCAAGTATGTTAGGTTGCAGAGGCCTATACAGGGTCTGCAGTGGTCTTAGAGGAACTGTAAAATGGTACGGCTTTCACTTCTCTAATAATGGAAACTTGAAATGCAGTAGCAAATGTAACATCTCAAAGCAAAATAAGTTTGATCTAACTAAAAATCTACATCCTCCGTAAAGAGTTTTTGGTGAGGGGTAATCAGAACAGCCAAGTCAGAGGGAAGGGAGAGATGGGGGAGGGGAGGATGTCAAAGCGCCAATGGCACTAGGTGGTTCAGAAGAAGGCTGGTTCAGCGGAGCGGCCTGCAGGCATGGCCCGTGACAGATGAACCTTGCTCCTGCACCTTTGTTCATGCTATTCCCCTCATCTGGGCTCCCCTCTGCTCATCGAGTTGCCCCATGGTCTTGTGTTTTCTATTTCAGGCTGCTAAGTCCTTGGGGGTTAAGCCCACACTGTATTGATTTTTGTCTCTTCAGAGCCTGGTAATGGGTCACTGAATGAAAGACTCTGCTTTTCCTCCTCTTTCCTGTCCACTCACTGTTGGGCAGAGTTCTCAGGGGAAAGTGAGATGGGCAAAGGGAGAAGTACATGAGGAGAAGAAATTAATGGCCCCCAAGGTCATGACATTCCTGGCTAGGCAATCTTCTGGTCCACAGCCAGTCCTTGACCCTCTGCCCTGAACTCACTGTTACCACAGAAAGCTGTGCAAACAAATGGCTGATTACCTGGACTCCTAAAGCCAGGATCATAGCAGGGCCTTCTTGAGTTTGGCAGTGAGTGACCTTAGTTTTGTGACAATCATTCTGTGTCTAAATCTGCTGGGTCTGAAATTACTGTCAAAGCAATGCCTTATGTCTTCACTGCATTTGTTTTAATGTTTGAGAATCAACCATTCTGTCCCCACCCTAATTTTCTCCTCAGCTGTATATTAAGAAGACCTAACACTTCCCTTTTCAACTCTCTAATAATGGGAAAGTGAAGTGGGATGCCAAATGTTACATTTTTTTTTGCAACAGCATTTCATTTCCCCTGGTGTCTGGCTGTGCAAGAGCCAGGAAGGTAGAGGAAATAACAAGTGTATTCTGAGAGGAAGAAAACAAATCACCACCTCTTGACAGAAACTGGAAAGCAGTTTCCTGTTAACCTTTATCACCAAGAAACAGCCTGGAAAACTCTGTGAGTTCCAGGCCTGGCACATTACTACTTTGTAACCTTGGATATTTAACTTATGTTGACCTTTCCATCTGTGCGAGGGAACTGGCAAGTCAAAACTGCTAAGAGAAAAACAGACCCAGACATCGCATTCACTCACTGAGGTCCGGTGCACACCACCGCAGCCCAGGATTTTTCTGGGGAGATGGGAAATGCTGACGGCTTGGGTCCAACGTGAGATTTTCTTCTCTCTTTTTAAAAACCAGTTCTGTTCTAATTTTTACGAAAGCCTTGTCAGACGTCCTCCTTCTTGGCAGTAGGTGGCGATGTTGCATTTTCCTTATTTGCTAGTATGGGGGCTGGGGGTCGGGGGAGATTTCCTCAAAGACCTGGTTCACAGAGAAAATTCTAGTCTCTGGGTAAACCCAAGGAAATGAACCATCTCTCATAAACTCCAAGGTCTGCAGGGACAATCCCAAGTTTGCTTCTGTATTAACCATGGGTTTCTGATGCTGTGACATCAGACACCTTGCTGACTCTGGAGGGACAACCCCTCCCAGGTAGCCAGAGCCTAGATTCACCTGTGAGCATGCCTTTCCTATGCAGACCAGCCAGTCCAGAGCCCACACGCCCTTCCTCGCCTCTTCTCTGGGGCTCTTACCTCTGGGCTACTACCCTTGCCCTAATCACCAGACAACAGGATAGCCCCTGTGCCCCAGAGCCCGCTGAAATTATTCAATTGCCCTGCCTCCCCCATTCCTTCCCATAGAACCACAAAACAAAGGCCCTTGCCCGTATCTCCCCCGACTCCCGGTGCCTCCTGACCATCCCTGGTGCCTCCTCGGGTAGCCCTGCCTGGCAAGGCGTGCCCCCTCCCTGGGGACTGTGAGTCGCAAACTGTCTCGTCAATGGCAGTCATTTCCTCATCTGCTGGCCTCACTGTACCTGAGTAATAATGAAACCTACACTTGAAAACAGGGCTTTGGCACATTTACTAGGACTGAATCTTAGGCCTTCTCTTTGAAGGGAACAGTGCTCAAGGCCAAGGGCACATGAGGCTAAGACTGTTCTTGGAGCTCCATGAGCCGTGTCACACCCAACCTGGCCCTGATGATGCCCACCTGAGAATACTTCATCAGATGGTCTAGACAGGAATGTGGGCTGCACTGTTATGTGTGTGAGCATGTTAAATACTCAAGGGGCCCTGAGACCTTGGGGGGTCTCGTCCTTGTGGGTGCCTCAGATGGCCCAGATTGAAGCTGCCAGCCAGAGGGCACCAGCCGGCTTCCTCCTCTGAGCCCTCGCTCCTCTCTTCCCTCTCACATCCACCCCTGGGCACCTGGGAATCACTGACTATTGACAACAAGTGTTAATTAAATGGACAAGTGATTTCATTTTGTAACGCACACAAGTGTTATATTTGGAACCTGACACTTGGTAGCAAAAAGGAGTGAGCAGTCTTCTTTTTGAAGAATGGGAAGGAAACTGATGCTGCTCTGAGTCTGCAGCCAAAGGTCCTTGACGTTCAGTATTCCAACAGCTCCAGTCTTAACTGGGACATCCAGTTGACATGTTGCAAGTTCTGCTTAGCAGGCACCTCATTGTAGATCCATGCCACCATTGTTACTGTGAGTGACAGGAAATAACAATCGCTGTCTCAACCAGCCAGGAAGGACCCGACAGCCAGGTCATGAACTTGCCTGTAAAATCTCTCCCAGAGTATAGCTTCCTAGTATCTCCTCTCTTTCTTTTTTTCTGTTGCTCACTTCAGTTTATCATTTGTGAAATTCTGAGTTTGAGGAGACTAATCTAATCTCAATTTATTTTTCTACAAACAGCATAGGGAGCCTTGGCTAAAGAATACACAGCTAGAGAAACAGCCCAGATGTGGAGGAATCACTGAGAACAAACTTGTGCCTATAAAAAGACACAGAGAGACTTCCTTGGGTGTGTAGGCATATTTTTCTTAGAATTGTTCTAGACCTATTTCTTAAGCTTGCCTGGTGAATACTATCAGAAGGTCATTGTTCTCAGATTTGGGAGCCTGCCTCACAGCACTGAACAGTGGTCCTGTAGCTGAATGTGAACTTGCTCACACACTGATCCCTGGGCTGCTTGTGGAGGATACATGTGGGAGGTGAAGGACTGGGGAAGACGAAGCTGGCATGTGCCCAAGTCAGATCACACAGGACAGGCTACTGGTATTCTCAGCATGAAAATGGACAACCCAGAAAATGATGAGTAAGGGATCAGGTAAGAATTCTGGAAACATGTTCAGTGGCAGCACATAGCAGACTGGAAGGGGCTGAGACCAGAGGTGGAGACAGACAAGAGTTCAAGACCATGAGAGTTTTTGAAGGTCTGATTACAGCCAAGCGGGCGTGCATGGAGGGTAAGGGGTGTGTGTGTAGAGCTACTTAAGATGCAGAAATAACAGGAATTTGTGGCTGAGGGAGGATGAAGGAGCAGGTGGAGTTGACGTTGGCTGCCATGTTTCTGGGTAGATGGGCAGTGGTGCCAATTACAGAGATAAGGGGGTGCCACAGAAGGAGGGGCACATTTGGGGCAGGAAGGTGATGACATCATTTGCTTTGGGCAGAGAAGCACCAGTGGAATCTGGGGCCTAGAGATGCCCATGACCATGGTGGGGGGGCGGTATTGCCATAACTGAGGAATCAGTGGGAGAGGGAATCAAGGAGAGGGGTGTGCTCGTGTTAGCTTTCATATTCTCTGCAAAATCATAAGCAATGCCAAAGGGCTCAGCTTCTGGTTTGGAGTCTGGCAAGAGGGAAAGCCCCTGTGGGCACGAGGGAGGACCCTGAGCAGGCATGCCCGAGAGGACCCCTGTTTAGTGGTGGCTGTTGTCCCAGGAAGGGCATTGCAAATGGGGAAGGGGGATTTTCAGAAACAGAGCTGAAGCTGGGAAGCTGACGGCTGCGCCGGGGCTGCTCTTAGTGAGAACGGAGAGAGCGTGCGCACATGGGGAATGCGCACAGCTGGGCAGCAGCTCCTTTATGGACTCCAGCACACTCCAAGGCCTGGGTCCTTTATGAAGATGATGTATCATCACACTCCTTCAAGAAAACAGCCTGTGGACATCCCTGGAAAGGCACCAAGTTATAAACTGGGAATTCTTCCCAGGCGGAAAATCAAGGTAAAAATGTGGAATTCACCTCCATGGGAGAATCTGCCTCCTCTCTTGGAGAATATAAGCTATCGCTGTTTTGCTGCTGTGCTACTCAGCCAGTGGAAATGTGGGGACTCAGGGAAGCGGGGTCTGGGAGCAGGATCCTCCATGGTGGTGCCAAGTGACCCTCACTCGAGTAGGTGGTTGCGATAGTTCACAAGACGAGGGTCTGAATTCAGGTAATAAAAGGGAGAGGGCAGGGCAGAGAGAGATTTAGCAAGTAGCCACAGGGGAAATTCACTCATAAAAACTCAAGGAAGAGGAAAGACTTCAAGATTTAAAGCCCATATGACTGAAGGATTAATGCAGTCACAGACTGGAGGGGTCCCAGGAGCCTGGGAGGAGGTGGGGGTGAGCAGAGAGAAGATGAGTTTGGCCTTGGACCTGCTGAGCTGGAGGTGCTCGGGTGGCCATAGCACAGCCAGGAACGGAAAGCTGAGACTCCCCAGAATGATCAGCTTTTGTGATGAGCTCCAGAAGGAGCTTTTCTGCCTTGTGGCAGGGTCCTATGAGGTGTTCCTAAATGTGGGTTTGGAGGGGTCTGTCCCGTGAGGTGCCTGCTGCAGCCAGCTAGGAAATGGGGGGACAGGAGTGTCGCTGGGTGAGCAGGATCTTTGTGGTTGGCACAGATTCACTTCTGCAGCTCTCCTGTCTGCTCCTGCTTCCACAGACAGAAGTCAGCTTGGCGTGATTTGGGACCATGTGCACATCCTCAGCGACAGACACTTCAACCAAACCATCTCATGGCGCTCCGAGCTGCCCTCCAAGGATTGGTTCCTTGAACCCACAAATAGCTCAGCTCATAACAGACACTCAGGAAAAACAGTGTACATACAACCAGCCCAGTATTCTCTCTTCTTGGTTGATGTTGGTGAAAAGTATGAGGAAGGCGGGGAGGGCCTGATAGACGGAAAGGGTCCTCATCCACTCTCCCTTAAGGAAAGGCTTAACTTCAACTGAGTCTCCCCTGATGCTGCCACCTTTTCCAGGGCAATTGTTACTCTCTGCTTTATATAGTTACTTTTCCATTTATCTGAGAAAAACTAGCCACCATTCAAGAGACTATTCAAGAGACTATGACACTGAGATCATGTCCATTAGTAATGGAAATGGCTAAGATTAGGTCTTAGTGTTTGCAGCTATTAAATAAATAAAGGCATTAAATGCAAGTTTAGGTTTACGGTGCCAGCTGAGGTAAAGATACATACTCCCGTCTGTTAAATGGACCCTTTAATTCTGAGTTTAGGTTTTTCTAATGCCCTCCATGGTATCAGGATGGTTACATCTAAAACTGCATTCCTGACCATACTCTTTAGGAAGAACTGAATTGTAAATCATTCGTGCCCTGCTGTGGAATTTCTGTTAATGTATTTTAAACAAACAGGTTACATGTACTGGGTGGACGTATTAGTGTCCACTGGAAGACAGGCCACTGAGTCTCCAAGTTACAACAATTGTGCTGCAAGAAAGGTTATGGACAGAAACAGCCTGGTGGCTCTACAGCCTGGGCGCTCAGGGTGCCACTGGATCTGCAGCTCAGATTCTGGCTTTGCTACAGTTCCTACTTTGCCCCTGAAACCTTGACTTCACAAAACCTGCAAACAAAAACGACAATTCTAAGATGGTTGTGAAAGTTAACTATGAGAAGCCTCTCTGCAGTCACAAAATAAAACTTCTTATAACAGATTAATAAACAGAAAATGCCCATTGTTTCTGGTATTTTCTGATGCCATTATCTTTTTACCAGGAACTACACTGATCTGTGGTTTGCTGGTGGGTTTCAACTATTTCTATTTTGGATAAAATGGGCAGATTTCTAAGAGGACAAGTGGCACTTGTGATAGATGGAAAAAAATACATAGACTTTTGTTATGTAGCTTCAAATGACCTCCCCGCCCCCATACACACAAATCCAAAGTTTTGCATTATTATAAAAGAAACTCACTTTAGTTTGAGATATATAGCCCCTCTCTCCAAAAGGCCCTTCTCTTCATTCCACACAAGCATCCCAGTGCAAAAGCACAAACACATGTGCCCATGCACACACACAGACATGCCTGACACACTCACCTTACCTTTACATCTGTGGGAACATCACTCTATTATGACCTCTATTACTGACAATGGACCAGGACAAGTCTGATTTTCCTTTCCTTTAACATTTAATCACTCTCCCTTCCCAGACTTTACTGACAAAGAAAAAAAAGGGGGGGTGCAGCAAAAGGATGGATATCGAGTGTACATACCTGACACAAAAGTATAAAACCACTGGTCCTGACTTCTTGGGGAAGTCATGTTCCAATACTCTCCGATCTAGCTGAAGCCAGTTTAAGTGTCCTCTGAGGAAAAGAGAGACAAATTGGTTAGGGCTTTGGATGTTGCTGAAGTATCCTGTGATGAAGGTATGTGTGTAGCCCAATGTACCGGATCACAGATAAACATGGACTTCACCTCACTAAGTCTTCAATATTAGAAGAACCCCAAGGAATTTATCTGGGGAATACTGAATCAGCAGCAGAAACCATGTGACACGAGGGAGAAGAATGACAATCAGAAAGTCTGGGCTTTGAGACCTCTACCCGTTTCCCAGACTGCATTCGGAGTGTTCTCATTGTTTGTCTCCTGTCCTGAAGCCCTTACCTCCGCACTCCTGACTGCCTTTCTTCCTGGAGGACTCAAAACACTATTTAGAAACATGTTAGCAATCTTTACAACATCTTGCTGGAAGCGCATGGGGTAAAAAGGGAATCACAGAGAGCTCTTTAAGAAATTAAACTTAAACCTATCTTATGACCCAGACAATCTACTCCTAGGTAATTTACCCAAGAGAAATGGAAGCATAAATCCATGCAAAGGCCTTTACACACACATTCAGAGACACTTTATTTGTAATAACTCAAAACTTGAAACAACAAAAATGTTTATCAACAGGGGAATAAGCAAATTAGTGGAATAAGACACAACAGTTAACTACGATGTATACAGCAACATGGATGAGTTTCAATTATGCTGAGTGAAAGAAGCCAGAGGAAAAAAAGGGTATGATTTCATTTACACATGACTGATTACATGATGACATTTATGGTTCCATTCATATAAAACGCTAGACAAACTACAGTGACAGAAAGCACACTGGTGGTTCCCTGGCGGGGGGTGGGGGGTGTGGTTGGCTAAGAGGCAAGGATTTGGGAGCATGAGGTAAATTTTGGGAGGGATGGATATGCTCATTATCTTGATGGTGGTGATGGTTTCATGGGTATAGACATGTCAAAACTTACCAAATTGCACACTTGAACATGTGTATTTATTGTGTATCAATTTTACCTCCTTAAAGCTATTTATGCAGTGAACCAGTGATGTTTGATGACATACAAATGGACTCACTTGAGCATTTCTTCCTTCCTTCTCACTCTCTCTTTTCCTTTCATAATTAGTAACTGACCATCTTCTCTGAAAAAGGGTCTGGAGATGCAACAGTGAGCAAAACTGGTATGATCCCTATTCCCCTTGAATTTCTATTCTTGAAAGGAGACAAGATACTCAAATGCTATTTTCATAACTAACTGCATGATTACTCATCATATTAGGACCATGAGTTATGAGAACATGGAAGACACTGGAGAGGGTCTAGGGGTCTGAGAACACTGCCTGGTGTCTGGGTGAGATTTGAAGAATGAAGAGCTGACTCAGCAAAGGGGAAAGGGAACCACTTTCCAAGCAGCAGGGCTGGTATGTGCAAAGGCCCTAAGGTGGGAAGAAACCTAGCACCTTCATGCCATGTGAGTAGAAAGGGATGAGGCTAGAGGGGGTAGAGACTAGCTGCCAGGGCCTGGGAGACCGTGATGAGGTTGGTCTTTGAACAGTGAGGTAGAGCCGTGGAGCAAGTATGCAGATGAATTGACCCTTTTCTCCCCCTTCTCTCCTCACCCAATCTCAGTCCACCAACCTGGAGGCCTGAGTTCTACAATTACTGAACATGTTATATCATCACATGTTGAACAGACACAGACAATGCAGGAACTCTCCTCAGGTGACTGTTGCTGTGTAACATCCATGTTTATAAAGCACCACATGCATGTGAAATTCTAGTTCTGAAGCCACCACTTCTGGCTGCAGAAGGGCTTTATTAAAATATTTTCTGCTCACTGTATTGGGTTCAAAATCACATCTCTTGCACCCAAGAGTATCAAGGACTCCTCACCATACAGGACCTTTTCTTTCCTGTGTTAACATCTCATGGTCTCAACATCAAGTCCCTTCCTCAAACAATTTTTTTTTTTCTTTAAATCAGGGTGGGATTGGGAGCAAAGAGATAAAGAAGCATTTTCTCCCCACAGTTTAATTAAGAGATGCCTGATAGCTTGGTTTTCATTATTCTCATTGATTTTTCATTTGAGAATTCACAACAGTGCATTTGCCAGTAAAAAAGCAAAGAATAAAAAATGTTCCAGCAGACACTCGAAAGTGTTTTTGTTATTTGCTTGACTGATAACTATCTTTAAAGCTGAGCAAGATAACACTCATTTGGTTTATAGTGCAATAGGTCAAACTGTTGGGTCAGTAATAAATATGCAATTCCTTCTGGGCAACAGAAATTGGATGCATTTATTTAACAGATTGCTTTTAGCTTCTACATTTAATACAAATAGATTTTTGGTTCAAGTGTTGGCACCTTCAATACAGATGGCCTTAAGGAGGGCTTTCATAGAGTTACTGGAGGGTGGAGGTGTATGATAAGTCTATTTAAACTGATCACTTCTTGGACCCCAGGGGAGAATGGCACTTCCAAAGAAAGCCCAAGCAAAGACTATAAAATTCTTACAGATATCACTGGCTGGGGGTGGGGTGGGGGCTGGAGCTCTTCAAATGCTGGAATGTTAGCTACTTAGTGTCCTGACTCAGACGTACATGTGCTCATCAAGGACAGCTTAGGGACTGATTTAGCTAGAAATGCTCAAATAGTGGCCTGAAGGGTGTGAGTGTGAATGAGTTTGTGTGTGTTGTGTGTGTGTGTGTACGTGTGTGTGTGTGTGTGTGAGAGAGAGAGAGAGAGAGAGAGAGAGAGAAAGAGGAGAGTGAGTGAGCCTACACCAGAGACACACACACAGAAAAATTAAGACAAGGGTTAGGTATATTGGGAAGACCAGATTACTAAATCATGGGCTATCTGGTTCAGTTGAATTTGTGGGTTTAGTTTTTTATTTATGGAGGAATTGCTTGGTCCACTATTTCCCCTTAAGGCTCTTCCAAATATTCTTTTATAGCACCTTTTATACTATATCTTATATAAACTAAAAATATAAACCCTACCAGGGATCAAAGCCTAGTTATTTCTGTATTTCCAGGGCTGAATGGTGGATGCTAAACAAACATTTGTTAAGGAATGAACACACAGCCTTCACATAAGCCCCACAGATCACTGTTGTGGATTCAGTGACGGCCATCCATGTAGAGACATGGTCCCTGCCCTAAGTATCTCCTTATCCAGGGAGAATTCTGTCTGCTCACCTAGTCCAGGATCCAAGTGAACTATATTACTTGCATTGGGAAGGAAAAGTTCAGGACAAAGCCTGGATCCCTAAGGCCTCCTCAGTTAGCCCCATTCTATGTAGCTGTACACAGAAAGAGTCCTGCTGAAGCCCTTTCCTGTTACTAAATTGGAGGCCTGGCAGTCTGCACAGCTGTCTCCGGGGTGGGGGTGGGGGGATGAACGCTGAATACCTTGTTCCCAGAAGTAACTATTACGACCCAGATACAGAGGTTGTAGCCATTGATTTTTCTCCCCAGTCTCATGGTACAGGGCATGGAGATGACTGGAAACCCCAAACCTATTTCTAAATAAATTACCTTCCCAGAGCTGTACCTTGTTTCTTCGATAATTAGAAATTGCTTTAAGACTTTATTTTTAAATTGTAGATAAGCTTGAGACTGACAATGCCCATCAACTAGACCCTTTGCAGGTGTCTGGGCCAATGCCAGTCACAGTCCTACTCAAGAGATGCAAAGACTCAAGGACAGAGGCAGATAATTCTCCCCACTGTCCCAGCATGGGGTCGACAAATGCATTTCCAGTGCATCTGGGTATTCCGGTGTCTTGCCAATGGGTTTCAGCCCCAGGCAAGTTCACTATGGATTCAATGTGACCAAATAAATGACAGTAGAACGTTCTTGGGATGAAAGGGTTACACCCAACTTTATTTCCATGGTAGCAGGTCAATCACTAAAATCTCATTCACTCAGAGCAAGTCTGCATGCAGCAAGCCAGTCTCTGCCTCTGGGCCTCTCTGCCTGCACAGCCATCCTCTGGGCCTCTGTCCTTGGCGCTGTCACCACTCCAGCCTCTGCTCTGCTCTCCTGCAGCCTTGCAGCCGTGCCACCATGTCACCCAGAGCACTGGGCGGAGCTCTTTATATACAGTCAATAGCAACGTATTGCCCACACGTGTGTAGTGAGCTAGCCAACCAGGGCCAGGTGAGAATCTTGGCCACAGGAACTTTCATTTTATCCACATCCAGACCTTGATCTGGATAAATCATACTCCCTAAACAATACCAATCAATGACTCAATTAATTGAAACATATAATGTTATGAAAAAATCCTTAGTTGGTTCTTAACCTAGGATTCTAGCTTCAAAGTGTCTGTGAGCCCTCTAAAATTTAAGCATAAATTATTTTATGTGTAAACTTTATAGAGGCAATGGAATGTAACTTCTTAACAAATGTCACAGGGGTCTGGGATTAAATAAGAGGTTACCAACTGCTCATTTTTTTAACGTGAAATTATGAAACGTGAAAATACATTCTAACTGTATCTAACTTTTAAAATGTGCAGTGATGGCTAAACAAGTTTCTTATCTATATCCCTCAACCTTCTCCATACTTCTTCAGGGTTTTCATTACATGGATACTTATTTACGGCATTTGACACACAATTCTTAAAATTTATGATGGAGATTCAAATTAAGACAAATATATTATGGCAATCATTGCTTCAATTTAAGGAGTATTTGACTATTTCTGTTAGAATAGCCTCAAAGGTGCTTAGCTACAACTTTTTATAATGGGATCCTCTGCCAACAATTAAGAAAAAATTTTTAATTAAAAAGTTGGTTGTTAAGGGTGTTCAACTTATGTGAACTTAAGTCCAAATTCATCTAACTGTATACATTACATATGTGCAGTTCTTTGAGAACAGATCAGATAACTCAAAGTAGAGCTTTATTGATTTAAATTATGCAACAAGAACCATGAGTTCTGGAAAAAAACAAAACAAACTAAAACAAAACAAAACAAAATAACATAGGTGTTAAAATAGCAATGTAAACATTTCAAAAATAAAATGTAAAAATAACTTACCTTCAAAGATGGCTGCCAATGTTTGATAAATGAAAACCTCACCTATCCTATTTGTACTCACAGAAACAATAAATCTGAACTTCTGAGCTGGTTCTCAAACTGTTAGGTTTCCAGAATCTGTCTGGGATGGAGAGAGTCTGTAACTTTGCAGGTCCCTGGCATATGTCGTGATTGGCCCCAAATATTCAAAGTCTGAGTGAACTTATTAGCTTCTCTTCTTGGATCTGGAGCAAGGAAGTAGAGGAAACTTACTCCAATGTTCCTCTGTCTTAGAACAGGGGTTTTCAAACTTGGCTATATATTAGAGTCAACTGGAGAGCTTTGAAAAATCTTGATGCTTAGGCCAGGCCAGGACCAATTAAAATCAGAATTCTAGGGCTGGGCCCTAGGCAATAGTAGTTTACAAAGTGTCTCACGTGATGCCAAATGAGCAGCCAAGGTTGAGAACCATGACTAGCAAAACGTAATTGTTTTAAGATCAAATTTATACCAGGCTCTTTACTTCAGACTGTTTTCAAGGCTGCCAAAATGTCACTGATTGCATGTATCTGTAGCTCTTTTTATTAGGGCAGAGTTATAAAAATAAAAGGGGCCAAATGCAATTGAATCTTAAAACAGAAAAAGACATTTGTGGAAAAACTGGTGAAATTTGAATAAAGTCCATAGTTTAGTACCAATGTTAATTTTTTAGTTTTGATAAATGTAACATGGTTTGTGTGGATAAAATGAAGGTTCCTGTGGCCAGGATTCTCACCTGGCCCTGGTTGGCTAGCTCACTACACATGTGTTGGCAATACATTGCTATTGGTCTATATAAAGAGCCCTGCCCAATGCTCTGGGTGACACGGTGGCACGGCTGCAGGAGAGCAGAGCAGAGGCTGGAGTGGTGGCAGCGCCGAGGACAGAGGCCCAGAGGACTGCTGTGTGGGACGACTGTGCAGAGAGGCCCAGAGGTGGAGACCAGCTTGCTGCATGCAGACTCGCTCTGAATGGGTGAGATTTTAGTGACTGACCTGCCACTGTGGAAATAAAGTTGGGTATAACCCTTTCACTCCAAGAACATTCCACTGTCATTTCTTTGGTCACATTGAATCCATAGTGAACTTGCCAAGGGCTGAAGCCCATTGGCAAGACAGTTTGCAAGATATTAACACTGGGGAAGAGCAGGGTGGGGGGTTGGTGAATTATAGATATAAAGGGTATCTCTGTGTTATCTTTGGAACTCTTCTGCAAGTCCAATTCTTTAAAAATAAAAGTTAAAAAAATTAAATTACAAAGGAGAAGACAGAGCTAGTATTAATGCTGCAAAATTGTGGACTAGTCATTAATATTAAATATCCCTGGGGAATAATGTGTTGCACTGTGGATTTTAGACACTTTACTAAAGAATACAACTTATAGTGAGAGAGAAGCCTAGAGAAACTTCCAATTTGCTGTCCACGTTGTGCTTTCTACATCTTTTCTGCAGGCCCATCCAGATCCTACCAAATGTCACCAGCAGCAGGTTATATTAAAAGACTCACTGACAACATATGACCTAAAAGTCATATATTCTATAATAAGGAATTATAACACTGCTGGTAATACCTCACATTTGGACAGTACTTTATAAGCATTTTCCAAATATTAGTCTTGCTTGAATAGCATTAGGAAATAGATAAATACATAGGGTATTCCATGGGCTGTAATAAAGGATGAAACTTCTGCATTTTATTATAAAATAACAGTGTACCTCCCGCATAAATCAGATACGCATGCACACACACACGGTGGGGACACATATCACAAGGCTAGCACTTACTGACATATGATCACTGACCTAGACTGAGTGTCACCCACAGGCCCTACTTTGGGGTGGCAGCTGGCATTCTTCTTCCCTTTCCTAACGGAAAAGGAGAGACATTACATGACCGTGGAGGTTGGCCCCAGGTGTCGTCAGGCTGTGACTGACTATGCCCTGAGTCACAACCATCCCCTTTGTCTCTGTCCTCTAGTCCGACTCCCCTGGGTGCCCTGGTTCTCGGTTTCCTCTGGCCGCTGACACCACTCACAGCGCAGCGCCCTGTGAGTCAGGCCCTTTCTGCCAGTTCTTTTTCAGGAACCACCTGCCAGCTGTAGCTCTTTTCTGCTGACCTCCTGCCAGTGGCCCCCAGGTCGTCTGTGCAGAAGATGGCTCACACCCTCTTCGCCACTGTCTCCCACACAGCCCCCCCCCCCACCTCCGCTTTTCTCGAGCCTGGCCTCCCCTCCCAGCTTCCCCGGCCGGCCTGTGAGCCGGAGAGCTGAGACCGGCGCAGCGGGCTGTGCTGTGCGCCCTCACTCTCCTTTCTGTGCCGGGTGGTTTTGTGCCATGTCTCTCCTGGGAGGAGAGTGACTTTCTGCCTTACGATCCGTTCCTTCTGTCCCGTGCTGTCTGAAACCTGACTAAGAACATTCTCGCAGGCGCAGTTCTTCCCTGCCGGCCTGGAACAATGTGCTCATTCTTTGAGTCTTGCTCATTGAAAGGGAAGTCTAACTGGGACTCATCTAGAGTTCCTGGGATCTTTCAAAAGAGTAAACATACTTGGGAAATGTGAACAATGGGATATAATTAACTGAAATTTCTGGTTTCCTTTTAATTAGTGAATAGCAGTTTAGGGGGTTTATAATGATTCTCAAGAGAAAGGGTAGAAAAAGTAGCTGTTCTCCATGTATATTTGTTTTAAGGCATTTTGTGTTTTTTATTACAGTACTGGCGCCTAGTTACCCACCCAGCCCTCCAGTTCACAGCCCTGGTTGCTTGGCCCCCACTGCAGGCACAGTGATCCTTTAAGACCGGGGCAAACACTCCTACCTTCCTCTGGCTCAGAAACCTCAGGATCCAAGGCCAGGGGCCCACCTGGCATCTGCTGGCTTCCTGAGGAAGATGGCTGTGCTCCTCTGGCCTGCTCCCTGATTGCACCATGGCCTGAAATGTTGCTAATTTACAGGGCGATCACAGGTTCCAGTCTGCTGGAGACAGTTCTGATTTACACACTCACCCTCTTACTCAGTGTCCCGTTTTGGGTATTAATCAGATGGCCACCCTGGCCATTTGTAGCTCCCGAGGCTAAATGGATCCATGTGCAGCTACTTCTGATTGCCTCGCCTACTGATCAATGTGGATGCCTCCTGTCCTTGCTTCTGAGGCCCTCCTGCACCATTCTATTGAAGGGACATGGCTACCC
This sequence comes from Manis pentadactyla, assembly GCF_030020395.1. Lineage (NCBI taxonomy): Eukaryota > Metazoa > Chordata > Mammalia > Pholidota > Manidae > Manis > Manis pentadactyla. Next base: position 101,143,552 of record NC_080021.1, read on the forward strand.
CTTACTGTCTTATGCAGCCACAAATCTAACCCTGATCCACTAGTATTTTAGGAAATTATCTCTATAATTCTAAAGATTTGGAGTGTATATACAAAGAAAGAAAGAAAATTAGGAAGCATTTGCTTAGAACACCTTATTCTTATCTAGGAATCTATGCAGGTATTTGCTGTATCTTTTGAAAACAGTTTATTAAGAAGGAAATTGAAATTTTAGGACAGATCCCTTACTTGTGTTACAAAACACCACTTACAGAGCCAAACTGAGAACGGTTGCAAGCAAATGTACTTTTCATCACATGAGTAATTTCAATTTTTGAATTTTATATTTGATTTCAGCCTAAATTCTGAAAATGCACAGAAACTTTTCTGAATTTTGAATCAAATGCACTTTCTGTTATTGTTATTCCAACACCAGAGAGAGATGTTTAATTTCTAGAAGTTTTCATTTAATGTTAATAGAAAACAAAACCCATACAAATAATGTTAATAGAAAACAAAACCCATACAAATCCACTTAAAGAAAAATAAACATTTGGGTTCAGAACATGAACCTGCCTGATTATAATAAGAAGCAGTTTACCTAATAATTTCATAATGTCAGCATCACCCTAATTATATCCTTTGGCTGTTCCAGGCATGATCACAAGGCCTTTGAAATTCAGATGATGAACTTGGACTGACCCCATCCCACAGGACCCAAGTGGCCTGCAGCTGAGCTCGCTGTTGATGGCTGGGCCTATGCATTTTCAGGTTCGGCACTTTCCTCCAGGTTCTGAGGGCTGGGGGAGGCACTTACGTCTCATCTGTGAAGGCTATTCCAAAGTATTCCTTTTCCTTCAGGTTGAAGTGAGATGCCACAAGGTCAAGCAGCTCCTTGGCCAAAAGCTTGGGCTGGAGGGGGAATAAAATGAAACAGCGTCAGTGAGTAGAAACTTCCTAAAACATGCAATCTTGGGTTTATATAATTTTTAAAACAGAATGTCTCAAAGCTCAAGTGTATCAATGCAAATGAGTTTTATAAAACCCAAAGGAATAGACAAGGAGGACACCACTGTGCGATCGGCCAAGTCTGGGGCCACGGAGGGACGGAGCCCTTCACCTCATTTCCTAGTCCCCTGTACTGTCACAAATGGTACTTGCTCTTTGGCAGGGCTGTCGAACACTATGGCACTTCTTCCCCATGCAGGAGAACATTTGCATTGAATTGACAGGAAGAGGCCTTATTTAAATATACATACATTTAACATATACTCATTTAGTGTTTGCTGTGTGCCAGGCCCCGTTCTTCAGCCCTTTAGCAGCACCAGCATCTTCGAGGCTATCCTCGTCACAGCCTCTGAGGTGGTCCTTTGAACGGACCCCCTGGATGGGGAGGAAACGGGCACCTAGAGATTAAACAAGTGTTGGGACTGGGATTTGAATTCTGGCTCCAGAGACTCTTACCCTCCACCACCCCATCTGCTCCCATAATTTATGATCCAAACAATAAAAGTACCCTGGGGCAAGAAATGTTAAAATTAAGGCCAAAGAACCTTGGGAATAGAATTTAAGAATAAGCAGAAAATTGGCCCTCCATTTGCCTTTCCAAAGGAGAACAGTCTTTACCTAGGAATGTTTTTGTCATAAACTCTTCCTTAAACATCTCTGCCTATCTGAAGGAGGGCACCAGAGCTTTAGGCCTGAAATCAGGGTAGCTGACTGTACTGTCAACACATCATTCACCCGGTCTGTCTGTCCTGATGGCCACAGAACACCAGGCTCTGAGGTGCGGGGAGGGGGGAAAGGCCGTCCCATGCAGACATGGTGCTAAAGGGAATACTTATTTCTAAGCTAGCTTCCAGGTCAGTATTCTGCAAATGCAATGCCTTTACAACAATCACTCATTCCAACTGTACTTTCTGGATCTCCAAGGCTCCAAGCTCAGAATAAAGATTCCAGAATAAAAAGTATGTGTGTGCGTGTGTGTGTGTGTCCCTGTGTGTGGATGTGTAGTTGTGCACATTAATATATGCCCTTCCTGGGTGTATTTCCTAATCTGGTGGTTACTCTGTTGAATTTCTCTGTTAGAAGAATGGATAGGACATGTAAACCAAGAGTTACCTGGCTATTTGCATTCTCATTTCACTGTATGGGTGCTGCTGTGGTCTGCATTCTTGTTACTCCAAATTCATATATTGATGCCCCAGCCCCCAATGGGACAGTACTTGGAGACGGGGCCTTTGGGAGGTGATTGGGTTTACAGGAGGTCATGAAGGTGGGACCCTATGATTAGGTCAGTGCCCTTATAAGAAGGGACACCAGAGAGATTGCTTGATCTCTCTTTCTCTCTCTCCCATGTGAGGACACAGGGAAAAGGCTGCTGTCTGCAAGCCAGGAAGAGGGCCCTCACTAGAATGAGACCAGGGTTGGCATGGGGGGACTTGGACCTACAGCTTCCAAAAGTGTAAGAAATTTCTGTTGCTGAAGCCGTCCAGTCTGTGGTGGTTTGTTGCGGCAGACTGAGCTAATACAGGTGCACTTCCTTTACTTCAACAAATTACTGAGTGTCTCCCCTGTGCAGGGCACTAGCCAGTGCTACAGCAGATGCAAAAACAAGCAGCGTGTAGCTCCCACCAACAGAGGCACTTATGAGGGACACAGAGTAAGAGCTAATGTTCATTTAAAAAAGCCAAAGCAATGTTTCTCCTTTGCTGCCTCACTCCTAGGCTCACAGGTGGCAGCCTATGGGCCTCAATGACCATCAGTTCACCAATGACAACAGACAGAGGCGATGGGAGTGGGTTTGAGGCTAGGGCAGAGCTTCCTCTCCCCAGAAGACATAAATCAATAGAAGAATCCATCTTAATGAATCAACACCACCTGATTCTTTATTCTTCTGTTCACACACAAAAAAGCAGTTTCTGTAAGCAAGGGGAATTCAAGATTTTATGCAAGATTGTCCTTCATCAATAGCAGAAATCTACCATGAGGAAATGCAGTGGAGCGTGCCTCATCTCTCAGAACGTCACTGATCAACTACAAAGCTGAATCTAAGAGAAGGGGGCTTGAGGAGCTTCAAGTTGTGTTTATTATGGGCTCCTGTAGGCTCTGTTGCCAGTACCACCTCCACCTCCAAAAAGTACCTGGCTGCCCAAATAAAAAGCATTTAATGTAGAGCTTGTGACCAAATATTAAACAGTATGGTTGATTTTTAAACTGTAACATACTGTAATTTACCTGTCCAAATGACTGCCATTCCCTTCAAAGTAGTCACAATATTTCTATGATAACTGCTATTTCTTACAACACTTTTTATAATCTTTAGGGTTTGACTTTGAAGCTTGTGTCACATTTGTGAAAGTATCCCCACCAGTGATAAATCTTGCACTCAGAGTGGATCTGATTTTTTTTCAAATGGCAAGTGGGTTTTCTCAACTGGACTCAAAGTCCAGTCTAGTGAGTGGGGACAGAGGGAGTGGAGAAGATGAGCAGCCTGGGTCAAACTGGTTTCATAAAATGAAGTGTGGCTATAAAGTAATTATTGTAGGTTTGTGGGGCTCATGGTGAGGTTTCCAGCCCAAATTTGGAAATGACAGAAATAAGAGTTCCTTTTCTTTGAGAGTTAAACTTTAAAGCCAATATCTCAATAAAATTTGTCAGAGATGAATATATTTACCCAGGAAGTGAAAGAATTACTCGTAGGGCTGGTATAGTTTAACTATAACATGATTAAATACAGTAATTGTTCCATAGGGTGGGCAGGGGTGAATGGAAGGTGGTGTGTCAGGGCAGGGAGTGGAAGGGCAGTTTGGAAAGGAGAGATGAACTAAAAGCAAATGTGGTCACTTAGCCACAAGCCTTGACCACCAGATATAAGAGGTCAGGCCTTTCACATGGCAGAAATGGGCACAAGGGGCTACATCAGCTGCTCATATGAAACACTCAAATTACCTACTTAACTCATTCTTCTAATTCAATATCTTTTAAAGAAGTGGCTGAGGCATTGCTATGTCCTAGATAGAGTGTGAAGTACTCTCCTATATGACTGCATTACTATCTAAAATAGATGTAAAACTTGAATTCCGTGTAAAATCTTGAATTCCCTGTTGGCAACATAAATTACCTTTTCACTTTTTCAAATTTTAGTGTGAACAGAAGTATAGAATATTAGATGGATTCCCCTGTTGCTTCATGTCTTCTGGGGAGAGGAAGCTCTGTCCTAGCTTCACGCCCACTCCCATCATCACCTTTGCCAATGGAGATCCTGAGACTTGGTGATGGGCGGCAGGCTGTCCTTGGTCTCACAGCAAAGCCAGGACGGCCTCAAAGGCCACGTGTACAACCCCTCTGAATCCTGCCCCTACTTCCTGAGAGGGAGGTCAAGGATCATGTGCCCTGAGGGCCCTGTCTGGCTGAGGGTTATATCTCCCACTTGAACCAATACACTGATGTTATGGATTTACACATCAGTGCTTTGAACTTGGTAAAGGTGAGTCTTCCCCTGAGGATGAAAAATCAGGTTTCTGAGCATGTAGGGCTCCAGAACTGACACAACACACTGGAGAAGTCGCCAGAGGAAGGGATGCCACTCTAGGAGCTCCACGGTGACACAGACCTGTGATTTCAGCCTGGCACCAGAGCCCTTTTTATATTTCAAGTTCTTCAGCAAGAAAATGAAGGAAACTAAAAAGCTCTGAGCAATAGCAGCATCACTAGACTAAACTGTATCATCTCAAACTCTTAAAATTTTAAAGGATTGTACCTATTTACACATACTTTTGGTTAAAAAATAAAAAAAGGTTAGTCCCATTACTTTATACAATAGTTATCATAGATCATATGCACCACTCTCAATGAAGAAAAGCCTAAATTTATTACCCACAATTTACAAATGGGGAAATGTAGGCACAGAAGGGGAAGATAACAGATCCTAGAAAACACAGAGCAGAAAATCTAAACAGACCAATTACCAGCAACGAAATTGAAGCGGTAATCAAAAAATTACCAAAGAACAAAACCCCCGGGCCAGATGGATTTACCTCGGAATTTTATCAGACATACAGGGAAGACATAATACCCATTCTCCTTAGAGTTTTCAAAAAAATAGAGGAGGAGGGGATACTCCCACACTCATTCTATGAAGCTAACATCACCCTAATACCAAAACCAGGCAAAGACCCCACCAAAAAAGAAAACTACAGACCAATATCCCTGATGAACGTAGATGCAAAAATACTCAACAAAATATTAGCAAACCGAATTCAAAAATACATCAAAAGGATCATACACCATGACCAAGTGGGATTCATCCCAGGGATGCAAGGATGGTACAACATTCGAAAGTTCATCAACATCATCCACCACATCAACAAAAAGAAAGACAAAAACCACATGATCATCTCCATAGATGCTGAAAAAGCATTTGACAAAGTTCAACATCCATTCATGATAAAAACTCTCAGCAAAATGGGAATAGAGGGCAAGTGCCTCAACATAATAAAGGCCATCTATGATAAACCCACAGCCAACATTATATTGAACAGCGAGAAGCTGAAAGCTTTTCCTGTGAGATTGGGAACGAGACAGGGATGCCCACTCTCCCCACTGTTATTTAACAGAGTACTGGAGGTCCTAGCCACGGCAATCAGACAAAACAAAAAAATACAAGGAATCCAGATTGGTAAAGAAGAAGTTAAACTGTCACTATTTGCAGATGACATGATACTGTACATAAAAAACCCTAAAGACTCCACCCCAAAACTACTAGAACTGATATTGGAATACAGCAAAGTTGCAGGATACAAAATCAATACACAGAAATCTGTGGCTTTCCTATACACTAACAATGAACCAACAGAAAGAGAAGTCAGGAAAACAACTCCATTCACAATTGCATCAAAAAAAATAAAATACCTAGGAATAAACCTAACCAAAGAAGTGAAAGACTTATACTCTGAAAACTACAAGTCACTCTTAAGAGAAATTAAAGGGGACACTAACAGATGGAAACTCATCCCATGCTTGTGGCTAGGAAGAATTAATATCGTCAAAATGGCCATCCTGCCCAAAGCAATATACAGATTTGATGCAATCCCTATGAAACTACCAGCAATATTCTTCAATGAACTGGAACAAATAATTCAAAAATTCATATGGAAACACCAAAGACCCCAAATAGCCAAAGCAATCCTGAGAAAGAAGAATAAAGTAGGGGGGATCTCACTCCCCAATTTCAAGCTCTACTATAAAGCCGTAGTAATCAAGACAATTTGGTACTGGCACAAGAGCAGAGCCACAGACCAATGGAACAGACTAGAGAATCCAGACATTAACCCAGACATATATGGTCAATTAATATTTGATAAAGGAGCCATGGACATACAATGGTGAAATGACAGTCTCTTCAACAGATGGTGCTGGCAAAACTGGACAGCTACATGTAGGAGAATGAAACTGGACCATTGTCTAACCCCATATACAAAAGTAAACTCAAAATGGATCAAAGACCTGAATGTAAGTCATGAAACCATTAAACTCTTGGAAGAAAACATAGGCAAAAACCTCTTAGACATAAACATGAGTGACCTTTTCTTGAACATATCTCCCCGGGCAAGGAAAACAACAGCAAAAATGAACAAGTGGGACTATATCAAGCTGAAAAGCTTCTGTACAGCAAAAGACACCATCAATAGAACAAAAAGGAACCCTACAGTATGGGAGAATATATTTGAAAATGACACATCTGATAAAGGCTTGACGTCCAGAATATATAAAGAGCTCACACGCCTCAACAAACAAAAAACAAATAACCCAATTAAAAAATGGGCAGAGGAACTGAACAGACAGTTCTCCAAAACAGAAATACAGATGGCCAACAGACACATGAAAAGATGCTCCACATTGCTAATTATCAGAGAAATGCAAATTAAAACTACAATGAGGTATCACCTCACACCAGTAAGGATGGCTGCCATCCAAAAGACAAACAACAAATGTTGGCAAGGCTGTGGAGAAAGGGGAACCCTCCTACACTGCTGGTGGGAATGTAAGTTAGTTCAACCATTGTGGAAAGCAGCATGGAGGTACATCAAAATGCTCAAAACAGACTTACCATTTGACCCAGGAATTGCACTCCTAGGAATTTACCCTAAGAATGCAGCAATCAAGTATGAGAAAGATCAGTGCACCCCTATGTTTATCGCAGCACTATTTACAATAGCCAAGAATTGGAAGCAACCTAAATGTCCATCGATAGATGAATGGATAAAGAAGATGTGGTACATATACACAATGGAATACTACTCAGCCATAAGAAAAGGGCAAATCCTACCATTTGCAGCAACATGGATGGAGCTGGAGGGTATTATGCCCAGTGAAACAAGCCAAGCAGAGAAAGAGAAACACCAAATGATTTCACGTATCTGTGGAATATAAGGAATAAAACTGCAGAATCACAGAATCACAGAACTCAAGAATGGACTAACAGGTACCAAAGGGAAAGGGACTGGGGAGGAGGGGTGGGTAGGGAGGGATAAGGGGGGGAGAAGTAGGGGGGTATTAAGATTAGCATGCATGGGGGGGTGGGAGAAAAGGGAGGGCTGTACAACACAGAGAAGGCAAGTAGTGATTCTACAACATTTTGCTATGCTGATGGACAGTGACTGTAAAGGGGTTTATAGGGGGGACCTGGTATAGGGGAGAGCCTAGTAAACATAATATTCGTCATGTAAGTGTAGATTAGTGATACCAAAAAAAAAAAAAGGCAGTTCCTGTGTGGTAACCTCCAATGAGTTCTACACAAGGGTATAAAGGGCATATAAAAGTGTAGCCAAAGGGTCTGTTTGTGTTTATACAGAGGATCAAAGCCTAATTGGGCTATCCCGAAAACGAACTAAGATACGATATGAAAAAGAACTTCCAACATCAGCACTCTCTGGAAGACTCATGCCAGAAGATGATCATCAAAAAACCCCAACAAAGATCCACGCACTGCTACAGCTGTAGATACACTCATCCCACCGGTTCCTGGACTGCCATGGGAATGATGAAGGAGATATCTAAGCTGGCCTGTTCATACAGTAAAACAACAAATTTGACTGGATCTATACTGTTGGAACTCAACCAAGAATTAGGAGAAGTGCAAATTGTAGCGCTCCAAAATCTTACAACTACAGACTATTTACTGTTAAAAGAACATAAGGGATGTGAACATTCCCCAGGAATGGGTTGTTTTAATTTGTCTGATTTCTCTCAGACTGTTCAAGTTCAGTTGGACAATATCCACCAATCATAGATAAGTTTTCACAAATGCCTAAGGTGCCTAACTGGTTTTCTTGGTTTCACTGGAGATGGCTGGTAATTACAGGTATGCTTTGGTTATGTAACTATACTCCTATTATGTTAATGTGGGTGCGCAATTTAAGTAGTAGCTTAAAACCTATACATGCTGATGTTATTCTACAAGAAGATACATCAAAGAAATAATCAATCTTCCCATGTTTTCTTCCGTCTGCTACTTCTATAGCTTTTCTTCTTCCTTCCTAATTACAACCCTTAAGTAGAATTCGTGCCTCATATCGAATTTACCAAGTATCATAATTCTTCCAAGTGGTAAAGATACCTGAAAACAAATGCTGGGCATAGAAGCTACAGGGCATAAGTATGCAAAGAAGTAAAAAGCTAACCATTTCAAACAATAAGGCTTCTCTCTCACTTACCAACTTTACATTTCCCTGTATGGCCCCGGAAGATGACTGGTTAGCCAGAGACGGGTAAGATTCCTCAAGGGAGGAACAACCTAAGACAGGCACAGTCGCAGGGGGGTCATCAGGTGAGAAATTGGGGATCAGCAGAGGTGAGGCTTAGAACCTCACCCCCCACTGTTCTGAGAGAAATCTTCTGCATACGTGGATGTTTTATTGCCCTTGTCTAGCTTGGATTTACACATAGTCTACAGGTACACACCTGATCATCTACATTTGCTCTCTTACAACACTAAACTATGTTTTCTACCTTTTTCTCGTATCTACCTACCACTTCAGCATTTTATTAAAAATAATAATAATAAAGAGAGAAATGTGGTATCCACATATAAATCAAGTATAAAAATCAAATGAGTATTCATATTTGAACTGACTGTTTATAGTTAATAATGCATGAGCAAAACCGAAAGTTTCTGTGATGACTGCCCTTGTACTGTTCACCATGTAACTTATTCACTATGTAAGAATTTGTTCTCCATGTAAGAACTTGTTTGTTATGCCTCAGAAGATTGGAGGCTGATGAAAATTAGGCTTGGGGTGGATTAATGATTGTGCATTGAGCATTGACTCCCCTATACAGAATTTTATTGTCATTAACAACCATTTGATCAATAAATATGAGAGATGCCCTCACCAAAAAAAAAAAAAAAAAAGTACACACTTCCAATTGTAAAATAAATAAGTAACCGGGATGTAATGTATAGCATAAGGAATATAGTCAAAATATTGTAACAATATTTTGTTACAAGTATGGTGATAGCTGGTACCTAGAAGTACCATGTATATAAATGTTGAATCACTATGTTGTACACCTGAAACTAATGTAATGTAATACTGTGTGTCAACTACCCTTCAATAAAAAATAATTATCTACAAAAAAAAAAAAAAAGAAAACACAGAGGTTACAGATCCTGAATGTTAAGTCTCTTTTAAAGCCACACTCGTTCTTCCACTGTCTTGGTTGCTGGCAACACCCCAGCTGGTGGCCGCGCCATCAGTGAGCTTGAAGAGTTGCCACCGGCCTGATGGCCACGTAGCATAAGTGAGAAGCAAACCTCATTGTTAAGCCACTATGACATCTGGAGTTGTTTGTCATTACAGCATAACCTAGTCTATCCTGACAGATGCAGGCACCAAATCAATTATTCTTTACTGTAAGGCTGGTTTAAAACCATTTAAGGCATCAGCTCCTTGATTTCCTGATCTTGCAAAGTAAGACAATATCCTACCTTAACATGAAGGTGATTAATGACCTACATTGTTCTGAACACTTCTTAAATTCATTTAGAGCAAGTTGCTGGGTAAGTAGAAAGCTTTATGCTATTACGTACTTTGAAGGGATGTTTACAGAACCCTGCTGATTATAATTTGCTAGTGACTTGTGTGCTATAAACATGTGTGTGGCTTTGCAGGGACTGAGCCGGGAGCAAGGCCACAAGTGCGGCCTGTAGCCCAGTATAGGTCTGCGGGTTGGGTGAGCAGAGGCCCCGGGACTGACTGCAGGTGAGGCAAGCTCTGCCTGTCTTGGGTTGGAAGCAGCCTATTCTGGTCACTGGTGCCATCCAGGCCCTATGAGGTCAGATCACATAAGACTGACTTTCTCTCAGCCTGTTATTAACTTTGTTCACTCAAAAGCCTCTACCCTCTCATTTTCTTTTTCTGTCTCAGGCTTCTTTTTTCATTTGTCCTTTATTCCTCTTAATACCTGACAAACAGAATCTCTATATAAATGTCCACTCAAAACGCACTGCCTGGAAGGGGTATGTCGGGGGGACTTGGTGAAGGGGGGAACCTAGTAAATGTTCTTTCTGTAATTGTAGATCAATGATACAAAAAAAAAACAAAACAAAACCGCACTGCCTGGTGGAGCTGCTTTCCAGTGCTAGCATGATGGCCTTTCCAAGGGTAGCAGAGATTGGAAACCTGGGCTTCTCTCACATTTTTCAGGGCAGAGGGCAGAGCAGCTGCCTGTCTGTCTCTGCAGTTGGTCTCTACCTGAAGATCTGAGCTCCCAAGGGCTCTGGACTATTCCTGTGGGAAACCATGCTCATAGTCAGCACATACAAGGTTCCAGAACAGACCCTGCCCACTTCTCAGTCTGTCTTCCAAGATGGGCCGTAATTGGACTGTAATGATCAAAAGGACACATCACATGGGTATGGGGCTACAAAGGACTGTAGGCACATCCTCATGATGGTGACCCTTCCAGGTGACTTCCACGAGCTGCTCGGGCAAAGTCTGGGGAGAGGAATAGGGTGGCAAGGTGGCACCCTTGCTCCTCTCCACTTCTCCCCAGAACATTCTTACCATCACTCTCCTATTACATCACCACTTTCTTCTTCACACGGAGACCTCCTCCAGACAGATGTACATGGACAAACCATATGACCTCTCTGAGCCTCATCAACTAGACTGAGGAACTGGATTCCTGCCCTAAAATATTGTTCTTTATGTTATTATTAAATTTAGTTTCTTCCTTCCTTAAAAGCTGGCCAAACTTCTCAAGGTCTGTTCACCTATTCTAAAGAACTCTGCAGCCTTGCTGGCTTCCCTCTTGATCTCTTAAACTAGTCAGTTAACATGCCCCATGTTTTCTATATGATCCCAGGCAGGTTACCTGATCCCAGGCAGGTTACCTAACCTCTTCGCCTCAGTTTCTTCAGCTGTAAAATGGCGATGATCACCAGTCCCATGTCATAGGGCCATTATGAGGATTAAATGAATTCTACTGATCTGCATAAGGTGCTGAGAATAGTGCCTGGCACAAAAGGAGTGTTCTGTGTGTTCACTGTTTCAGACCCTCCTTACCTCACCTATGTATTATTATAATAATCTTCTAGATGGTATCAAGTTCTATATGCCAGTCTGGTATTTCAGGACACTCTTTGAATCTAGGCCCAGTTTACCTAACCAACCTCACTTCTGCCCAGTTCCCTACAAAAGTACTCATTTCTGTTCAGTGTATTGTATTAGAGAAAAGAAAACACAATCTCATCTTTATTTCCAAACAATGTTCACTTCTTTCAGGAAGCCCTCCTTGACCATCCCACTTCCAAATGGTCTCTTTGTCCTCTGAATTCCTATAGCATCATAGTGCCACATGGACCTCCTTCACCTGTGGCAAGCATGCTCTTGTGTTGTGGTGATTTTAAGTGAAAATTTTTTTAATTACATAAAATACATATAACATAAAATTTACCATCTTAGCCACTTTTAAGTGTACAGTTCATGGTTATGTATATTCACATTGTTGTGCAACCAATCTCCAGAACATTTTCTCTTACAAAATAGAAACTCTGTCCACATTAAGCAATTCCAGCCCCTGGCAACTACATTGTTTGTGTCTATGATTTAACTATTGTAGGGACCTCATGGAAGTACAATTAGCCAGTATTTGTCCTTTCGTGACTGGCTTAACTCAATTAGCATAATGTCCTCAAGGTTCATCCATGTTATAGGTGTCAGAATTTCCTTCCCTTGTACAATTGCATAATATTCCACTGAATGGACATACTACATTGTGTTAATTCATTCATCTGTGGATGGACACTTGGGTTGCTTCCACATTTTGGCTTTGTGAGCAGTGCCACGAGGGACATCGTTGATCTTCTATGGTGTGAGTTGTTGCTTCCTGTAATGGTGGCCCCCCCAAAAGCTATGTTCACTTCCAAATCCCTGGAACCTGTGAATATTCCATTATACTACAAAGGATGTGATGAAAAATCTTGAGAAGAGGAGCTTATCCTGGATCATTATGTGGGCCCCAAATGTAGTCACATGGCTTCTTATAGGAAAGAGGCAGAGACACAGCCACAATAGAAGGCCATATGAAGACGGAGGCATATTTGAGTGACAAAGCCACATGTCAAGGGATGCTGGCCACCAGAAGGTAGAAAAGGCAAGAATGGATTTTCCCCTCAAGCTTCCAGAAGCACAGCACTGCTGACAGCTTGGTTTTGACTTCTGCCTTCCAGAAGGGAGAAAGGATACACCTGTGTTATTTTAAGCATCAAGTTTGTGGCTATTTGCTTTGGCAGCCCCAGGAAACTAATACACACCCTCAAACTAGAACCCCAAAGGTCCCCCAGTGCCTGACATACAGTTCTTAATAGCAGGAAACTCCACATATGCTGGCTGTTTGAGACATGAATAAGCTGGGGTCTCAGTTTAAAGCCCTGCGTTAGAAGTTATGCTCTTTCTGTAGAGCACCCTTGACTTTCTGGGCACGAAAGCCACATTAGGATGTTTTGGTGGAGACACCTTTGTCCCAGAGCTGACCCTCGTCCATCAATGGCAGAATGGCCTTCAACTCAGTGATTTCTTCCCTCCAGCCCTTTCTTGTCATCCACCATTCCCCTGGGGCATCTCACAGATTCTAAATCAAGGGACTTGCCAGTTCTAAATTAACTGCATTTAAAAATTTAAAACATCAAATAGCTCCCATCTGTGCTTCAAGATGGGCCGTGGCCTGATGACTGACCCTCCCCACCCCAGGCCGTCTGGACAGTCCCCCTTCAATGAAGCACACACAGTGACGGCTGGACCCACCCAAGGGTGATTCCCTGTGCTGGTGGAGCGTTTGCAGCTGTGCAGGCATCAGTAAGAGTGGGGAGAAAGCCTGGTCAGTTTGCCCTTTCTTTCCAACTTTTCTGGAATCATAGAGGCAGAGAGGGGGTGAAGAAGGGCTGCTCTGAATAAATGAGTCCTGAGAGCTGCGTCTGTGAGGCCCTGCCTGTCACGGTGTCTCCCAGAGCAGCTGCAAGCCTGTCTTCCCCACCCCTAGCCCCTGGGGCTCTGTGATCAGTGAGTGTGGGCTGTCCACTCTCCCTGGGGGGAGGCTCAGGTGCTGGGGAGAAGGCATGAGGTCGCTCTGCATCCAGACGTGGGGCAGGCAGCACTCCCCTCCCGCTCATCATGCCCTTGAGGCTCTGCTGATTAGCTGGGAGGCTGGCCTCCTTTCCTACCCTCTCTGAGCACAGCCCTGGGTTGCCCTGGGTTCTGTAGTGGTGCAAACAGAGGTTGCTTCCTTCATACAGGCTGACGGGAAGAGCAACAGGGCCTGCGGTCTCCTGGCTCCCAGGCACCCTGCATAGGTAGGGAGGCGTCGTAAAGCAAAGGTCCTGCCAGAGGGAACATCTCTCTATCTCACAGGTCCCCATCCAGCCTGAACCCCACTCATCAGTGGACACCAGACAAATGCTTTACCTTGGCTTAGGAGTGACCAGCAGAACATCTCAGCAAAGCAGCTACAGATGTAGCTGTACTAACAGCTCCATTTATGGGTGCGGCCTCTGCCAAGTGCCACACTAGGTGTTTACACCAACTGACACCCAGGAAGTAGATGCCAGGATTACCCCCATTTGACAGAGGAGCGAGCAGGGCACAGAGACAGGAGTAAGTTGCCAAATGCACAGCTAGTAACTGGCTGTTCTTAACCCTACAGCAAGGTATGCTCAGGTTGCCCGGGAATGCTGGATTATACAATGAGCCAGAGAGACCGCTTACCCAACCCACTTCACTTACCGGGGAGGAAACTATAGCCTAGGGGCCCAGAAGCCTGCCCAAGGACAAGAGGGGTCACCATAGTCACCAGCATCGGTGGGGCCAGGACCTAAGTACCTACCGCTGTCCTGGGGCCCTTGTTTTTCCCACTTAAGTAGGGACTGAGCAGGTCTTTTCAGAAAAGGCTGCAAAGCTCTGAAGCAGGAAGGAAGGAAGGAAAACCAAATATATGAAGGCCCAGGGGCTGCTGGCAGGCACAGAGCTGTCAGTGGCACACACTGCTGAGTCCCGGAGACGCTCGTGCTGCTCTGCCCCCCAGCACAGGCCTCCCGCTGCCGGGCAGGGACTCACTTATATAATCCCATTTGATCTTCAAAACACCACTGCATTATTTTATGGATGGGAACACTGGGGCTTAGAAATGTCAGTGTGCCCACAGTCACGATCCCCCCGGGCACAGAGCATACAAGGGGCTTGAGTCTAGGACTGATTCCAAAGCTTTGGTTTCAGTGACTGGGTACAGATCCAGCAAGAAACAACCAGCACAATCAAGAGGGGTTGGAGGCTGTTTTTTCTAAATCCAGTAGAATTTTGCCTGGCAGTAAGCCCTGGTTTTATCAATATTGCAGCTCTGTCCCCTTGCACAGAACCCGAAACACAGCAGGTGCCTAATAAAGGTGTCTCGTTGGTAGATCTGGGTAGTGAAAGGATCACGTATTTGATTGTTACAGCAGCCTAGCAGGGAAGTAGACTGCACGAGAGCACAGGCCCTACACACGCCCAAGGCTGGTCAAAGCACAGAACCACTAGACAGAGATTGTGGGGCCTCGGGGCTGCACAGGATCAGATACCATAGGCTCAGATGCAGGCGTCTCCAAGTTCCAGTCAAGTGTATGCCTGCAGGCGCCCATGAAGGAGGCCGGAACATCATCTGGCAATGTTACTTGTAAATCCAAGGAAGCATGTGTCGTATCTGTAGTCCAAGTCCCTATTTCAGCGCACCTTGTCCTCCTACCCTGACTTCTCCGTGCCACCAAATGCAGTGACAACTAGCTCCTTTAATTGCTTCCCTTCACCGCCTACCCATTCCCTCCCCTCCCAGTGGACTCTGCCACTTAATCCAGGGATGGGGACTCCCAGAGAACGACCTCTGGGGGTTCCCCAATTGACTCCCACTAGGTACTATTCCTGTATACTATTCTCTGTATTATTCTATTTCATTCCCCTGTTCTCTCCCTTATTTCCACACAGTTTCTTCCCCATTTTGCTCAGATACAGTCTGGTCTCAGGTTCGGGAAAGTAGGGGTTGCTATCAGCCTGGGAAGCAGACACTTTCTCATCTGTGCATTTGAATGATGCCCAATGGGAAGGCTTTGACAGGCGTACATAATTACTGCTCCTCCAGAAATGCAAAGTGCTCTGCCTGCTGGCTGGGGAGCCTGCGCTATTCAGGATCTGCCCCCTCTGGACTCTGGGCAGGAGGGCAGGTGTTCATTAGGGAGTGCCTGCTGATTAACGCAGTCACCCTGAGACTCCAGCCTGCTCAGGGCAATGTCACAAGGAGTGCTTGTCCGGGGAGGCTCCCTTCAGCATCCTCTATTAACGAAACAGTAAATGTTTCAATGAGGTGCAAACACAAAAAGACACACAGTATTCAACATGCCTCTACCACGGAGGGCTGTCAAGTCTGCAGTCCCAATTCTGAGATATTTCTAGTGAATATGGGGATGCTAAGGTTCTTCTGACTCAAGCTTCATCTTCCATGGCCATCATGTCCACCACTTTAATTTTTTTCCTTGAAAAAGAAGCCTGTTCTGCTTCTTGTGCATTATGACCTTGTCTTGTCCTACAGTGAGTAACAAATTACTATTTTGGATGTAACCCACCCATACACTCCCTGGTGAGCTGTCCAGGATCAAAGTGGCAGGTTGGTTATCTTTTCAGTGAGCCAAATGCTATCATGACCAATTCAAACTTGCTGCCTTTATGTCACTGCACTCTGACATATAGCCTTTGCTTGATGCTCAGGGAAGAGTGAAGAAGGGCATTGTCCAAGAGCACAAGAACCTGGAGCTTTGAAATAGGCTCTGTGTGGTATCTATGGAGGCCACGAAGCCTTGGGCAAGCCCGAACCATTCCAGTCGCCAGGTTGGCAGTCAGCAATAGCCAGACAGTTAGGAGTAAAGGCAGTAGGGCAGAAAGAGGAGTAAAGGTGGAGTCATTTCTGGGGACATATAGTTTGCCACCTTTCCAATGTCATGTACAGAAGGGGTGGCACCTACTGCCTCTTGCCTGGGGTGTGGCTGGTGTTCAAACAATGCAACCTGCCTTCTGCTCCCATGGTGGGGACAGTAGGGGGCTGCACGGGGGTATAAACATATCTTGCTCTATACAGATAACGTATTGCTATGCTTGACCTTGAAACTTAAGTGCCTCTTTCATGAAAACTGGGTAGGGGATTTGTAGTCAGACCACAGGATTTAGAAACCCAGGTCCATGTGATGTCTCAAGTGATTAGCATTTGCTCTCGCTTTGGGACATTGGGACAATATGTACCTCATGGGATTGTTGTGAGGATTCAATACATGATCATTTATGAAGTATGTGGTGAATGAAAGGTGCTTATTAAAAGTTGGCTTCTTCTTTCCTCCTTCAATCAGTAACTGAATCCCCATGAACATTATTCTCCCCTCATCACTTTACTAATGACCTTGTCTGAGTGAACTGTTACATTCTTTATCTCAGGAACCATGATTACATCATCCCTGGCAGTAAGGAGAACAGAAAGCAGACAACTTCCCTCAGAATCAAACTAATTTGGGCAGACTTGCCCTAAATAGCACACCTTCTCTGCTTCTGGTGTCTGCTCAGTAACACCCACCTCCATTCATGAGACTATCTACCTTCCCACATCTGTCCTTGCCTCCTACTTTAGGGGTAAAATGACATTTTTTGGCCAGGAGAAAAAGAAGTTTCACATGTCAGTGATAAGCCAGAGACACAGTGCTGGCTTCCTGTTTGTCAGCATTTTAATTTGGGAGCTCCCAGCTCCCCCCTGCGGACCCCATCCCCATGGCTCTTGCAAATTGCCAGCAGGTGCATGCTACAGAGATACATAGTGCTCTGCCAATGATGTCATTTTCAATATAATTAAAAAGGTACTCTCGCTGGGGTAGGAGAGTGATGAAAAAGTGCACAGGTAGTGATGTCCCACGAGGCAAATGAGGAAAGATCAACTTTGCTGAAAAATATTTATTCCTGAAGAGCAGTTTCATTAAATTCAGATAAGCCACAATGCCGAAGGCACTGAGCCCCTCCCTTGCACCACACTAATTAAATGGATGGGAACAGATGACGAACCGCAGGGCCCAAAGTTGCATTTGTAATACTCTCATTCTTGGGTCAAAATAGTATTTTACTATTCACTGGCACCCACCTGCTCCCCACTTCCAGAAGGCTTGGAGCAGGCTTACGAAATTTTAAATGATATAAGATAGGGGGACTGAGAACATAAATAAGACACAGTCCACTGAAGACAATCAGACAAAGGAGCTACGCTAATTCCTGCGGCTGGCACAGTTTGCTGGGTACACAGCCTTTGTCAGCAGACCAAAGAAAGCAGGCTAAGTTCACACACCCAGGCAAGCCTTTTCCTGGAAGTACACTCAAGAAGGAATTTATCTGATTTCACCTGTAAGGGACTAGGTAGCTGTCTCCAGCCTAGTTCCGGGAAACACAGAAATGTAGCTCACAAGGGCTGTTTCATGCTTTAGCCCCCCCATGAGGCCCAGCACAAAGGCATGCTAGGCAACCCTCTTTGTGACTTGGGAGCAGATTTTAAAACAATCTCTCAAACCCAATGGGATATTCTAGGAGAGGCCTTATGTCAGATGTTTACTTATATGAATTTGGCCAGAGATTTCGGAGGTAATATTTTATGGGTTTTTTAACACATGTTAACGATGGCCATCAGGCAGTTTGGCATAGACGTTTTGTCTTGATTCTGCAGCAAGCCAAGTAGTAAGAAATATGAAGTCGGTCCCAATTCCAGCAAAGGCAAACAGGTTCCTGCTGACCGATAAGGCAAAAGGAAGGGGTCTTGTTCAGAAATGTGAAAGCAGGTAAGTGAAGCCAAGGACCTTGGATCTAAGCAGGACGTAGGGGAAGTGCTGGCGCAGTGGGCCAGCAGGCAGGAATGGCCTGGCTCAATCTTCTCTCTGCAGCAGGTCTACAAGACACCCCTGGGTGATGGGCAGCAGCGGGCCTGGAGACCAGAGAGGTAGGTGGGACAGTGGGAGGGGAAGGGGTCTCTGCTCCTTCCTGCTTCTAAGGGGCCTGCTCTTTACTGTGTGCCTGCTCCTGTGGCCCCCCGGGCCCATTCTTCTTTCTCTGCTGCCTAAACCACCTCTTATCCCAGACCCTGTGTAGGAGCCCCTCAGCAGGGAGAGCTGCCCTAACCTCACACCCCACCCTGGGTTCCTACCTGGCTGGCCCAGAGGCTCAGGCTAGGCTCTACTCACAGAGGTGTACTGGCCCCTCCTGACACACTCACACCACGACACTTTCAGTTTTGTTCATAGTCCATTTGTTTTTGAGAAATGACCACGTCTTGGGAGCAGGAACAGTGTCGCATGTACATTTGTTTCCATTAAGCTGACCCAAATGACCGATGTTGAGGGGCTCCATGGATGGATAAGTGGATCCATGAATGAATGAACAGTGATGTAGGGACAGGATTTGAGCAGAAACCTTCAGGTTGATAAAAACCAGTGTACCCGAGTCCCACTTCCAGGTCCCGCCCTTCTCAATCTTGGGTGAGCTCATCTCTTCTCTGGGTTCTAACTCTCACCTACTTCACACGCACCCAAAGCCAGCGAAGGCTTCATTCTCAGCAGGCATCAGGAAGGTGTCTCCCACCACTGTGACCTCTGTTAGGACTCGTCTAGAGATGGGTCCAGCTTAGGGCCAACTCCTCATCTTTGGTGCATCACCCTGTTAGCCAGAGCCACCCTTACTACGTGGAACTGAGGAAAAGTGGGGGGAGGTCTGTCGGCAGGAGCAAAGGAAAGCCAGGATAAAGCTGTGCACCCCAGCTTTGCTTTTATCACCTGCCTGTCTCCTGTGTCAAAATCGCTTCATCAAAATAAGTCAGGGGTCTGGCAGGGCCGGCTGCAACACTGAACTTGAAGACTTGCAGTAAGCTGATTCGCATGCAGCACAAAGGCCCTCTGACCCTTCCCTCTGGTGGCCTGGTGCTTGCGCCTCGCAGTGACTCATCTGCAGCTTTGACCATGTGCGTCTCCAGCTTGCCCTCATTTTCTCTCTCTCTTTCAGAGGAGAGTCAATAAGCTTTACATTCATAATAGTGTGTCAATCTGCAGAGAGAGAAATCATCACAGGCTGTGACCCTGTGGCTGCAGTGTCACTGGTTGCTAGGCAGGGTGTTCTCTGGGCAGGGAGCTGTCACTCCTGGCCCCACTTCCTTCACTTCTAAGGGCAAGGGTCAGACTATGGCCCAGGTCACAGGCACAAAGGAGGTTTTGTTGTCTGTGCTGCTGCCTTCCAAAGCCTCTGAACGACTCCTTTCAAAAAAGTCAGGGATTCAAGAGAGCAGTAGTGTTAGAGCAAGAAGGTAAAAAAAAATAATGAAAATATAACATGTCTTCCTCCCAGAGCTCCTCCAAAGTCATGGTGCAGTAAAAGGAGTCCTGGGCCAAGACTGGAGGTCCAGGAGCTTGTCCTGACTTGGCTGGCCACAGAGGCCCTCGGTTCTAGGAGCAGAGATGGTGGGAGATGACGGTTGATTTCCAGTTTCATTGGGTGCTTGAAGATACTTCATTCCACCTACTCCTACCCCTGCAGAGCCTGAGGCTCCAGATGAATGCGACCCCAGCATTGCCATCTGACACTTCACAAGACGTTGAACAGAAAGTTTGACCCTGTAAGTTCATGTTCAGGGTCATACAATGTGTGTGTGCACACACATATGCCCTTAGTTTCATAACTTTTGACTTAAAAAAATTAGTCCAGAATTTCATCTTTCCACATGACATTTCTCAGTTGGACAAAAAGGCATAGAGAGAAAGGTAGGGCCCTCACTTCCACAGTCTCTGCTGGGTTTTTAGAAAACATGACTTCCTGACTCCCTGGTGGAGCTCCCTTGGATGACACGGACCTCACGGACTGCCCTGCACAGACCTGGACAGTGAACTACAGCCTTAAGAAACCAGAATCTTTGTTAGTACATAGGAGGGCGCTGGGGTCAGAGGCCTAGGGTAGAATTGTGGCTCATGGACTGTTGTGGGATCATGGCCAAGTTCCTCAATTTTTTAGAGCTTCAGTTTCCTTTCTGTAAAATGGTGGTGATACTATTGGCCTTACAAATGTTGGGAAGATGAAATGAGATAGTATGTGCAAAATTTAAGTTAGTTCTTGGCACATGATTATCACCCAATGCTTGTGAATGCCTTCTACGCTTTCTCTCTGCACAACCCCCCAAGGCCCCAACCTGCCATCTCATGTTGCCTTCCTTGGGTAGAGCTGTCATCCAGGCATTTGCTGGGGCAATGGCTGTGTTACCCTGAGATGGTCCTCATGCCTGGATCAGAAATCACCAAACGCAACACCTCAAGACCTTTTTAGCTGAGCCAGAGAGAAAGCTCCTCTTGGCAAATCTCCAAGCCTTTCACTTCCTCAGTCAGAGGATAGAAGGGAAAATAAAACAGCAAAGCAAAAACAACACATTCCCTTGCCTTACCCCTAATGCATGTGAGGTGGGCTCTGGTGATAAACTAGCCCAGGGGACCAATTCCCTACTCACGTCACTGGTGAGTGAGCTGGGATGCTGTCTTCCCTGCACACTTTGCTTCGAAGTTACATCCTAGGCTGTCCTTTCAAGCTACTTGGTTAACCATCCTGGTGAACTAACAGCAATAACAAAGACAAAGACTGTCCACTGTACTTTAAACTCTGCTCCTCCAAACAGACCCTGGTGCGTTGTTCAGAGCTGGAGGTTCTAGAACAGGAAGCAGGTCTGGGCAAAAATGTCGCCTGGGATGTTGTTCTAAATTAGTGATTCCCAGCCTTGGCTGCAGTCAAAGATCGTCTGTGAAGTTTAAAAAGCTATAATTGCCAGAGCCCCACCCTAGAGAGTCTGCCAGAATTGGTGTTGGAAAGGCCCAGGAATCAGTTGATTCTAATGTGCAGCTGGGATTGAGATTTTCAAGGAAGAAACACTGTGCTTGGGAATGTTTATCAGACTTCTGACACCTTCCAGTTTGTAGACTTCCTTTACACATATATTCCTGGATGTGGTGCAGTATTCAGGGAGCGCCCACCATGTGCTGGGCCGAGTGCCTGGTGCTGGTGTAAGCGATAGGAAGTCTCGGTTCCAACCTGGAGGAGCTCACAGTGAAGCAGCCCAGCTACCAATGGGTACAGGGTGCTTGCCCCACGTCAGGTGCTTAGGGCCCTGATGCCACAGCCATGTACCAGCTGTGTGGCCTCAGGCACATTA
This sequence comes from Manis pentadactyla, assembly GCF_030020395.1. Classification (NCBI taxonomy): domain Eukaryota; kingdom Metazoa; phylum Chordata; class Mammalia; order Pholidota; family Manidae; genus Manis; species Manis pentadactyla. The sequence goes on from NC_080021.1 coordinate 101,165,310, forward strand.
AATGAAACTTAATAAAATAACAGCACCCACTCATCCATGTGTTGTGAGGACTCATCACCTTGTAACAGGTAAAGCCTTAGAACAGTGTCTGGCATCTAGTAAGGTTGTTAGAAGTGCTTACAATATATACACGTTATTGCGGTTAATCTTCTCAACAATCCCATGTGGCAATAATGTCACCTTTGCTATTCCTACAGGAAGGAAACAGCTAGTGCATGGTTCAGCTGGGCTTCGAATCCACACAGTCAGACTCCACATCCTGTGTGTTCAGCCACAAAAGCAATAACTCTCACTCTGGTGCTGCTTGTGGGACAGAAAAGATTAAACCAAAAAAACCAAAACCAACCCACTAAATGTAATCCAATGTGGGAGGCTGTCGCACAAACAGGGCCTGGCCCCCCATGAGAGCTGGTGGGACGGGCCAGAGCCCACCTGTGGGTGTGTGGGGCCCACACAGGGAGATAAGGGACCTCTGATCCCTGTCGCAGAGTCGGGTTTGATGCTACAGGCTCAGAGGGGGTGACAGGATCAGGCGTGCCCATTACAACTATGAGCATCTCAAGAAAAAAATATAACTACCTTCACTTTCTGTCTGGAGAGACTGGGGTTCCGAGGCTACACAGATTACCCGGGATCACAGCACCAGCGAGGAGCAGAGTTCAAACCCAAACTGGGGCACACTGATGCTCAGCCCTGTCCCAAGCACAGTGCAATGCCACTTCCTGTCCACGGGGAATGTTTAGAACAATCTCTACTTTCATTCCAAAGAGAAGCTGGAATTTAATGCCCTTCAGGGCACCCTAAATGCCCCAGCATTCTGTCCGGGGATGGGTAGGCTGGGTGACAACTCACAGCCAAGGTCAGAGCTTTTGGCGAGGAGTGGAACATCCAAGAAAGCCAGAGGGCACCACCCTTTGCAGGACCTCCCGGAATCTTCTGTGCTTTCTGGAGGGAGAGTGTGCGCAGCTGGAGTAGGCAAAGGAGGAGCAGCTCTGGCCGTGGCTTCGCTGACCTCCCCCTTTCTTAAAGCTCCTCCTGGCCGCTCTCCTTCCCCGGGCACTGGCTCAGCCCAGGAGTGGCGGCATTCTCATCTGGATCTCTTGGCTTTCCGTAGGGAGCACACTAACTCTGGTGCTTTCCTAGGGCAGGTCTGGAGGAAAGATGGTCTGAGCCCTAACCAGGAACCTTGGAGCCTCTGAGGAGCCACCATCTCCTCCTCTCTTCCTGAGCATCATGTGGGTCAGAGAGTCAGGCAGGGTGACCCTTTTAGCCTATCTGAGCTCATGAAAGCCCAGTTTACAGGTGGTGCTAAGTGCCTCTTTATTTCTTCCCCATGAAGAGGCTGTGATGTGAAATTCGATGAGAAGACAATACAGACATTAAGTATTCCCTCACTGAGAAGGTTTGACAACCACAACGCTTTCCAACAAGGTTGCAAGGACATTTAAAAAAATTGTAATAGAACACACATAACACAAAATTTACCATCTTAACCATTTTTAAGTGTGTGGTTCAGTAGTGTGGAGTACACTCGCATTGTGCAACCAATCTCCTGATCTCTTCATTTTGCAAAACTGAAACTCTGTACTCACTAGACAAAGTATCAAGTATATTTTGAGGGTAAGTTAAATCAGCATTATTTTAAAAATTGAGTGGGTGTGGCCTAAGGGAGGGAAGGAGGTGAGTACACAAACTTACAGGTCTTTTTCAAAGTGCTATTAACTTGGGAGTTCCATCATTTATTTCATTTCTAATGCCTCATCTTTTGCTCCAATGTTTCATGCATGCAACACATTAAACGTGTAAGAAATACAGATTCTCAATAAATATGAAGTTCTGTTGTACAGAAAACACACTAATTCCCCAAAATCTGACCTTAAGATTCTGACCTTCACTGTGCCAACACTTTGGGAACAAGGGATTCACACAGTTTATGCTGTTAAAAGTTGTATCTGAAAAGTGCGGATTTTTAAAAAGAGAAGTCCTGCAAGGAAAATCTTAGAGATTTGAGACACTAGATCACATTTCCTCCTGGTGAGAACTGGGAAATGGCACATACGTGTCACTGGAAGCAGTGTGCCCCGTCTTCATGTGTACCAGACACTATTCGCTTTTCAGTTTTAATTGACAGGGACTGGGCAAAGGTCTGACTCTCAATTTATCTTTACCTGTCTCTCTCTGAGTAAACTCAACCCTGACCTGGACCAGCACCCACAGGAACAGCCAAGCTTAGATCTTTAGGGAGTGAGTACATGGTATGTATGATATATAATGGAAAGTCATGTGACTCAGTGGTCATGGAAACAGGTTATATGCACAGTTTGGATTAAGTCTGTTTACAAAGCTATGGAGCATAAATAAAGCTACAAAGCTGTCCATGGACTGCTCTCAAATCATGAAGAAAGGTGTCTGAGCTGTTCAGCATGGGGCATGACCTTCTGTACTTGGATTTCAAATCACTGCCTTTATGTGAGAGTCAGATGCATGAATCAAGTGGGTATGTTTGACATGAAACTTTTAAAACTCAACATTTAAAAAATAACAGACTCATGGTAATTTTTACTTATTTTGTTTTTTTGTCTATATACCCAGGATGACACCAGGAGAGGAAAGGTGTGGGGACCTCTGGGACAACCTGGGAATCACGGCAGGTCAAACACCTCCCCTGACCTTCGCTCTGACACCCACTTCCGAATACCCCCCGACCCTCACCACTGTGCCCTCTTCCAGCATTTATTTTAGGTTCAGATCCTGTGGAAATGCCCCATCCTCAGGCTCTTCCCCCCACTCTTCCTGTCTTATGCCAAAGAAGAAGTGAAACCCCCCGCCTGTGCTCAGAGGGCCCTAGAACCCGCCTGTGGGGGAACAGCGCTCACTCTGCCGCAGAGGCCCCACAGCCTTCTCAAGGCCAGGGTAGAGTCAGTCCCCTGAGCACTCATGACCCTGAAGGCCCAAGCTGAGAGTCCGGGGGTGAAGGCACGGAGAAGCAAAAAACGCTCGGCCTTTCCTTCATGAAGCACCTCAAAATTCCTGCTTAGAGAATGAGCCCATGAATGCCCCCCAATAAACCACTGGCCAGGCCAGCCATGGGCTGTGCTGCCGGGGCTGGGCAGGGGGTCCCCTGACCGACAGCCTCATCAAGAAGGGATATTGAGAGGCTGGGGCCTTGGGTAGGTGCAAGGGAGACACACTTGTTGGCAGTGGTTGCAGAACTAGCTAGACTTCCTGATGGTTGCACAGGTGCATACACACATCAAAGTGATCAAATTGTACATTTTAAATACATGTAGTTTGAACAGAAAGATGGTACAAGATTCAAGCAGTAAAAAGCTAGTCCTTCCCCACCCCCAGCCCTGACTCTCAGGCCCCCAGTTTTAGATTTTTCAGACAGATGCTCTGGTCACACACAACCCAGGCCCAAAGCAGACCCACGTTAGAAGTTCTCTTCCCTGAGGACTTGTAAGTTGCTTTGAAAAATACCAAGTATCTAGGCTGCAGTTCTCTTACGGAACCAGTTCCTGAACACAAATCAGTTTCATCTTCCCTAAAATATAACTGCCTGCAGACATCAGCTCAATCATTTGTCCTCTTCTCCAGGAGGGAGAAAAATGGGGACAAATCAAACCCCATACCTGGGAGGCAACTTTTAGCTCCTCTAAGTATTAATTTCTGAACAGTTAAAGGGTCCCTGAATTTGAAAGCTTGACACTAAAAGAAAACTTTTGAAGAGGCCAACTTCATCCCCCAGGGCACACGGAGGACCTAAACTGATGCGCCTAAAATTTCTGGTCCTGAGAACTGTCTTCAGAGTCACACAGAACATCAGCAGAAGAAGGAAGAGGGTCCGTGGGAGGCTGACGGGGACAGAGACAGGCCACATTAACAGGGGACAAGCTCCCAGGAAGGCTCCGAAGAGGCATGATTTAAATGAGCTCAGGAGGGAGCTAATGGCTCTTGAAGACGACAGGGTACATTTCTCCTCAACCACACCCACCTCACTCTTACCTCTGAAGTCCTTTTCTGTCAGCTCTCCCCTTAGTCCTGCTTTGGGGAAGGGACTCCCAGACAACTGGATGACTTCCCAGTACCTACCACTCCACAGCCATCTGCCTCACAGAGTCAGGCTGCCGAGGCAGGCCTGGGGTGGAGTCATGGAACGGACGAGAGAGAACTACTACACTCTCTCTTCTTTTCCAAGATGCATGCATTCAGCATGGGCTCAGCAAACAGTGATTAAGGGCAGGCCTCCGATACCAGACCTGATGGCTCAAACCCAGTTCCTACTCCTGGGGCTGTGTGGCCTTTGGCAATTTACTTAACTCAGTTTGTGACTCAGTTTCCTCAACAGCAGAATGGATATAAGAACCATTTCTCCCAGAGTTGTCATAAAGAGTCAACAAAAACACGCAAGAATACTTAATAGTGTGCCTGGCATATAAATATTCATAATTTTTATACATTGTTACATACTCTGTATATTGGTTTTATTCACTGACCCAGTAAATATCTAGAGAGTGCCTCAGGTTGGGCCTGGCACTAAGTGGGGCAGTAAAGAATTCAGTATAGAGTTTTTCTCCAAGGGATGGGCATCAGTCTTTCTTGGAAGGAGCTCTTATGATACTCATCTAACATTTTGATGGTGACATCTTCCTAAAGAGCTCAAACCATTTTTTGTCATTTCCTTGATCTCGGTAGCTTTCCTGGGAAGGATAAAGGTGCGGTCTAGAAATGAACACTTTTTGTTGGAAAACTGAGGCACAGAGAGGCCAAGGAGTTTGCCCAGCCTCACCCCACCGCCCCTGGCAGAGCTGAACTAGGACACGTGTCTGGACATGGAGCGGATACAGCATCTCCCAGGGGGTTATGACATGGAGCCTGTTCCCACTGGGGTCTGATAAGGTGGATCACCCAAAAGGAGTTTATGGTCTTAGAGGAAGGGATTTTCATGAGTCAGGAGGCCTGGGAAGACTGGCTGACCATGTGCCTTCTCTGCTGGCCTCCTGAATGGCTTAACAGGCAAACGCACCATCTCAGCCTGGAGCACACCGTGAGGCATTTCCCAGATTCACTTGACACAGAATCTTCCCCCATGGAGAACCTTCTGAGCCTCATACTCCATGGAGCACATTTTTGGGAATGCTGATTCAGGGAGAGGTTTCCTCAAAGGGGCTGCCTTTTGAGAGAACCATCCAAAATTAGAAATACAAGTTTAAACCAACTACCTCCCTCCCTTAATATGGTCACTTAGCTGGAAAGAAACTTCTCTCAGCAAGGTTCAAGGGCTCTGACACTAGGGTCCTGGAGCCCCAACTGGGCATCAAATCATTGCTTCTGCATATACATATGCCAAAAAGCCAGGAATTCCAGCCAAGGTTCCTGACCTTGGTTAATGAAACTGTTTAGAGCTTTCCACAGATCAGAGAGTCAGCAGTGGGGAATGTATAGCAGTTACAAAGGATCAGAGGTTCATGTTCTCAGCCACTGTGCTTTTTCCAAGAGTTGGCCAAAACGGGCAGCTTCTGATTTGTATCCTCTTGGGCAGTATTATTCCTCAAAGTCACCCTCACCTCTGTGCTGGCACCATATACATGTGCCCCCCACTGCTCCGACGCTGATAGTAGAACCCTGCACACCCCAACAAGAACTTTGCAAGTGGGGTGCAGTTACAACTCCCTGCTTTCTTCCCAGCAAATCCCAGTTCCACTCATCTTCTGCAAGGTGTTCTATCAATCCACACAGCTGTGGGCACACAGACTGGCTGGGCACTTTCTGTTAACTTCATCACTTTCTTTTGCTTCATGCTCTGACAACACGAGAGCAGCCAGGAACTTGTCCCTGGCCTCTACAGTAACCTACCCATGAACATCTTTAAAGATGATGGTGAAGGAAAGCAGGCTTAGCTCCATCAGAAATCATCCTTTTCATGAAAGACAGGACATAACTTCCTCTCTTCATTCGCCTCTTTAAAACACCATGGATAAGAATCTCTGAATTCTGATGTACTATTCATGGTCATACACTCACCTCTCACAGCTACGCTCCATGGTGTGTCTTGCTGTTTCCTCTCCAAATTGTCTTCTGTGTATCTGACTCTATTAGCATTATGTTCTTTAGACTGTAAGCAACTCGGGGATGGTGACATCACTTATTTTCATGCATTATACAGTTTAAAATACTGACTATGACATGACATTGAATAAAAGCTATCTGATGATGAATAAGATAAACACAATGATTAATATAACTTTTGGGCCTGGCTGGAAGAATCACCCTTTTAAAGACATTTTTAGGAGGTCACCGTGTATTCATTCATCGGAACAGAAGAATAAAGAAATTATGTTTATGAGGAAATATTTTTTAAATGGCCTTCCTTGGTGGTAATCTCAGCCAAGAGGCTTCCCACCATGAAATGCCCATTGAAATAATTGAGAAGTCCATAGATATAGTGGTAAAATCTCAGGTTTGCAGAGAGGCCTAGTTAATATGGCTTTAGGCACAATTAGCATTCTTTCTTTTCTTTCTCCTTTAAGTTTAACACCAAGAGCTTAAGATGAAGACGCATGTGTGTTTCTAGACTGCCATGTGGTCATGTCAGAGGCACAGCCCAGTGCTCGCCACCCCAGCCCATACCACAGCTCAGCGTATGCAACCTCCTGGCCCAGGAGAGGAGGGCAACTTATGAGCCACCACCCATGTTCAAATACAGTGACTGAGATCAGGGAGGAGCAGACATGTACCATCAGAGCAAAGACTCAAGTCCTGGCCAGCATGTGCTGATCCAGCTCTGACTCCCTCTGAAATACCCAGTGTGACGGCGACTGCTGCCTTTAGAGCCAGAATGGAGAGAACCAACCCATGCGGCATGCCTGCCCAGGAGGACCCAGGCCACACCCCAGGACGTTCCCAGAAAAATGATGGTGTGGGGCCGCTGTGCTGCTTTAAGAAGTCAGTGGTGGGCAGCTTTATACACGATGCTGCATTATGCCCCATAACTGCCATTGTCCACTTTTATTTTATTTACTTTTTAAAAAATAGATACAGATTCAATGGCTTAAAGAGGCCACTTGTTCAAGGTGACTAAATTGTGTAAATTGTGCTCCCCTAAACTTATATGTGGAAGCCCTAACCCTCAACGTGACTGTATTTGGAGATTTTTAAAGAAGCCTTTAAAGAGGTAACTAAGGTTAAATGAGGTCATAAAGATGGGCCCCTAATCCAGTAGGCCTGGTGCCCTTATAGGAAGAAGGAGAGACATCGGCAAAGTGCACAGAGGAAAGGCCCTATGAGGACACAGCGAGAAGGTGGCCGTCTGCCAGCCACTGACAGGCCACAGGAGAAACCAAACCTTGATTCTGGACTTCCAGCCTCCACACGTGTGAGATAATAAGCTTCTGTTGTTTAAGATGCCCAGTCTAGGTATTTCATTATGGCCAAGCTAGCAAATTAATAGGGCTGCACAGGTAAAAAGTGGTCTGACTGTCAAAGGTCATGTTTTGGGGCAGTAGAGACTTCATACAATAACTCTGGTCTTGTTTCAACAACCTGAGGCCAAGCCTTCAGATTTTGGGTGCTACATCATTAACTATAACAGTATAATCAAGAATTTGATCGGCTTTTGTCCCTGGCTCTTGGTCCCGAATCCTTGGAATTGCCCCAGTAACAGGGGTGTCTTTGATATTCACGCACCCCTTGGATCACACCTGGTTCTATGCTAGTGAGGTGACTGGACAGGGTGATCATCAGAAAGACCAACCATGTTATTAGAAGATTGGGGGTCTGATCTATGTGTCATCAGCCTGACTTCCCAACCTTTAGGGAGGGGAGAGGATCCAGAGACTGGGTTCAAGCACATGGCCAATGAGCCAGTCATGCCTATGTAACTGTTGGTAGAGATGTAAACTGGCACAGACACTAGAGAAAACAGCATGTTCCTCAAAAAATTAAAAATAGAACTGCCATATGATCCAGCAATCCTACTTCTGGGTATTTATCCAAAGGAAATGAAAACAGGATGCCTTAAAGATATCTGCACTCCCATGTTCACTGCAGCATTATTCACAATAGCCAAGACATAGAAACAACCTAAGTGTCTGTAAGGGGATGAATGGATAAAGAAGATGTGGTACATATATACAGTGGAATATTATTCAGCCACAAGAGAGAAGGAACTCCTGTCATTTGCAACAACATGGATGAACCTTGAGGGCATTATGCTTAGTGGTGAGGTAAGCCAGACAAAGAAAGACAAATATTGTATAGTATCACTTACGTATGGAGTCTAAAAAAGCTGAATTCATAGAAATGGAATAGAGTGATGGATACTAGGGGCTGTGGGTGGGGGAACTGGGGACATGTTAAAGGGTGCAAACCTGAAACTAGAAGATGCATGAGTTCTGGAGATCTGATGCAAAGCATGGTGATTGCAGTCAACAATACTGTATTATATATATACTTCAACATTACTAAGAGACTAAATGTTCTCACCACAAAAAAGAAATGATAATTATGTAACATGATGGGGTAATCATATTGCAATAATAAATGTACCAAGTGAATGATTTATACATCTTAAACTTACACAATGTCATATGCCAATATGACATTTTGTATCTCAATTAAAAATTTAAAACTGCCACATCTATCTAATAAAACTCCAATAAAAGCTCTGGACATGGAGGCTTGGGGGAACCTCTTGGTTGGTGAACACACCCATGTGTTGAGAACAGTGACATGCCCATGGGGAAAAGGCACAGAAACTGCGCTGGGGACCCTACTGAACCTTGCCATAGGCATCTCTTCATTGGTGAGTACTAATTTGTATCCTTTATAATAAAATTGTGTAACCATAAATATTGTGCTTTCCTGAGTTCTGTGAATTGTTTCAGTGAATTATCAAATTGGAGGGGGTCCTGGGAACCCTCACATATGCAGCCAGCGGGTCAGAAACGCAGAGAATCTGTGGACCCCCAAGCCTCTGAGAGGTGGGTCACCTGGTGCTGGCGGCGTGTGGGGTCTGTGCTGACTCCAGGCAGCAGTGCCAGAGCCGCACTGCAGTCTGCAGCCATCCTCTCACCCAATCCTCTGCCAGCGATGCTGTACTTGCCTTGTGACTTTCATAACCAGCAGATTTGTCAGTCACAGGCAGGCTATTATCTATAGCTGCAGCTGAGCGTGTGAAGGCCAATGAACAACCAACCCCAAGGTTGGCTAAATTTTAGGAACTGAAATGATTATCCCAAGTCTAATCTCTGGTGAGCCTGTGCTCCACTCCTACATCCCTGTTCCTCTTTTTTGAGTACCATCTAGTTGATATGTTTGGATTCACTGAAAACTAGCTTAGTTGTCCCTTTTGTCACAAATAAATGAGGACAGAGGTCATAAGTTGAAGAAATGGGAAGCTTTTACTTTGATAGCTGTTCATTCATTTGCCCATCTGTTCAGTAATGCGGAGTCAGCTTTTTTAAGGCAGCAGCTACCATTTACTGGTTACCCAGGATGAGGATGCTTGGCTTCATTATCTCTGATTCTGCATTATCTCTAATACACAATCCTGCAAGGTAGTTACCCTAATTCCTATTTATCAAGGAGAAAGCTGAGGTTCCTAAATGTAAATATTTCTCACACCATCCACATGGGAAGAGACAGGATTCAACCCCAGATGTGCCCTTTTCCAACGTGTGAGCTTTAGCCCATCAATGGCTCTTAAGCCCTGGTGTGTTTTCCCATGGGTCAGTGGTGCAACAAGAAAATGAGGTTAATGTATGCAAACTTCTCATAAAACTAAATGCATCCTGTTTAAAAGACCCTTCTTTATTCTGCTTTCATATCCTTTTTGGTTCATAAATGAAGGTTAAAGTAGTCAGCAGTATTTTTAATACCCTTACTTGGAAAAAAAGAAAACATTCCAGCCCCATTTTCCTTCTATCTTTAGTCCGTTATATATCCGAAAGTCTGGGAACTACTGAATCACACTGGCCCAGTGCTAAGCCACAGAGGAAAGCTCCAGAAAGGTGTATTGACCCAACATACAGTGTGCTGGGCAGGGGGGCAGGCTCCAGAGGCAGACTGCCTCAGATCAGATTCTGGCTCTGTCCTGGGGGAGCTAACATATTCCTGAGCGACCCTCATACTAATCCAGGACCACACTTTGAGAACCACCGGGTTAAGGCAACCACATTAATTCTATTCCCTCTGCCAGTGACTGATTCACATATGGGAACATGAATCAACTACAGTCTGGGGTGGAACAGGGAAATGGGGGGTGGGGAAGGTCCTCTGGGAAGGATCCTCCTCTCCTGCATGAGAGAAGGGCAGGGAGAGCCTGCTTCCCACCACTGCTGAGTGAAGTGTGGCGGCTGGAGTTGTGGCAGCCGGTCGGTGACAAGGCTCACTGTCCCGGTGGGAAGACACAAGTCAAGGAGCCTGCAGAACTTCCCTAGACTTAGCAGCATTTAATTTCACTGAGCTCAATGGGAAGCTATGCAGAAAGATTATTATGATTCTCATGCTTTTGAGTATGCATAGTGTGTGTGTTTGTGACACAGCCAACTGAATCCTGACAGCATTCCCTTACTTATCTATCATTTCATTAATCTCCAAAAGGTGGGTGAGAAGGCAGTGATCTACCCACTGCTCTCTGCCTCTATGGCTACATGGTAAAATGAAATGGAGAGCTGAGGGAATCTGGGGAATAACTGCAGTTCTAATACACCTTTGTGTGAGTCTACTGATACTCTCTGCTCTTTGAGGAAATCACTGACACTACTGTAAGGAAGGGTGAAGTAAACGAAGGCTAACAGGGTTTTTGTAATACTGACATATGGCTCACTTTAAAGTAGTAACGTATCTTAGGATCAATCAACAATTTACAATGTAAGAATCATTGTCCTGATCTATTGCCACCCTCAAATGAATTCACATGTGATTTTAAAATCTTCTTCTCTTAAAGAATAAAAATTTTTCCAGTTTTGAACCGGCAGTTAGGCATTTCTCATGCCATGAGGTTCTCCTGGGACTTAACAAAGACTACTGGCATTATATATTCCAGCAGGCCTGGTTAGGTATGTGTTCTGAGTGTTGCAGAATTGCATGGAATACATCTGAATGCCCCAAAACATCCATCCCACTGTGCACTGCACAATCTGGCTAGTGCACCACGACCACCATGAAGGAGGTAGCCCTTAGTGGGAAACAAGAGTTAAGACATGAACTTGTGGGCACTTGAGTTTGTGAGTAATAGGCTGGGGGAACAATTGCTATCTTGTTTATAAGGGATAGCATTTGCTTAGTTTTTATCTTCCACATTATCACAGCCAGTAGGATCCAATGGTATATAATTGGGCCTCAGGATCATTTTACTGTAAAGCATTAAGAATAGGACCATTTATAAGATGCTGGGCTACACCCATCAAGATCATTTTTTCTGTTTTATCCCCAAGAATAACGAGTGATGAGCATGCCTTGACATAATTGGAGGTTAAATCCAAATTCATTTAGATGGTTATCTGTGCTCTGCATAAATCCATGCCCATATATATACTGCCTGTCCTCATATGACCTTGTCATGAGTTGTGTATGACATTGGAAAGACTGGCAGTGATGACCAGTGCTCATGAAAAGATTAGGGGATGATGTGCTGGGAAGCCTGGAAGGTTAGGCAGTCAAACCATTTTTGACAGACAGTCATTCCATCACTTAAGTAAATGTACACTGAATTCTACAAACACTCCATAAAGCCTTGCACAGAGTGATAATGAAGACTGAATTATTAGAAATAACAACACAGTAAATTAGGTAGCATTTCCCCAAATGTTAAGGTATTAACAGTCCTGTTTTACAGATGAGGGAGCAAAGGTAAAGGGCTAGCCCAAGTTAGCACAGCTCCTAAGTGGTCCAGCCTGGGCATCTGATTCCAGGCTAAGAGGATGCCTGTGGTGTCAGGATGTCCTCTGAGCCTATTATATGTCCTAATTCACTGAATCCTAGTCACAACCCTATCAGGCAGGCACTAGTATCAATTACAGATAAAACCACAATAGGAAGACTGGAGGCAGTTATCCTCCCAGAATACAGATAAAGGAACTAAAGCTCACAGAGACTGAGCACTTGGTCATCGTGATGGAGCTGCCAAGATTTGGAGTTAGCATCTGTGTGGCCTTGGCCAATTCTGCCTTTTGGCTAGGTTTTGAAGCCAGGCAGCCTGGTCCCAGAGACTGGGCTCTCAGCGTAAGGAAGCTGCTCTTATTCTGGAGACAGACGGCCTGACTCCGGATCAGGTCTCCACTATGTCCTTGCTGTGCCTCTTTGAGTAAGTTACTTAACTTCTCTGAGCCTAAATTTCCTATCTGAAAAATGGGAATAGGAATGGTTACCTATCTCATAAATTTGTGGAGCTGATTATCAGCTCATGATTTAGCACATACGAAGCGCTTAGAACAGTCTGATATAGAAAGACGTGCTCAATTGATGATTAAGCACTAAGCCAATAAATTTCCCAAAGCATTTAAAAGATGACTTATGTAGTTAAAATTCAATTTACATTTAACTGTTCAAGAATGTGTTCATTTGCATAAAGTGAAGGATGCTGACATTTTTTATCATCTGGTTTCTATCTATAATAGTGATTTCCAAACTCTAGGGTCTGCTAAGACCCCCACCTCCAGGTGAATCCCCATTAATGGTAGGGGACACCTGGTGGGGTTCAGATCTCTTCTATTTATATTTATATACTATTGGACAAAAGATTCCACAAATAAAGAATTTTGAGAACTGCTGGTCTAAAGGACTACAGCAGGGTCACATGGCTGCTTCCGTCCATCAATACAGATACAATTCCCTGCAAATGTGAAGCTCAGGCCTCTGGTTCTGCTGGGTCCAGGGTGGCAACCATGAAACTGAAGGGCACACCCAGAGAGGGGGCAGTGACGGGCAACACCCCACTCCTCCTGCTTAGCAAACTGCTCTTGCAGGATGGACAGGCCAGGTTATAAGGGGCATGAGAGTCCCACAGAGTCGGGGGATTCATATGCAGAATGAACTACTGAAGACTTCTGAGCAGAGACATGTCATGCAGTAGCACTGAGGGAAGGATGATCTGCTTGGGCAGCTGGGTGGGCTGGGATGGCCAGACGTGCGGAATCACGGAGGTCAGCCAGGAAGCTGCTAGAGGACACCCAGCAAACAGGCCGGTGACAATGAGTGTGCTGATCATGTCAAGTTCAGTGTGCTAAATGTCTACACCAGGGTAATAATGGTGGGACTGGAGGAGGGAAAACCTGTTAAGCTTTCAGGATGGGGATAGAGTTGAGGAGTAAGTCAAAAAGGTAGTCTGCATTCTTAAGCTTGTTTGCCTCAGAGAGGTGAGCTCACCTCCAAATAGGTGCAAGGAAAAGATGACCTGGATTGGCTGAGGGGTGGGGAATGTGTTGGGCTGGCGATGTGGAGTTTGAGCCACCACCTAGGTGGTCACTTATAACCTAGCAGGCGGCTGAGGGGTGGGCTGGGGGCTTCGGCAAGTTTTGGAAATCTTCTGCATTGCTTTGACAACAGAATATTTAGTTCTTTGCTGGGCAAGTGAGGATACAGGAAAGCAGAGAGATTCAAGGGCTATGGGGAAAGCCCCTGGGGTGGGGGAATCCAGGAAAAATATGCAGCCGCTGAGATGTCCTCAGACCTTTTGGTTCCTTCGTCCACCACCCGATTCCTGACAACCCCACATTCCTCAGGAGAGGAGTTTCCTTCCTTCCTCCCTTCCTTCCTTCTGGCTGGTGGGACAAGCAGCAGCAGAGGCTGCCAGTATGAACAGATCTGCCCTCCAAGCCCCCTCCCTTACAAAGGAGGAAACGCTCAGGTGGCCCAACAGCATGGAGGAGGGGGCTGTCTCAACCGCAGAAATGCAAGGGGTGAGAACATGCAGCCCCTTTCAGGAGGCAGAGTTACCCCTGGGTTTGTGGAAGGTTGTACAGCCTGAACAATCATTTCTCGCCTCTAGATACGACCTCCTGCCCCACGGAAGGCATGCTTAGATCTGTGTAGCACAGTGGCAGATGAACAATGGAGATTTAACAAATGAGCAAGTATTCACGTTGAGCAATGAGCCAAAAACCCATCTGTGAATAATGGATAAAAACCAAAAACCACCCAGATTTGTTAACTCCCATCTTCCTGTGAGCCATCCTTTCCAGATGGCCAGTCTCTTCACCATTGCTGTGCTCTTCCTAAGGGTGTGGGCATGTGTGTGTGTGTTTATGTGCAACTTTCCCTTTTAAATACAGTTACTCACATTTTGCTGGACTGCAGTATGTTAAGTTCCTTTTAATCTCCCCTTTATATCCCTCTTGAGCACACAGACAAAAAGCAGGAGCCTCTGGCTTACAGCTGTCTCCTGAGCTTCCTTATCTGCAAATGCTCTGACTCCGACTAGGCTCTCTCAGGGAATATGTGAAGATGATTTTTGTAAAGGGATCAAAGAAAAAAATAACTCAGCAGTAACCTGAGAACAAAAACAAAAACATAAAAATCAACTTTCTGGAGGGAGGGCTGTCCCCAAAAGGGAAGGAGGTGCACCATACCTTTCTCTCCCCTCTCATTCAGTTTGAACCATAGGAAACTCTCCTTTCTGCACGACACCGGACAAATATTGGCCATTTCAAATGGTTCCAACGAATACATTTTAAAGCCAGTTAAAATTAGCATCAAGGGAGAATGGGGGTAGAGGGGTGTGGAAAGAGAGTAAGGTGGGGGAGGGGAGCAAAGAAGGGGCTGTTGCTAGGCAACCAGCGCCTGGACCCCGCCAGCCCCAGGGATGGTCTCTGCTCCTCAGCCTGTACCCGCTGAGCTGTCTGGTCCGGGAGCGGTGTGTGCGTGTGTGCTGGGGGGAGGGTGTCCCCGGACGATTGCATCAATCTGCTGAATCCTGACCCCCTCCCTGTCACAGCTCCACAGGGGGACTGGGATTCTCTTTTGTTCTCCAGCAGAGCAGAGCTCCCCAGCTTTTCTATAAAGGCTCTCGCTGGAGAACAGAGATGTACAGGTTCCTCCGTCCTTGCCAAGAGGGAAGCTCATTAGCTGCTTGTGCCACCCAAGGGTATACTTTATGGACAATTTCTTCTTTCTCCAAGCCACTAAATGAACTTTTGATTACATGTACAGTTACCATTTTGTTATCTGTCTCTAACCTATACCTTCATGTCTATTTGCCTCACCATGTGCCTTTACAATATTCAATATTACCAGTCACTCCCGGGGACTGAAAAGACATCTGTTTGGCTCGTTTGGTGGAGTGCCCGGCTTTGCAGAGAGGCACCTAATAAATGATGACGGCAATCACAGCAAAGTCTGAGGTCAGTCCGTAGCAGTGCTGCCTGCCACCCCTCTGGCTCTAATTTCATGAGGTGGCCTGGTGGCCTGGGAGTCCCCAACAGAAGGTTCATAACACCAAGGTGCTTGGTCTGCTTCCAGCTTCTGCACATGGCTTCCCACTCCTGGCTGACACTGTGTCTCCTGGTGAATTCAGACCAGACAGGAGCAGATGGTAGACCTGGTTTATGCTTCAGTGGACGGGCCAGCAAGCAAATCAGAATACGCTTCTTAGCTGAGAAGATATAGAAGCAACTCTTTTTTTCTTTTCTTGGCAACATGTGCTTTGGGGGAATTCCTGGTTTACTTGGTAGAAAACAATCCCTTGTATTTTTACAGAAGAACGTTATTAACCACAGAAGTAGCTGAGGATGGGGTATGCTGGTGAATGAGTGTGTGGGTGTGTGAGCACGTGGAGAGGACCCAAGTTTGTTAATTTATTCTGTGTAGCACGAATGGAGTTCTGGGTTTTTTTTTTTTAAGTTTTTGTAGCCCATTATAGGCCAGAATATTAACTTTGCCTCTGATGCTGCCTTACTCAGGGCCCATATTAACTTACTCCATCTTTAAGTCAGAATACCACTAGCTTCACTGTCTGAGAAAAATGATGAGAAAGCAACAATTATGTAGTCTGCTGCCCTATAAATTTCTTCCACACCTGATGCCCTGATGCTTATACAGATGCAGAAAACCATCATGTGTCATATGTTTAAATCTGCATGAGACAATTCAAAAACTTAGTTCAAGGAAATGAAAATGACCTGGGTAAGCCCATATTCAGTTCTAGAATCTGAGATGAGGTTCAGAGTCTGTATTCCAGCTATTTACACTGGAATTGGGGGCCAACGTGGCAGCTACATTGCAGGTCAACTATCTCATGTCCCATGTTTTTACTATATGTACTTCTTACAGTGTAGTGAAAAGAAAATAAGACATGAAATTGGAATACCTATGTTCAAGTTGTATATACTACTCTGTCATCCAGCAAATAATTAAACCTTTCTGAAATTGTTCCTTACCTGAGTTAGTACCTACTTTATATGGTTAATGTGCAGATACAATAAGATATGGCTCACAGACACTCTATAAAGAACTATAAAATGTGG
Source organism: Manis pentadactyla (assembly GCF_030020395.1). Lineage (NCBI taxonomy): Eukaryota > Metazoa > Chordata > Mammalia > Pholidota > Manidae > Manis > Manis pentadactyla. Next base: position 101,181,773 of record NC_080021.1, read on the forward strand.
TCACTATTATGTAGGACAGTCAATATTAAATCTGGGTAACACTAAACAATTCTAGTATGCTCGTAATTTTTTTCTCCTGTTTAAATATCTTCCATTATTTAGAGACAGTGGTCCAATGGAAATATAGTATGAGTCACAAACATGAGCCCAATATGAAATTAAAAAATTTTTAGTAGCGATATTAAACAAGGAAAAAGAAATAGGTGACATTAATTTTAATTATCTATTTTCTTTAGCCCAATATACCCCAAATAGTTTGATTTTAACAGAGTTATCAATGTAAAAATCATTAATAAGCTATTTAACTTATTTTTTCCATGTGAAAACTTCAAAATCTGACACGTAGTTTATACTTATAGCACCTCTCAATTTGGGCTGGCCGCATTTCAAGTGCTCCAACTGTATGACACCATGCAGTTTTAAATCTTTCTGGATGTTTCTGTCTCACTGATTTTCTGTGTAATGTACAATAATAATCCAGCAACCATCTTTAATTCTCTTGAAAAACAATGACTAGTTGAAGTTTGCTCCACTTCTCAGAATCAGAGGACATTTTGTTCCTCTATTTTAACAGAAGTAAACGGTTATTAAATGTGAGGCCCATGGCCACTGACAGACGGGGTGAGAGGTGACAGACACAGTGATCCTGAGATACTGCCTGACAGCACAGGACAGCTTCCTAAATAAAACAAAAAGTGGGATTCACTGTGGCATAGTTTGGGGGATCAAGGGGACTCTGGTTGGTAAAGCTCTATCATCAAAGGGAAGAAATTCTGCCAACAGAGCATAGTATCTACTCATCTAACGTGCAGGGGACAAGCCCTGAAGCAAGGCATCCCTTGGAGTAGAAGGCACATCTGTTTCTCCTGCACTGGCCTACCTTCCTGTAAGGCAGGATATCCTACAGTCTCATGAGCCTAAAGAGAACCTCGTAAGGAAGGGCCACACCTCGGCCATTCCAATCTAGTGAAAATCTATTCTATTTTTAAGAAACCCAAGAGAAAGCTCCTGGAATCTTCCCTATTAACAGCTTGCAATACTCTATTCATTGACCTCACTGAGAGGAAATTCTTCTTAAATAATTCATTTAAATTATTCACTAAGGCTAAGGTACATTTCCCTTTCTTCGCTTGCTGATGGCTTCCCTCAATATGCATTCAGATCAGAAAAAAACAAGGGGAGACATTTTAAAGGAATAACCATATGAAGAAGACTTGAGAAGTTTAGTTTAATACAAAACATTCAGGGCCACCCTCTTACCGACTACAGTAACATCAGGAGGAGGCTGATTGAGAGACGTATGTGGTGGCAGCCTCTCTTGTTTTGACACAGGATTTTTGAGCACATTTCTAATTGGTTGTTTTGAGAGAAAGAGTAAATGACAGTGTCCACCTCTGGACAGCTTGCCACACATCAACAACCAAGGTTGAAGGCATAATTTGTTACTGAATGCTCACATCATTATTCCAACCATTCTTAGGTGGAATTTAGGGAATTAAGGAACCACATGGCTATGTTGTGGGTGTCTAGGATGTGCCTTTGGATTTAGGGATGAGCCTTTCAAATATTAAATTATAGTATATGTATTCTTGACTTTTGCCCTTTTCCCCAAATGGGTAACATGGGATTTACTCAGGGTAATCAGGATTTAGTAGCACAGATTCCACTTAGTCATTTTGAGGGCTTTATAAGAAATCATTACACGTTGGGATTATGGCCATTCTGCTCTGTAACTCAGAGAAGGGAAATGCTACCATCACAGTGCCCAGGTCTACACCCTCAATGGAGGAAATGATCTGTGTGGTTGTCCAGTGGCCAGCATCTTGCTGGTGGAAAGCAATTCTTGTTAGTTATTGATTCCAAGTCATCTGACTCTTCTAACATTTGTGCTGTCAAAGTTTTCCTGCTTCTGAATATCTGAGGTGTAGCCTTTGATGAGTCTCTTATACTAAAGTGGCTGAAACACTAGACCTCCCACCTCTGCCACTACTTACTATGTCCTTCAGTCAGTCACCCTTGTATGAACCCATTAACTTCTCTGGCATATAAACATTTCCTCCAAACCTACTTCTTCACCTTGCAAACTCTGTCAGGCAAATGTAGGGCATCCACCCTCTCCTGTGCTGGCCCCCATTTTTGGAACTCCAGATCAAAGGATTGGGAAAGGCATTTCTTGGTCTAAGACTTACTACTTATTCTGAAATTGGTGCTAACAACAATGCCAACAAAGCCTTCTGCACTTAATACACTTTGGTAACTGGAGTATAAATGAATCTGAAAGGTTATCACTCTATGAACTTCACATACCAAAAAGAGGATTATGGGGTCAATATATTTTATGCTATAAAAACTCTACAGATGGGCCAAATGAGCTTGAGAATAGGGATTCCCTTCAGAAAGGTTTCTGTCAAAAGAATATAATCCTGGATAACAGAACTTTGCAGAGGAGAAAGAGAAATCATACATGTACGCTGGTGTTTGTCCTGTAGTTTTAACCTTGTTTCTCCAAGTTTTGCTGAAGTCTACTCCACAGTAAGGCAGGAGGGAGCTTAGAATAATTCCATTTTTTATCTACAGTTTTTATGTGAAACTAAATCCCCTGCTGAGCAATTGGTTCTACTGCATTAAGTCCTTTGGAGAAGTAATGGCAAGGTTCTTAGGATTCGCACTCTTTCACTCAACAAGGATTTCTTCAGTGACGCGGGCCGGGCACTGGGCTGGGTGCTAGGGACCTGCAGTGATCGCGACACAGACCCAGCCCTCAAACTGCTGGCGGCTCTGGGAAACGCTGAGTAACCAGCAAGGACAATGAGTTGTGATGAATGAGGTAACCACGGGCAGGGGAGTGGGGGGGAGGGGGGAGGGGCGGGTGCAGGTGTCAGCGTGGGAGGGAGAGCATTCTAGGTGATGGAAGAACATGAAGGGTGTTCTGTAAAGGGATGGGAAGAGCATGAGCTTCTCTTCTTTGTCCTGATTCAACATTTTCCTGGAAGGTTGAGGACGACTGTTCCAAAACTATGGGCATCTGGAATTAAAAATCTTTTCTGACTCAAGTCCACTTCGGATGTCCCCCTTCCCATTTTCTGAGGACAGGCTGGCTGGCAGGCCATAACTTCACTGCTACATGAGGTCCCATTTACCAGTTCAGAGGGTGCCTGCTTTCCAAGCCCTCTCACATTGATAGAAAAAAAAAAAGCATCTCAAACATACCAGACAGCTCACCTATAAACTCTTCATACTGATTCTTTGCAATTGAAAGCTCCAAATGCTTCATTAGCAACTTTGCTAGTTGAAGGATCTCGCCCCCACCCAATCCAAACCACACATTTGACTCTTAGTAAGCCTCTAAGTCTTGGAATCTAGCCTAATAAGGACATAAGCCAAAACATGGGAGAACTCCGTACACATGGATACATTAATCACAGCATTTACTGGTATATTATAAAAGGAAAAAACAAAAACCAAAAAAACCCAAACCTTAAATGTGTGCAAATGGGAGCATGATTAAATAATAATAGTATATCCACTTCTGGAATTTATGAAGCTATTAACAAAGATGACAATTTATTGTAATTTTGAAAATGCCAGTGAAACACGAAGTTAGGTAGAAAAATCAAATAGAATTAAACACATTATGATCACAACCATGTAAGAAATATAAATACGAAAAATGCTGGAAAGAAACCTGTTCAAATAAGAATAGCAGTTGAATTAATATGCTCAGATCATGAGCTTTTCCCTATTTTCTGTTTCCTTCACTGCATTTTTAATGCCTTATTAAAAGCATTGACTTTTTAAGTTAGCAAATTGAATATTTTCAAATGCAAATGGTATGTACAAGGGAACATGAGATGAGAGTATTTCTATGTGAATCTCTCGACTGAAGCAGATCGTTTCCTCCAGTGGATGAGCCTGTCAGCATCATTTCAACCTACTGATGACTTTTAACTTCTTCATGGCAGAATGTATGAATGAAGAGGGGCACTGCCTAAGAATCTGATAGATATTTGAGAATATCAAGGAAATATAAGACTTGGAGTCATACAACAGATTTGGAATTAAGTCAAGTTTGGAAATTTCATCATTCATTAGGACTCTAAGTAAAATGATTTTTTTCAGGAGTAAGCTGTGCAAGAGTAGGATCTATAACTCTAAGTACTGCTGACTTCTCTGACACTAATGTATTCTTACTTTGGGGATAGAGTGGTTGATTTCCTGTGTGTCAACTGACACACAGATAGATGTTCAATGGTAATGGCAATATTGACACATGGGCTGGGGCAAGGGAGTTACTCAGTCCTTGGAGGGAAGACAGAGCCAAGACATTGCTTCTCTTTCCTTATACCCGTGAAAGCTTGAAAGTAATGAACTGCTTCCAATTCTCTCTGGGCAAGGAAGGTGCCTAAATCAGTTTAAGTTGCAGGAAGAGTTAGAGTTATTTATGTTGTATTATAGTTAACTTCTTCCAAGCAGAAAGAATAGCTAATGGCAGTTGTGGAATTTCCTTTTCTAGAGATTTGCAACAATAGGTTAGATATACATCTGGCTTTGAATGCCTTAGACGTGGTGTACAAGGAAACAGAATGAACAAAAATAGCACTCACACACACATAAATACCACAGTGTGTCCTAGTCCTTCTCTCATAGATTATAATAGAGATTTAAAATGTTTATATTCTCCCCCACTCCTCAGCTTAATCAATCTCAGAAGAAACTTAGAATGTTGGCCAAAAGTCATTTACCTGTACTAGGAGTTCCAGCTTCCTGTCATCAAGAAGATGTACTTGACATCGACGGCCCTCCGTCATCTAAGAAGAAAGACAAATGATAGTCATTGAGCATCTCATAATCCGACAAATGGTTAGAGGGTCCCCTATGCTGGACTCCACCAGACATATTCCTCTGGGCAAGACTTCTGGGAATTGGGGCTATATAATGCCAACAAGTGGCAGAATTGTACATTCATTCATTCAAAACTATTTATTGAGCACTTTCTATGTGCCAGGTACAACTCTGAGAGCTGTGTGTACAACAGGACACAAAACAGGTCCCTACCCTCATGGATTCTTATCAGAGAGATGTAAAATAAACCAGCAAACATATATAAGACATAGTATCAAGTGGTGATACCTGATATTCATGCTTTAGTCATCTTTTCATTCAATAATTTTATCACCATGCATTAGGGACAGAGTTCAGTATCGCGGTCTCTGCCATCTCTTGACTTGTCTCCCTAAATAATCACCAGGGAGCAGACGACCACTTTCTGGCACCTGCACTGGGTCTCCGTGTCAATCACCCCCACCCCCTCATTGATGACCTAGTCTCCACAGTATTTTCCCCTATGATAGAGGCAGCCTACAACTGCTCAGAGCTAAACCTGAGCCCTAGCCCTTGTACGTTTCACTACTAACACCTCTGTGCAACTCAACAGAACGAGCACCTAGTCAGGCACTGGGAGACCCCAGTCAGGTCTTGGCCCCACTGGGTAATGGCTGCAAGATTTTGGACAAGCTTCTGTCCATCTCTGTACCCCAGTCTCATATGTAGAAATGAGTAGGGTGCTGGTGAGTGATTAAAAATTGTCTTTCTGGAAGGAGAAAGCCTTCATTTGTAGCATTTGCTGTAGCCCCGGCATTGCCCTCAAAGGAAATCTCCTCAAGAACTAGGCTTCTCATACATGTCAGTTGGCCACACTCTGACCAAAAATTGTCCTGATGCACTCCACACATCTTCACGGTGTCTGAGTTTCAAACTACCATCACGACAACACTGACAGCACTTCCCACAGATACAACAGACATTAAAAACCTCAAGAGTGTGGATGATGGTATAGCAAAATAATTAGGAAACCATGGATTTGGGGTATTTATTATTTTTGCTTTTAATATAATTTCTTTAACTCTTAAGTTTATATAACATAGTTTTAACAATGGCTATGTCTTACTGTAACTGGCACATAAAATTCCTAAAATGGAACAACTGGCCCCTACAAGCAGGTAGGAGCTGACTTCAAAACCATGTCTGGACTGGAAGCCCCATAAAGTTCCTTCTGGCCCTCTCACTGTTATATTCCTTTGTAGCCCCACTGAACCCACCTTCTTTTTCCCCAGCTCCCTGCCACTTCCTGCAGATCGAGAAGAAAGATGCACATGGGCAGGGCCTGGCCTTACCTCACTGCAAAGCCATCTGAGTGCCTTCTCGTGAGCACTTTCTCCAAGAAAGATGGGGAAGCTAGCCTCCTGTCTTCTAGTTCAACAGGGATTATTTTCTATTCACCAGCATGTCCAAAGCTGTCATGAAGTCCTATGAGAAAATGCTTGTACTCCTTCCTCAAAAGAAACCAACCCATTTTACTTCCATCAAGTCAGGCTTCCCTAGTTGTGGGGTCTTAGCCAAAACAGCATGTCCTGCTTGAACAGGGCTAGAATCAAAACTCTCAGGCGTCTGAGTTATAATGACTCAGCAGTGCCCAGATTGAGAAAAATCATCAAGAAAAGTGTCACATACTCATAAGTACTCTAACAATTGTTGTTTGAAATACAGTAAAAATTAAGGAAAAACTTCAGTCCAAAGGTTTGCCATTTTGTACACGAAAGCCAAAGCAGGCAGCTATGGATATGAAAGAGGCCTATGCAAAAATCTTACTCACTCTTTGAACTTTTAGCTTCTGGTGTTAATTGCCTTAGCAAGGGGCTCAAGTCCCATTAGAATCCATCAACCTTGTACATAGTAGGCATCTATCAGCTTCAAGAAATAAACAAATGACTTTTACTATGACTAAATCATAATAAAAAGCTTCTGCACAGCAAAGGAAATCACCAACAAAATGAAAAGGCAATCTATTGATTGGGAGAAAATATTTGCAAATCATATACCAGATGAAGGGTTAATATCCAAAATATATAAAGAACTCATACAATTCCACAGCAACAAAACCAAACAATATAATTAAAAATGGGCAGAGGCTCTGAATAGACATTTTCCCAAAGATGACATACAGATGGTCAACAGGTACTTGCAAGTATGCTCTATATCACTAATCATCAGGGAAATCCAAATCAGAATCACAATAATTCCACTTTATTGGACTCGATTTACCACTGCATGCCAGTCAGAATGGTTATTATCAAAAAGACAAGAGTTAAGTGTTGGTGAGGATGTGGAGAAAAGGGGGCCCTTTTGTACTATCAGTGGGAATGTAAACTGGTGTAGACACTATGGAAAACAGTATGAAGGCTCCTCAAAATAGAACTACAATATGATCCAGCAATTCCACTTCTGGGTATTTATCCAAAGGGAATGAAAGCGTTAACTTGAAAGGATGTATGCACCCCATGTTCACAGCAGCATTATTTATAAAAGACAAGACAGGGAAACAACCTATGGGGCCACTGACAGAGGAATGGATAAAGAAGGTGTGGTATATGTTTACCACAGAATATTATTCAGCCATAAAAAGAAAGAAATCCTGCCATTTCTAATATGTTACATGCATGGGCCATGAGGACCTTATACTAACTTGGAGAAAGACATACACTGTATCTTACTTATACGTAAAATCTAAAAAACAAAACAAAAACAAAACCCACCAAAACCAAATTCACAAACACAGAGAACAGGCTGTAGCTGTCAGAAGCGGGCATGGGGAAGATGTGGGTGGGAAAAATGGGTGAAGGGGATCAAAAATACAATAATTCATGGGACTGTCATGCACAGCAAGGTGACTATGGTTAACAATACTGTTGTATATTTGAAAGTTGCTAAGAGATCTTAAAAGCTCTTATGAGAAAAAAAAGTGGTATCTGTGTGGTGACAGAGAGTAACTAGACTTACTGCAGTTATTACTTCTAAATACATACAAATATCTAATCATCATGCTGTATTGTATGCCTGAAACTAATACACTGTAATGTTTTAGTCAATTATATCTTGAAGAAAGAAGAAAAAATTTTTACAAATTAAACATTTTGGATTTTTCTGGGGAAAAAAAATCCACCACAGTTATTTCAATCATTCCCTGATCTAACTTCCATGCGAGCCACTACAATTTTAAATTAGACTAAAATATGTGCTGCCATACCAAAACATATAAATGATTCATTCAACATCAAATAAAACACCCACCAAAAATATCCATTTCCATCGTTGATAGCAACTGGACTGGCGTTTGGATAAAAAATTTTAGATATGCAGCAATTCAGTTCTTATTAGAAAGAACCTAAGGTTAATAGAGTGAAAATTCTAGGAAGGAAAGTGCATATACAACCATCAAGCATATTTTTTTGAAATTCCTCTAAAAACATTTTTAGGTTTGAGAAAATTCTCTGAAGTGTGGGGGCAGGGGAGACTTTTTAAGAAATTCTTCTCATCCTTAGCATCTTAAAAAAATGAAGTTTTGAGCTTCATTTTATTTTAAAAGGTAAAGAATATAAACACACAGGAAAATTGGTATCTGAAAGATATTATTGTATCAAATGAAGTCTTAATTGCAGCAATAATGAGGTAGTGTATCATTTTCTCAAAATATTTCAAAGCACACAGAGTGTGAAGCATCACTGAGTTCATACCCATACCTAAATGTTTACCCTTAAGTTCTCATTTTCTTCTGGAAAAAAAAAATTCTCATTACATTAAAAAAGGTTTCCTATTCTGGGTGTGTGCAAAGAAAGAGTGGACATCTGTAGCCGTGTCTGGCTTGCCAGGCATACTGAAATTTTCTTTTGAATGCTAACAATTGTAAAATAATACTGCTTTCCTTGTTTTCATTTTCAGTGGCTTGGGCACAATTGGAGTGTTGGCATTACCCTCAAAGGAAATCCTTTTGGAGAAAAAGGCTGCTTGTAGATGTCAGCTGGCTAGCACGCCAACAGAAATAGTCTTTTGCTACAGTACGACTCTATACCAAGCAGAAGCCTGCCAATGGCACTATGATTCTAAAGGGCATATAGTAAAGTGTTATTTTCAAAGTGAGGTGTCTGTGTCATTTACCCAGCTTTGCTGTTAAGATATATGCTGGATCATGGAGGGTTGGCATAAACATGAAAACACATTAATGATACTAGCTTAACTCAGCGTAGTACAATATGAAATGATATGTGTACTATAAAGGCAGCCAATAAAACTGTCATGCATATGGATAGGAACTGGGAGGCAAAAATAAAATAGGTGATGTGCTAGAGTAGTAGGCTTCTGGGTGGTTCCCCTCCACTATACCCAAATATTAATTAACATGTTGTTTTTTTCTTTCTTTTTTCAGTTAAAAGATGTAAAAAAGAAACCTTAGCTAGAAAATAGGAAAATGAATGACAGAGTTTCAGGTCATTTGTAGGAAAGAGGTCTGGAGAAGCTTCTTTCTCAGTAACTTCATTTTAGATCGTGCCTATGTTTCTTTTTTAATTTTCGTATCATTAATACACAATCACATGAACAACATTGTGGTTACTAGATTCCCCCCATTATCAAGTCCCCACCACATACTCCATTGCAGTCACTGTCCATCAGCATAGTAACATGCTATATAATCACTACTTATCTCCTCTGTGTTATACTGTATTCCCCATGCGCCCCACCCCATACTACATTATGTGTGCTAATTGTAATGCCCCTTTTCCCCATTATCCCTCCCTTCCCACCCATCGTCCCCAGTCCCTTTCCCTTTGGTAACTGTTAGTCCATTAGTCCATCCTTGGGTTCTGTGAGTCTGCTGCTGTTTTGTTCCTTCAGTGTTCGCTTTGTTCTTATACTTCACAGATGAGTGAAATCATTTGATACTTGTCTTTTTCCGCCTGGCTTATTTCACTGAGCATAATACCCTCTAGCTCCATCCATGTTGTTGCAAATGGTAGCATTTGTTTTCTTCTTATGGCTGAATAATATTCCATTGTGTATATGTACCACATCTTCTTTATCCATTCATCAACTGATGGGCATTTAGGTTGCCTCCATTTCTTGGCTATTGTAAATAGTGCTGCGATAAACATAGGGGTGCATATGTCTTTTTCAAACTGGGCTGCTGCATTCTTAGGGTAAATTCCTAGGAGTGGAATTCCTGGGTCAAATGTTATTTCTATTTTTAATTTTTTGAGAAACCTCCATACTGCTTTCCACAATGGTTGAACTAATTTACATTCCCACCAGCAATGTAGGAGGTTTACCTTTCTCCACATCCTCACCAACATTTGTTGTATTTGTCTTTTGGATGGTGGCCATCCTAACTGGTGTGAGGTGATATCTTATTGTGGTTTTAATTTGCATTTTCATGATGATTAGCAATGTGGAGCATCTTTTCATGTGCCTATTGGCCATCTGAATTTCTTCTTTGGAGAAGTGTCTGTTCAGATCCTCTGCCCATTTTTTAATTGGATCATTTGCTTTTTGTTTGTTGAGATGCATGAGCTCTTTGGATATTTTGGATGTCAACCCCTTATCGGATATGTCATTTATGAATATATTTTCCTATACTGTAGGATACCTTTTTGTTCTATTGATGGTGTCCTTTGCTGTACAGAAGGTTTTCAGCTTGATACAGTCCCACTTGTTCATTTTTGCTTGTCTTTCCCTTGCCCGGGGAGATATTTTCATGAAGAAGTTGCTCATGTTTATGTCCAAGAGATTTTTGCCTATGTTTTTTTCTAAGAGTTTTATGGTTTCATGACTTACATTCAGGTCTTTGATCCATTTCGAATTTTTTTGTGTATGGGGTTAGACAATGATCCAGTTTCATTCTCTTACATGTAGCTGTCCAGTTTTGCCAACACCAGCTGTTAAAGAGGCTGTCATTTCCCCATTGTATGTTCATGGCTCCTTTATCATATATTAATTGACAGTATATGTTTGGGTTAATATCTGGACTCTATTCTGTTCCACTGGTCTGTGGCTCTGTTCTTGTGTCAGTACCAAATTGTCTTGATTACTGTGGCTTTGTAGCAGATCTTGAAGTTGGAAAGCAAGATCCTCCCTGCTTTATTCTTCCTTATCAGGATTGCTTTGGCTATTCGGGGTCTTTTGTGGTTCCATATGAATTTTAAAACTATTTGTTCCAGTACGTTGAGGAATGTTGTTGGTATTTTGATAGGAATTGCATTGAATCTGTAGATTGCTTTAGGCAGGATGGCCATTTTGACAATATTAATTCTTCCTAGCCAAGGGCATGGAATGAGTTTCCATTTGTTAGTGTCCTCTTTAATTTCTCTTAAGAGTTTCTTATAGTTTTCAGGGTGTAGTTCTTTCACTTTCTTGGTTAGGTTTATTCCTAGGTATTTTATTCTTTTTGATGCAGTTGTGAATGGAATTCTTTTCCTGATTTCTCTTTCTGTTAGTTCATTGTTAGTGTATAGGAAAGAAACAGATTTCTGTGTATTAATTTTGTATCCTGCAACTTTGCTGAATTCAGATATTCGAGTAGTTTTGGAATGGAGTCTTTAGGATTTTTTATCATGGGTTTTATTTTGGTACAATATCATGTCATCTGAAAATAGTGACAGTTTGACTTCTTCTTTACCAATCTGGATGCCTTGTATTTCTTTGTTTTGTCTGATTGCCATGGCTAGGACCTCCAGTACTATGTTGAATAAAAGCGAGGAGAGTGGGCATCCTTGTCTTGTTCCCGATCTCAGGTGAAAAGCTTTCAGCTTCTTGCTGTTAAGTATGATGTTGGCTGTGGGTTTGTCATATATGGCCTTTATTATGTTGAGGTACTTGCTCTGTATACCCATTTTGTTGAGAGTTTTTATCATGAATGGATGTTGAATTTTGTCGAATGCTTTTTCAGCATCTATGGAGATGATCATGCGGTTTTTGTCCATCTTTTTGTTGATGTGGTAGATGATGTTGATGGATTTTCAAATGTTGTACCGTCCTTGCATGCCTGGGATGAATCCCACTTGATCATGATGTATGATCCTCTTGATGTATTTTTGAATTCAGTTTGGTAATATTTTGTTGAGTATTTTTGCATCTATGTTCATCAGAGATATTGGTCTGTAGTTTTCTTTTTTTGTGGTGTCTTTGCCTGGTTTTGGTATTAGAGTGATGCTGGCTTCATAGAATGAGTTTGGAAGTATTCCCTCCTCTTCTATTTTTTTGGAAAACTTTAAGGAGAATGTGTATTAGGTCTTCTCTAAATGTCTGATAAAATTCAGCAGTGAATCCATCTAGTCTGGGGATTTTGTTCTTGGGTAGTTGTTTGATTACCAGATTACCAATTCAATTTCGTTGCTGGTAATTGGTCCATTTAGATTTTCTGTTTCTTACTGGGTCAGCCTTGGAAGGTTGTATTTTTCTAGAAAGTTGTCCATTTCCTCTAGGTTATCCAGTTTGTTAGCATATAGATTTTCATAGTATTCTCTGATAATTCTTTGTATTTCTGTGGTGTCTGTTGTGATTTTTCCCCTCTCATTTCTGATTCTGTTTATGTGTGTAGATTCTCTTTTTTTCCTAATAAGTATGGCTAGGGGTTTATCTATTTTGTTTATTTTCTCAAAGAACCAGCTCTTGTTTTCATTGATTTTTTTTCTATTGTTTTATTCTTCTCATTTTTATTTATTTCTTCTCTGGTCTTTATTATGTCCCTCCTTCTGCTCACTTTGGGCCTCATCTGTTCTTTTTCCACTTTCAATAATTGTGAATTTAGACTATTTACTTGGGGTTGTTCTTCCTTCTTCAAATAGGCCTGAATTGCTATATACTTTCCTCTTAGAACTGCCTTCGCTGCATCCCACAGACGTTGGGGCGTTGTGCTGTTGTTTTCATTCATCTCCATATATTGCTTGATTTGTTTTAATTTGGTCATCGATCCATTGATTATTTAGGAGAATGTTGTTAAGCCTGCATGTGTTTGTGGGCCTTTTTGTTTTCTTTGTACAATTTATTTCTGGTTTTATACCTTTGTGATCTGAGAATGTGGTTGGTACAATTTCAATCTTTTTGAATTTACTGAGGCTCTTTTTGTAGCTTCATATGTGGTCTATTCTGGAAAATGTTTCACGTGCACTTGAGAAGAATGTGTATCCTGCTGCTTTTGGGTGTAGAGGTCTGTAGATGTCTGTTAGGTCCATCTGTTCTAATGTGTTGTTCAGTGCTTCTGTGTCCTTACTTATTTTCTGCATGGTTGACCTGTCCTTTGGAGTGAGTGGTGTGTTGAAGTCTCCTAAAATGAATGCATTGCATTCTATTTCCTTCTTTAATTCTGTTAGTATTTGTTTTACATATGTAGGTGCTCCTGTGTTGGGTGCATATATATTTGTAATGGTTATATCCTCTTGTTGGACCGACCCCTTTATCATTATGTAATGCCCTTCTTTGTCTCTTGTGACTTTCTTTGTTTTGAAGTCTATTTTGTCTGATACAAGTACTGCAACACCTGCTTTTTTCTCCCTATTGTTTGCATGAAATATCTTTTTCCATCCCTTCACTTTTAGTCTGTCTATGTCTTTGGGTTTGGAGTGACTCTCTTATAGGTAGAAAATAGATGGGTCTTGCTTTTTTATCCATTCTATTACTCCGCATCTTTTGATTGGTACATTCAGTCCATTTACATTTAGGGTGATTATCGATATATAGGTACTTATTGCCAGTTCAGGCTTTGGATTCTTGGTTACCAAAGGTTCATGGGTAGCTTCTTTACTATCTAACTTAACTCACTTATTATGCTATTATAAACACAGTCTGATGATTCTATATTTCTCCCCCTTCTTTTTCTTCCTCCTCCACTCTTTATATGTTAGGTGTTTTATTCTATACTCTTTGTGTTTCTGTTGACTAATTTTGTGGATAGCTGATTTTATTTTGCATTTAGTTAGTATTTGGTTGGTCTACTTTCTTTGCTGTGGTTTTATATTCTCTGGTGACAGCTATTTAGCCTTAGGCTTACTTCCATCTAGAGCAGTCCCTTTCAAATACACTGTAGAGATGGTTTGTGGGAGGTAAATTACCTAAGCTTTTGCTTATCTGGGAATTCATTTAATCCCTCCTTCAAATTTAAATGATAATCTTGCTGGATACAGTATTCTTGGTTCGAGGCCCTTCTGTTTCATTGCATTGAATATATCATGCCATCCCTTCTGGCCTGTAATGTTTCTGCTGAGAAGTCTGATGATATCCTGATGGATTTTCCTTTGTAGGTGATCTTTTTTGTCTCTCTGGGTGCTTTTAGTATTGTGTCATTGTCTTTGATCTATACCATTTTAATTATTATATGTCTTGGTGTTGTCCTTCTTGGGTCCCTTGTGTTGGGAGATCTGTGGACTTCCATGGTGTGAGAGACTATTTCCTTCCCCATATTGGGGAAGTTTTCAGCAATTATTTCTTCAAAGACACTTTCTATCCCTTTTTCTCTCTTCTTCTTCTGGTACCCCTATAATGCAAATATTGCTCCATTTGGATTGGTCACACAGTTCTCTTAATATTCTTTCATTCCTAGAAATCCTTTTCTCTCTCTCGGTCTCAGCTTCTCTGTGTTCCTGTTCTCTGATTTCTATTCCATTAACAGCCTCTTCCACCTCATTCAGTCTGCTCTTAAATCCTTCCATTGTTTGTTTCATTTCTGTTATCTCCCTCCTGAATTAATCCCTTAGCTCTTGAATATTTCTCTGTAACTCCATCAGCATGCTTATGACTTTTATTTTGAATTCTTTTTCAGGAAGATTGGTGATTTCAGTTTCACCAAGCCCTCTCTCTGGTGTATGAGGGATTTGGATTGAACAAGGTTCTTCTGCCTTTTCATGGCAATGGGAGTGGTTGCTGGGGAGTGGTGCATGTGTCAGCTGGGAGAACAAAGTCCCTTCCTGCTTGCCGGTCGCCTTTCCTGTCTCTGCTGTCTGTGCCAGACAACTGCATGCAGGGAGCAGCCTCTGGGTTAATAACCTGAGCTGCCATGGGTGGCGCAGCCTTTGAGATGGTCTAGGGCAATGGCAGGATTCGCAGGCCAGCAGCCCGTGTTCTGCCGCAAGAGCAAAGCCCTTTTGTGCCTTTCGGTCTCCACGCCCGTTTCTGCTGTCTGTGCCTGTGTCTATGTTTTTAACATATCAAATAAAATTAATTAATTTACAAATGAGAATTACAATCATCCCATAGGTGAGAGTTCCAAAGATTAAAGGTCTGTCTCCTTCTCTCCCTGCAGGCAGAGTTAATGGGAAGCCAGTGGTGATCAGAAGTGGTTCAGGGAGAACAGACTCTTAAAAGGGGGGGATTTATAAATATCTGTGCTTGAGGGCATCCACCTACCACAGCCTGAAGTGTTCCTGATGGTGGAGTGCAGCAGAGGGCTCCACCCTCAAATGCATTAGTAAAAAATAAACAGTAACTAACTAGTCGGCAATGACAAACTCCCTCAGACAGGATTTCCAGATGCTTTCCATGGAGAGGTGCAGGGTACAGAGTTCAACACATGAGAAAATACGTTTTCTTAAGAATATTTTGATCAGAGGCGGAGCCAACATGGCGGCGTGAGTAGGACAGTGGGAATCTCCTCCCAAAAACATATATACTTTTGAAAATACAACAAACACAACTAGCCCTAAAAGAGAGACCAGAAGACGCAGGACAGTGGCCAGACTGCAGCTACACCAGCGAGAACCCAGCGCCTCGCGAAGGGGGTAAGATACAAGCCCCGGCCCTGCGGGACGCGAGCGCCCCTCCCCCCAGCTCCCGGCGGGAGAACAATAGGCAGAGCGGGAGGGAGACGGAGCCCAGGACTGCCGAACACCCAGCCCCAGCCATCCGGGCCAGAGCGCAGACACAGTATATGCCCAGGGGGCCCTGGATACTGGGAGAACAGGGGGTAGACCTCAGAGCGGGTGCTGAAGCTGATGCCCCTGTGACAAAGAAAAGCGGGGGCTTTTTTGAAAGTCTTAAAGGGACAGGGACTTAACAGCTTGACGGAAACAACCCAGGTCACAGTACAGCAGCTGGAAATTACAGGGAAAACCGGGTGCACTAACCCCCTGGGCAACAGCTCTGAGACCCCTCACGGAGGCAAACAGTCAAGCAGCCCCCCCATCCATCACCCCACCGGGCGCTGCGAAAGCAGAGAAGCAGCCTGAGACAAATTCCGCCCACAGAAAGGGAAATTTCTCCCTTCCGGCCAGGCAAGACACAAAGACCCACTCTACACGCAATTACCCAACACAAGCCACTAGGGGTCGCAGTTGCCCCAGTAAAGAAAGGCCAGTAGTAAGTGAAAATTTTGGCCCTCCCAGCTGACAGTCAATAGCACCTGTCAACATGAAAAGGCAAAAAAATATGATTCAGACAAGACTAACCCAGACAGCTTCGGCATCTGCTACATCTTCCCCTGAGAAGGAATCTGGGGAGATAGATTTAGCCAGTCTACCTGAAAAAGAATTCAAAACAAAAGTCATAACCATGCTGATGGACTTGCAGAGAAATATGCAAGAACTAAGGAAGGAGAATTCAGAAATAAAACAAGCTCTGGAAGGACTTCAAAACAGAATGGACGAGATGCAAGAGACCATTAATGGACTAGAAAACAGAGAACAGGAACGCAGAGAAGCTGATGCAGAGAGAGATAAAAGGATCTCCAGGAATGAAAGAATTTTAAGAGAGCTGAGTGATCAATATAAAAGAAATAATTTAAGAATCATAGGCATTCCAGAAGAAGTAGAGAGAGAAAAGGGGATAGAAAATGTCTTTGAAGAAATAATTGCTGAAAATTTCCCCAAACTAGGGGAAGAAATGGCCTCTCAGACCACAGAGGTACACAGAACTCCCATGACAAGGGATCCAAGGAGGGCAACACCAAGACACATAATAATTACAATGGCAAAGATCAAAGACAAGGACAAAGTATTACAAGCAGCCAGAGAGAAAAAAAAGGTTACCTACAAAGGAAAACCCATCAGGCTATCATCAGACTTCTCAACAGAAACCCTACAGGCCAGAAGAGAATGGCATGATATACTTAATGCAATGAAACAGAAGGGCCTCGAACCAAGACTACTGTATCCAGCACGAATATCATTTAAATATGAAGGAGGGATTAAACAATTCCCAGACAAGCAAAAGTTGAGGGAATTTGCCTCCCACAAACCACCTCTACAGGGCATACTACAGGGACTGCTCTAGATGGGAGCACTCCTAAAAAGAGCACACAACAAAACACCCAACATATGAAGAAGGGAGGAGGAGGAATAAGAAGGGAGAGAAATAAAGAATCATCAGATTGTGTTTATAATAGCTCAACAAGCGAGTTAAGTTAGACAGTAAGACAGTAAAGAAGCTAACCCTAAACCTTTGGTAACCACAAACTTAAAGCCTGCAATGGCAATAAATTCATACCTTTCAATAATCACCCTAAATGTAAATGGACTGAATGCACCAATCAAAAGACACAGAGTAATAGAATGGATAAAAAAGCAAGATCCATCCATATGCTGCTTACAAGAGACTCACCTCAAACCCAAAGACGCGCACAGACTTAAAGTCAAGGGATGGAAAAAGATATGTCAAGCAAACAACAGAGAGAAGAAAGCAGGTGTTGCAATTCTGGTATCAGACAAAACAGACTTCAAAATAAAGAAAGTAAAAAAAGACAAAGAAGGACATTACATAATGATAAAGGGCTCAGTCCATCAAGAGGATATAACCATTATAAATATATATGCACCCAATACAGGAGCACCAACATACCTGAAACAAATATTAACAGAACTAAAGGAGGAAATAGAATGCAATGCATTCATTCTAGGAGACTTCAACACACCACTCACTCCAAAGGACAGATCCACCAGACAGAAAATAAGTAAGGACACAGAGGCACTGAACAACACACTAGAACAGATGGACCTAATAGACATCTACAGAACTCTACATCCAAAAGCAACAGGATACACGTTCTTCTCAAGTGCACATGGAACATTCTCCAGAATAGACCACATACTAGGACACAAAAAGAGCCTCAGTAAATTCCAAAAGATTGAAATCCTACCAACCAACTTTTCAGACCACAAAGGCATTAAACTAGAAATAAACTGTTCAAAGAAAGCAAAAAGGCTCACAAACACATGGAGGCTAAACAACACACTCCTAAATAATCAATGGATCAATGACCAAATCAAAATGGAGATCCAGCAATATATGGAAACAAATGACAACAACAACACTAAGCCCCAACTTCTGTGGGACGCAGCAAAAGCAGTCTTAAGAGGAAAGTATATAGCACTCCAAGCATATTTAAAAAAGGAAGAGCAATCCCAAATGAACGGTCTAATGTCACAACTATCAAAATTGGAAAAAGAAGAACAAATGAGGCCTAAGGTCAGCAGAAGGAGGGACATAATAAAGATCAGAGAAGAAATAAATAAAATTGAGAAGAATAAAACAATAGCAAAAATCAATGAAACCAAGAGCTGGTTCTTCGAGAAAATAAACAAAATAGATAAGCCTCTAGCCAGACTTATTAAGAGGAAAAGAGAGTCAACACAAATCAACAGTATCAGAAACAAGAAAGGAAAAATCACAACAGATCCCGCAGAAATACAAAGAATTATTAGAGACTACTATGAAAACCTATATGCTAACAAGCTGGGAAACCTAGGAGAAATGGACAACTTCCTAGAAAAATACAACCTTCCAAGACTGACCCAAAAAGAAACAGAAAATCTAAACAGACCAATTACCAGCAACGAAATTGAAGCGGTAATCAAAAAACTACCAAAGAACAAAACCCCCGGGCCAGATGGATTTACCTCGGAATTTTATCAGACATACAGGGAAGACATAATACCCATTCTCCTTAAAGTTTTCCAAGAAATAGAAGAGGAGGGGATACTCCCAAACTCATTCTGTGAAGCTAACATCACCCTAATACCAAAACCAGGCAAAGACACCACCAAAAAAGAAAACTATAGACCAATATCCCTGATGAACGTAGACGCAAAAATACTCAACAAAATTTTAGCAAACCGAATTCAAAAATACATCAAAACCATCGTACACCATGACCAAGTGGGATTCATCCCAGGGATGCAAGGATGGCACAACATTCGAAAGTCCATCAACATCATCCACCACATCAACAAAAAGAAAGACAAAAACCACATGATCATCTCCATAGATGCTGAAAAAGCATTGACAAAGTTCAACATCCATTCATGATAAAAACTCTCAGCAAAATGGGAATAGAGGGCAAGTACCTCAACATAATAAAGGCCATCTATGAAAAACCCACAGCCAACATTATATTGAACAGCGAGAAGCTGAAAGCATTTCCGCTGAGATCGGGAACTAGACAGGGATGCCCACTCTCCCCACTGTTATTTAACATTGTA
Organism: Manis pentadactyla; assembly: GCF_030020395.1. Taxonomy (NCBI): domain Eukaryota; kingdom Metazoa; phylum Chordata; class Mammalia; order Pholidota; family Manidae; genus Manis; species Manis pentadactyla. The sequence goes on from NC_080021.1 coordinate 101,201,062, forward strand.
CTAGAGGTCCTAGCCACGGCAATCAGACAAAACAAAAAAATACAAGGAATCCAGATTGGCAAAGAAGAAGTCAAACTGTCACTATTTGCAGATGACATGATACTGTACATAAAAAACCCTAAAGACTCCACCCCAGAACTACTAGAACTGATATCGGAATACAGCAAAGTTGCAGGATACAAAATCAACACACAGAAATCTGTGGCTTTCCTATATACCAACAATGAACCAACAGAAAGAGAAATCAGGAAAACAACTCCATTCACAATTGCATCAAAAAAAATAAAATACCTAGGAATAAACCTAACCAAAGAAGTGAAAGACTTATATTCTGAAAACTACAAGTCACTCTTAAAAGAAATTAAAGGGGACACTAACAGATGGAAACGCATCCCATGCTCATGGCTAGGAAGAATTAATATCGTCAAAATGGCCATCCTGCCCAAAGCAATATACAGATTTGATGCAATCCCTATGAAACTACCAGCAACATTCTTCAATGAACTGGATCAAATAATTCAAAAATTCATATGGAACCACCAAAGACCCCGAATAGCCAAAGCAATCCTGAGAAAGAAGAATAAAGTAGGGGGGATCTCACTCCCCAACTTCAAGCTCTATTATAAAGCCATAGTAATCAAGACAATTTGGTACTGGCACAAGAACAGAGCCACAGACCAATGGAACAGACTAGAGAATCCAGACATTAACTCAGACATATATGGTCAATTAATATTTGATAAAGGAGCCATGGACATACAATGGCGAAATGACAGTCTCTTCAACAGATGGTGCTGGCAAAACTGGACAGCTACATGTAGGAGAATGAAACTGGACCATCGTCTAACCCCATATACAAAAGTAAACTCAAAATGGATCAAAGACCTGAATGTAAGTCATGAAACCATTAAACTCTTAGAAGAAAACATAGGCACAAACCTCTTAGACATAAACATGAGTGACCTCTTCTTGAACATATCTCCCCGGGCAAGGAAAACAACAGCAAAAATGAACAAGTGGGACTATATTAAGCTGAAAAGCTTCTGTACAGCAAAAGACACCATCAATAGAACAAAAAGAAACCCTACAGTATGGGAGAATATCTTTGAAAATGACACATCCGATAAAGGCTTGACGTCCAGAATATATAAAGAGCTCACACGCCTCAACAAACAAAAAACAAATAACCCAATTAAAAAATGGGCAAAGGAACTGAACAGACGGTTCTCCAAAAAAGAAATACAGATGGCCAACAGACACATGAAAAGATGCTCCACATCGCTAATTATCAGAGAAATGCAAATTAAAACTACAATGAGGTATCACCTCACACCAGTAAGGATGGCTGCCATCCAAAAGACAAACAACAACAAATGTTGGCGAGGCTGTGGAGAAAGGGGAACCCTCCTACACTGCTGGTGGGAATGTAAACTTGTTCAACCATTGTGGAAAGCAGTATGGAGGTACATCAAAATGCTCAAAACAGACTTACCATTTGACCCAGGAATTGCACTCCTAGGAATTTACCCTAAGAATGCAGCAATCAAGTATGAGAAAGATCAGTGCACCCCTATGTTTATCGCAGCACTATTTACAATAGCCAAGAATTGGAAGCAACCTAAATGTCCATCGATAGATGAATGGATAAAGAAGATGTGGTACATATACACAATGGAATACTACTCAGCCATAAGAAAAGGGCAAATCCAACCATTTGCAGCAACATGGATGGAGCTGGAGGGTATTTTGCTCAGTGAAACAAGCCAAGCAGAGAAAGAGAAATACCAAATGATTTCACTCATCTGTGGAATATAAGAACAAAGGAAAAACTGAAGGAACAAAACAGCAGCAGAATCACAGAACTCAAGAATGGACTAACAGGTACCAAAGGGAAAGGGACTGGGGAGGATGGGTGGGTAGGGAGGGATAAGGGGGGGAGAAGTAGGGGGGTATTAAGATTAGCATCCATAGCGGGGTGGGAGAAAGGGGAGGGCTGTACAACACAGAGAAGACAAGTAGTGATTCTACAACAGGTTGCTACGCTGATGGACAGTGACTGTAAAGGAGTATATAGGGGGGACCTGGTATAGGGGAGAGCCTAGTAAACAAAGTATTCGTAAGTATTCGTCATGTAAGTGTAGATTAATGATTAAAAAAAAAAAATGCAGTTCCTATGTGGTGACCTCTAATGAGTTCTACACAATAATATAAAGGACATATAAAAGTGTAGGCAAAGGGTCTGTTTGTGTTTATACAGAGGATCAAAGCCTAATTTGGCTACCCCGAAAATGAACTAAGAAACGATATGAAAGAGAACTTCCAACATCAGCACTCTCGGGAAGACTCATGCCAGAAGATGATCATCAAAAAACCCCAACAAAGATCCACGCACTGCTACAGCTGTAGATGCACTCATCCCACCAGCTCCTGGACTTGCCATGGGAATGAAGGAGATATCTAAGCTGGCCTGTGCATACAGTAAAACAACAAATTTGACTGGATCTATACTGTTGGAACTCAACCAAGAATTAGGAGAAGTGCAAATTGTAGCGCTCCAAAATCTTACAACTACAGACTATTTACTGTTAAAAGAACATATGGGATGTGAACAGTGCCCAGGAATGGGTTGTTTTAATTTGTCTGATTTTTCTCAAACTATTCAAATTCAGTTAGATAATAACCATCATATCATTGATAAGTTTTCACAAATGCCTAGGGTGCCTAACTGGTTTTCTTGGTTTCACTGGAGATGGCTGGTAATTACAGGTATGCTTTGGTTATGTAACTATACTCCTATTATGTTAATGTGTGTGCGCAATTTAAGTAGTAGCTTAAAATCTATACATGCTGAAGTTACTCTACAAGAAGATATGTCAAAGAAATAATCAATCTTCCCATGTTTTCTCCCGCCTGCTACTTCTATAGCTTTTCTTCTTCCTTCCTAATTACAACGAATTCTTAAATAGAATTCGTGCCTCATATCAAATTTACCGAGTATCATAACTCCTCCAAGTGGTAAAGATACCTCAAGACAAATGCTGGGCATAGAAGCCACAGGGCATAAATATGCAAAGAAATAAAAAGCTAACCATTTCAAACAATAAGGCTTCTCTCTCACTTACCAACTTAACATTTCCCTGTGTGGCCCCGGAAGATGACTGGTTAGCCAGAGACGGGTAAGATTCCTCAAGGGAGGAACAACCTAAGACAGGCACAGTCGCTGGGGGGTCATCAGGTGAGAAATTGGGGATCAACAGAGGTGAGGCTTAGAACCTCACCCCCCCTGTTCTGAGAGAAATCTTCTGCATATGTGGATGTTTTATTGCCCTTGTCTAGCTTGGATTAACACATAGTCTACAGGCACACACCTGATCATCTACATTTGCTCTCTTACAACACTAAACTATGTTTTCTACCTTTATGTTGTATCTACCTACCACTTCAGCATCTTATTAAAAATAATAAAGAGAGAAATGTGGTATCCACATATAAATCAAGTATAAAAATCAAATGTGTATTCATATTTGAACTGACTGTTTATAGTTCATAATGCATGAGCAAAACCAAAAGTTTCTGTGATGACTGCCCTTGTACTGTTCACCATGTAACTTATTCACTATGTAAGAATTTGTTCTCCATGTAAGAACTTGTTCGTTATGCTTCAGAAGATTGGAGACTGACGAAAATTAGGCTTGGGGTGATTAATGATTGTGCATTGAGCATTGACTCCCCTATACAGAATTTTATTGTTGTTAACAACCATTTGATCAATAAAAATGAGAGATGCCCTAACAACAACAACCAAGAAAAAGTACACACTTCCAATTGTAAAATAAATAAGCAACCGGGATGTAATGTATAGCATAAGGAATATAGTCAAAATATTGTAACAACTTGGTATGGTGATAGCTGGTACTTAGAATTATCATGTATATAAATGTTGAATCACTGTGTTGTACACCTGAAACTAATGTAATGTAATACTGTGTGTCAACTACCCTTCAATAAAAAATAATTATCTAAAAAAAAAAAAAAAAAAAAAAAAGAATATTTTGTCTTCAAATTTAAACCAAAGAAAACCCCATTTCAATACACTTCTTATTATCAACATTTTCTCTACATACTACCTCTCTCCCTCCCTCCCTTCCCATACTCTCTGTCTTCCCCCCTCTGTCCACCCTCTCTCTGGGCCACTCCTTGGCTGTCCTCTCCTCCCTGCTCTCCCCCTCACCCCACAACTAGTATTCTCTGGTATACACGTGGATGGAAGAGCTCTGAAGAAATAACCCCAGTTTCCACTGCTGGTAACTTTTTAGAGAAATCTAATGCAGTTGTACAAATGAGTACAGGGTAAGTGAGCCAAAACTTAGAAAAACACAAGGTTTTTAAAAGTAAAAACTAAAACATATTCAATTAACACATTACCATTTTATTTCCTGAAACTAATTTATCCTTTACTGTTACCCCTGAGACCATGGGAGGAGGGAGAGGTGTCAGGAGGGCATGGGGGGAGATGCTCAGAGCAATGTTCACAGGCCTGCAAAAAAAATGGTGTAACCTGGTTACCACATGCCTACTTGTTTACATCTCTGTGCATAGTAAGTTATTGAGCTGTGATTCATGTTCACTCTACAGCAGTAACTTCATGAGGCAATAAAATAAGAAACATTAAAGACTCACTATGATTGTACAAAATGGAGAATTAATATTTCAAAACATACTTTATTTAGGAAAATTATCAATACTCCCCCAATCAACCTGAAGTCCTATCCTTTAAAATGTTATCAAACAGAAAAGTTCCAGTTTCAAAAGCATCTAAACCAAGGCTCAAACACGGAGGCTGAAGTCCTACAGCACATCCTCTCTGAGCACGGTCCCTTTCACCACGGGACAGCTGAAGGGTGCTCGTGTGTGACAGCAGCACCCAGAACACCCTCTGACCCAGGCCGTTCTGTGGCTCAGAAGGAAATTCCAGAGATGTGACAACTTCCAGTGCGCTTGCTGTCGGCGCTCCTGCACTCTGGGTCACCTCAAGGTGTTGCACCCCTCCCTCCAGTTTCCTCTTCGGACAAATGAAGGCCCAGTGACCCTGCTGGGTACCAAAAAGTCTCAAGATCAGAAAATCTCAGCCACCATGAAGCTGTCACCTCCAGAAGATGAATGAATGTGATACATTCATATTGGCCTCAAGAAATTCAACCCCACAGCTAGAAAGGACTTCAAACAAACTAAAAGTTAAGAATATGTGTCCATTTTCTGCCCACGTTTGACCTGTACCATGGGAACTGCAGATAAAATAAGTTATTATAATGTAAGATCATAATATAATAATGGCATGAGGGGCCTTTGTCCATAAACTTTAAAGGTTAAAGGTATATTATCCATTTTTATTCTAATTCTTCCCTGATTTATCTCAAGCTTGCTTTTTTTGTCTTTAAATGACATATTAAAATAAGATGATAATGGGCAGAAAGGATACAGAAGGTACTAGACACTGGAAGTCTGATTAAGAGAGAGAGAGAGACCTTGTCTCTATTTTGCCTCATGACCATTCACAAAGTTTGCCTTTGTCTTTTCCAGGAGTCTCCTGGATTTAAAAGGAAACACACAGGCGTGTCCCTGAGGCTGTTGGCTGCTGAATACAGTTGTAACTTATTAAATTCAGAGGGAAGTGATGGAGTGCATGGCTCCATCAGAAACAAATTCACATGGCAATGCAATGTAATACAAACACCGAAAGTCTTGTGTTCTTCGAGGCTCAGCTCTTGCTAGGTTTGCATGTGACATTGTAAGTGGGGCTGGGGTTTTACTGGAGGATCTTTGGAAAGCACATTTTTGTGCTGTTGCTGCTGCTCAGATCTCTCCCTCTGCCTTAAGCAGAAGGAAACTGCCTGTTCTCTGGCAATGTGGGAGGAAAAGTGTCACTAAGGGTTTGGGGACAGCTAGGGTTGCTGTGTCTGGGGTGGACAGCGTTGGTCCCTGACTGCTGACTTCAACACCACTGCTGTGTGTGATCAAGCCACAAGTTCTACAGAACAATCCATTTCAATCCTCTCCATATAGTATTGCAAGGCAGAGGTTGAGGAAACATTAATAACCAGTTTCTGGGCCTAAAGTTCAGAAGATGAGTGGGCCCAGACAGGTAAGAGGGGAGGACAGCCAGCAAGCTCCAGCAATAGCCTGATGTGATTGCAGGAAGAGGAACTCCCCCTCAAAGCTAAGCCATAGGGTGTGGGGAAGAAAGGCTATTCTTTTACCTTCTAACAAGACATTGCAATTTGACGATGAGCTACTGACATGGAGTTTGGACAGGTGAGTCTCAGGTGTGCAAGGCCAAGGTCCAGTTGGTACATTTCAACCCAGGGCCAGAGCCTGATAATTGTTCTCCCATCTGAGTGCCAACCCTCTGATGAAACAGTTGGGAGGAAGTGGGCCCTGGGAGAACTGGGTGCTTGGGCTCAGGAGTTACACTGCACCACGGTCACTGTAGTGAGCACAAAGCAGTAGCTCACTTCAGTTAATTTCCCTACATGCAGCTGAAGCGTCCAGGCTCCTGGAAGGAGGCAGTGCTCTGCTTACATTCTAACTAGTGTGACGGCTGAGCCACAGTCACTCAACTGTCACACCTGGGTTCTGCCACTGCTAGAGTATCTCTGAGACAACACTTTCTTTTTACTCTGAGTATATTATTAAACACAAGCATTGACACTCACCTCACTGGCAACACATCTGCAGGCTTCTGCTTTCTACTGAAGCCTGGGATCCTCTACACATTGGGTACTGCAATTGGAGCACTGCATTTTCTGAAGATACAGAGATTTAATCCTACTCAGCCCTGTATTGTATTATTATTAGTTACTTGGAGAGGGTCAGAGAAGGGCACAGAGCTTCTCCTCGTAAGAGGAAGCTGTAGGGGCCTGAATAGAGACGGGCTGGAAGTAGAAGGTGGGAATGTGCGGAGAGAGACTCCTGAGCAGGTGTGCACGGAAGACCTCAGGGAACAAAGGCCTGAGGAGGGGATTCCTGAGGTGGCTGTAAAACAACACCTCCCCTTCATCATGCCCTGTTGCTACCATTTGTGAAAGATGAGCATCTGAATGTCAGAAACAAGCCCTCTGAGAGGTGACCTCACCTCACCAAGTCCAGCTTTTCCAGATGCTCTTTCCGCACCCCCACCCAGACCCTCAGCCCCCAGACTTGGCCATTTGGACTTGAACATCCTGTTCCTCTGAGGGCCACTCCCCTGCCTCAGGGCCTGGCCCATGCTGTGCCTTTGCCTGGAAACACGTTCTTCACCCATGGACTCAAAGGACCAGCCCTACATGTCTGCTCTGCCATGCACACAGCCAGGTGCTAGAGACACAATGGTGACCAAGAGAGCCACTGTCCTGCTTCTTCAAGGCCGCTGGCTTGAGGGGAAGATGGGCAATCACTTTGGCCCCTCATCTGGGCTCAGCTTTCTGACACACTCTTTGTCCTCTTCCAGGGGGATTTTCCTGCCCCGTCTGGCGGCTACCCCCGGGGACCATACAGGCCCTATGTCCTCCCTGCCATCCTTCCCAGGCCACCTGCTGGCTCACAGAGGGTGGGAGGCCGGCTGGGGCACCTGACCACCCAGGTGTGCCTCTTCTCCTGGCTCCCCCACGGGCAAGCTGGGGGCCACCCTCCACAAGGCCCAGCACCCTGCAGCAGAGGTGTCTGCAGCATGGAATGCAAGGGCTGCCATGAGGACTGTGTCAGTGCTACTGAAGCGCAGAGCTCTGCAGCTGCCAGGGAGCCACTCAATCAGTTACCTTCAGGCATCTCCAGGCAGGGAGTGCAAAGCTCCTCTGAGCAGGGGCATGAAGAAGGCAACAGTGTCCTCCCACCCCTACCAAGGGCCTGGCTGAGGCTCCAGCTCTCTCTGCTCTCTGTTCTTTCTCCCAGTGCGGCAGGCTGGTGAGGAGGTAGTTCATACAGGCTTCAGCTGGTGGCTGTCCCAGCCCTGAGCCAGTACATGGCCCTCACAGAGCAGAGCTCCGTGGGGTGCTGGTCATATGGCAAGGAGGGAGTTTGCCCAGAGAGGGCCTGGAAGCCCAGGTCTTTCCCCCAACAGCAGCGGCTCCCAGAGTCAGCCTGTGCTCACTGGCAATCATCAAGAGAGCTAATACAAGGAATACTGGAGCTGGCCTATGAAAGGAGGTTTGGGGATGTCAGCGTATGACACGTGGGACAATACTGGTGTGGTCAAGAACTGCCTGCAGTGTGAGTGGAGGAGACAAAGGCCTCCTTACACCTGTTTTTCTCGGTAGGTTCAGGGTTATTCTTACACACTGCACAGGTGTCCATGCAGACAAGGTGGCTGAGTGAGGGATTAAGCCCCCAACAAGCAAAACATGCAAAGCAGCAGCAAGAACCTACATGCCCCCTAACCTCCCACTGTTCTCCTTGAGGTGCGAAAGGTGAAAGAAAATAACAGCCATTGTCTGTCAAAAGGAGTTTTGGCTACAGGACCTTAGTGATAGTTTTTGGGTGGCATGAAGATGCTTTACCCCAAGGAAAAGCAAATATCTAGCCTTGACTTTGCTTTGATGACTGTATTTGGAATTTCTATAGCCTAAAAGGAGGACTGATGGGAAGTTAGACAAGACCCTGGACTGTTTTTAGAAGTTCAGAAAAGAGATAAGGTTGAGTCTATGGAGCTCAAAGAACAGCATTTGTATGAGTTGGAGACTTTAAAAGCAAATTTGATAACATAATAAAACAAACAAAAATTTGACATAATAAAAATAAAAGTGAGTGAGGAAGCAAAGATTGAGACATCTGAAGAACGCGAAGTATCTGCATGGAGAACTCCCAAAGAAGAAAGTCTGTGATTTTCATACAACATATGCAATGTGTGAAGAGCACAGTGCATTATACATGTTATACACAAATAAGAGGAATATTTTCAGTGGGTCACAAATTTATAAGGACAGAATTGGAAAACTAAAGCTGAGATTCAGAACAAGGCAAGTCTAAGGACAATAAAACAGCCTTACAGATGGGTTTGAAACAAGAAGGGCAAGGAAAGCAATGTTTTCATTGTTTGCAGCCAATGGATTCTCATGAAAAGATGAACCGCTGAGCTGCTCAGTTCCTGCTTTGTTTCAGCTTTCTCAGCCAAGCAGGGAAATGGCAGGGCTAACTAAAGAAAAAAGACATAAGCTAACTTCATCTCTTTCCCCAAAGTAAATTTCATATGGTTCATAAAGTTAAGTATTAAAAATAGATAGGTAATTATTTATTAGACCTTTCTAGGCATCAAAACAATGGATGAGCCAAAAGGGAAGAGTGTAGATTTGACAACATTAAAAATAATTCTTAAAAAAATATATATATTACTCCACAGAGCAACATAAGCAAAGAAAAAGCAAATGCAAATTCTGGGAGGGCAATGATGGTAACTATAATAAGAGGTTAATATCATAAAGATAAAGTTATTTAAGTAATTACAAATTAATTAGAAGACTACTAACACCCTACAGGAAATAAAACTAAAATGCAAATGGCTAAAATGTTTCTGTCCTTTGACTCAGTATGTTCTCTGCCAGAGAAAAGATCTACCTCTCTCTCTAGGAATCTAGGGCATAGTCTACTGATCCATCCGAATGAAATAAGAGAAATGCAGTTAAAGGATTATATGTAGTCAAGTCCCCCATAGTGTGTGTACATTCATAAGTGTTCATGATACATTATTTATGTGCCAGGCATCTTACTAGATATACAATGATGAACATGGTTTTGTTCCTCTACCTAAGGAGCTTCTATGTCCAAAAGAGGAAATATTCAAGTTAACAGGTGATCACAGTATAATCAGTGTGACAATGGGGTTCATATAAGATGCTCTGGGACAAGGGGGAACCCTACCTCACAACTGGGTCAACTAGTCAATACTCAGGTGAGAAAGTGGTATCTGAAGAATGGGACATCCGGCAGAGGCAACCTGATGTAAGAAGGCCTGGGATAGGGAAGAACATGGCATGTTCTGGAAACATCAGCAGTGCAGTAGAGCTGGAGCACAGAGTGCTGGGTGGATGAGGAGCAGGGAGACATACAGCAGGAGAACCCTATTTATGCTAACATGAAGGAAGAGCAACCATGTATCCAATAGTCTCAGGATGGCTAAATCACTGATTAAATAAATATTAAGTGGCTACTGAACATTGTTTTCAAACCAATTTAATCTTAACTGATGCAGAAATGAGGAGTCTGGAAAGAGAGTTTTAACTGCAGGTATTGAGGTTCAGTGCTTAAGAAGATACACAAGCACTTGGAAAACTGTAAAGAAATACTAAATATAAGCTGTCTTTCTCAACATCTGTAGTACTTCCAATGATTTGTGGCCAGACACAGAAAGTGTGCTCATCAACCTTAGAGCTGAACAAGAGGTTTAGATGGTAACTTCAAATTTTAAAAGTTGGGATCATACTGTTTATAGTTTTAGGTCCTATTCTTAGTTTGTATGTTAGAAGCACAGTGTCCTGAATAATAGAATTAAGAGGTCTACCACCTTCTACTATGGTTTAACCATTTCTGGAAATCTGTGTTCAATTCTGGACATTTTATTTTATTTGGAAACAGAAGAACAGGAACAAGGCCAAAGAAGAGTAATGAGACTGGGTGAAGATCTGTAAACCATGTCTTCTCAGGACTGACGGAAAAAATGCACACTAGCCTAAACAGCAAAGGCACTACTGTAGGGTAATCCTGCAATGCATTTTCCATGTCAGGACGCTTCTGTGAGGGAAAAGGGAGGCTATCATTGACTCCACGGAGACAACAGACTGTCCTGAGCATGCCTGGATGTGGGGACTTGCTAAGTTGGTGGGAGAAGGACTCTGCTTTGGTGGGCAGAAATGAAATCAATGAGAGGAGTTCCAGAAGACACATCTGAAGGGATGAACTTTCATGCAAGCATCACTGTTTAAAATGGAATGGGCTGCCCTGCCATCACTGTAAGTGATCAGGAAGGGGCCAGAAACCATTAGCCAGGAATGTTGCAGAAAGGATTTCTGAACTCCAGGGGGAAGTGTCAAGACACAATCTAACATATAAGCTATGGATATACATGCACACCTACAGATGAAAGTTCCAAACAAACGCACTCATTCTAATAACTCATGTATTTACTTAAAATGCTTCCTGTTACAATATTACATGTAGTTTGATGAAACAAATATTCACAGCATCCACTTACTGACTGGTAGGCATAAAATACGTTGTTCTTTTGTGTGTGTGTGTATAAAGATGCCATCAAATGTCTATTTAAAATGTAATGCTTTGTGGAATTGTTAGGTGTGTCTGTTGATTTGGTATTCATGTATTTGATAAACAAGAACCTCAGTGAAAATTTCTTGGTAATGTGAATTTGCCTGTTTTACTCCAATGTCTTATTCAATCTGTCCCTTTACATAAAAAAAACTTTTTGAAAGTTTTGCTTATGTTGTTATCAGTGGGATGAGATAACACAATTTGCAACTATGGGTCTTATCAAGCAATAGGTTATCACACTTGTATTGTAAATACTCTGTTGACATTAAAATGACATGTGTGATCAAAAAAGAATGTCATGACTGTCATAATAGGTCAATAAATATTTTACATGAATTAATATATATTCAAATAACATATATCCTTACAGATATTTTCAAGGGCAATCTCAGACTATAAGTACTATGCCATTTAATTTGTATTCAGTGAGATATGTTTCAATTTGCCTATTCTGCAGAAACATATACCCAAACTGAGGTACAGGAACACATGCATTCATTCTATTTATATTATCTACATGACTACACATCAAACAAGCAGAACTGCCATCAATCTGCCATCAATGGTAGAAGCATTTAGCCAGAAGGACAAGAGAGTTGAAACAATCCCCCTTGTATATTACTATAGTAAAATTCTCCTTTACCACTGGTGATGTGTGGGGCAGAAAATAGCATTCTGTATCATCTGCAAACTATTGGAATTCCATCCTTAGGTGTTTTGTGACTCTTGAAGCATAGTGGGAGAAAGGCCACCCGAGAAAGTGGCATGGCTCCCCAGGCTACATGCTTTCACAGAACGTGCATGGGATATGAAGCAAACCCTCATCTTCATGCCTGAGTCCTGGGGCGAGCACCCTGAAGACAAATCCTACCTTTGGGAGGAAACACTCCAGCCCAACAGCTGACCCTTCTGAGACTCAGGTTTAAATTGGACCAAGTTCCCAGTGTCATTACAGAAGAGCCAATCTGAGGACCAAGGGTGTCTTTGATCTGGAAAGCCCCGGTCCCTACAGGGTGGCCGCAGCTCCAGCAGGCAGCAGCAAGGCCTCACTGCTCACCGGCCCACAGTGCCCCGTTACAAAGCTGCAGGGAGAGCTCAGGAGTCTGCCCAGCTTTTATAGCTACCTTTGACATCTGTGCAGGGCTGTCCATCTGGGCTGGAGGGTGTTTACATAACCAAGTTCTCTGGAAAGGATTCTGCCGGGGCCTCTGGCAGGGACTTCTCAGGCTTGTATGAGCTATGCTGGCAATCCCCTCCTTCCATTCATCTTATCGGTCAGCTGTTCTGGTAAATTAGCCCAGAGGCCTCCTGGAGACCTGTTCCTGGGGCTCCTGATACTGCTGCCACAGCACATGGACAGGACAAGTGCCCAGAGCGGCTCCATTTCTCCCTCAACACCTTTAAACATGGGGGTGGGGCCATAGGTGGGGAAAGAAGAGGAGTGCAGTGGGAGAAGAAGAGGATTCCAAAACCAAAGGAGGGTCCCCCTCCTCCCCAGCCCTGGACTTTATGGAAAGGCTGTCATAGGAAATAACACACTTGCCTTCAAGTGCAGTAGCCCTTTGGCAAACGGGAGATCTAAAAATATCCAGGGTGCATATCATTAGTGAGCAGTTACAGAAATAAAGATGTTATGTTGTATCTGTTAGTCAAATCAAAAACTCTAATTGGACACAGAACAATTTCTCAAAGCTTTCTGCAGGAGGTAATTATTGTGTTGACTACACACAGAAAATACCGGTGAAACCGAGCCTACTGTTTGGGCTGTTTTCAAGGGAGAAGGAATGAGGGTTATGTTTTTGCCTGTATCAAAACCAATTCTATGCTGGCAGGGTTCCAGATCTTTCCTCTTTCCCAATTTAACCAGTAACACTGGTGCTAAATGGTTTGCACGTGTCATTTCAAACCCTTTGGTAACCGAACTTCAGTGTATTTTCATTATATGTGCCAGAAAAGACCCAGAGATGAGTTTGTGGTTAGGTAACTGTCTAGGGGAAGCCAGAATTTTAAGTCACAATAAATATATGAAGAAGGGGTAGTGATTACATTTTATAACCTTCACAATGTCTAGTATGGAGCTTTATATTACAAAAGTGTCTCAGTAAATAGCACTGATTGAAAGTATGGAGTTACAATTCTTGATTGTGGGCACAGTTTCGTGGGTATTGTCAAAACTTACCAGAGAGTACACTTTAAACTTACCAGAGTGTACACTTTAAAATTGTGCGGTTTATTGTATGCCAGTGGTTCATCAATAAATCTGCTTAAAATATGAGAGAGCTACATTCCTTTCACGTGTCACAAAAAAGAACCGCTGGGGGATATGGAGAGCTTGATCTGTGCTTTAGCACATCTCAACAGAGTCCTTCACACCTGAGGAATTACTTCATTTTTTATTTATTATACTCCTTTTATTTGGAGTTTGTTGCTTACGATTTCTCTCAGTTGTTGCCATACTCATATTCAGGACTGTGTTATGTTCACGTCATTGCCATTCAGGACTGAGCCGCGGGTCTCTCCGTGGCTGAGCCCCAGTTTGTATCTCCATCCAGACCCCTCCTGCCCCAGGCTCGTAGGTGACTGTACAGAAAACCACCCACACAGCACTCCCATTTGGACATCCACTAAGCATCTCCACCTCAGTGTGGGCCAAACTGAATCCCTGACCTATCTTCTCCCCCAAACTGCTTCCACCGTCAGCTTCTCATCACCACGTTCTGTTCCTTAGGTCCCAAATTTTGGACTTCTCTCTTCATCTCACATCCCACAACCAACTCACTAGAAAATCTCGTTGTTTCTTAAAATAACCTGACCCCGAACACTCCCATTGTCATCACTTCATCACTGGCCTGGTTCCTGCAACGGCTGCCCAGCTGGTGCCACCTCTGCTGTCACCTCGGCAGTCTGGTCCTCACGCAGCCCCCAAACCATTGCTATGCTGCCAAGTGGGACCACGGGGCTCCCCAGATCCAGGCTGGGGCAGGACCCTGCCAGGCTCCGTGGATTCCCACCACCAGCCTCTCCCCCATCTGCCTCCACACATCTCCTTACTGTTCCCCACACATCTCTCTGCTCTCTTGGGGTCTTTAATAAGCTCTTTCACCTGCCTGGAATGTTCTCCCTGAGATACCCACATGGCTCACCTCTTTACATCCTTCAAAGCTTTACTCAAATAGACCTTTTCAAGATGTCTCGTCCACCTCCTGTGTTTCACAAAGAGACCTTGCCATACTTCCCGTCCTCTGCTTTATTTTTCCCCATAGCAACAAACGCTTTCTAGCATACATACAATTTAATTTTTACTGTCTGCATCTGCCTCTTAGAATGCAAGGGCAGGAATTTTGTTAGTTTTATTCACTGAATATTCCTGGGACATCAAAGTCATAATGTGTGTTGAATGACCTGCTGACTAACTGATGGACTGAATGAATGAAGTGGGATGTCAGGTACCCTCTAGCATTCCGCCAGGGCAAGGCCAACCCTCATACACAGGACAACAGCTGTGCTGTGCCATCCTTGCTCCCTTGCCTTTTGGCACAGACAAGCGTGGAGAGGGAAGTCCAAGCTGAAGGCAGAGGGAAAAGAGCAGGCTGATAGGTAAGGACACAGGACGTACGAGGGAAAAGTCCAGGTACATGCAAACAGGCAGAGCAATGAGAAACCACAATAGGTGACAAGTAATTACTCATCTATATTTGTGAGCACCTAACAAATGCTAGGCATATATCAGGTGCTTTGGAATCCAAGATAAGTAAGACATGATTCTTCTCTCAGAAAGCCAGGTGGGGGACATAAGTACACAGGTCATTCCAATTTCCTAGATCAGACTGGAATCATGACCTGGTGAGGCTGTTTTCGGAGAATGAAGGAGGAAGACACCTTCTGCTTAGAGGAACAGGAGGAGGCCCACTGGAGGTTCAAATTAAAGAATGAGCAGAGGTGTCCTAGGCAGTGAAGGGATGGGAAGGGCCTCTCAATCTGAAGGAGAATTTGCAAGAGGTGGATGTCCAGAAAAAGTCAAATGCACTTCAAAAAGGCAAGGGTGTGTGTGTATGTGTACAACAGACTGCATGTTTGGGTCCCAAAAGATTCAGACATGAAATCCTAACCCCCAGAGTGATGGTGCCTGGAGGTACGGCCACTGGGAGGTGATTAGGTCATGAGAGTAAAGCCCTCAGGAGTAGGTCAGTGTCCTTATAAAGGAGACCTCAGAGAGCTCCTCCTCCCTCTGCCATGCAAGGACAAAGCGAGAACACACGATCTATGAACCAGGAATCAGCTACTCACCAAACACTGAATCTGTAGGCACCTTGATCTAGGACTTCCCAGCCTCCAGGACTATGAGAAACAAATGCCTGTGTTTATAAGCCACGCAGCCTGTGGTGGTTGAGATAGCAGCGAAAATAAGGTTAATGTAAGAGAGGAAGGTCAAAGGAGCTGCCAGGTTGTGATGGGGGCTTTTATTCCATGTTAAGGACTGTGGTTTATAGGGAATGGAGTGGGGAGGACGGCAAGTAGCGTGGAGAGGTGATGTGCGCGTGTGTGTGCATGTGTGGCATGTGAGGTGGGGGATAGAAGGTGGAAAGGGGGTGAATTCTGGTGATATTACAATAACTCAGGAAAGAAAGAAGCCCTCAGCTATGGTGTGCACCTCCCCCCAAAAGAATCTAGGAAAGAAACGTTTGAACAAGGCATTGAAGAAATCTGTTGTAAAGGCTGGAAAAGCTTGATACTAGTAATGTGGCAAAGGGGAAGAACGAGGCTGAGTGGTGAATCATTTATCACAGGACAATGATGTTTAAGCCACAGGAGGAAGAGGAACAGGAGCAATGAAAAAATCACCGTGGAAGTAGCAATAACAAAGGGAGACTCAGCAAAGCATTTGCTAACTCTGGAATACTATCAGGGCGAGGGTCCTGTGGGAAATCCTTTTAAGGGAAAATTGATAAGTAGCCAAAGAATCAGCCATTTCTAAGCCACTGGCAACCTCCTGTAGTGGGGGTCTGATGTGAAGGGAGGAGCAGATGCTATTTTTCTCTTTAGCTTCTAGTCAACATGGGAAAGCTAGAGGAACAGTGTCCTCCCTCCCACCTTTCCACATACAAGCAACAAGCATGCTTATATACTGACCTTTTTTCCTATTTCCATGAAAAAAAAAACATGGTATAAAACTTACAGTTAATGGAATTTTTCAGATAGGTTGTGTCAGTTGCCTAGGAGTGTGATCAGCTACACAGGCAATAAAAACAAGAATCTATTTATAAGAAAGGACCATGTTTTTGGATATAATTCCGAGTATGTGGATATCTTTATAAGTTGGCAGTTATAGCCTCTTATGTGCCCAGCACAAAATCTCTGTTGACAGTTACAACCTTAGCAACAGGATGACAGACAAACGAAACTGCGGTGGGTTACAGAAACCATATTTTCCACAAGAAAGAAAGAAGGAACCACAGAGAAGTACCAGTTTATAATTCCTCCGTAAAATGACACACTCCACCCTGTCTAGGCAAAAAATGCCTCTAAGCTGTCCCCGAGGGTTCACCTAAAATGTATCCCTGCCCTGGATATGGCTGTAATGTTCTATAAATAATTTCCCCATTTTTCTATTTGTTTAATGCTTTTATTCTGCTGCCTGTGTGTGCATGTTTAAACTATCTCCAGAAGATGGAACATCTCTCATTCTGATTTATTTTATTTAACACCGAGAATGTTATTGTTTAAATAATTTTTGATGACTGTTATGCAAATTGGCATGCTGATTTCTCATCCTACAAAGAAACTCTGCCAGTACTCCCAGAGCAGTTAGGTGGTGGGTGCAATGGGAAAGCCCCACCAGCATCCAGGACACCCAGGTTCTAGGCTTATTTCTACCATTAACTGGCTGCATTAACTGCTTGGCTGAAATATAAATAAGCAAATAGGAGTTGAAAAATCTTCCTAATTAATGGCAATGAATGGAAAGTACCTACAGAATTTTATAAAATGGATTTCTGCCTTTTTAAGAAAAATACAGTATTACCATGGATTGACATAAACTTGGTAATTCTTGTTTCAATTCTGGAATTTTTTCAAAATAAAAGCCCTAAGAGCTTTCTGATCATTTCTGAAAACTTAAATGAATTTTAGAAAGGTGGGGTGTAAAGAATCCATTAGTGCAAAGGCAGAATCATATTTCTCCTCTTCCTTGCCCTCCCCAGCCCGCCCTCACCATATTAACGCCCCAGGCCTCATTGGAGGCTCACGGATGCAGCAGGGTGCCTACCATTCCTGCAAGCCTGCTCCACCCCAGCAGTGTAAGGCTTGCTAGGGTGATTCCTCTGCCTGCATCCTTTCTGGAGGCCAGGCAACACTCATGAAACAGCAGAGCTCACGGCTGTTCCCCTACACTACTTTGTCTTTGTAAAACTCATCTCAGGGTTGTGGGTGAGGGGCCACCACTTATTTCACAGTACCTCCACCCCCACCTCCATGACCGGTGGCTCCTTGCAGTTAGCAGCCCTGCAGTTAACACTGCAGAGCCTTCCAGGGATGTAAGCAAGCCCAGTGAGGAGCGGAAAGTGCAGAGACCAACAAATACCTCCTTCTAGAAGAGCCTCCCACGTTTTTACATTAGGTGCTTCACAGATACTATCTCACTGGCTCCTCTGAATGTAACTTGTAAATAAGAAAACTGAAGCTCAGAGACATGCAGTAATCCACCCAGGGCCTCACAGTTGCACGGGGCACAGACAGAAACCAGACCTGGGGCTAGATGACACCACCTTGTCTCTCTGCCCTACCTTGTCCCTCCATATAAATCCTCCAGCGGTAGGGACTCTAGTCTTGGCATAGTAATGAGACCCTGGTGAGGTCCCTGAACATCTGTAAGCCCCCCTTTAAATGATAAAAATGATCTATGTGCCCCCTTCCATTCCTAAAACTCCATCTACCTGAAATGTCTGATTTGACTGATAATCCCCAAATCTCGTGTGTGCTTGAGTCACGGCCTGCTCTGAACATTCTGTGTGACATCAGCTCTTGCTGCACTACTGTGTTTGAGGTCTCTTCTCTCTGGCCAAGACCTGCAGGCTACATCTGTACTGCTGGTCACTCTGTAGTTACTCTGCTACAGTACACTCCACCATCCCAAAGAAAGGGGATTGAGAAGGCAGAACACCGCTCTCCATTATGCCCAGCTCCAATCTGGTTCTTGTCCTCATCACCCTGCCCTCTTTTGTGCCCTCTGAGCCACAGAGAAATAAATATCTGATACTTCTTGGGGGAGCCCGTGGGAGCAGAGAACTGGGTAAGCCAGCACCACCCTCCCTGGCTCAGTCTGTAGGTGCATTGCCTGGCTCCAGATGGCTCCACACTGTTCGGTTTCCAAGTCTGGGTTTGTCACATCTCTATACTTGGTCATGGGCATGTGGTTAGAGCATGATTGTGCATTTTATGGCTATGAATGCCACAGCCTGGCAACTCTCCAATTATTACTTCCATTTGCTGTCATGCATTATCAATCTAATCCCCATTACACATCATTCTTTTCATGCATTCCTCACACAGCAAGGACATAGGCAGGCAAGAGCTCTGAGAGGAAGACTGTGCCACAGGCAGAGCTGGTGAATGCTGATGGCAGTCGTGGAGTTACAGCTCCAAATGTGTGGGAAAGCTTTTAGCTAATGTGAAGTGAAAATTATTGTGCAAAGATTTAGTATTTTGCATTGGCACACCACGTGTGGCTCTGAGGTTGGTAAGGTATGGTTGACTATGATACAGAATGAGAATAGGGCAAGTTTAAGAGGGCCTAACAGGTTACACTTTACTTTACATGCCTTGGTCTTCCAGGTTTCTAAAGATGCCCAAATACATCAACACAGGAGTGTATTAAGATAAATTGACGCAGTGGTTTACTAATTCAAACAGGAGCTACTGAGTGCCTGCCATGATCAGAGAGTTAAATGCAGTGAGCATCAAGTGACCAAGAAGTCTGCAGTCACCATGGCTTGGCAAGTAAGACAGAGGCAGCAGGGCGCATGTGGAGGTGGTCAGAGTTTGGGGAGAAGAGTGTGCATATGCATATGTCCTTGACCTGGGCAAATAGTTCCTTCTTGTACTGCAAGATGGAGGGGCAGGAGTGCCAATTTTAAACAAAAAGCCAGAAACTGATATTTTGTGATAGAGATCTGGTCTTGATAAACTTGATCATAGGTGCCACATCTGTGAATTAAGAGTTAGCTATGCTCATACATCTGTGCAGGGGTTACCCTTTCTATTCAAACCAAGGCTACCAGCTCGTTTCTCCTTGATTATTATTTGGTAGTAATGAGGCCACTGAAGTGAACCAGATCCTCAATATTCCATCCAACAATCATGGCCTTTATTCTTCATCTTCAAAGAGGAAAAAGCATTTCTCTTTGGGGGGAAATACCTAATTTCCACTGATACAATTAAGAATTGAACACACACACACACACACACACACGCGCGCTTATTAGAACCCAAAGTAAGTATTAATGCAATTCATGGAACAGCAGCAACAGCTCTGATCACCTGTGGAAGTAAGAGAAGCATAAGGACATATTTTTAGGATAGTGCTTCTAGTGATGAACTGGCTGTCTTAAACTTAAGAGTGTATCTAAATTTTTCGTTATAAGAGAAAGACATGCCAACCCCCTAGGGCAGGGGGAAGGGTGGCAGCTGATGGATTCAGGGAACTGAAAGGGAACTGCTATGGAGAGAATTTCTGATAAGCAGATTTCTGCTGATTCAGAAAACGTCTTGCAGAAGAGAGAATGAAACCAGCAGGCCTTTGTGTGCAGTGGTGACCAGATTTCCAGGAGCTACTGCATTGAACTCTCTGATCATGGCAGGCACTCAGTCCCAGCTTTTGAGATCAGAGGTCCCAGGAAAACAAAAACAGAAACGGAAACTACTACCAACATACTTGAGCTGATGAGAATTACAATGACCACCACAAGGTAAAATACCCAAATCTCACCCTTCCCCAAAAGGTTCAATTTTTAGTGGCCACTTTTCCCAGTTTCTTGAAGTCCTTGATTTTGCTTTTTTGTAGGAAAATTTCCAAGTACCTTTGCATCCTAGACAAGCTGGTGAGATGATTCCTTCTCTCCTTCTGCTCACTTCAATTCCTACCTTTCAGGATAACAAATTATCTTTTGTTCTCTTAATTACATTTTCAGAGAGTAACAGACAGCAATGATCAGAAATGGGTGAGGTGGACTGAATGGATAACCACAGTGTCTGCAGAGCTCAGGAGGGATGCAGGCCTGAGGCACCTGCAGATCCTGTAAAGGTAAGCCAGTTTCTCTTTTGATCCTTCCTTAGTTCAAGAGGGATACAGATTTTAGAATTTAGATAGAATAATCAGTGGAAGATCTTTATCCCATGACTTATCTTCCTATGAGGTCACAGAAATCATTCCTAATTGAGTGTTGGTATTTTTTACAGGGAATAAACCTAAACAGAGAATTTCTGCCACAGATTTTACTGACACATCAATATCCAAAAATAAAAAAGATATGAACTTAGTCATCAATGAATCCAGATTTATTCATGCTGTTTGTGTACAGAATGGTTAAAAATAACTTCAGAAGCTATTTAATTAGTATCAGATCTACTTCTCAGTTTGATATATTTTAGAAAGTCTCCAGAACCTACACTGTTCCTTTTTTTTCCAAAGGAAGTATTTACATAATGAAAAAAATACCTAAAAGCAAAGCTTGAGATTCTAAAGTGCCCCATCATTTTTTTCAGTCACTTGTGTGTCAGGCTAAATGCAACTCTTACACAGGTAAGTACATGGCATGTGAGTAAACTTAAGTGCTTTACTTAAACAAACATACTAGGGTCGATAATGTGAGTGTAAGTGGTACATTTAAGCAGTGAAATCAGTAGTGATCTACTCTGGAAGTCTTATTTAGAGGCAAATTTAGGCAGTGATCTTCTCAGGAGGTCTCACTCCAGCCCATGCTTATTAAAAGACTAGGGTAGCCTGACAGGTCCCCTCAATACAGTATTTTCTGACCTTGCATCTCATCACTCCTTTCCAGTTACAAACCAATCACACTTTTTTCATCAGCTCATCAAGGCTGTCTCCAGAGCCCTTTCTCATACAACCTTGGTGTACCCACTATCCTACAGAGCCTTTCCCAAATTCCAGAACCTGACGCGCTGCTGCTTCTTGCCTTCCCCTTTGACTTCAGACTGCAAGTTTGCTGTTAGAATAAAACTGAGCCCTGTGCACATCTGGGACACAGTTCTCATGGATTATGAAATCAGTGACTCACTGAACCTCAAGGGGTCTCAGTTTCCCCAACAACAAGATAATGCTAATGGCACTAGCCACCTGCCAGGCTATCAGGAGACTTGGCTACAATGTCTACAAATTACAAAGAAGACCTATGCCATAAATAACAAGGCTTATTAATAAAATTAGTTCAAGAGCAGTGCCAAAAAGAATAGAGCAATAGCAGCTGCAGATAACACTTGGTTAGAACAAAAGAAGGTGGAGGGATTTTCTGATCCTCATTTCTATTAACACTGTTTCCCTTCATTACAAAGAAGTACTTTTTTTCCACAGAAAGGTTACTTACACACACACAACTCTGCACATCAAGTGTAACTTCATCCAAGTTATCTGGAGGCAACATTCTACTCATCGGTGGGACAATACAGTGTTGATTTCAAAGCACATCCAAATATTGCTTCCAATTACATTAACTGTAGCTATTTAGCTTCTCAGAACCAAATGGATTTGAATCTATTTGCTGCAGGACACTCATTCCTCTTGTGCCTTAAATAAGCACAGATTTCATTTGCAGCAGAATAGATCCCTCAGCCAACAGAAGTTGTCCCCTGACACTCTAGGTTGCAAGAGACAAGTGACACTTTGAGAATCAAAATCAGATTTCTGCTGATCTGAAGGTTTGGTCTTAAGGCCTTGCTTAAGTCAGACTCCCAAGATGTGTGGGTCCAAATGCTATGAATGAACTTGAAGCAGTTTAAAGACCAAAAACAAAACAATGGAATGTGTCCTCCCATTTCCCCTCCTCCCCAAACCCCATTTTGCATATTTTAAAGAGGACACACACATAGCTAACGTCTATTAAGTATACGGATAACTTTGTGCATCCAGCTGCTGAAGTACTTTCCTCAGGGTCAGTGGTGACTTCCGTGGATGAAGTCAGAAGTTTGCTCCTGGCTCTCACCGGTGCTTTCCCACACCTGGAAGTCATGCTTTTGGGAAAGGGCAGACTTCCGGAAGCTGAGGTTTAAAGGGGGTCAAGCAGTTGTTCAAAACTCAATCAGGTATATGTAGATCAAGTCAGCCTGACCAGATGCTGAAAAATACCCCCATGGGCTACTCCAAAACTGAATAGGCTGTCAACACAGAATAGCCCAGATTTAGAAATGTGTAGGTCTTATGTGGTCTGAGAATCCCTTTCATCGAAACTGTGACGATTCAAACTGAAAGAAACCAGACCAGCAAAGCAGCCACTATTGGGATGTTCCATTCATGGGGGAGAAAGAGCCTCATCCATTCATGGTTGGGTAAGGGAGTCCTGTACCTGCACTGGATGGCCTTTCTCAGCAAGCTGAGCTTCCAGGGGGACTGGCATGGCTGCATCAATCAGAATTAGTGTGTCTATTAAGAAACCATTGCCAGAGCTATTATTACTACAGCCAGCCCATGGAAATTTCGCAGAATTTGCTTGAATCGACCGAGCAGTTACTCTGCTAACAAGGCTTTGGAGAAAAGCGTAGAGTTCCTGATTATACATGGGCATTCACACAGCTTTCAAAGTACAAGACTAGTTAATCTTTTCTAAATGCAATATACACCAACGTTTGGGCAGCTGCCTGCAATATAGAAGCACAGCATTTGCTCATTTTTAAATGACCACGTACTAAACAAGGTTTCCTTCTGTCCTCCTCCTCCTTTCTCTCTGCATCAAACTTGCTGCAGCCATTTGGAATGTAAAAGATCAATCCATTTTAGCAGTCCCAGGCAGCCCAGCGATCGGCTGCCTGCCTGCTGCCACCCTCCTGCACCCAAACAACAGGACTCCTCTGTCAGTTCCACACAAACGGGTTTTGTTGTTTTAAAAATCCCACCCAGGTCTGCCTACAGCAATGCCCTTTCCTTTCTCCCTGGGTAAATTCAGACAGTGTGCGGTTTGCGGAGCCAAAGAAAGTGGACGTGGGGGGAGAGGGGGACCAGGAGGGAGTGTGGTATGTGCCGCACGTGGGGTTTGCATTGAAAAAAATGTCACAACCACGACATTAAGTACTCTACGCCCTCGGTAAAGAAGGTGTCATGTCCCTTTGGCTGGCTCAGCATTCAAAAATGGACACATAAGTGCTGCATAATCAACCGTCTCCCTGCCGTCCGGGCTGGGAAACAAAGACACATTACCTTTATCTGTAGCGCTTCCCAGGGAGCCGAGGAACTTCAGGTTTGCAGCGGCGGATCCACCGAAACCGGCTTCCCATTCGCCCCGGCCGCGCAGGCCCGTGGCCTACCAGGAGGCATCCGCGCCCGGCGCCTCCGCCTCCTCCGGCGCCCGCAGCCGCCCCCCCGCCGCCGCCCCGCCGCGGGCCCTCCGCCAGCCCATCGCCCGCCCGCGCCTCTCACGCCGAGCCTGGCCGCGCGCCAGGGCGCCCCGCCGCCGGCCCGCTCCTCGCCCTCGCGGGGAGCCCCAGCCCGCCGCGCCCGGCCCGCCGCATGGTGCGGGCACCCTGCCCGCCGCCTCCGCCCCGCGCTCGCCCCGGCGCGGCCGTCCCCGGGCCAGCGGGAGGCCGGCGGCCGCGAGGGCGCGCGAAAGGCAGCTCCGGCGAGAGCCGCGCGGCAGAGCGCGCGGTGGCCGCGCCTCCCGCCCCGCGCCCGCGCCCGCCACTGGCCCCGAATGCCGCCCGCAGCGGGACAACAATGAGCGCCCGGGGCGCCGGCCGAGCCTCGGGTTCCGCTCTCCGCGCGTTCTGTCCAAAAGGCAAAGTTAGGTCCTGACTGAGGCTGCTGACCGGGACAGGCTGTGCGGAGTCAGGCTTGCGGGGAGAGAGGGGATTCCGAAACGGAGGACAACCCTCCCAAACCCACCCAGCCCGCCGTGGGGGGCCCTGCTGACCCGTGAGCCGCAGAAAAAGGCTACCTTGGCTGAATTTAGCAGAAGATGCAGTTTTTGCACCTCGATCTAGTCCGATTTTCTTGAATTTTAATCTCCCCTCAACTCTTTGGAAATGGAAGTTCCTGCGAGATAACCAGTCACGGGGCTATTGTCAAGGATTCACAATTACTGGGGAAAGGAGACTTCCATTTCAAGAGACCTGGGGGAGGAAAACGGGCCGGCACTTTCTCCAAAAACGAGAAACAAACTCGGAGAATATCCCTACCGAGAACAAAACCCAATTCACATTGTACGTCTAAATGTTTTTTGCTTCAGGAGCTCAATTTGCTCTAGACACGTTTTTTCATTAATTGTCAAAACACAATTGATAAAATAAAGGGAGAAGCAGGAGCACCTGCGTAGTAAGAGTGGAAAGGCCGAGTTGTCTCAGGGTGTAAAATCTTTTCTCTAGGATTTCACTCATGGCAGGAATTCCCGACACCCATGTATTCATCCGCCCATTCCTCCCCTCTTCCAGGGAGACTGGCTCCCCTCCCTCCATAGTGGAAGGAGACCCTTGGAGTTCTAACACCTTTAATTTTCAAGGCACTGGCAGATGTGAAAACAAAAATGCATAATAAAAGAAATCTCACATATCCTGTCTTTCAAATGACTGAAAATCAACCCTTTCCAGAAGCAGGTTGCGCATTCTTCTCTAAAGATCACTGGTGAATATTTTTGACAGGTCAGGTGATCTCACCTGAAGGTCTCACGGACTGAAGGTAGACTCCATACACACGGTGTTGGAGAAAAAGGTGAACACCTGTGATAAGGACTACTTATCTCAAGATGCTGAGATCACATACTCATGGCTGGGGGACTTGATTACCTGAATCTGAGTAATGGGAAGCTGGGTTTGAATGGGATGTTTCTGTACTTCTGGAGTCTTTGAAGGGTGTTCTAATGCAGAGCCCAATTCCTTCACAATAAGTTGAAGCCCATCTCCTTATGTTCTGAGGTCCTCCAAGGGAATACTATTTCTTTGGAAGCAGGTTATTTCCTGTGCTGATTTGTTCTGGCTGCTACACCTAGTAAGAGTTGATTGAGGAACTGTTTAAAACTAACGTTTCTCTTTCAATATTTCATTCCCATTCTTAGAAGAGTCAGTGGATTCCGCTGTACCCACCAGCTGCATGTGCACCCTGGCCATTGGAATTCTCAGTATGTCCTCACCTGACCTCATCCCTTGGGCAAATCCTCTTTGCGGATTGCCTATCTTACTGCACAGCATCCTTCCTCCCCCCACACGCCAGAAACAGGGACAGAGGGATCTTCTATCTCTTTCCTTTCTCTCATTCCTCACATTCAAGTTATCAACAAGCCTATCCCCATAAATAGCTCTGGAAGGTTCCTTGAGAGCAGCCCTTTGTCTGCCCTGCTCCAACAGTGCCTGGTGCCAGTTAACCTTTGTGAGTGAGCAGCCCCCAGCCACAGGCCTTGCTCAGCCATGTCACCTTTCATGGGGATGTCCCCAGCAGCCTCTTGTCTCTCAGATGTCTCCTCCACACCAGTTGGAGTAATTCTCCTAAAACCCATATCTGATCACAGGCCTTCTTTGCTTACATCTTTTCAGGGCTTCCCTGGCTCTTAGGAATGAAGTCCCCACTACTTTAGATGGTTAGAATGTGCTAAGCAACAGGCCCTCCTTCTCCACCTAGCCATGATCTTTGGCCATGTGACCCCACCAGGGTCCTCATCACCCTCTGCCCTCCAGCTACATAAGCTCTTCCAGGTCCCCTATATTGCAGGTTCTCATTCACCCCTTGTCACCTAACAGCCAGTGACGGTAGAAACAACTCATATCTCGGCATGTCAGAGGCTTCTCATTGCTCTTGAAGCATCCTCCCCATCTTCACCATGTCACTCTCCCTATCCCCGACTATGCTTCACCACACAGGCCACTTTCTGCCCTTGAACCACTCTTTCCTTCTTGGCCTTTGACATTCCTTGTTCCTCCAGCCCAGAATGCCCATCTACCTCCAACCCCCCTCCCCACTCTTTGTAGAGCTGGCTCCTTGTCATCCTTTAGGTTTTAGCTCAAACACTACTTCCTAGATAATCTTCCCTGATCAGCACACAAGTGGCCTCCCTCAGGTAGTCTTTATATGATCATCCTGTTTATTTCCTTCTTAACACTCAACTACAATCGGTATTCACAGCCCTGTGTTAAGGGCACAGACTGAGGTCTCAGCTTGGCTGTTCTTAAATCTGGTCTTGTCCACCTGTGAGCAATGCAATCTTGGACAAACTTCTTAAACCTCTCCATGCCTGTTTCCTTATCTAAGAAATAAGGATAATAATACTGCCTACCTCATAGGGTAGTTAGGAGGATGAAACAAATCAATAAATAGTAAAGCAATTAGAACAGAGACTGGCTAAATAAGCACAGACCCCATGAAGGCCCTCATGTGTTTTATTCTCACCCTGTACCCAAGGTCTAGGCTAGTACAGGCACAGGATCTCTTAACCCCCTATGCCTTTTGTGTTTGGGTCTCAGACTGAGAATGGATAAAAATTTAGGGAAGGAAAGCTTTATTTGAAGAATTTAAGTACAGAGAGAAATAGGCCCTGGTAAAACTTGATGAATAAGATAAAATTCAAACTTAAATTATCTGGAAGTTAATGAAAATATGAAGGAAATTTATCCTCTCTTTCACCAGTGGTGATCCTTGGAGCTGATGGATGACAAGGTTTGCCAGTTGGAATTCTATAATGGTTTGTTTTCTGAAAAGCAGCCAATTCTACTACCAAAAATTCAGGCAGTTACGTGCAGAGACACAAAGAAATCAAAGGATCTCTGCAAAGTGTTGGTCCATCAGCCAGCCCTAACATGCAGCTGTGATGAAATAATATAAAATGCTTCCATTTTTAGCCTGAGTTTAATACTTTTTGAAGAATCTAACTCAAAAAGAAATGTGGCAGGCTGGGTTCCGGAAATTTGCCTTTGTGTTTTGCTTCACTGTTGGAGAAGATTCAGAAAGAAGAAGAAACCCTTTTTCTTTTGCCCTTCCAGAGGCCAGTGCTGAGACCCAAATGCCTCGGTTGCCCTCAACTCTCAAAAAATTAGAGAGTTTGTTTTGAAAAGTTTTAACTCTCAAATTGAGGAGAGGTACTTGGAGGCTTGCAAACGGGGGATGGAAAATGGTGGCTGCAAGCCCAGGAGGAGGAAAGGGGTGACATCTGCAACTGGAGACCCACACTCTATGTCCACATAGTGCCTCGAGAGGGCACTGGTCACCTGATGGGGCAGCATGTGGACACTGGAGTGGGTACTAAAAGCTTAGGTGAGCAAGGGACCCTGGAGTTCAGCCAGGAGAGATGGAGTCTGACTTTAATGGACCTCAAGTTCTTGGGTGCTGTGCATCTCAGTGGCAGCTACTCTGGATTGATGATAAAAGCTCCTTTTTCCTATTTCAAGGTACAATGTGAGCTGGGCAAGGAAGGTGAGAGTGAATTCTGTCACTTTTGTGAGTGAGGATGTAGCCATATTTAATTAGATTTACAGAAGTAAATTAACATGATGATTTTTATGCCCAAAGTTGCAGAGCAAAAATTATTTGTACCTGCTACACTAATAAAAATTACCAGGTTCTGAACTCTGGAATCTAAGTCACAGCTTTCCTGACAAGCTCTGGATGGTATGTGGGGCCACTGGAAGATTCCTCTATATGGAGCTTGTACAGATTACCACTACTGGTGGAGAAAGGTTACTCCCACTCATGCCTTTGTGTGTATGCCCAGCTGAGGACACATGCCAGAGAGGGAGTGGGTCTGGGTCTGGGTGGCACAACCCTGTGAATAAAATGAAAGTTCCTGTGGCCAGGATTCTCACCTGGCCCTGGTGAGATATACACATGTGGGCAATATGTTGTTATTGACTCACTACACACTCACTACACACATGTGGGCAATATGTTGTTATTGACTCTATATAAAGAGCTCCGCCCAGTGCTCTGGGTGACACAGTAGTGTGGCTGCAGGAGAGCAGAGGCTGGAGTGGTGGCGGTGGTGCCACTGAGGACAGAGGGCAGAGGACAGCTGTGTGGGCAGAGAGGCCCAGAGGCAGAGATTGGCTTGCTGCATGCAGACTCATTCTAAGTGAATGGGATTTTAGTGACCGACCTGCCACCTGGAAATAAAGCTGGGTATAACCCTTTCACCCAAAGTACGTTCCACTGTCATTTCTTTGGTCACATTGAATCCATAGTGAACTTGCCTGGGGCTGCAACCCATTGGCAAGACAACCCCTTCCTAGGAGCCAGTAACATCGGACAGTCCTTCACTGCTGATCTGAAGGCACCGTCTGATCTTGAGCAAGTCTCTCAACTTTTTGGCGCCATTTTTCCACCTTAAAAAGGGCCTGATAATTATATCTATTTCCAGCTATATGAAGACTATGGATTCACACATATTAACTTTTTTCAAAACCACACATCTGATAACAACTGGTGTGGATAAAATGAGAATTCCTGTGGCCAGGATTCTCACCTGGCCATGGTTGACTAGTTCACTACACACCTGTGGGCAATACATGGCTGTTGACTCTATATAAAGAGCTCCACCCAGTGCTCTGGGCACGACACGGTGGCAGGGTTGCAAGGCTGCAGGAGAGCAGAGCAGAGGCTGGAGTGGTGGCAGTGCCGAGGACAGAGGCCCAGAGGATGGCTGTGTGGGATGGCTGTGCAGGACAGCTGTGCAGGCAGAGAAGCCTAGAGGATGGCTGTGCAGGATGGCTGTGCAGAGAAGCCCAGAGGACAGCTGTGCGGACAGAGTGGCACAGAGGCAGAGACTGGCTTGCTGCATGCAGACTCACTATGAGTGAACGGGATTTTAGTGACTGACCTGCCACCTGGAAATGAAGTTGGGTATAACCCTTACACCCCAAGAACATTTTGCTGTCATTTTCTTTGGTCACACTGAATCCATAGCGAACTTGCCCGGGGTTGAAACCCATTGGCAAGACAACTGGTAGCTTACGTTATGATCAATACACACTCTGTACCAGGCACAGTACTAAGAATTTGCCAGACATGCCTAATTTGGTCATCACAAGATTTCTATGAACTGGAAACTTTTTGTTCCTCTTCTATGGATGAGGAACGTGGGGTTTGAAAAAGGTGAACATGTTGAGGCAGCCCTGTTAATCAGATTTGAACCCAGACTTACCTTTTGAGACTCTGAGCCCTTATCTTACATCTGGACTATCGAGTACTATACATATGCAACACATTGGCAATCACAGTGAGTTGGGCCCCAAACTTACTTTACATACACTGTTAATCATGGATTGAGTCACAGCCGGAGCAGATGGCACCTGGGAGGTGACAGTAGGCTATATCCTGACATTAGTCCCCAACCTGTACTATATAGACATGGAAGTACATTCCATTCTCTATCTTTCTGCAGAATAACACCCGCATCTTTTCTTCCCATGCTCCAACCAGATTCTAAGGTCAGGGCAAGACCCCTCTGTGGCAGGTTAAAGTGCTTGCCTGGTTTTAAGTGAACCTTATTATATTATTATATTTTATACCCACTCTTTTTTCCCCTCCTTACTTCCAGGTCAATTAAAGGCTAATTCTGAACCACTTTAATAAAAAAAAGAATTTCATTGCCTCTCATGGCCTGACAGCAAGTACTGAAAACCATGGTCCCTGGGGTATATGAAGAAATCATCTAATAGCTATGTTTTATTTTGTTATTTTTTGAAATAGCAATGTCATTTTTGAAATAGTTATGTTTTATAATCTTGTTATGTTCTCATTACATCAGATTATTGCTTATTATTTCTTTCCTGCTTGAGAATCATGGTTTAGATGGCCTCAACTTGTGGCAACAAAAATGCAGGGCAAGTCTTTCTGAAACACCGAAAAGAATCAATCAAAACATCATAAGCTAATTAATGTAATTTGGAGCCCCTGGGAGGAGCTGGATTACAGTGCATACCAAAGTATAAAACTGATGTGCATTAGAAGTACACTCAAGAATGTATGGTCACCTCTCTCACCAAACCCTTTGCTTATTTACTCGGAAATGTATATTAATGGCAATAGTTAACACAAAGCAAGTTAACACTAAGCAGGTGCCAGATAATGATTATGTCCTTTACCTAAAATAACTGATTTAACCATCTCAATAGTTGCTGTATTATTAACCCCACTTGGAGGGAATGGAATTAGGGCACAGAGAGAGGCTACATAAGTCACCTCAGATCCTACAGATGATAAGCAGGCCACAGCCAATTATCTGACTGGACAGTTGACTTCAGAGGTGTACCATGAATGCTCACACATCTCACCTCCCACCTGCCAAGTATTTGGAGGCACTATATCCCTTACAATGCCTAGCACAGTGTCTATCACCTGGAACTCAATACTTGTTTATTTGTTGGCCCATTGCCTCATTGCAAAAGGGAGTTAAGACAAACAGAAATATTTGTGAGAAAACGCTCAGCAAGTATTCTTTTTCAGTTATGACTTCTAATGGTGTGAAGGCTTATGTGCAGGTGACACCAATCGGTCAATCTTTCAAGCAACCAATAAGAAGGCATTGAAACAGTGATCTAGCATGGGAGGAAGAGCCCCAGGATTTAAGAGAACAGGGGCCTCTGCACCCCAGGGAGAAAAGGCAAGTCCATGTCTTGGAGATGATGTAGACCTGGAAGCTGTCACTAAGTTGTTGACTTGGAAGGTGATGATTTCTCCTGCCCCCAAGCACAAAGCAAGCCTACCCCAAATGATAACAATAAAGGATTCATTATAATTCACATGATAAATAAGGGGAGCCCAGTGTACCAAATTTCTAGAGTTCTGACTCACCAAATAGGAAGCTGCTTAGGCTATTTGTGGTTGAGACAGGGCTTGGGTACACAAGATTAGACCTCAACAAGGTATCTGGAAGGAAAATTTAAAAAATGGTGGTGATGCCTATGCATGGAAGGCATTTAAACCTGTAGAAATTGATGAGATCATCTAAGAAAGATAACGTAGGGAAAGAGGGCCCTGGGCCTAACTCCTTAAGCCAGGATCACCTGGAAGGTTGTCAAAATGTATTCTGGGTCTCACCACCCC
This sequence comes from Manis pentadactyla, assembly GCF_030020395.1. Taxonomy (NCBI): domain Eukaryota; kingdom Metazoa; phylum Chordata; class Mammalia; order Pholidota; family Manidae; genus Manis; species Manis pentadactyla. The sequence continues at coordinate 101,232,593 of NC_080021.1, forward strand.
AACCGCCACCTGAGTTTCTGATTCATAGGACTGGGGTGGAGTGTAATAATTTACACCCTGGCCTCCCTTCTGTCCTCCCAACTCCTCTGGCTTGCTCTAGCCCTGGGCCCTTTGCACTTCCCTCTGCCTGGAATGCACTTTCTTTTGCCTGGAATGTACTTCCCAGATACCAGCAGGAATCAAGCCAGCAGCTTTTTCAGGTCCCTGCTCAAATGTCACCTTCTTAGATCTTTTCTGACCATCTTTTTTTTTGTAGAGGGGGATGGAAAGAAGTTTAATTTCTTTTCAAAACTGTGAAATTAAAGAATTTCAATTTTTTAAATGCCCCAAATCCCAGTAGTCTATGGCCATATTCCTTAAAACAGCAACTCTTCCCAGCTGCCCTCCTGCTGCTTCCCTTTCTCTAATCCCTTCTGTTTTATTTTTCTCTGGTGTCCTTATCACTTTCTAACAGACTATACAAATTATTTACTAATGTGTTTTGTTTATTATCTGCCCCTCCCAGGAGAGCAGGGATTTATGTTGGTGGTATTTATTACTGGTCCTTCCCAACCTGTAACAGTCCTAGGACATATTACGTGTTCAATAAATATTTACTGAATATTTATTGTATACAGTGTGTGAATGAGCATTCTCAGATGTAGAATTATGGCCTTAGGAACTGAATTCTGATGGAACCTCCCCCCACAATGGGTGGCCTCCATATCAATAGTGAAATGGGACCATGTTGCTCCATTCTAAAAAATACCTCCTCTTGCCCCAGGTGTAAAGCCAAAGGGCCTTGGCATAAACTCATTGATGGGTAGGCATTTTGGGGGCTTGGGATGTAGCAGGTAATAGATTCTGAAGGGGTTCCTGTCCTCCTTTTGCTTCCAACCTGGTTATAAACGGGCCCCTTCTGCCTGCCAGATTCACCACTCACTCTTCTCTGTTGGCATTTCACCTCCCAGCAAATGACAAGCTCATGCAAACGACTACCACTTTTTCAAGCTGTACCTCTGTACCTGGCTGCTCCCCTCTCCTTCACACTCATTCTAGGGGCAGGGGGCCTTCCCTGAGGTCCCCTCTCCAGTGCTGTAAAAGAATCTATGCTTGTCTACATGCATAGCACTTGATGATAACTGTTTCTGTCTGTAGTCCTCATTCTACTGGGAATTCTTCATGGGTAGAAATCATGGCAATGCTTTGTTTGCTTTTGTTTTAAGAATCTTATTTCATTCCAAGTTCTCAAAATTTATTAATCTGTATGTTTTGTATTTAATTTTGCTTTATCACTTTCTTTTGGCCAAGCATTGTGATAATTACCCAATAGATTTTGATAATTAAATTCAACCAGCTAATAAAAAATAGGGGAGGAATCTGTAATGGTAGAAAACAGCATTTGACCAGTGTTTATATGCAATTCCACATAATTGTGTTGATAAAGGCAACCTAAATTATGGGCAATCTGAAACTGTAAGTGGGCTCTGTCTCTTGTAAGCAAGCTGGGCCGGTTGTGACACTGCAATGCCAACATCAAAGCCCAGGGTTTTGGAATACCTGCAATATGTTCTACAGATTCTCAGAAGGGTTTGTATTGGCCTAATAAAAATAGTCATTAATCCAGCAGGTGGAATTTCTATCTTGAAATGGTGTCCATCTTTGCTCTGATTCTCTCCTTAGTAAATGCTAAATTGTTTTCCCGTTGGCTTTGAGAAGTCTAAGGTTCTTCCTTTCCTTATATTCTTTAACCTTCTCCCTAGTGCAGTCCTGGGAAGGTCCCCCTGGGTCTTTGCTCCTATCTCCCCCCACACTCCTTTCAATCCCTCAAAAATCCAAAACAAGGCAAATAAACACCATTGTCTGAACAGCTGATCCTAAATAGTGGTCAGGACACTTGGGGACAGTTTTGTTCTTGAGGTCTCAGTAGAAGAGATGATAGATAGTGGAGAGAAAGTATCTTCAGATTTTTCAGAGAATGCCTCCTGTGCTCTTTACAAAGAAAATTTCCTTGGAAATGGTGTCATAACCTGGGATCAGCTCTAGTAATAATAATGAATAATAACAATAACAACAAGAACTGTTATTCATGGAATGGTGCCAGGCACACTGTGGGCATCCTCTACAATCCTCAAAGCAACACAGCACAGTAGGCATTAATTGCCATCATACAGATTCAGAAGTTGAGGCTCTGAAACATTAGGCAACTTGCCAAAAGAGCACACCCACAAAAAGGCACGTTTGAGTCCGAGTCTGTCTCCAAGGCCTGCAAAGTGTGTTCTGTGCCCTGAGGCTTAATTCTGACCAAAAGTATAAATTGGGCATTCAGGGCACTCAAAGGAAAGGGATGGAATTCAGAACACGATTATTTAGGACAAGGATATTTCCTATGATTTATTTACACGGCTTAGCTCACCTGGGAGCTCATTAAAGCTCACAACACGTAGGTATAGGACTTAAACCAAGAATCAACGTCTAACACAGTGGGCAAAGGGGTATTAGAGACAAAACCTGCTATATTTTATGCCCTTAAGTTGATGCAAAAAATGCAAGTAAGAATATTAATAGCATATGTTTTATTAAACACATACTCTGTGCCAAACTCTATATACATTATGAGAAACAAAGTCACACCTCTCAACCCATCTTTTTCCCTCCCCAGAGGTGAAGCCCCTCCTAAAGTTGCTATATATCATTCCCATGTTTCCTTTATCCTTTGACAACATACAAATGGAGCCATGAACAGTATATACCATATTGAGTGTTTTTAAGCCATGCATTTGATTTCATAGTGCAAACAGACCATAGGCTATTTATCTTTCTCCTACTGAGGGACAAGTTAGTTCTAAGTGTTCACTATTGTGATGGCCCAGGGCCTTCGCTGATACTGTTTCCTCTGTCTGATGTGTTCCCCTCCCAGTTAACCGTTTTCTCATGACATTCTCATACCATTCACTTACTTTGCTCCCTTATTTCTTCAGGTTTTTACTCCATTGTTTGCCAGATAAAATACAGAACATCTAGTTAAATCTGAATTTCAGATAAACAATGAGTGTGTGCATAGCATAAGAATGCCCTAAATACTGTATGGGGCATGTTTATTCCTAAAGGAAATTCAATATCGTCTGGAATTCGAATTGAAGTGGGTGTCTTGTATTTTTATTTGCTAAACCTAGCAGCTCTTATTGTCAGCTCTCAGTGAGGATGACCCTGTCCTTCCTCTTAAAGTTTTAATCCCTTTCCCCCACTTTCTCTTCTTTCTCTGTTTTATTTTTCTTCAAAGCTCTTAGCACCAATTAACCTGCCATATATTTTCTTTAAGCCTCCTCTAGAATATAAGCTCCCTGGAGGCAGGATTTTTGTTTTGTCTCCTGCTATAGTGGTAATACCTAGAATAGTTACGTAGGACACGGTATATGGTCAATAAATATGTGCTGAATGAATGAGTAAAGGAATGAAAGAATGGTTATCTTTGTATATGTCTCCTTAGTACCTGTGTTCACTATGAGAATTTCTCTAGGATAAATACTCAGAAATAGAATTGCTTTTCATAGGGTGTGGGTCTTTACTAGGTATTGCAATTTGCTGTTCAAGAAGATGGAACTCATTTCCATTCCCATCAGCAATATACTTAAGTCCCCATTTCCCCACATCCACTCTTTCTTTCCTCCCTCCTTCCTCTCTTTCCTTCCCTTTGAAATTACAATAATTTTAGTTTTTGTAGCAACAGTTGAAACCAGCACAAAAACATAAGATACCCACTAGTGAATTACACCTAGTGAATTCATAGTAAATAGTAATTGCTAATCTAAAAGGTGTCAGATGTTCTTGGGTGCTTATTTAAAAGATGGATTAACTATTATGGATGTGAAAACAATCCTAGGGCATGGCATATCTTAAGTAAGAAAAAAGCAAAAATTGCACAAACCCATCACTATTGCAGTGACACAGAAAAGGCCATTATATGGATTTTGAAGAAATTCATGTCCCATCTTATTATTATTCTTTTTCAATTAAAAAGGAGGAAGTTTTGGCTAAGAGCCATCAAATGAAAACACACAAATTGCATGGCTTGTTCTTTACATCAGATTCAGAACTGTCAGAAACACAACACTCATATCAAAAGACTACTTGATAAAATCATTTGTTATAAATAGGGTCGGTCTCTTTTAGGTCCAAAAGTTGAACTTAAGCTGTAAATTTAAAAAGCTATGTGATCAAAGGATACATAAAATGATACATTCTACTGTGTTTTTAATATATTTTTGAATAATATCAAATTAGGTTGTGATCTACTGCAAAAGTGGTCACAGGCCCTGAATTCCCCCTGTGCCCAGACTCCTCGTCATATCATTGGGAAGTGATACACTAGAGGTGAGCTCTATTTTCCTCCCTTTTGAATCTGGGCTGGGCTTGTGACTTGCCTTAACCAATGAAATGCAGAAGTGACAATATGCTGCTTCAAAAGTTAGCCCTCAAAAGGTTTCTCATTGTTCTACTCGATCTCTTGGAACACCACCTAGCTGATCAAGCCTGGGCTAGGTTGCTGGAAGATATAAAGCCGAGTGGAGCAAAGCTGGGTCAGCCTATTTGTCCCAGCCAAGGTGAGAGAGCCCAGCCCAATCAGCAAAGCTGCCTGCTTGGCCTGCAGCTGCCCTCAGCCACATGAGGGAGACAGCAGTGCCCTACTGAGCACAACCCAAATTGCCGACATACACAATCAGGAGCTGAATAAATACTGGTCGTGTTAAGCTACTAAATTTTACAATGATTTGTTATACAGCAATGGTTAACTGATACATAGGTTAACTCGGGCACTTCACTTCACTTGCAGAACTGTTAATTTCTCCAATTTATTTTCTTTTGCTGTATTTATGCTGATGAAATTGGCGAATATATCTTGATTTGCAAAGGGCTTGATGGTAAAATAACTGATATTTTCTTGCCAATGATATGTGCATGCTTCATTGAGCACAACATAAATGGAACCAATAGGCAATCGTGTATACAGCTGGGCACCCATCTGTGACAGGCATAGTTGTGTCACACCATTTTGGTCTGTGTGTGCACCCGCAGCCACTGTGTCATTCACCAAGACACTCCACTTACAAGCCCCTGGGAGTTTCATGACAAAAATCTAGTGGTTTGAAAACTTGTCTATTTAAGGAAATTTGTAGGAAAATGCAAAGTGCTTCTGAAACTTGACATTTTTAAAAATAGCATTCTGAGCATATCCTTTTCCCTCAGCCAGTGGAAATTGCTGTCTGGAGTTTTCTAATGCTGATATGATTGTAAGTTTTCTTCATGGAAAGCAAATTAAAAAAACCAAAAAAGCCCCTAACTATAACATTTAAAAACCATAATAAATAAGGTTAATAATGAAGAAGAGTGCTTTACAACATGTTCATCAAGGCTAAACTTTCAAAGTTAACCAGTACTAAGCAAAGCTATGAATGCTTTTTTTGCACATGGTAAGTTGCTTCTATAAATAGAAAGTTCTACAAATGAATGCAAAGAGTTGAGGGGCAACAGTAAGTCTTTTGTAACTCCAAGTTCATTTTCTGTTATGAAAACCATTATGTTGGGGGTAAAATAATGGAAAACACCCTTAGTCATCTTATTTTGCTGAAAGTCTTAGATTCCCAAGAATTTAAGAGGATGACTGGTAGACCAGAGACCCTCTCAGTTCAATACATGCAAGAAGATGCAATTTTTTGACATTTCCATCTGCAGAAGCCTAAAAATGCTCCATAGTCTGGTAGCATCCTAGGGAACCTCTAGCAATTATGCTGGCACAGCATGTCAAGTAGAGAGAGAAATCTTGCTTTTTCTACTCATATATTTATGGGTGTCCATATCCTCAAAAGGCTGAGGCATGAAACAGAGAAGGAAAACTCTCTGTAAAGTGACCTGACATCTTTAGCCTTCTTCACATTCATTAATGCAGGTGCACTACCCAAAATGATAGGCACAATCCGAATACTCTCATTTTCAGTTTTCCTTTATTTTTCCTTATGGAAATAATCTAAATTTAAAAAACAAACCATTTTGCTATGGAAAATAATGAAAAATTTACAAGGAATGTAAGATAAACAATGAGATTAAAAAGAAGCACCCTAGGGGGGAGGAGCCAAGACTGCGGCATGAGTAGGGCAGCGGAAATCTCCCAAAACCATATATATTTTTGAAAATACAACAAATACAACTACACCTAAAAGAGAGCCCAGAGGATATAGTACAACAGCCAGGCTACATCTACATCTGCGAGAACTCAGCATCTCACGAAGGGGGTAAGATACAAACCATGGCCCAGTGGGACCTGAGTGCTCACCCAACCCCAGCTCCCTGGTGGGAAGAGAGGAGTCAGAGTGGGGAGGGAGTGGAAGCCCAGGACTGCTAAATACCCAGCACTAGTAATCTGCACTGGGAGTGCAGACACACATTGGATGATGTGCTGGATATTAGGGAAACAGAAAAGTAAAATCTGCGAGTGGGTCCCCACAGCTGGCTCCACTGGGACAAAAGAAAAGTGAGTGCTTTTTGAAAGTCTTAAAGGGACAGGGGCCTCACAGCTGGAAGGAATCATCCTGGCACACTCAGCCCAGCAGGCTGGGAATCCTGAGGAGCTTTGGGTGCCCCAGCACCCTGGGAAGCAGCACAGCCCTGAAGCCACTCATGGCAATAAACACCCTGCCTTTCATTCCCCTGGTGCAGCCCCACTACAGCGGCCGAGCAGCCTGAGAGTGGCCTCGCCCACAGCAGCTGCCCAGAGTCTCCTCCCAGCATGCAGCCGCCCGGGCCAGACCCAGGGGCTGCCGCCGGCCTGCGGCTGCCAGGTGCAGGCACAGGAAGCCATGGCAGGGCGCAAAGGGGCACCATTCTCTCAGGAGAGCACACCTGGCACACCTGCCACTCCCCTCAGGGCTCTGGGCTACCCCGAGAGATGCTCCCAGTGTGCAGGTAACCAACACAGGCAGCAGAGAGGGGCAGGATGACCAGCAAGCAGGAAGGGACTTTGTTCTCCCAGCTGACACACATGCCACCTGCTTACAACTACCTCTGTCACCATGAAAAGGCAGAAGAATTTGGTCCAGTCCAGAGTTACCCAGACAACCCCTGAGAGAGGGCCTAGGGAGACAGATATAATCAACATACCTTAAAAAGAATTCAAAATAAAGGTCATAACCATACTGATGGACCAGCAGAGAAATATGCAAGAGCTAAAGGAGCAAGTTAGGAGGGAGAATACAGAAATAAAACAATCGCTGGAAGGACAAGAGCAGACTGGATGAGGTGCAAGAGACCATTAATGGAATAGAAATCAGATAACAAGAATACAGAGAAGCTGAGGCAGAGAGAGATAAAAGCATCTCCAGGAGTGAAAGAATATTAAGAGAACTGTGTGACCAATCCAAATGGGACAATATTCGCATTACAGGGGTACCAGATGAAGAAGAGAGAGGAAAAGGGATAGAAAGTGTCTTTCAAGAAATAATTGCTGAAAACTTCCCCAAACTGGGGGAGGAAATAGTCTCTCAGACCATGGAAGCCCACAGATCTCCCAACACAAGGGACTCAAGGAGGACAAACACCAATACATATAATAATTAAAATGGCAAAGATCAAAGACAAGGACAGAGTATAAAGGCAGCCAGAGAGAGAAAAAAGGTCATCTACAGAGGAAAACCCATCAGGCTATCATCAGACTTCTCAACAGAAACCTTACAGGCCAGAAAAGAATGGCATGATATATTTAATGCAATGAAACAGAAGGACCTCAACCAAGAATACTGTATCCAGCATGATTATCATTTAGATATGAAGGAGGGATTACACAATTCCCAGACAAGCAAAAACTGAGGGAATTTGCCTCCCACAAACTACCTCTACAGGATAATTTGAAGGGAATGCTCTAGATGGAAGCACTCCTAAGGCTAAATAGATGTCAACAGAGAAAATAAAATCACACCAAAGAAAGCAGACCAACCAAATACTAACTAAAGGGAAAAAATAAAATCAACTATTCAGAAAAGCAGTCAAAGGAAACAAAAGAGTACAGAATAGAACACCTAACATATAAAGAATGGAGGAGGAGGAATAAGAAGGGAGAGAAATAAAAAATCATCAGACTGTGTTTATAATAGCTTAATAAGTATGTTAAGTTAGACGGTTAGATAGTAAAGAAGATACCCTTGAACCTTTCGTAACCATGAATCCAAAGCTTGCAATGGCAATAAGTAAATATCTTTCAATAATCACCCTAAATGTAAATGGACAGAATGCACCAATCAAAAGACACAGAGTAAAAGAATGGATAAAAAAGCAAGACCCATCTATATGCTGCTTACAAGAGACTCATCTCAAACCCAAAGATATGCACAGACTAAAAGTTGAGATGGAAAAAGCTACCTCATGCAAACAATAGGGAGAAAAAAGCGGGTGTTGCAGTACTAGTATCAGACAAAATAGCCTTCAAAACAAAGAAAGTAACAAGAGATAAAGAAGGACATTACATAATGATAAAGGGGTCAGTCCAACAAGAGGATATAACCATTATAAATATATATGCACCCAATACAGGAGCACCAATGTATGTGAAACAAATACTAACAGAATTAAAGGAGGAAATAGAATGCAATGAATTCATTCTAGAAGACTTCAAAACACACCACTCACTCCAAAGAACATATCCACCAGACAGAAAATAAGTAAGGACACAGAGGCACTGAACAGCACACTAGAACAGATGGACTTAACAGACATCTACAAAACTCTACAACCAAAAGCAGCAGGATACACATTCTTCTCAAGTGCACATGAAACATTTTCCAGAATAGACCACATACTAGGACACAAAAAGAGCCTCAGTAAATTAAAAAAGATTGAAATTCTACCAACCAACTTCTCAGACCACAAAGGTATAAAACTAGAATAAATTGTGCAAAGAAAACAAAAGGCTCACAAACACATGGAGGCTTAACAACATGCTCCTAATCAATGGATCAATGACCAAATTGAAATGGATATCAAGCCATATATTGAGACAAATGACAACAACAGCACAAAGCCCAAACTTCTGTGGGACACAGTGAAGGTAGTCCTAAGAGGAAAGTATATAGCAATCCAGGCCTATGTAAAGAAGGAAGAACAATCCCAAATGAATAGTCTAAAGTCACAATTATGGAAATTGGAAAAAGAAGAACAAATGAGGCCCAAAGTCAGCAGAAGGAGGGACATAATGAAGATTAGAGAAGAAATAAATAAAATTGAGAAGAATAAAACAATAGAAAAAAATCAATGAAACCAAGAGTTGGTTCTTTGAAAAAATAAACAAAATAAATAAGTCCCGAGCCAGACTTATTAAGAGAAAAAGAGAATGTACATACATCAACAGAATCAGAAACAAGAAAGGAAAAATCACGATGGACACCACAGAAATAAAAAGAATTATTAGAGAATACTATGAGAATCTATGTGCTAACAAGCTGGAAAACGTAGAAGAAATGGACAACTTCCTAGAAAAATACAACCTTCTAAGACTGACCAAGGAAGAAACAGAAAATCTAAACAGGCCAATTACCAGCAATGAAATTGAATCAGTAATCAAAAAACTACCGAAGAACAAAACCCCCGGGCCAGATGGATTCATCTCTGAATTTTATCAGACATACAGGGAACACATAATACCCATTCTCCTTAAAGTTTTCCAAGAAATAGAATAGGGGGGAATACTTCCAAACTCATTCTATGAAGCCAGCATCACTCTAATACCAAAACCAGGCAAAGACATCACAAAAAAAGAAAATTACAGACCAATAACCCTGATGAACATAGATGCAAAAGTACTCAACAAAATATTAGCAAACTGAATTTAAAAATACATCAAGAGGATCATACACCATGATCAAGTGGGATTCATCTCAGGGATGTAAGGATGGTACAACACTTGAAAATCCATCAAAATCATCCACCACATCAAGAAAAAGAAGGACAAAAACCACTTGATCATCTCCATAGATGCTGAAAAAGCATTCAACAAAATTCAACATCCATTCATGATAAAAATTCTCAACAAAATGGGCATAGAGGGCAAGCACCTCAACATAATAAAGGCCATATATGACAAACCCACAGCCAATAACATACTTAACAGCGAGAAACTGAAAGCTCTTCCTCTAAGATCAGGAACAAGACAGGGATGCCCACTCTTCCCACTGTTATTTAACATAGTAGTGGAGGTCCTAGCCACAGCAATCAGACAAAACAAAGAAATACAAGGCATCCATATTGGTAAAGAAGAAGTCAAACGGTCACTATTTGCAGATGACATGATACTGTACATAAAAAACCCTAAGGACTCCACTCCAAAACTACTAGAACGAATATCTGAATTCAGCAAAGTTGCAGGATACAAAATTAATATACAGAAGTCTGTTGCTTTCCTATATACTAACAATGAACTAACAGAAAGAGAAATCAGGAAAACAATTCCATTCACAATTGCATCAAAAGAATAAAATAGCCAGGAATAATCCTAACCAAGGAAGTGAAAGACCTATACCCTGAAAACTACAGGACACTCTTAAGAGAAATTAAAGAGGACACTAACAAATGGAAACTCATCCCATGCTTTTGGCTAAGAAGAATTAATATTGTCAAAATGGCCATCCTGCCTAAAGCAATTTACAGATTCAATGCAATCCCTAACAAAATACCAACAGCATTCTTCAATGAACTGGAACAAATATAAAATTCTGATGGAACCACAAAATACCCTGAATAGCCAAAGCAATCCTGAGAAGGAAGAATAAAGCAGGGGGTATCTTGCTTCCCAACTTCAAGCTCTACTACAAAGCCACAGTAATCAAGACAATTTGGTACTGGCACAAGAACAGACCCACAGACCAGTGGAACAGAATAGAAAGTCCATATATTAACCCAAACATATATAGTCAATTAATATATGATAAAGGAGCCATGGACATACAATGGGGAAATGACAGCCTCTTAAACAGCTGGTGTTGGCAAAACTGGACAGCTACATGTAAGAGAATGAAACTGGATCATTGTCTAACCCCATACACAAAATTAAATTTTAAATGGATCAAAGACCTGAATGCAAGTCATGAAGCCATAAAACTCTTAGAAAAAACATAGGCAAAAATCTCTTGGACATAAACATGAGCAACTTCTTCATGAAAATATCTCCCTGGACAAGGAAACAAAAGCAAAAATGAACAAGCGGGACTATATCAAGCTGAAGTACAGCAAAAAGGACACCATCAATAGAACAAAAGGGCATCCTACAGTATGGGAGAATATATTCATAAATGACAGATCCGATAAAGGGTTGACATCCAAATTATATAAAGAGCTCATGCACCTCAACAAACAAAAAGCAAATAATCCAATTAAAAATGGGCAGAGGAGCTGAACAGACACTTCTCCAAAGAAGAAATTCAGATAGCAAACAGATTCATGAAAAGGTGCTCCACATTGCTAGTCATCAGAGAAATGCAAATTAAAACCATAATGAGATATCACCTCACACCAGTTAGGATGGCCACCATCCAAAAGACAAACAGCAACATATGTTGGCAAGGATGTGGAGAAAGGGGAACCCTCCTACACTGCTGGTGGGAATGTAATTTAGTTCAACCATTGTGGAAAGTAGTATGGAGGTTCCTCAAAAAGCTCAAAATAGAAATACCATATGACCCAGGAATTCCACTCCTAGGAATTTACCCTAAGAATGCAGCAGCCCAGTTTGAAAAAGACATATGCACCCCTATGTTTATTGCAGCACTATTCACAATAGCCAAGAAATGGAAGCAACCTAAGTGTCCATCAGTAGATGAATGAATAAAGAAGAGGTGGTACATATACACAATGGAATATTATTCAGACATAAGAAGAAAACAAATCCTACCATTTGCAACAACGTGGATGGAGCTAGAGGGTATTATGCTCAGTGAAATAAGCCAGGCAGAAAAAGACAAGTATCAAATGGTTTCACTCATCTGTGGAGTATAAGAACAAAGTGAACACTGAAGGAACAAAACAGCAGCAGACTCACAGAACCCAAGAATGGACTAACAGTTACCAAAGGGAAAGGGACTGGGCAGGATGGGTGTGAAGGGAGGGACAAGGGGTGGGGGAAGAAAGGGGGCATTACTGTTAGTAGACATAATGTGTGTGTGGGGCACGGGGAGGGCTTTACAACAAAGAGAAGACAAGTAGTGGCTCTTTAGCATCTTACTACGCTGATGGACAGTGATTGTAATGGGGTATGTGGGGCGACTTGGTGATGGGGGGAGTGTAGTAAACATAATGTTCCTTGTGTAATTGTAGATTAATGATACCAAAAGAAAAAAAAGAAAAGGAAAGAAGCATCCTATAATAACAAGTATTGGTGAGAATGGGGAGCAATTGGAATCCTTCATAGATAGCTGGTGGATATGGAAAATGATGTGGCTGCTTTAGAAAACAGACTGGCAAATCCTTGAAGTGTTAAGTATGGAGTGACCCCATCACCCACTCCTAGGTATATACCTGGGAGAAATGAAAACATACATCACACAAAAACTTGTACATGAATGTTCATATCAACATTAGCCGTAACAGGCAAATGCGGAAACAACCTAAGAGTCTATCAACTGATGAAAGCATAAACAAAACAGAATATTATTCAGCCATCAAAAGGAATAAAGTATTGATACATGCTACAACATGGATGGACCTTGAACATATTATAGTAAATGAAAGAAGTGAGTGACAAAATGTCTTATTTTAGTGTATTATTCCATTTGTATGAAATATTCAAAATAGAAAAATGTACTTACAAAGTTTAAGAGGTATAGTATTATTATCTTAAAGTAGTGTTGCCTAGAGTTAAGGGGAGGGGGCAATTGTGGGGTGAGGGATGACAGCTGTTGGGTGCAGGGCATCTAAAATGTTCTAAAATTGGTTGTGACGGTAGCATTACTCTATGAATGCACTAAAAATTACTGAATTATACACTTTAATGGGTAAGTTGTATGGTATGTGGATCATAAGCTTCCTGCCTTTATTAGGGCCCCTGCGCCCTGGCTCTGTGCATGTCTTTGCTCTTCTCTGCCAGTAAGGTAACTGGTGCTGGAGAAATACTATAATCATAACAAAAAGTCCGGGTCATTTCTAGATAAATCTCCTCAAGTACATGATCCCCACTTATTTATCTAACAAACATTTACTGAGATCCTACAACAGCCAGGGGTACCATTTTTAGTACTAGGAATATAGTTAGTGAGCAAAATAGATACCCAAAGTCTCTTTCCCTACCCCACAAAGCTGTCATTCTGGAGAGGACCAACAATCAACAGAGAAGCAAATAAGAACATAGTAGGAGAGATGGGAATGGGATGCGGCGGGGCAGGCAGGTGTTGTGGGAGCCAGGCAGGGGAGAGCACAGGCTCTGAGAGACAATGTCATGAGCAGGCGAGGAGGCCTGGGAGGTGGCATTTTGACCACCTGTAGACCCAAGAGCTCTCCCATGAGCTGGGGCACCTCTGCATCCTGGCAGGATATGGTCATGGTCAGCAGGAAGGACCCGTCAGGGAACCCAGCTGGGGCCCCTGCGATGCCCAGGAAGGGGAAGGCACCAGTGGACACTCCTGATGTACAGGGGTCAGGATCTGGGGGTAGCAAGGGCCTCCTTTGCTTTTTGCTAGGGCTAATGGGCAGAGGTATGTTAGTTTCAGTGAAACATTTTACAAAGTTTCTTGTATATACTTGAGGGCAAAATGAAAAGTATGCCTTTTGAACAGTAGGCAGGTTCATTGCTAGTAAAATAACCCTATAAGAAGAGTATCAATTAGTGAAGTAATAAAGTAATGAGTAAATGTATCTAATATGCCTGTGATTGAGCAATGACAGTAATAACATTATCAACTATATGACCAATTAATATTACTGGTTAATAATATCAGTAATTAATGACATTCAATATTATTAACAATAATAACAGTTATAGTCTCATAAGAGCTTCATTGATCTCTGGTTGTGTACTATAGGGCCTGTTCTTGGTTACATACTTATAACTATTTTTATTAAATGTTGGCTGAATTTAGGAAGAATTCCTACCAATTTTTAAATGATAAAAACTTAAAAAGTGAGCTAAAGAGCATGATTCGTAAAGGTCTGAGGAGAGACAATGATAAATTTGACAATGGGAAATGTAGGTTTAACCAAATCAATCGCATATATATCATGAAACAAGCAGTATTAAGAAAGAGAAATCCTGAATTTTGGCAAGTTTAGAAGGAACCTGGAGTGGCAGGTGGTGGACCCAGAAGCCAGTGCAATATTAGTGTATCAAACAAATCACAGTGCTCCTGACAAGGATGGCCACGGGACCAGCACATTCCCAACATATATGAACTATGTGTTCAATTTCATTGGTTATATTTAAAGGATGTTTGCAAATTTAACTATGTCAAGACGAAGCAGTTAGGATGGGGAAGCTTTCAGTGCCAATTTCAATGGTTGAAGGGGATGGTGAAGTTTAGTCCCACAAAGAAGAACTCCAGTGGCAGGAAGGCGGGAGCCAGCTCCCGGGAGAGGTGTTCTCAGGGAGATGAGGTGTGCTGGGCACTGGTGCATGAATCCAGGACCCTGGTAGGTGAGGGGCTTATGACTGTGGGCAGGACTTTGTGTAACTCAGAGCTGCTCATTGATGGGTGGCTTCCTTGGGAAGCTGTGAGTGGGCATCCTGTCATGGGGAATGTCCCTGCAGATGCCGGGCACCACCTGTGATCATGTGGGTGGGAACCCCTGCCCCCAACCAGGGGTGGTTACATTGCTGACCCTGAGGTCCCTCTGGCTGTTGGAGTTGGGGAGCAAACACCACCAGCAGAGAGCCAGGCTGGGTGATTGGCTTAGGCACTGTGGGTTCCCAACAGTAGCAATTTGTATTGACAGAATAAACACAACCTTGTCTGAAGTAAACCACCACTGAAGGCCTGGACTTCGAGAAGAAAACATTATATAGAATGGTGCTGACCGCCAGTAAATAAGAAAGGCAAGTCTAGAAAGAAGGTTGCTTTTCCTTTAGAGAGTGTGCACTGTCTGTGGCTGCCTGACCTGGCGTGGTCCACCCATGCTGTGGCCCCAGAGACCTTTAGAAGGTTTCATGCCACCCTCCCTTCCCTGTGGACTATTTCAGGGAGTGCCTGTCTATTCTGGTGTCTGAACCGCCCACTCCAGTGTGCCTGCTCACCGCTGTAGACCATTCACTACGGTTCTGTTTTCTGCCTTCTCTCTTGGGTCTTCGGGATAGCCCTGCACTTCTGGAGGCTGCCTTCATCCAGCTCCTATCCTCACCATTTCTATGGCTCCACATCTGCCCTTGGAATTCAGCCCCACCCACCCTCTTCTGGATTTGGGGGTTGGTAGCCCAAGTCAAGGCCTTTACTGCCCCAGAGGAAAGTCCAACAGGTGTGCGGTTGGCACTCACTAACCCTCAAATAGTGTCATTTATTGACTACTATGTGCAAGACACTTAACAGTCTAGATTTCATTTAATCCCTATAATGACACTTCAGAGCAGGCATTATGCCCATTTTGCAGGAGAGGAACCTGAGGCTCAGAGGCTCAGTACACTGCCCAAGATTACCCAGTGAGAAATAGAACTAGAACTCAAATATCCCTCTCCCTCCTTCCTAAATGTACATTTTTGTTTATTTTGAGTCAGCACCTTACTAAAACTATGCCAGGTTTTCAGTAAATATTTGTTGATTATCCCTTTTTTGTTCATTTGCTTCTTTTTAGGGGATGAAGAAAAATATTCCAAGCATCTTCAAAAAAACAGGCCATGATCTTATGACTTTTGGATTAACAGTGGTTGAACACTTTAACATTAAAGTTTTGTGTTTGACAATCTGCTTTGAGGTTTTATACTTGGCTAATTCTAAGTAGGAAGAGAGTTGTTTCTGTGGGCCTACTGAAGTTTGGCTCTCAAAACTCATTCTAAATTATGAATGACATTAAAAAAAGTTTCACTATAGCAAGGATGACTTGTACTTCCCAATAAAGACTCATTGCCAAGAAATGGCTTAAGTTTGATGAATAACAAGTTAGGTGACAGCCTGGCTGACTAAAGGTATGCAGCCCCAAACTTGATAGAGAACAGCTCCCTAGCTAGTGCGTAATTCAAGGTTTATGAGTACCAGCTGGATGAGGAGGGTTATGCCCAGCTTATTAGGAGATTCTTCAATCTTATCCAGTTCTTCTCTTTAATTGTATCTTAATACAGGAGACCAGGCAGAGCCAAGCAACACTGCTCACTGGGCATACAGCTTTGGCCAAGCTGTTTATAATCAGTTTCTGATCCTCAGTGTCATCATCAATAAAATGGGTACTATAGAGACCTCACAGGGCTGCAGAGAGGTTCAAATGAGGTGGCCTATGGGAGTGTAGTAAACTACAAAGCACTCTACAAATGCAGGTACTATTACTGTAGTCAAAAGACTCTTTCCAATGGGGAGAATTCAGTTGACATGCTATTAAAAAGGAGATCCCTTATATAAAATTGCCCACAACATGTTCTTGTCCTCACTACTGATTTTTCTCCTTTGTCCTTAACACTTCCTAACATAACATATGCTTCTTTTGTTGTCTGTTTTCATATTAGATGATTTCCATGAATGTATAGATTCTCTGTTTTGTTCTGTTATATCCCAGACCCTTTAACAGTGCCTGGCACATACAAGGCTCAATGAATTCTTGTTGAAAGAATGAATATCAAATGCTATTCTTAATCTAAATAATTCTCATTTTAGCTCCCAGCTGTAATATTGTGAATAAGCTTTCATAAAATTATAGTTTTGGGAACTTGAGCTCTAGAAATAGGATTTGACAGTGGTTTATTCACTCACTTAACTGATTTTTCTTAAGTCTCTACGATGTGCAAAGCTCTGGGGGAGGGATGAAGGGAACATGTTAAATGGAGGTCATGAGTATCAATCCAGAATATTATAAAACAAAGCAAAAATAGGCTTTGTAAAAAAAAAAAAGATTTCAAATACATATTTAAATGATAACTGTCCCCTTAATTCCCAGGGACCAGACTATTTGATGCCTTTAATGCCCACTTACAGACATCCTTGCTTTTGGTGGCTTCTTATTAGATTTAAGAGGTTTGTCTTAATTCCCAGTGACATTTGTTTGGGTGTTGAAGGGAAGGTACTATATTCCCTGGTTTCTTCCACACTTGCTTCTAAAACAGTTGCAATTACTGTAGGTATGTGGGTTTAAAAGAGAACGTTAATGAGTAGGGTTGATGCATGAAAAAAGTCCCTTAGCAGAAAATGTTAAAAAGAAAATCCCTGTTCTAATATGACTTTTAAATGAACCAGTTGTCTGTGACTTTGTTTATACTGCAGTAGGGGATAGTTTTACTTAGGAAGCTGTTCATTCATCATTGTACTAATGAGTTAATAAGTAACTAGATGCCTGTATTTTCTAATTATGTGCCCCATTTTATTTCTGGGCACTAACAGTGTGAAGTTTAAGAGGAAGGGTCCGAGGGGAGAAGAAAACTTACAGATAGCTCAGAGCCTTTAGAAATATGGTTATGGTATATATATCTCAAAGAATAACACTGGACTTAGGGTCTAGAAAATGCTTCACAATTATATATATATACCATAAAAAGCACCAATAAATTAAAAACTTGTGATTAAGTTGAAGAATACCTATTTTTGAAGTCCTAAGTAATTTGTTAAAATTTTGGAATGAAACCATACCCTTGCATGAACATCTAACATAACAGGGCATCAAGTAAGCCATGAAAACTTCCCAAACTGTCCCCCCACAGTCCCAAATCTGTCCTATCAGAAAGGAAGCAGGATTTTTAAAGTGGTAGTAAAGAGTTTACCAAATGAAGAAAACCTTCAAGTGTAAAGCAATCATGGAGTCATACCAAATCTTTATGAAACCAGTTAAATGAAGAATAAGAATAAAGTCAGGCATTTTAGCATTCCTCTGACATCCAGGGTTTTGTTTGTTTGCTTTGTTTTGCAAAACTATGCAACTAGTGACTCAATCCTTCCCATCCAAATGTTTTGGCTTTATGAGGACAATACTGCAAGACTGTCCTCAAGGCTAAGGTGAGGTTCTTTACCTGAACACCTGCAATGCCTCCCTCACATCCCACCTCCCCTCACCTACTCTGACCCGATTACTTAGAGTATATCAAACTCATTCATCCAGAATGCAGACTTTCAAAATGATTATAGGAATTCTTTCTAGAACATAAAAGTACAATTCTGTGTGTGATGTGTGTGGTGCGTTGTTGTGTGTGGTTTGGTGTGTGGTGCGTGTGGTGTTGTGTGGTGTTTAGTGTTAGTGCTGTGGTATGTGTGGTATGGTATGGTGTGCATTGTTGTATGGTGAGTAGTATAACCTTTGGTTGCAAATTTGGGCACATTCTCAGAGCCTGAATTTCAATATTGTAGATGTGTATTGGGAAATCACTGTACCTGAGAGTACTTTCCAGACCTTACCAGGGAGTCAAAAATTAAAGACTGGGTTCTCCCATGGGAGCATTCTGTTGTAAACAAGCACTGCTCTTTATTATTCCAAATTTTTTTGCCCACATATGTTTGTCTGAGCCTGGGAGCCAAATTTTATATCCAATGCTAGCTTTCTTTTCCTCTATTAATCCCCCTGCAGCTTTCAGAATGGCCCCACTTATGTGCCGGCACTTTACTACATAGCAGAGTAGTAAAGAACATTTAATAAATTCTTACTGTGTGCCAGGCCCCATGCCAAGCACTTGATCTATCTTAATTCACTTAATCCTCCTAACTTCCCTATTTTACAGATAAGGAATGCAATCAAAGAGCTAGTGAGAACCTGAAGTGAAATTCAAACTCAGACAGTGTGGCTCCAGTGCCCTTATATTTTCCATAGTGTTTCTTATATGTAGCAATCCTTGCCTCCTTATGTTACGAATTTAGTGATTTTATATGGTGATTGCTATGGACTGCATTGTGTCCCCCCAAATTCCCGTGTTGGAGCTCTAACCTCAGTGTGACGGTATTAGGAGGTGGGGCCTTCGGGAGGTGATTGGGATTAGATGACATCATGAGGACGGACCCCCATGATGGGATTAGTGCCTTTACAAGAAGGGCAAGATACACCAGAGCTTCCTCTCTCTGCCATATGAGGACACAGTGAGAAGCCAGCCATCTGCAAGCTGGAAAGAGAGCCCTCACCAAGCACCGAAACTGCTGGCGTCCTGATCTCCAACTTCGCAGTTTCCAGGCTGTGAGAGTTTAATAAATGTCTGTTGTTTGATCCACCCAGTCCATGCATTTTGTCATCATAGCCCTAGCTGATGAAAACAGTGATGGTTCATCTGTCTCTGATATTGGTGACATGCAGTGAAGAACAAAAAACCCAGTTACTGTAAAGGTAAGCAGATGGGCAATGGCCGTTAAGATCACCAACAATACATGTATTGTAACAAATATGGAAGAATTTTACACACCCAGACAATTTGTTTGAGAATATGTGGCCCAACCTCTCTACTTTACAGGAGGAAGTGGAACCCAGAGAGCTTAAGTGACTTGATCAGTGTCACAGAGAAGTTAGTACAGGAGTGGACAGACAGTTGTTAATTTTGTGGGATTAGAGAAGGTCATTTTCCATCTGTAAGTAAGTGGACTCTTCTGTAGAAATAATAGCTCTCTTTCTCCTCCAACCTTGACTGGAAGTAGTAGGCACAGTTCCCATTTTATTATTCTAATGACAAGATCATACTACTTCCAACTAGAAAAAGCCAAAATATGAGATATAATTTAAATCATATGATGCCAGTTAAAAATTATTTAGAAACCAACAAGTTCAGAGCTTTGCAATTTTATTCTCTCTTTAGGATACAGTAGAACTAAATCATTACAATAAGGCATGTGATAGAAATGTTGACTATTTCTGCCATGACTGTCTATTTATGACTTCTTCAGACGGCAGTAATTGTTAGCAATAAATAGACTGTATTCAAACAGCAGGACTGATTTGCTATTCAGCATTATAACTAACTGTGAGTGGTTCATTCTTTGATTAAATTATGCTTATAAGAAGTGAAAAAATGGGATGGAAAAAATGCACTCCATCCATAATGATAACCTAGGGTAATCATGTATTTTCCTGAAAGAAATAACAAGAAATGCACTCCGTGGACACAAAGTAGATAGCATGGTGGAAGACTCAAGTGTGGAAGGTTGATGTGAATGAAGGTTTCCAGGGGAAATTTTATAAAAAATGTTCATCTGCTTGAACTTTAGAAGCATTCACACACACTTCCCTGAAGATGATATTTAACTACATCAGGCCCTCCCTTTCATCTCAGGGGAATCAACAGTGTACATGTAAATAAAAAGAGTTCTTCTTCCAGTGTTAGCAAAGCCAAGGCTAAGTTAAAATGTCAAGGAATATAACACACCCAGCCACCAGCCAGGTATTCCTGACTGTGGAGCTTCCCGCTTCCCAACTACTCATCTCACGGCTTCACATTTAGGCTCTGCAGGCTGGCCAGGCCCTTATTCTGATGAGACAGAAGATAATGTTCCTGCTCACACGTACTCACTTGAGCACACAAACACAAATCCAAACCAGGTGTTTTAGTACAACATCCTGTGATGCTTTTGATCTGATCAGCAAATGGCCGTAATGCTTTACCAACTTTTTTCTTAAGCAGCTGTGTCACCCTATGTGTGTGCCGTATATACTGAGTTCAAGGTCGGTTAAAAACCAGAGTTTTCTTTTCATCTGAACTGCTATAAAGGTAGGCCTTATTTATCTTATATATATAAGTTATTGATTTTTAAATATATCTCACTTTATTGGTTCTAATCAGTCCTAACAGACTGCTAAAAAATTCACTGTTTCAAAGAAACTTTATTAAATCCCCCCATGTGCCAGCCCTGGGGAATGGGGTGTGGGAATAGGCTACCATTTTGTTTTCAAAGAAGAGTGGCTCAGTGTGGAAGGGAGCCAGATGACTGAACCCGTAAGTCACAGAGCAACGTGATGGTAGAGCTGTGTGATGTCTGGGACGGGGAGCTGCTGGAGGAGGGACACTGAAGGCTCCCAGTGGAGGCTGCTATGAGCTGGGTTATGAAAGCCCAGATGAAACATTTTAGATCTTGATTCTGTCATTTTCTCCACTTAGTTTTACAACTGACTCTTGAACGACTCAGGGCTTAGGGGCCTCAACCCCCTTCACAGTCAAAAATCTGTGTTTTCTGACTCCCTGAAAACGTAACTACTAATATTCCACTCCTGCCAGTAACAGAAATAACTGATGGATGCATACTTTGTATGCATTATGTGTTACATACAATAAAGTAAGGTAGAGAAAAAATGTCTTTTTTAATTGTTGTAATCTCCAAAAATTTTTCCAATATAGTTATTGAAAAAAATCCATGCATAAGTGGACCCATGCAGCTCCAACTTGCCTTGTTCAAGGGTCAACTATATTTGCAGGTCTCATGTGCCGGGGACCAAAAGGACCCCCCACCCACAAAATGGCGAACTCCCCGCTTCTCTTCCGGGTCCTCTGCTCCCGCCGGTGCCAGCCAAGGCCCAATCACCCCTCTACACTTTCCCGCCGGCGCCACCTAAGGTCCAATTATCTTCTGACCCACCCCTTCCTTGCTAACCTGTATAAATTGAGCCTGCAAACAATAAACTGTGCCAGCTTGATCAGACATCCTGTCTTGCTGGTCGTGCTTTGTGTCCCTTGCTTGTTTCATTTCTGCAGGTTTCTCGTTTTGGCCCTCGTTGATAGTCCCGCGGGACGGGACACTCATGGACAAGCTTTCTGTGCTGGTAGTCAGGGGGCAACTGAAACCTCTTGGGCTATTGGGCCTGGCCTCTGATAGCCCATTGTTCAGGCAGCTGTCAGAACCATCTTTTAAAAGCAGAAGCTAGATCACACCTCAGTGAAAATTTCTCCAAGGCTTCCCATTACTTAATAGCAAAATCCAAAGTGCATACACCAGATTAAAAAAACCAGCATCATCTGGAATACCTTCTCCTGCTCCCACTCATTTCCTCCTGCCTTCCTTTACTCCAGTCACTGGGACAAGCCACGCTCCCACTCCCAGGCCATGACACTTCCGTTCCCTCAGCCTGGAACTCAACTCCCCTGGATAGCCTTGGGGTTTAAACAGGACTTCTTTAGAAGAGAAGCCTTCCTTGATCTCAATCTAAATAAGGTCCTTTCTCCTGACAGCCCCTCTGCCCTCTGAGACAGCTTTATTTTTCTTTATGGCATCACCTATCATCTGACAGAGTACAGCTTTGTTTATTTTCTGTCTGCCCTGGGGCCTCCCAAGATGGACCTTCCATGAATGTGGGCATGGGCTTGTTTCATTTTCTGCTTTACCCCAGTGTTCAGAGGAGTGTTCGACAAATAGTTGGTTCTCAATAGCCAACTGTGGAAAGAATGACTTAATAGGAAATGCATTGGAAGTATTTCTTCATTGAACGTAGGCTGCATGTCTGCCTGAGGACGCAACTGTCCAGCTTGCAGTCACTTGGAGAGATCATTGAAGTGGCGGGACTGATCTCATCACTGAGAAGGATTTAGATTTGATCACTACACCAGTGATGGAGCTTGAACTTGAGCATTGGGCTGAGAGAGAGAAATACAGACATGATATGAAGAATTTCCTCTAATTGCAATTTTTACAGTCAGCCAAAAGCACTTGGATGTTTATTTTTGGGTACAAAAACTCAGCCTCACTGATCTGATCACTTCCTGCTTCCCACTTCTGTTTATTCAGACCATTTTCCTGGGAAAGTTAATTTGTACAAGAGGGAGAATACCAATGCTCTTTAATTTTTAGCTTCTCTCTCTTCATTAAAACACATTTTCAGTGTAATACTATGAAATGCTCCATTGTAGTGGAAGTTTATTTTTTTCCATATGTCTTAAAGTTCCCTTTATCTCATGCAATTGCAAGTTGCCAGTAAGTAAATTTATTTGATTGATTGAATATGGTGCATGGTAAAAAAATGCTGCTCAAGGAAATCAACTTTCCATTTGTTCCTTTTAGGCATCTGGTTCAAAAGAAATGTTTGGCTACCAAGATTTGAAAACCATAGTGAAGGAATATATTTAATTTTGACCTGCTTCTGTTTTTGTGTATTGGGTGTCAGCTGGGAGTTATGTGAAGAAACAGAACAGAGGAGGCAGCAAGGCTGCATATAGGGAAACATTTCTCAATCTGCACTGGCAGCTCAGGAACAAGGATCCCGGGGAAGCCAGTGAAAACTCCTCACAGGGGTTTGCAACCAGACTGGTCCAGATACTTGGTGTTTTACTGTAAGGAATAATCCATTTTGGACTTCTTAAGGTGCAGGGGAAGGGAGGCAGAAAGAAGACCTAATAGGCTGTTCTTTTTTATAATGTGTCCTGATTAATGCCATGGCAACACCCAAAGCAATTCCAGTCTGTAGAGAAAAAGCAATACAATGGCAATGCTAATAATCAGCCAGCAATTTAGAAGCCAAAGGTAAACATCAGAAACCTGGATATTTATTCATAGGCTTCTTAATGTCATCTCCTCCAGACACTACCATAAAACACAGTATTTCCTCTGAGGACCTCCAACTGCTGTTGAAGCAGTTCTGACTGTGGCAGAAGAGGGAACGTTTGTCTGACTCGGGGCTAACATCGGGCATGCTTGTCTTCTTGTGTCCTCCTTCACTTAGGTGCTTTCCTTACATGGAAAAATCAGAAAAATGTGCTTGAGGTGAGAATGTATAAGGATACACACAGAATGAAGGGCATAAAGACATCCAGTGGCACCACCAAGCACCTGATGCTTTTAGAACAGAGAAATAAATAGCCACCATGGGGTCACTCAGGGTAAGTTCATCTTTATTCCTACGTACTCAATCCCCTACCTGTGCAAAGGAAATAGCATGGTTGAAGTCTTCCAAGTCCAAAGAATTCAACATAAATCTCTATGTAAGATTTCTGTTTCTTAGGATGAAGCCCAGCGTCACTGTTCTCTCCTCTCACAGGTAAAACCACCTATTCAGAAAGACCAATTCTATGGGAATGGAAATGTTTCCTAGAGCCCAGATATCTTAGTCCATTTGGGCTGCTATAACAAAATACCACAGATTGGGTGGCTTATAGACAACAAAAATTTATTTCTCACAGTTCTGAAGGCTACAAGTCCAAGATCAAAGCGCCAGCACTGCTGGGTTCTGGGGAGAGCCCTCTTCAGGGTTATAGCCTGCTAACTTCTCACTAAGTCCTTATGTTGTGGAAGGGGCTAGGGAGTTCTCGGGCCGCTTTGTAAGGACACTAATCCCATTCATGAAAGGTCCAACCTCATGACCTCATGACCTCCCAGAGGCCCCACTCCTGATATTGTCACATTGGGCATTAGGTTTCAACATGAGTTTGGGGAGACACAAGTATTCAGACCATAGCCTTAGACTCAGCCTAAATTCATGTCTGCCTATGAATTTATACGTGAAGTTGATTTTTACACCTTAATGAATCATACATTGGTATCTGATTTTTCTCTAACACTCAAAAGGTAAAAATTTTGACTTTCAATTGGGTTCAGTTGGTTTCTTCCTTTTATCTGGACCCAAGTTCTATGATAAGCAGCAAGACAATTTAAAAATAGCCAAGAAATATCCTCTGCAGCAGGAAACGATCAGTAAGAATGTAGTTATATTCATTAGGCTGTCTGCTTTTAAAAGGGAAGCTAACACGATCGTGAACACAAAGACTATATAAATTCTATATGTGGAGACAGTACAGAAGCAAAGGCTGTAATTTCATAACAACATATGGAAAGTGGTTGATTTGAAATCTGAAAGTAATTGGCAGTGTTTGAAATTCAAGAAACAAGTTCGTTTGGAATATGTGAGTTAAACTGTGGATAGTAAGAAATGAAATCGATTCTTTTCCTACTATCATTTTTAGAGGCTGTTTTCAGAATTTAACTGAATTACATTCAGGATTTGAAACTATAGCTCATTGATCTATTTTTACAAGTAGAAGTTCCACCTGAAGAAAAAGGATGGTTATACCTAACATATCTTGAGATGATTTCACAGCCAAGTTTGTTTTTCTCTTCTGCTTAAAATAAATAAATAAATAAATAAATGAAAACAAAAATCCTGAACTGTGAATTCTAATCAGTGAGAATTAAACCTGTTTTAATACTTGTTTGCACAAATATTTGGATGGGCATTTATATCTTGGGCTGAGGCAAATGATCTAAGTTCACATTTTTTTTTTAAACCTGTGGAATTAAAAAATAACTCTTTCTAGATGACTGGAGTTAGTTTTTTTAACTTGTAGTGGCTCCATTTCTTTATGCATCCAGTGCTAAATGGAGATTAGATAGTCTCCTTAATAGCCTGTTCCATGATTTCACACAGGCACTCGGGCTGGCTGAAGGCCACCCTGGGGGTGTGTGCAAGTGCTGCCGGGCAGGAGATAGTACTGCTGTGAATTACCCTCCATTACCAGTCAATCTACCTAAAGCTAAAGGACCAGCTGGACCTTGGCCAGCAGCTGGGTACAGTCGTGCAGGACTCCCTTCCCTTGCCTCTTCCTTCCACCTTTTCAGAGTTGTGCAACAACTAATGAGAAGCAGGAGGCCTACTTGGAATAATGCTACATGGAATTTTTAATTTAGCCTCCAGTTTGTTCCAAGCATGACTGAGCATTTGGTGGCATATTAGAAATCGGTCCGAAAATCTCTGGACATGCTTGGGATCCTTCTCTTCCTGTGCCAAGCCATCTTGTTATTCTCACGTTTTATTTCCTTATTAGTTGTAGATGCGTTTGGCTGCACAGCATGTTACAAATTATTTGTGGCATGGCAGCCTGCAGCAATTTAAAAAAAAATTAAGTTACCACTTGACGTACAAAATGTAAATTTTCCGTGATCATATAGTAACTGTGACAGCCTCATGCTTCACAGTTTGTCCGGTCCACTCTCTTTCCATATGGAGTGATTAGCAGACAGTCTGGAAGATTCCCTTCTGTGTTCTCCAGGAGGCGCTCTTGCTGAAGGCTCTCCCGAGCTCCAGGGAGGGGCCCTAGGGGAAAGTTGGGACCTTGCCTGCCTTGTCTTGAGTTGCCGGTTCACAAGAGTGAGGTGCCTTTCATGGTCAAGTCTGGAGGGGAGAAGGGTCATTACTTTCAGAGTGAAAAAACAATTCACAAAGGTAAGAACTGAAGTCGCCTCTGGAAGGAGAACCTGGGATAACGGTGTAGGCTGGCATTTGGCCTGATTTTACCTCCTGAATGAAAAGTGGGGAGGGGAACAGAGCTCCCCTAAGTTGGGGGATATGGGCTCTAAAGGCATTCCCGAGTGTGAATTTAGGCAGGCTTTTTATAACCTTCTGCATTTAAATTCTCAGCGGGCAGAAATGGCAGTGAGGCACAGAGTAAAGAGGCAGGATCTGGGTCAGCCTCTGTGGGTTTGAGTCCTGGCCATGACACTTATTGGCTCCATGATGGGGCAAATTAAATTAAATGTTCTGTGCCTCAGTTTGCTTATCTAAATGGGGCACTGCCTCATAAGGTTGTTGTGAGGATTAAATGAGATATTCTGTAAAAAATCACACAGACCAGAGCTTGGTACACAGTAAACATCAATAAATATTAGCTATCATGATTATAATTATAACTATTCCATGCCAGGACACATAGTGAGAATTAATCCTTCCTTCAAGAAAAATATTCTGAATTTCTGGAAAGAGTGTATATGTATGATAATGCAGTATCTCAAGCTTAGTAAGAAGGCAGAAATGAATTTACTAGTGTACAGAACTATGTGTTTGTGGAGTGCTTCAAGCTAAAATTCCAACAGGCTAAGTCAGGTATTCAAGGGACTGCTGCCTCTGTTATTCATTACAGCCTGCTTTAATCAAAGACAGCCAGCTGGACTTGGTGGCTAGGCGGTTCTGGCTGAGAACTGTAATAAAGAGGTGATGAGTGACGAGAGTGAGGTCCCTGCCACTATCCACCTTCTCTGTTAAGGGTTTGATAATGCTGGTCTATGCCATAAGCCACCAGGGGTTACTGGTCCTGTGAGAGCCTTCCGAGAAGTGAGAAAGGAAGCCATCAGCTCCACAGGCCACTTGGTGCCTGTGGAGGCTGGTAAAACAGCCTGTGGATTATTTTTCAGGGAGGTATGATGTGTTCCTATGGTGCAGAAGATGGTTCTCTCTAATCTCCTGTAAAATCCAGTCACAAGCAGAGAGGCATTTCCAAACGGCTGTTGTGAAAGAGACAGATAAAGGGGTTTCAGCTTTAGGGAAGAATGTCGTTGGATCACAAGAGCACTTAAATAGGAGCATGACAGTGCAGTTAAGAACTATAAGGTAAATAGGCCCTTTGATTGCTATAGAATCCCAGAGTGGTGCTTCTTTACCTAAACAATACTGTCCAGGGAAAACCTACAAAAATTTTAACCTTAGACTTCACCAGGTAGTTCCCCTGGAGTGTTGATCCTGTCCCCTGCCACTACACATTGCACCTGGGTGTAACCGCCTGTTCTTGATGGACAAAAAGAAAAGCAGTTCAACAGAAACACAAAGATCCAGAATTAAGTAACAATATAGCAAACTCTTGTGCACTGTTGGTGGGAATGTAAGTATATGCAGCAACTTTGGAAAACAGGTTTGAAGATTCCTCAAAAAATTAAAAATAGAACTACCATATGATCCAGCAATTCCACTTCTGGGTATTTATCCAAAGAAAAAGAAACAGTAACCTGAAAAGATATCTGCACCCCCATGTTCACTGCAGCATTATTGACAATAGCCAAGGCATGGAAGCAACCTAAGTGTCCATCAAAGTATGAGTGGATGAAGATGTGTTGTATATATGGTGGAATATTATTCAGCTATAAATTGAAGGAAATCTTGCCATTTGCAACAACATGGATGGACCTTGAGGTTATTATGCTAAGTGAAATATGTCACACAGAGAAATACAAATACCCTATGATCTTAGTTATGTGGAAACTATAACTAAGTAAACTCACAGATACAGAGAACAGGTTGTGATAGCCCCAGGTGGAGGGTGGGGGATGGGTGAAGATGGGCAGATGTATAAATCAGTTAGAAGGCAAGTGAGTCCTGGGCATGTAATGTCCAACATGATGACTCTAGTTGATAATACTGTTTTGTATATTTGGAAGTTGCTAAGACAGTTGATTGCAAAAGCTTTCATCACACAAAAAAAATTCTAACTATGTAAAGTGATGGATATTAACTACACTTACTGTGATGATCATTTTGCAATACATAAAAAAATCAAATCATGTTGTCTCCTGGAAACTAATATAATGCTATATGTCCATTTGCCGGCAAATGGCCTCTTTTCCCCCCAGAATAGTAGAGAAGTAATTTCTAACTCAAACTCTATTTTCCCTTGGGAAACCTTTTTGTCTGGTTCCCCTGACTAACTCAGTTTTGCAAAAGCAGCAACCCAGTCCTTCTCCTTTGCCCTGGTTCCCTTTCTGGGCATAAAGAAGGTGCTCAACAAATGTTTGTTTAATGAAAGTTGAATGAATGCATTAACTTTAATAAGAATTAATCCTGTTCTTCTTATGTCTTTTCTTCTTCAAGCTAAACATCTCTTGTTTTTCTGTTTCTCATAAGAAATGGTTTTTTCAGAATCTTAATCACCTGAAAATCTCTTCTGGACAAACTACAGATTCTCCAAGTTCTATTTAGTTGGTGACTCTGCAGAGGCTATAGCATGTTCCAGATGGGGCATGCTGACCAGCCTGGTTCTCTCCTCCCGAAAGCTCGTTCCCATGTTTTTTCTACCAATGAGACTGAAGATTGCATTGGCTCCCTTACCCCTGGGCACCACTGTAGCTCATCGTGAACTTATACTCAGATCTAAGAGCACCACGTGTTTTTAGAAGAGACTGCTCTTAAGGAGCTTAGAGTCTATCTGAAGAAATTAAGAACACATAAAATGATAGTGAATAATATTCTATAATATAAAGGTGGTGAATACTGAAAAGATTAATTGATTTTCTTCACTATAATTAAAACCCTGCTTCTGACTACATTTAGAAGAGTGAAGGGTCTCTCACTTACATACATGCCAGAAGTCATATTCCTAACATAGCTGGGAGGCACTAATATAGAGTACAACAATAGGGAAGTCAGGTGTTTTTCCAAGTCAGACTTATCCACATTTAAATCCCCTCCCAGTTTTTCAATATGGAGAAGTTTCATTGTCTTTGCTGATATTTTGGTTAATCATGGCCCACGTATGTGTCTGCCTCCTGTATCTCTCTCCCTGGTGGCTCTTGGAACACAGAGAGAAAGGACCTGCCATTTCCAAGGACTTGGGCAACAGATGAGGTAGCCTGGGAGGATACAGAGAGGAGAAGCTCATGGCTATGGACTACCAGGCCAGCCAAGCCTGGGAGTAAGGGAACAAAATATAGAAACATCACTGGTGTACCTGTGTGGGGAAATAGAGTCTCCTTGACAGTTTCATAACTATTAGCCAGAAAATGCAACAGACAGAACCTTCTCAGGTTGTGAAGAAACATTCAAACCGTTATGAATGAAGACCTTAAAGACATGATCAGAGAAGCACTACAGGATTTGGCAAGCACCTATATGTGAGGTTAATTAAATTTTCACACTTTGAAAAAAAATGAGTTCTATGCCTAAAAAACATTGATAATAGCTTTGAGGGTGGTGACAAATGTGGAAGGGTTGGAAAGAGCTTGGTGTCAGGGACACATTTAGTTATTTCTTATTTTATCTAAGTTAAAGGTGTGCTAGAACAAGGGACATTCTATCAAGGTTCAGACAATCTGGTTTCTAACTGTGCAGGCCAGCAGAGAAGAGAGAACTATTTATTTTAACATGTGGACACCAGAATTTGGAGAAAAGTTTGAATTCTTTCCCCTACCAAATATCTAGGAACCCACTTTATTTATTTAATTGCTGTAGAGACAGGCATAATTTTATAGTTGGAAAAACAGGGTTCTACCCTTGTCCTAGCCATCCATTAAAAAAATTTGGTTTTTTAATTGAAGAAACTAACTGTCTTTTAAAAAAATTTTTATTAAGTTCTCATTGATATATAGTCTTATGAAGGTTTCACATGAGTAACATTGTGGTTACTCCATTCACCCATATTATCAATTCTCCCCCACATCCCATTGCAGTCTCTGTCCATCAGCA
Source organism: Manis pentadactyla (assembly GCF_030020395.1). Lineage (NCBI taxonomy): Eukaryota > Metazoa > Chordata > Mammalia > Pholidota > Manidae > Manis > Manis pentadactyla. The sequence goes on from NC_080021.1 coordinate 101,262,830, forward strand.
TAGTGAGATGCTATAGAGTCACTACTTGTCTTCTCTGTGCTGTACTGCCTTCCCTGTGACCCCCCTACATTATGGGTGCTAACCACAATGTCCCTCAATCCCCTTCTCCCTCCCTCCCCTCCCACCCTCCCCACCCCTCCCCTTTGGTAACCGCTAGTCCCTTCTTGGAGTCTGTGAGTCTGCTGCTGTTTTGCTTTGTTGTTATACTGCACAAATGAGTGAAATCATTTGGTACTTGTCTTTCTCTGCCTGGCTTATTTCACTGAGCATAATACCCTCTAGCTCCATCCATGTTGTTGCAAATGGTAGGATTTGTTTTAAAAGTTGACTGTCTTTTAATGTTCATTGACCACAGGGCAGAGGGAAACAAACTTTGTGGGTAATCTAACTTCTTCCCTTAAATAAATTGTTCTGACATTTCTCTGGGCTGCATCAGATCCATTTAAGAAATGCTGCCGAGGTCTCTGCCACCAGTGACTAGACTAGCACCAGCAGCGAGGCTAGTAGAGCCTTTGGTTCTCAGCAGGAAGGGGAGACTCCTGACAGCAAATGAGACTCTGAAAAAGTCCTCTAGAGGTGACATTTTTTGCCAGTCTTTTGGCAAGTAACCCTCCTCATTCCTGGAAAGCATCAAGCACTTACAGTCCCCAGAAGCTACACGTCTCTGCAGAGAGGAAAGAATAACACTCACTTTGGGAATAGCAAACCTCAGGTGGGTTGTAAGGATGCTCCTCCTCTTATTAGAGAGGTGCTTCCAGCAAGTCCTGAAATAATTGACCCCATGGAGAATGCACTTAAGTGGCAGACAGCAGTAAAACAACAGTTAGCAGACAAACTAGAAAACAACTCAAAATTCACCTTTAAACAGCGGAGGCCAAAGCCACAGCCCCGCCACTCAGTGCAGGGCAAGTCTTTCCCTGTCCTACTTTTATTGAGGTGCTGTTCCCTGAAATGTGGCAATGGATAAGGAGGCATGTCTTCTTGATTCTGACCTGCTTCAAATTGCGTATCAAATTGTCAGGCTCTTTGACACTCATGCTGCTTTTTGGTTAACTGTGGTAGTGATTCACTATCCTTTGTGAGCCATACCCTGAGGTCCTTTGGGCATCGGTGCTCGTAAATTAATATTTATGATGAAGATTAATAAAACTGAATGAAAAAAAGGGACTTAAGCTTAAAATTTAAAAAGCTCTTCAATGTGTAAATCTATTTCCAGTGAAAGGGATGGAAGAGCAGCTAGTACCACGTGTGTTCTAAAACATTCATCAGCAGGCAAATCTCTTAATTGTAACCATTATACTAGGTTATGAATGATCCACTAATCTCCCAATTTCATTCTCCACTGTTTCTCATTTTAGCATTTCTTCCCCCTGCCCCCATGCCTAGTTCTTCAGTTAAAGGAGAAAAGCTCTTGGGAAATAATTTACTTCTCTGTATTCCTGTATACTCACATGCTTTTTTATCTATTCTTTTTGTTAAATATGAAAGAAACCCCAAAAAAAGTTTGATTTTAAGGGAATTCTATTTACATGCCCCTACCTAAACTCCCCACCACATACAGTCTTCTCATTTTTAAAGACCTTCCAAGAGTGCCACTGAGTCTGTTGCTATTAACCACCTTCAGTATTAGCAAAGTTTTTTCTGTGCTCTAAAATCAGACCTGCTATGGTTTCAATGTACTGCTTTCTGCTCTGTTCTTGGAGATTCTCAAGAGACCATACAGCACAGATTTAGGTTCCATCCTGGCCAAGCTCTGTACCAGCTACAGAGGGGTTAACAGTGGTTCTCAGCAGGAGGTGACTTTGCCCCTCCCACAGGGGACATTTGCCAACATCTGGAGATGTGTTTTTGATCACAACTTGAGAGGGGATACTAGCAGCTGGTGGGTAGGGAGTAGGGGTGCTGCTAAAGATCCCACTACTCACAGGACACCCCTGCAACAAAGAATGATCTGGACCAAAATGCCAATAGTGCCAAGCTTGAGAAACCCCAGGTCAGGAGGAAGGGGTGGCTGGACCCCTGAAGAGCTATAGGGAATTCAACTCCAGTATCAACTGTGGGGTTCAAATTGTTCAGTCTTGTGGGATTAATCATTGTTGGGTGAGATTAGGGAGAGCAACCATCCTGGAGATGATTTGAGGTTTTGAAATCTATTAACCACATGATTTTAGTTGTATTTTGGATCTACTTATTTTATCATGAGTCAGCAACCCGACTGGCAGTCGTTTTCATCAGGTAAAAGTTGTAATTAGTTATTTGGAAATTCTAATTTTTCAGGAAATATTTTGGCTTGGCCAGCCTAATTGTCAGTCTCTTGATGTGCTTCCCTGACATAATGAGTGTGACTTATTTGTAATATAAACTTCTGGCAGGTTAGTCCCTGGCTCTGACTTGAAAAACGGCCATATTTTGGTGGGATTGTACTTTCCCAACATTAATGTGAGAACTTGAATGTTTTTTTTTTCCCCTCCAGAAAAATGTCCATGTGTCAGCAGACATGACTAAATATAGACTGGAAGAAACCCTCCAATGACTTCATGGAGTCAACAAGAATAATCCAGGGTGCTACACAGTGACTGTCCTGCCTGACAACTTCTGAACGTGCCAGATGTCTTTTCAACAGGACGGCTCCAAGGGAAGTTGATATAAAGCCTATGTTAAATCAGACTTCCCATCCTGACAGCAAAAATATTTTCCTATCCGACCACCTTGGTTGGAAAATAAAGTTCAATGTCATGACCATAGTTGAAGTCCTTTGCAAATTGTGAAGGGATACACACTTGCAAAACTTACCGAGGTATTAATTTCTAATGTGTTGGCAAAGCAAACAGTGCAGCTATTTGGTTGAATAAATCAGGAAAACAGCTTGATATTTGCTGAAATCTTGCCCACTACAAGCCATTTAGCCTATGAGTTAGAAAAAGAGAAACAGCGCTACCACCCATGTTTACTCAGTGAAACTGAGGGAGTTTGGACAATACCCTTCCTTCCCTGGAGGGAGACACTATTTCACTCAGTGCAGGTCAGCTGAGGCAAGGCCATGGACTGACTCCTCCCACGGGCGGCCAGCTTCGAGTCCTGTGGCCAAAGCGAGCCTTCCCAGCCTTCCCTAGATGACCATTTAAGAATATGTGAACTGCTGCAGTTGGAAGGGCAAGAATGTGGGATCATTCCCCCCTGGCCGTTTCTAAGAAAGGACATCTTCAATGTAGCCTTGAGTTCATATTCAAAAGATAGGAGTCTTTGAATTCCATACAATGCCATATACGTCGTCATTTCTTTTAAAAAAAAAAAAGTGCCTGCGTTAAATTAGATTTCTGCATAATGTCCACCTATTGACTTGAGAACATTCCTCTTAGTCTTGATGCTGTGACTCGAGGAGGGATGGCTCCCTCTCTGCTTCTCCACAGCGAGTGAGCTCTCTTACCGGGTGGATTCCGAAGGGGCCGGGAATGGAGGGAGACAAGGGCCGTGAAGGGAGGAGAATGACGCCCGGGGAGGGTCCGGTGACTGCCTTGGGGCGCCAGCTTCATGGTGGGGTTCATCCACTCCCCTCCAAGAGCCTGACCCTGACGCCTTATCAGAGCCTCATGGAAGGCTGCAGCCCAGCAAAACCGCGGGCCGGGGGGGCTCAGTGCGGCAGTGATGGAACAGCCTGTCAGGGGCCAGGCGGGTCAGTCCTGTCCCCTGCGGTGCCACCGACCACAGTAAGGAAGCAGGATGGACTGATGAGGAGGATGGAGAAGGAGACCGAGGGCTTGAAATTCCAGTGTAATTTAGTTTAATATAAAGTGTGGATGGAAAGGAAAATATAAAACCTGTTTTCTCAAAAAACCAAAAAACCAAAAATACAAACAGCATACTAAAGAAACATGAAGGTTAAAAAATAAACCCAAAGCTAAACTAAAGGATGAGGAAAGACTCAGGTGGTAGACGCCTGACAGATTATCCAGGGAGCTCTTCTGATTCCCAGAAGCTCAGGCTGGTAGAATTGCAGCTGGGATTTGGGCTTGCCCTCGGAGGGAAGGTGGCCATACCTCATAACTGCCCCTGGAATGAGAGGATGAGAAGCGAGCCCTCTCCTACTTTATGAGTAGCATCAGTTTTCCCTGGCCTAGAACCTCACATTTCTGAGAGGGTCCCACATGTGGGGGGCACAGCAGCAGACAAAGGGTGTTACCAGGAAAGGTTTGAGGTCTTTGAGAGCAGGAACTCTAGCTCACTCCTCAGGCGGCCTCCTGTAGACACCGGACTCTGTTCCAGCCCATAAGTAGCCCCTGCTTCCGAGAGAGCTCCTCAGTGGATGGGGGCAGATGAGGGCCTGCATGCCCAGTATGCAGCCCTGGCTCCTTGCTCAGGTGAGCTCTTCAGGTGCTGCCAGTGGAGGCCACAGAGCTGAGGCAGGTGCCCAGGACCCCAGACCAGACCTGTGACCTCTTTTCTGGATAGGATTTAATTTTCAGGCAGATTCTCTGTGATGGAGGAACCTTGTCCTTTCTGACATTGGGGACCTGGCTCTGGAAACTGCTCTGTGACAGGGTAAATGAGTCAGAAAGTTTCTGATTTAGCCACAAATGAAACTGGGGAAGGCTCATTAGAGGCATTAATGACACGTCCCTCTCAGCCCCCATATTGTCCTGCCTTTTCCAAAGCTGCCACTGCAGTGCTGGGCCTGGTGCTCCTGCAGAGAGCATGGGCTTCCTGAGGTTGCACTCTGTGAACAAAGGTGGGGTTCAAGTCTGCACCCAAGTGCCTCCTGAAAGCCTCTGGAAGGAATCATGGAGCTATGGCTACAAGGCTTCCCCAGGAAGGAGCGACGGTGGCTGAGGCTGGCCTGGATCCTGTCATTTAGGACAGTGTACAGGACATACGGTGCTATAGACAGAAGGCCCATGTCCCCCCAGATTCATACATTAAAGCCTCATCCCCAAGGTGATGGTATTTGGAAGTGAGGCCTTTGGGAGGTGCTTAGGTCATGAGGGTGGTGCCCTCATGGACGGGATCAGTGCACTTATAAAAGGGACCGCAGAGAGACCCCTTGGCCCCTTTGGCCCTGTGAGGACACAGCAAGAAATGTCCCATGAGCCAGAGGGGCCCTCTCTTGACAACGAATCTGTTGGCACCTTGAATTTGGACTTTGCAACCTGAAGAATTGTAGGAAATAAATTTCTGTTGTTATTAAGCTGCCCAGCCTGTGGTGTTTTGTTGAAACAGCCCAAACAGACTGAGACATATGGCTTGAATTTATCCTACCAAGATGCCTGGAAAAGGTACGAATGAGTCGTTTCACACCAATTTTACAAAGATCTCTGAATCTTGTGTAAAAATAGAAAGCCTTATTTCCAGATGGCAAAGAAATGGTTGAAAAAAAGCACTGTACCTTCTCCTTTCATTTTCCTCAAGAGAAACAAGATGTGGTACAGCTTATGTCATAAAAGATCTGATCTTACAAAGTGGGGGCTCATGAATTATAGTAATTGTTCAGTTATTCTAAAACTATGGGTTATATGTTTTATACTGAAAATTTCTGTGACATATGTGAAGAACTGTGCTTTTTCATGTGGCAAAATGTCCAGGATGAGGACGTATAACCCAACTATAACTCTTGATCAAAACAGTTAACTTGAAGAAAAGTAAGCTTAAGTCAAAAATTATTGTTTTACATGGAACCAGAAAGCCTGGTTTTTCTTTTTTTTGAGTTACTACAGAAGCCAATATTTACTATGTCTTTAAAAATGCCATGGAAGTAGGTTGGCATTTATGGGTTAAACTGCTGCTGAAAGTCCAACTAGAGTGGGCTGGAGTAGGGGCCCTGTAGACAGGGCAGAAAGGCCTGTTCCCGGTGGCAACGACAAGGCGTGGTTAGAAATAACTCTGGCCATCAGTAAGAAAGCTCATGTGTTCTCCTACCCAGAGACAACAGAATTAGAGGCTTGGAGAAACCACAGGAGCCCTCTGTCCAGGGTCTTCCTTCAGGCAGGTGGATACTGAAACCATCAGGGTGGTCTGTTCATTTCTTGGGGACCTTTAATGAATCAGGGACCACATACCCATTAGCAATGTGTGACAGAGCATGACATGACTTGGTCTGCTTAATGTTCAAGGTGTTTTCCCTGGCATTGGGCAGAAAGCTTCCCTGTTTATAGGTTCATAGTTATTTCTGGAGACCAGTACTATTGTAGTTGCTGAATAATGGTTCCAGAAGCTTCTTTTACAAAACAGGAAGACTTAAAAATTCCATGTTGATGATGTGCATGTGGCAAAAAACAGAAAGCAACCCCATCCCTCCAATAATGAGCATTGAGTGTCTTGCGAGACTCAGTCGCAGGTGATGTCACACGGGCAGAGGCAATCGGGGGCTTCATTCGTGCATCTCTGCTACCTCAGTGGCCCCTCTTCCACACTCTCTATCAGGGATGATGCAGTGGGGTTAATGGGACACACAGAGCTGCAGAGAGGCTCGGAAGGTGCCGAGTTGCTCTAGTTGCTTGGGGAGAGTGCCAAACTTAGAGCCAACAGGCAAGATGTGGAATCAATAGACGAGGAAATAAAAGAAAGGCATTTCTCAGGTGGGTCTGATGAAAACTGCCAAGTCCATGTCTTAAATATTTCCTCTCCAATAAAATTTTTATCTGTTACCTTGGGACGATGAGGTCTGTGTGGTTAATCTTCTAAACATGGGTCCAGCTGCTTGGTTTGGTCATACAATACTTTTTTAAGGCAATGGTGAATTTTTAATATTTTCCTTTCTTCTTTTTTCCTCCTTTAACAGACCTGGGAAAGGAGCTTAAACCAGAATGCTATCAAATCCTTTATGAAACATTTGGGGCTAATTACCCTTGCTGGAAGTCTCAGGATTTTTCCCCCTAGCCTCTCTCTCTTTCTCTCTCTTTATTTTAATGGAACACAGTTCAAGTCTCATAAATGCTTAAATATGTAGTCATAAACTTTGAGATGTCTCATGAGCATGGCCGTCCGCAATCTGCCAGGCAGGGCTTTGCAGAGGTTCAAATTTGAACTGGTTTCTGCCTTTTGAACAACGCAGTGTATAAACTAGGCTGGGAGACTTTACATGCTCCATGTGACAAGTCATTTAACATAGCTTGCTGGATTATGCATCCAGGGTCACCCTTGGCAATCCTGCCACCTCCATGTTTAAACAGTGGGAGGAATGGGCGTTTGGCTGTTGTTACTCCCCTCATCCGTTGTTACTCTCCCCATCCAGTTATCACTAGCAACTAAATTCTTCATTTCCTTGATCATTACCCAGGCTTCCAGAAAGAAGCCAGACTGCGCCAGGATCAGATACTCCAGTTTCTCCCTCATGTGCCTGAAACCAAAGCCATAAATCAGAGCCCAAGAATTATTTACTTATATTCTAGGATTTGCCTTCCCCTCTCTCAGAGTGATACCCAAGTGGTTCAGGGAGGTAAAATTAGGGTGGCCTGGGTGCAGAATAATTTTGGGCTCCCTAACTATTAACTGGGATATCAAGGGCAAAGAGGGGGTTCTGATCTACTCTTAACCCTGCCCTGACCAGTGTGCCTAGCTGTGAGGGGAATGAAGGAGGGTGACCCGTGAAACCAGAGGCCTAGGGAATGCTTCCTGCACCTCAGTGCTAGAAGGACGAACCCAGCTGGGTTTTCTAGGCTGGCCCTTTCCTGGACTGAAAGGAGCATATCTGATCCACAGAGGGGCTGAGGTTGGAGCCAGGAAGCTGGGAAGCTGGGATGTGCTGGTTACTCTGAATCCTCGGCTACCTCTGCCACTTCATCAGAAGTCAGCTAAAGCTGGAGGCTTCTCAGGAGAGGAGAGCATTTTTCTTACGAAAAAAAGATCTCAGGGGCTTCTGTGTAATGGTCACTTGTTGATTTACCTAAAGTAACTTTCCCAAGTCGCACATATGGGCTTTTTATTCACTGAACGTATTTTCATTTCCCTTGGGCCACTACAAACTCCAGAGGCCAGGGACACACTCCAGTGGTACTTGGCCATGTGAATAGAATATAGTCCTTCTTTTTTCTTGTCTTTTCTTTTACACCCTCCAACCATTTATTTTCTCTTACTAATTTTTAAAAAAATTTTATTTTGGTATCATTAACCTACAATTACATGAAGGACATTATGTTTACTAGGCTCCCCCCTTCACCAAGTCCCCCCCACCTCCCCATTCACAGTCACTGTCCATCAACATAGTAAGATGCTGTAAAATCACTAATCTTCTCTGTGTTGCACAGCCCTCCCCATGCCCCCCCACTATACATGTTAATCGTAATGCCCCCTTTCTTTTTTCTCCACCCTTATCCCTCCCTTCCCACCTGTCCTCCCCAGTCCCTTTTCCTTTGGTAACTGTTAGTCCATTCTTGGGTTCTGTGCTTCTGATTCTGTTTTGTTCCTTCAGTTTTCTTTTGTTCTTATACTCCACAGATGAGTGAAATCATTTGGTACTTGTCTTTCTCCGCCTGGCTTATTTCACTGTTTCTCTTACTACTTTTTTCCTTGTCAAGCAATATAGTGATCAGTTCAAAATCAGCACGTGCAGCCTATCATGGTTTTATAAAACAATGGCGAGCAAAGCCATGGAGACAATGAAAAAGATCAGTGGTTGTTGGGGGTGGGGCAGGGCAGAGAAAATTGGGCAGCACAGAGGATTCTTAGGACAATGAAAATACTCTGTAGGATATGATAATGATGGATACATGTCATTAACACATTGTGGACTCTGGGTGATGATGACATGTCAAACTGGGCTGATCCTCAGTAACAAATGAACCACTTTAGTGAATGATGTTGATAAGGGAGAAGACTGTCCATGTGTGGGGCAGAGGATATGTGGGAAATTGCTACACTGTCCTCTCAATTTTGGGGCAAACCTAAAAGTGATCTAAAAAAAACTGCATATACAAAAACTGGTTAAGTAGAGGATGTGCTAAATTACTGGTGTGTTCAATCTGTCTGCCTCTCCAAAAGCCTCATTGATTAGTTATTCTCCATGTCATCAAGAGTCAACAGGAGTAAATCTGTACTGTCCTTTTCAAATAGTCAGGCCTGTGCATGTCCACTCATGTAAAAATTATCAGTGTTTCAGGATTTCTTTAATATTGTGCAACTAAATATGGTTTTCATTGAATGACTTGTAATAAAGATTAAGTAAAGATTATACATTTATGTTGTTAAAAGTCACCCTTCAAACCTATTTCATATATTGGGAGTTCAGCCTATGATTCCACATTTAAAAAGTATTTTGCTGCAAAAACATTTGGCGCTGAAATAGCAATCAGGAATCAGTAAAGGTACTGACGTTTTAATTGACATGTAATGAATACAATGACACTAAAATGAACTGAGGGTGAAGGTAACAGGCATGGAAGGAGTCAGAGGCAGTGGGCAGGCAGCACAAAGGCACAGGAGAGAGGAAGAGGGTCCAAACAAGAGAGCAGCTGGTGGAGAAAGACAGGAGAAGGTATCTACAGAACTGATAAGCCCATGGAAAGAGAGGAGTTTTAAATGTTAAAATGCAAATAATTGATTGTTCTAACAGGTTACAACATCTGCAGTGAATACATACCTTAAGTTATGGCTATTTGCTGGGGTTTAGGAAGGGGCTCATTTTTAGTGCCAATTAAATACATACCATAGGTATGGCTATTTGCTGGGGCTTAGGAAGGGGCTCATTTTTAGTGCCAATTAAATCTTTCATTGAATAAACCAATTCAAGGCACAGAATCTAATGGTCTTTCATCACTACTGAACCATTTTTGAAGGCCTTTCACTTTTAAGATAGATTAACTCCGTAAAGGCAGGTCTGCCATTGACACCCAGGATAAAGAAGTGGTTGAGCCTGGCATGGGGGGATTTATGCTAGATGCTATTAAGTTCTAAATGAGAGGCTTTCTTTTTGCACTTTCTAAAACTTCATTTTTTAGGTACATCTTGCTTACTTAACACACCAATTTAATTCACATGGGAATTAGCACATGACTTCAAGTTGAGTTTCCTTTGCATACTCATTGCCCGATTAGGAAAAATACAGCATGGGCCCTGGAAGCTCATATCTAGGGCCAGACTTCATCAAAAGGAGCTCTGGGAATATTTCATCTGTGCAGCTCCACATAATGAGGACCACAATGGATACTGCCAAGATTTTGCAAAAGCTTCAAATGTACTTTAATTTTATAAGACCTTTTCTGACTTACAAACAGCAATTTCACAAACTCGTGTTCTTCACATCAGCCCTACCAGATAGATTTGTATAAATCCCTATTTTGTAGATAAGTAGACTGAGGCCCAGAGTGGGTAAGTGACAGATAATAAGTGCTACTAAGCTGCTAAATGAACTCAGGTGTGATAGCGTGATTGATAGTAAGAAGGGTGTATTTGGTCTTCATCCCTGTTCTGGTACAGAGATCCTAAAACCCTCAGAATTTCCTAAGTGTAAGAGTGATAAAAGTATCTTTTGTTATTCATAATAAGCCCCTTTTGAGGACAGCTGAGTTTATGTTAATAGAGTGACTTTTGGAAAGCCCCTTAAGGGTGGGGGCTGGCTGCCCTGGGAACCAACTGTGAGATCAGAGAAATCCAAATTTCAGTCCAGGGAGGGGAGAGGGGCTAGAGGTTGAGTCTATCACTGTGGCCAATGATTCCATCATGCCCACATAATGAAGCCTCCATAAAACCCCAAAAGAGTGGACTTTCAAAAGCTTCAGGGTTGTGAACACTAGAAGTGCTGGGAGGGTGGTGCTCCTGGAGAGGGCAGAGAAGCTCCGTGCCCTTACCTGCTACCTGGCCCTATGTGTATCCCAGCTGGCTAGTCCTGAATTATATCCTTTCATAATAAATCGGTTTCTGTAAGTAGTGTTTTCTGAGTTCTGTGAGCCACTCCAGCTAGTTATAATCGAACCCGAGAAGGGGGTTATGAGAACCTGCATCTATAACCAGCTTGTGGGAAGCACAGGTGACAACCTGGACTGTGACCGGCATCTGCAGGTGGGGGCAGACTTACAGGACTGAGCCTTCTTAACCTGTGGGATCTGATGCTCCTCCGGGAGACAGTGTCAGAAATGGGTCCAATTGTGGGACACCCAGCAGGTATTGCAGAATTGCTCAGGTTGTGGAAACCCCACACACCTGACGTCAGCAGTGAAGCCGTGTGGTAGCAGAGTACTGACAGAGGAGGAGACACTAAGTGTTTTCCCTCTGCACTAGGTTTTCTGACTCCAAACTGCACTCTTGACTACTGAAATTTTTCGTGTTTTGTTTCAGAAGCCATGGTTATAGAGAGCAGACATTCACATCTGTGTATTTTTCTCTATGGAATGCATGAAATAAGATGCTAGTCATTTTCCATGTCATCAAGAGTCAACAAGTCTTATGACAGATCACAGCATCTCAGAAAATGTTTCTTTAATTAGCAGTATTACTGACTTTGCAACATGTAGGCTATTTCCCCAGGAAAGAGTCTTCTGGGTTAATTCAGTATGACCTTACCCTGTGCTAGGAATTCTCCTCCACCCACAGCTGGTCCTGTGAAGATGAAAACATGCACACACCCTAAAATCTTGTCCCAGATGACTGGCTTTGGGGGATGCTAAATTCCCAGCCAGGCGGAGGCAAAAAAGATAGGAACATGTGCCTTGGTTGTTCTGGCTAAATTTTACTAATGTTCATTGTGATGTTATTTCTGGCATCATCTTGATTAGTGACTCAAGGACTAATTTTAACTTGGGGAAAGTCTGTATCTTAACAGATTTCATTTCTGTTATCTCATTTCTCTTATCTCCTTCACTGAAATTCAGCTAATTTAATACTGTGTTGATCTAGTGCTGGAGGGAATAGAAAAACAAAGAAAACCTGATCTTTCCACTTCAGATGCCTTCAGTAGGAGACATAAGACATGTAAATAATGCCATCACAAGGCAGAATGATAATAGAGTTACCAAGTGATGTAGGAATTTAACACTATCTGAGGAGTCTACCTCTCCATTGGCTCTTTCTTCCACTCTCCCCTTGCTTACCACACCCAAGCCATGCTGTCGTCTTTCTCTTCCTAGAACAGGCCACTTCTGTTTCTGCCTCAGGACCTTTGCACTTGCTCTTCCTTCTGTTTGCTCTTCTTTCTCCTAGAACTTTGCTTGCCTTGTTATTTTTCATCATTTGGGACTCAGTTCAGATGTCATCATGTCAGGAAGCTTGTTTGTTTCATTATTGTCTCTCTTGCCCAAGAGAATGTAAGCTTCCCATATATATTTGGGAGTTGTGTATAAACTATGCCAGCAAATGTGTTGGTAATTAAAAAATACTGATGCAAAGGGAGTAAACAGAGAGAAGAGGAAAAGACTGAGAATTGATCTTTGGGTTTACCTATTTAGGTGGGATGAGGGGCAAAGGGAACCAGCAATGGAAGCTGAGGAGGAAGACAGTCCAGGGAAACAGAAGCCAAGGGTGCTGAGGGCCTCCAAGCAAAGAGCTGACAAAGCTACAGAAACACTGGGAGGCATAGAAAACCAGCACTGGATGTGACAAACGAATGGTCACTGGTGGTTTTGGGGGGCATCTGGGACAGCAGGGGCAGAGGCCAAGATTACGAGGGCTTAGGGGGTGGTGAGGATGCAGGGGCTCCAGGAATAGCACACCCCACCTGGTGGTTAGTAGAAAAGGAAGGAGAGGTAGTGTGCCATTTGGGGATCGTAGCAGCTTGAGAGGACCTGCTTTGGGGGATAGATGGGAAGATCTAAGTTTGATCTGAGAGGAAACCATAGAGGAGAAAACACCGGAGAAGAAGAAAGCAGGACAAGTTTCTATAGAGAAAGCTCCAGAAAGAGGTGGGGAAGTAAAGGGAGGAGAGTATGGATGAGGGGACTCAGCTAGCAAGGTTGAGGGTGGGCCTGTCACCCTGCTAAACAGGAAACACACTAAGGATGATCAGGAATTACCATAAAAAATTTTACAGAGAAGCAATAGGTGAGAATATCTGTTCTCTTTGCTTTTCCAAGTTTTGGAGTTCTTTTCTTAAGATGTTATTTAAGATTTTCATCTTAAATTAGAAGTGGCTTGTTTTAGAGCCAATTAAATCTGGTTTAATTGAACATCAAGATGCAGCAACTGTGATTTTTTTTCACTATATATATGTTCCCCCCTTTTATGATTTTGTTTCCTGATTTTTCAGATAATATATGCTCACTGCAAAAAAAAAAAAAAAAAAAGGAGACATGGAAAGGTAAAAGAAAATTAAAATGTATCTGTAATTCCACTACCTAGAAATAACTGCTACGTAACAGTGTAGTGGCAAAGAGCATATGCCATGGTTCAAATCTGGCCCTGTCACTTTTTACTGAGGGACTGCTGCACATTATGTAACCTTTCAAGCTTTGTTGTCTTCTTAAGTAAGAAGGAGATTCTGGTAATAATCACTGCCTAGCAGGGCTATTGTGAGGACTTACGTACCATCTCCAGAGTATATACTGGGTACCTGGCATATAGGGGGTACTCAAAGGTGTCTGCTGTTATGATAATGGCCCTTTCACATGACCCTTGGGACACACAGATGTTCTTTCCCTCATAGATGAGGATTCATGAGTATGAACAGTTATGTATCCTGTTTTTATTCCCATATAGCATTAACTTGTGAACATCTTCCTGTAACATATATAACATTGTTTTTTTTTGTTCTGAAGTGAACAATGGCATGATTCCCCCAAGAAACACAGGAAGTGCACATTGTCATTACTCTTGCAGTTTCAACAATTTTTGCCTTTGGTAAATTTAAGAACTTGGCCTATCATGAACACACAAGAAGTTCACTTCACCAAGAATCACCAAAGGCCAGCAGTTCTCTGGCTTTTGATTCTCTTTACAAAATCAAAAAAGAAGCAAAAATGAGTGAACTGGTGCTGTGCCAGGATGTTGGGGGCAGAAACAGACCAAAATGTGTGCAGTTTTCAGTTCTCCTCCAGTCTTTGCTGCTTCTCTGTAGGTTGGGCTGTGTTTGTGCAGAAAAAAAGGATCTTCTTTCTAACCAGAGTTTCAGATCATGCTCAGGAGCATTGGCTGCTCAAGTAGTGAGAAAGGGGTGCCACAAGAGAAACATGACGATGGCACCCTGACATCCCTCCCAGACACCAGGTCCAGTCCCACAGCAGCGTTGCCCCCGCCCCCGCCCCGTGTGACTGTGTGTGTGGGGGGAGGTGTGGTCATGACCAAAGCCGCTCCAAGGTGGCACCTGGGACATCACAGACCCACAGGCATGGGTCCGAGACTCAGCCCCAGCCCCGCCCACTGTGCTGTGTGAAGTGCAGGATCACCGCTGAAACCTGACCCCACTGCTGTCCTCTCAATTTGTGGTACTTTAGATTCTAGGTTGGCTAGAAATAATCGTCAAATTGTCTTTAAAAAGCAATTTGAATTTTCTTCTAATAAAGAACATTGATTTCAATTCTTTTAGCCACTGAAACACTTTTTTTCTTGGACAGACCCCACTTTTCAAATGTCTCAGTATATTAACAAAACATATATTATGTTCAGTTGTGTGAGGTACTCATCCAACCCAGTTTTAATAATTCTGCTCTTAAATGCCATTTAATGGGTGAGGACTCAAGCTACTGGAGTGTAACTGCAGAGAGGAGGATCTGGAGGCAGTGAGGCTGACAGTACAGCAGGTATAGAGAAGGTTCTCTCTGATCAAGGTATCTCCATTCTGCACATGAGTGGGATGATTAGCCTGTGGGCCTTTGCACAGGGCTAGGAGCTAACCCTTGAAGCCTGGGGTTGCAGTTCCCTCCATAATTAAAAACACCTTATAATACCAGAGGCAGGGCCTGGTGGCAGGCTTATTTGCAAATGTGGAGCCAGTGCCCTGCTGGGGTCTACTTTGTTTTTGAATTTCTAGTGTATTAAAGGGGCTACAGAGAAACCGTGTTCCATATGTGGATATCCTGCCTGCCAGAAAAAGCACACTTCAAGGGGCGGGGAGGGTTGGTTAGCAGTCAATGCTGGGAGGTGGAGAGAAGAAACTTGTTCTAAATTTTTAAATTTCTAAATTTTCCAGCCTTGCCCACTCTTGGTTTGAAATTGGTAATGCATGTGGAAAATGCCAGGGTGTTTATTATTTTAATCCCTTTCAAATTCATCTCTAAAACTGCTGCAAAGGTCCTTCTAGCAAGGCTAGATTTCCAGGCATGCTTAAATGAAGAAAGGATTAATAATGAAACTGCTACCATTTATTGAGCACCTTGTATGGGCTATACAATATGCTGAGTACTTTCATTAGGATATCTTATTCTCAAAATAATTCTATAAAAAGATTTATTTTCACCCCATTTTACCAAAGAGAAAACTGAGGCTCAGGACAACTAAGTAGCTTGCTAAGTTCATGCAACAGGTAAATGATAGGCCTGTGTTTGGTGGAGACAGGTAATTTGGACCTGTATCAGCTGGACATCAAAGACTGGGCTTGTCTCAGGTGTGCCATGATACTAATCTAAAGGTAGCAGTGCACTCCACATTCATTGCAGGATTATTTACAATAGCCAAGACACACAACCAACCAAGTGTCCCTGAGTAGATAAAGAAGTTGCAGTATAAAGACACAATGGAATATTATTCAGCCATAAAAAGTAAGGAAATCCTGCTATTTGTGGCAACATGGGTGGACCCCAAGACCATTATGCTAAGTGAAATAAGTTAGAGAAAGACAAATACCAATATGACCTCATTTACATGTGGAATCTAAAAACAAAAATAATATAAAACCCAAGTCACTGAAAAAGAGCTCAAATTTGCAGTTACCACAGGAGGTGGGAGTAGGCATGGGAGAACTGGAAGAAGGTGGTCAAAAGGTACAAACTTCCAGTTATAAGATAAGTAAGTACTAGGGATGTGATGCACAGCATGAGAACTATAGTAAACACAGCTGCATGGTATATAGGAAAGCTCTTAACAGAATAAATCCCAAGAGTTCTTATCATAAGGAAAAAAACATCTTTTTTTGTATCTGTATGAGATGATGGATATTAACTGAACTTAATACAGCAGTCATTTCACAATATACATAAGTCAAGTCATTATGCTGTACACCTTAAACTCACACAGTGCTATCTATCAACTATATCTCAATAAAACTGGAAAAATAAAATTACTAGCTGAGGAAAAAGAAAATCATTGTAGATATGTGTCTGTATACTTTCCCCAGTGGCACAGAAAATTGTGAATTGATTAAGCAGTGAGTTTTCAGATTCAAATGGATTGACTTGAATTTCTGACCAGCATTAACAATTTGGAGAATGGCACAAGATCGGATGAGAAAACAAAAGAAATGGGCTACTCCCAAGTCTTGGCTCTCTGCAAATGCCTGGGTGGGGCAGAAGGCAGGAGATTTTGAGCATTTTTGAAAACTGAGAGTCACAATGAGTTCCACATTCAGGGTGACCCTCCCTCCAGCGCCCACATCAGGCACTTCCTCAGGGCCTGAGAACTGAAGGTCTGCTTGTCTAGAATTTTCTGGTTAAATAACTGGCTTAGAAAATTGTGAAAAGAGTCAGCAGGCTCTAAAGCAGAGGGTAACTCAAACAGTTTAATAATAACAAGATCAGCCCTCTCTGGTGTGTGGCTCTGACTCTATAAATGTATGTGTATCAGGGCAAGTCTGTCTTGAGGCTGAAAGATTAAACAATTAGGCAGGCACTTCTGAGAGGCTGTCCCTCTGTTTATGTTTACAGATCTCACCACTTCTTTTTGGCTTGCACCTTATCATAAGCAGAGTACAAAGAAAAAGGAGGTAGTATTAACCCTCCTTTGCCGGGGAAAGTCTCATAGTGAGACTCTAGCTGGGAATCAGGAATCAGTTGGGTTATTTCTGGCTGAGATGTTAATTCATAGGGTTGAGCCAGTCAGGAGCTTTTTACTGCCTTCCATTCCCCATTCCATTCATTCTTATATTTGTGTCCTTATATCTAAGGTCCTCAACACAGGCTTGCTAGCTGCTCTCTCTCCCTCCCTCCTCTGTATTGTAGGCCACTTAGAGAGAGTGGATCATATATGCTAACTATGTGTGGATAAAGTGAAGCTTTCTATGGTCAGGGTCCTCATCTGAACCTAAACTACTTGACAAGTTACTGGCCTGCTGCTAGGCTACTGCCTCCACACCTGTAGGCAATTAGCTATTACTGACTGAGTCATTATATTAAGAGCTCTGCCCAGTGCTCTAGTCAGAGGCAGAGATGCAAGAGGATTACAGACCTGGAAACTGTTGGCTGCAGATGTAATTCTAGTGCTCAACTTATTACTAGGAAAACAAGCTGGGAAATAAACCCTTTCACCCCAAGAACATTCCACTGTCACCCCAAGAACAATCCATAGTGAACTTGCCCAGGGCTGAAACCCATTGGCAAGACATACGAGTACATTGTTGGGTCCCCCTATTCATCCCCTCCACACCACAACTGCCTTTGCTTGCATTGTTTTCCTTTTGGAAATGCTCTCCTGTCCTATAGCCCAGATAAATGTGTCTGTTCTTCATTTTCCTCCCTGAATCCAGCTCTGAGCACTTGTCCCTTCTTCCTCTGAAATCCAACAGCGTTTGTGGTCTGAACTTCTCACTTGGTCTCTACCAGCTCCTGCTATGCATTGCTAGTTAATCTTCCCCCACTTACCTGACTGATTAACCTAGGTACCTTGAAAGTTGCAACAAATACTTTATCCTATTCTTTTGTGTTTCTATGGGAAAATCAAGTCACCATGGCCAGGATGCTTACCTGATCCTAATGATTGCCTACTGTGTGCGTGCAGTGATGTAATACTTAGCTTACTGCACAGGCGCATGTTTGGATACCCACTGGTGGTGATAAGCCATTATTGCCTGTGTTGCTATAAAAGAGTTCCACTCGATGCTAAGAGCAGAGGGAAGCAGGAGAGGAGGAGAGCAGAGGCTGGAGGCAAGGGAAGAGCCTGGAGCCGACGCACCGCCTGGGGCAGAGGCTGCGACAGAGGTGGATGGATTCTAGTGCCTGACCTGCCACCATGACAATAAAGCTTGGTATGAGCCCCTTTTTTACTCCCAAACGTTCTGTTGTCATTTTTCAGTCTCACTGAATCCAGAGTGAACTTGCTGGAAGCTGAAACCCCCTTCTGCCCAGAGCTAAAGTTCCTCTCTCGGTATTAGCACACTGACTGGCATGGAGCTCAATATGTGTTTGTTGACTCAAACATAAACCAGCAACATTAACAACAATGGCCACCTTTTATCGAATGCTTACTGCCTGCCAGAACGATGCAAAGAGCTTTACCGACAATATCTCACTCATTACAACAAAATTTTGACAGTAGAAGAGGCGGAAGTTCATTAACAAGAAACCAACCACACAACTAATAGGAGCTGGGACTGACATTCAGCCTGGAGCTGTAGGGTGCCATAAATGCCATGCTGCCATGAGCCAGTCAAGAAATACTGGATGATTGACTAAAACGACAATGAAAAAAGGCAGGAACATTTGAAATTATGATTCGCTGGCTGTAGAAATAGTGAGCAAACAACTAATGCAGATGGAAGAAGGAGATGAGGTGAGGAGTCCATGGGAACAGCTGTGAGTCTGCTATTGGACCCTAGGTGTGGGCCAGAATGCTGAGGGCTCCAGATGCTGAACTCTGAAGTCAGACTGACTGGGTCTGAATCTTGTCTCTGCAACTCATTAGCTGTTTGCTCTTGGGTGAGTGATTTTAGGCTCTTTGTGACTCAGTTTCCTTGTGTATAAAATGGGGCCATATGGTACTCCCCAAATTTGGCTGCTTTGATGATTCAGTGTATACATGTGAAGTGCACATAGATTGAGCATTGAATAAATGTCAGCTATGATTATCAAGAATCTCTAACTTAGACCAAAGCAATAGAATGTAGGCTTAAAGGCAGATGTTGGTATTCCACAGGATTTTTTTGGGAAAGAGTCCTGTTTTATCTTTCAATCCCAAACACAACAGAGAAACTGTAAATAGGTAGGTAGTTTTAAAAGAGAGAGAAAAGCAACCCAATGACTGTATCTTAAGGAGTAGCAAATATTTCAATGCCATGCTGACCAGAAACTCATCATCACTGAGGCAAGAGCCAGCCTGCACTCAGTGGCCTGGGAGTGAAGGGTGGGCACCAGGAAGGACCTTGTGCTGGCAGAACATTGTGGACTTACTGTGAGTGAGAAATATGTGATCCATATTCCTACGATTACTAACTAAGTACAGTGGTGAAGAGTGGGTTCAAGTCTGGTCTCTGATTATTTCTTATGAGCTACATGACCTTTGGCTGGGTGACGTAACTTCCATTTTCTTATCTTTAAAATGGTATAAACATAGTACCTACCTCATAGGATCACTGGGAGAATTAAAGTATACAGAAAACGCTTGGAACAGAACTAAATAAATATCTTACTTTACTTCTCAGTGATAGTCTATATAAGAAGATTCCTTGGGTGGTAGCCGTGGCAGAAAAGGGATTTCTCTAGGCTAAGTTAGCAAGATTCCCCAGCACTCCAAGTATTTTAGTCTACAAAGTGGCTTCACTGTGGAAATTTTATTAGACAGCATAGACTGGAATTGTCAAAATCCCTTCTCGGCAACCTCCACCCCCAGTGGTTATCAGATAATGTCTATCCACCTTCAAAAGCTGTGACATTTTTTTCATTTTAAGATTTGATATCAGGTGATATGCTCTGGATCCTGCAGAGACCTTTTAGAGGAAGGCCAGGTTGTATTATAATAGCTGAGCCAATTTTTTCCAAGGGTTTACCCATGGCTTCATGGGTATGGGAAGTGAACTAAATATAGCATCAGTTGTTAAGAGGAGGCCACACGGATTCCTACCTGTCAGCCCACACTGGAGCTGGCACTTCCTGCCCTTCTGCCTCAATGCCTGGACCAGAGCCTCAAATGAGGTGAGAAGTCAGCTGCAATTTGCTCCCCCTCAGGGCTGATTTTCAGCAAACACTTCCTCTTGCTCAGAAAATGCCTGGGGGTGCCCTGCGCCCTTGGACAAGAGAGAAAACAAGACGCAGGTTATTTGGCCCAGACCTGCAAACACTATGGAAAAGCCACCCTGGCTGCCCTGAGACAGGGAAATCCTGACAAAATGCTAGCTTTAGGAAGCACAAATGAAGCTGCATGGTGTGGGAGAGGCAGTCCCATTCCACAGGGCAGAAAGAACAGAGGACCCTTCAGATTTCTAGGAACCACTAACCTTGGGACTTTCATTCAGTTCTGAGTCCCCAGTGGCATCTGCTACCTTAAACACCAAATTGCCTACTTAGAACTTGGGTCAAAGCTTATTTATTTCCTGACAAAATTATCAAAAGACTTCCTTTAATTTTCCTGGGAAATTTAGAGGTGGTTCAAGAATAATAATCCAGTACAAGTTTTGGAGATTGAGGATTTTTTCTTCTTTGAGAAATAAAGGAATGTTGTTTGTATCCCCACTCATTTCTTAGATGAGATGATACAGAAGGATCAGATATCTCTAAATTTGCTTTTAATTTGTAGCAAAATAATAAATTGATAATAATGGCTTAACATTTATTGAGCACTTGCTATTTATGAGTCTTTGTCTATGTATTTTCCCTATAATGCCTCTCAAGAGACGTTATTTCCATTTTGTAGATGAGAAGCTCAGTCTGGGAACTGGGGCTTACACCTAATTTGCTGACTCCAGGGCATATGCCCTTAAAGCCTGGCTAAGTCCACCCTCTGTGACAGGCAGGCAGCTGCCCATCTACCTGCTTGCCCCAGGGTCCCTGTCAGGGGTGGCCACATGATTGTGTTCTGGCCAGTGAGATGTGAATAAAGAGGGTCAGATCTCTAGGTCTGACCAATGAAAAACTGATGGGTGTGTCTCTTCTCTGTGTTCTTTGGTAAATGAAGAGGCCACTGCACCCCTAGAGCACGGCAGATTCTCAAGATGACCCTGAACTATCCAGTGTAAGGCTGTCTACCAGTCAGAACATTGCTGGACTTATTGTGAGTGAGAAATAAAGTTCTGTCCAGTTAAGTCACTGAAGTTTCTGGGGTATCTGCTACAGAAGCCCACATTAATCTACCCTGTGATAAAAGCGAAGCAGCCGTCCACAGTTTAGAAGTTATGTTAGTGGAACCTTATGATAGAATTGTTGCCTAGTTCTAAACTGCATGTTTTCTCTCAGTCTACAGGGTGTGCAGCCATAATGAGGAAATGCTCCTCTAACTTAGACAGCTGACATATGATAAATCCCATACCCTGTTTCCATCTTCCAAAGGGAGACAGCCTGACAATAATCAGATTGCACAATCATTTATTGGGAACCCATCTGGTGTGGGGATGAGTTCATACCCTTGAGAATGAAGAAAATTTCCAGCTGATGCTGGTTGGTGAGGCTTCCAAAATAGGCTAGCTGGTTTTCAGAAGGTCCAGCTGTGCATTGGGACAATGCTTAGCAAAGAGTGTCCAGTGAGCATACTGGTCAGGCAGTAAAGTCACCATTATTGAAAATGATATGAAACACATACACTTACCAAATAAAGTGGTAACGTGGTTGCCCCTGACTCAGTATTCTTGTTCTCCTGTTTGCTGCAGCAGTTTTGGGTTGCTTTGTCAGGAAGCCCCTTCCTTGACATCTCAGAATAGGTACCTTGTGCCCCCTGGTAGGCCATCAAAAACCTTGTCCTCAAAGCACTGACTCCCAGCTGTAATTTCATGTGAGCTTGTATAGTTATTATACACCACCATTGAGTTGACTGTCAGTTCTCCACCAATGTGACATAAATTCTGTATGAATCATGTTTGGCTTTGTTCACCACCCTGTCTCTAGAACCCAGAAAGATATCTGGCACATGGCAGGTGTGCATTCATTAGTTTTAAGATGAATGAATGAGTGAGTGAGTCTTCATTTAATTAGTGGGGAAGCTGAGGCAGAAATATGCAAACCCTGGATTCATTATAAAAGCTAGAAATATAATTCAGAATACTTGACTTCAGCAGCAGCTGCTAGCCATCTTCTTCCAAACTACTCTGTCAAAAGAGACTGGCACTCCCACGGCTGGTCATCACCCCAAACAAATGTCTAACAGAGCCCCTAAGATCCTTCCCCACAGGAGCCCAGCCACGAACCTCTCTGAGCCTCAGTGTGATACCCTCATTTTTAACATGTCCCAGTGGTGTTGAGAATCAAAAATAAGAGAATGCACTTGGAAGTACTCTATAAGGTAAAAAAATATGGGCAAGTATAGTTTTCATGAAGTTAGGAAGTATGAAAAATTGTCTCTCAAACGATGGGATTTTGAAGAGACATCAGTTTGTGAAGAATAGGACATTTTGAGGCTGTTAGGTGAAGACATGTAGGTAAATGTCATTTTTTCTAAGGAAATGGCAGAGAAATTAGCTTCCCTACCTGTCTCCATCAGCCCCACCCCAAGAGACCCCCACACATATATAAATTTAAGTAAAAAACACGCTACTCCCCTTCCAGTGGGATTACGATCTCCAGGCTGCACCGAAGTAGAAATTCAGAAGTCCTCACTATTAAAGGTAATTTGGTATTTGTCAAAAGCTGAATTTCTGAGCTGATTTCCACAATGCTTTAAAGTAGATATGTTGGGAGGACTGACCCAAAGTGAGGGATGGTTGACATGGTAACTGGCAGCTCATTTTTAACATCCAAAGTATTATTTTCTCATCAGAACTAAGGAAAGTGGTTTCAAGGAGGGTGAAAACATACCCTGTCAGGCTCAAAAAAATTTTATGAACAAAGAAAAAAACTGAGCTCAACGTTGTTTGCAAACACTGCCCATATCAATGGAGAGTTTTCAAAAATGCGAGTTTTGCTTCTGGGCCTATTGCCAAGAGGTGATTGCAGGTCAGAATAAGAAAATATGGTTGCAAAAGACAGTGTATACACTGAAGCACACTGGTGGACATGCAACACGGCGTCCTTTACCGACAGGCACTAATAACCATAATGACTGGCAGGAAAAGCTAAAACAAATGCACAGACCAGACAAAGTTACAAAGGAATATAATAAATTTTCTAATTGTTCTTTTTGGTGTAAGCCTATTTTTTTCCTTTTAACCATAACACATGTTGTAGATCATAGGAGAAATGCTAAGCCCCACGCCACATGTATGCCTTAAATAATACACAGGGCATAGCCCTTTGAAAACGTACATTGCCATAACGAAATGATGAAAGGGGAACAGCAGAAATAGCAAATTGAAAATCAAAGCCTAACTTTCCACATGTGGAAATGTTTGTTGCAATCATGGCCTAATCCATCGGTCCCAGATTGGTTGTATTTGTTGCTTCAAAGATACAAATGAATCATCGAAAACCCAATCTCATTTTAGAGGAATTGCTCATCATTAGGAGAATTTACCACTGACATCATTATAACTCATCATGCAGACAGTTGATAAGGTTGCAGTTTTGAAACAGTTCATATTTCTAGAAGTTCTCAGTTTCAGAAACACCATTTCTGCTAAGAATAAAACACATGAACTCTTCTTTGTGACTCAAATCCCATCCCAGGATGATAAGGGGATCTCATACTAGCTCACTTACGTGTTGTTTTCCTTGCACTGTTTGTGGGAAATGCAATATATACAGGTCATTGTAGGCCTGCCTCTGGGGGCCACAAAGAGCTAGTGTTAGAGCACTGGGTTAGATCTGGTTTATATAAATAAAAAACAGTCTTTCCCCAAATTCCTGATACATGGCTGGTCACTAGAGTCACTGGTCTGCTTTTCCTCCTAGAAGTGGCAGTGACAGGTGAGCCACAGCTGATCTTAAAATCATGCAAGAAACCACACTTCTGGGAGAAATGCATCCTGGGGCCTTTTCCCACTGCTGGTTTCTATGATACAGCTTATACCCTAAAGTGAGGAAGACCAGCTATGTTGCCTCTTCTGTGCTTTGTTCGGCAGGCATGAGAAAATAAAAAATAGAAACAAAGTTGATAACTCTCACGAAGGGGGCAGTTTCTACAAACGGACCAAAAATAGAAAGATTTTTTTAAAAAAACTAATGACATCTAACTTAAAAAAAAAAGTAATCTAAAACAGGCTCACATATGCCATACATATGTGTTCTACATCTTTGGGGCCAGAAGCAATTTATGGCACGACAATAATTCTGGTTGTTGGTCTTATTTATTTAATTTTTCCTATGGTTCATACTGCATGGCCAGCGGTGGTGGGAGGTGAGGGGTAGGAGGAGCAGAGATGGATTCATTGTGAAGCGAATGAAGCTAA
Source organism: Manis pentadactyla (assembly GCF_030020395.1). Lineage (NCBI taxonomy): Eukaryota > Metazoa > Chordata > Mammalia > Pholidota > Manidae > Manis > Manis pentadactyla. The sequence goes on from NC_080021.1 coordinate 101,287,077, forward strand.
AACCTCAGAGCTCCTCACTTCTGAGGAGCCCTTCTGGGTCTCTGGGATGATTCCTAGTAATGTGGGTACATCGTCATATGTGCAAGAGTGAGCTATTGCAATTGTCATCAGTTATGACTAGTGTCTCTCGCCACACTGACCTCCGCTCTGTTAAACTTCCCCTCCTGATCGGGTAGCATCGGCATGGCCGTGGGCATTTTTGGAAATTCAGCCAGGGGGAGATTGAGTTGGGATACTTGTGGTTTGAGTTTGGCGGGCTGGATGTATGAGGTCCACAGTCATTTCCATTTATGGAGAGATGGAGGTGAACTGCCCTGGTGGACATTCCTCACCCTGAGGTGCCGTCCGTGAAAGTACAGGGTGAGCTCTACCCAGATTACCGCTGCATCTTACAGCACCTGGCTATGGACATATGAACCCTCCATGTACGAGAAATAAGGTATTAGATTCTAGAGCCAGAAGCAACTCTGGAATCTTTCAATTATCAGACCAGTAGAACTATAAGAGTTCAGTTCTCATACTGCCTAGTCAAAAGTAGGAGTTTTTCCCTGTCAAGAGTATATATAACATACAACACACACAATTTCAAAAGCACCATATAACTTTCTTAATCAAAGGAAATAGAGTATAGCTGAATTTTTCCAGAATTCCTGTGTTCAGAGGGCATACACCTGTACTTTTGCCACAAACAGCAAGTATGTTTGATGATAGATCATATATGAAGGAAACTTGATCAAAGGCTTCCCCAATTTGACAACAATTCTAAAAATCTGTACAATATTCCCAATAACTGTGTTATGAATCTGAAAGAAACCTTTCTAAACAGTCATGAAAGGACAAATTGTGATCTGCCATGCTAGAGGAAAGATGGACTTATCTTCCTCTCCTCTCTTTGTAGAAAATATTACAAAGTCATTGCCTCATGAAGAAGAGATCATAGACTATGTATAGAAAATATGCAGGACAAAAACATAGAAGAGAGCTGTGGTAGGCAGTTAGTTAATAAATGTAATTTTTCTGGATTTTGTGATGTTTTTATTTGTCAGCTTCCCTGTGTTTGTAATGTGTTAATGATTTTCCTTTCACACTTTAAGTTTGCATATTTTTAAAATAATTTTCCTTCAACACTTTCCCACCTTGGGTTACAGAATTATAGATTCTATACAGACTACAGGCTCCACAACTGACCCTTGTCTGAGAGAGTAACGTGATGAAGAAGTTCTGAGTGGGAGACATTTCAGAAAGCCAAAAGTTCCTGCCGAGTAGAGAGGGGTCTGTCTGCAGTGTTACCACACACCCCACCTGGAGTCATCATTTGGGGAGTGTCACTGGGATCTGCAGATGAGGCTGGGCTCCATCTGGCGAGTCCTGTTCTTGAGAAGGTTGCACGCTCTTCCTGGTTGGACCAGGGGTGATCAGGTTCATTCTTGTAACAGTAAAAGCAGCCAACATTTGTTGAATGCTTTGTATGTGCCAAGGAGTGGGCTTAATTTGAACTATCTCAGTGAATCTTCATGATAATTTTGCCATTATTTAGGACCCCTGTTTTTAAGGGGCTGCATAATACTTTTTGTCCTCTGTTGGTGGTTCCTACTAATGTCATGAATCACATGTTTAGCAGCACAGAGTGCCAGAACACAGATGTTCTTAATCATTAAGTCTAAGGTGGGGCTCATGAAATCAATACACATATTTTTAAGTGGCCCCCATGATTCTGATGCAGCCTGCTGGGGTTTTGTAAACATATGTTCACTACCTGACAGTAGACTGAGGCTCCTTCTGCTCAGGGTCTCTGTAGCTGGACTGCACATTAGAATCACCTGGAAAGCTTTAAAAACATACCAATACCCAGGCCCCAGATCAATTAAATCAGAAACTGTGAGTGTTGGGCCTGGATATGGGCAGTTTTAAAAGTTCCCTGGTTGAATCTGACATCCAGCCAGGGACTGACAGCCATCATTTTCAGTCAACAGAGTGACTGTAAACCATGAAAACATTGCTGTGAAATAATAGAAAAAATATACATTGGTCTCTGCCCCCAGTTCCTGGCACAGCGCTCCTAAAACCCTGATACTTTTCCTAGTGATAAGAGCATTAGGAAAGACTTTGTTCTAATATTTGGTCTGTAACCCTGGTTCCTGACACAGAGTTCCTAAATCCCTTGGAATTTCCTGGGCGATAGCATTGTCTTTTGTTTTAGTAAGGCGACTCTGGGTGGGCTACTAGATGGGGGCTGGTCACCAGGAAGATCATGCCATGATTAGAAGCTCGGAATTTCAGCCCCACTCTCCATCCTCCAGGAACCCCCATAAAAAAATCCCCAAAGTACTGGGTTTGTAGAGCTTCCAGGTTGAACATAGGTACCTGCCAGGAGGGCGGTGTGCCCCAGATCCACGGTGACAGAGAAGCTCCGGCACTCAGGACCCTCCAGGACCTCGCCCTATGTTTCTCTTTATCTGGCTGTTCTACTATATCCTTCATCCTATTGTTAATTGATAAACATGAGAAGTGTTTTCCTGAGATCCATGAGTTGTTCTAGCAAATGGTGGAATCCAAGGAGGAGGTTGTGGGAAGCTCCAATTTGTAGGCAGTTAAGACAGAAGTTGTGGGTAACCTGGGGCCTACTGCTTGTGGCTGGTGTCTGAAGTGGGGGCAGTCTTGAGGGTCTGGGCCCTTAATGTGTGGGGTCTGTGTTAACCCCAGGCAGTTTGTGTCAGAATTGTTTGGTGTGGCAAACCTGTACATATGGTGTCTAAAACATTGTGAGACGCTAGTGTGAGCGTAATGGAAAACACAGAGCTTCTTAGACAACTTCCTAAACAAAATACATAGGGTTACTAATTATTTTATTGCTAATAAATAAAGGCACTCTTGAGGAATCTTTCACAAGATAAAAAACAGTGAGAATACAGCATGTTAAACAACAGCAATGTTTCCCACTTGTTATGCTCTAGCCTTTGCAGCACACCTTCACAGTGTGCCCTTACATGGTCCTCCGCCTGCTATGCTACTAGTAACCCCACCCTGAAGGGAGGAAGTAGAGGCTATGAGAGAATAAACATGTTCTAGTAAAGTCTTCCCTGAGCAAGTTAGTTTCTCTCTGCTCTTCCCTTGAAGACTCTATTTCTTGAAGTGCAATTATTTGGTTTCTGGACCCTTCCCCAGGAGGCTGTGCATTCTTGAGGATGGACCAGTATTTTAAATGTTCCTTTAAAAATTTTAAATGTCACCCTGCTTGCCAGTGTGAATGGGGACTGGGAGCAGGTGAAGCTATGAGTGATGGTGGGTCTCTCCTGGAACTCAGGTTGCTCCTGGTCTGCCCTTTCCTTTCGGCTGCCCTTCTCTCAGGTGCTCAGCTTGGTTCTACACACTGCTACCTGTTAACCTAGCCTCCTAGGCCAGGGAACTAATTCAGCTTTGGCATCCTGGCTTGCCCCCCAGTGGTAGGAATTACCGGCCAGCTACAGACAAGGCTGCGTGGGTTACAGGCATCTGTAGTCCTCGGAAAGCCCACTGAGGTAGGGGTCAGTTCACCCTGCTTACTTAATTTAGAATCTTGGCTTTACAAAACTTGATGAGACGTGTGAGAAGGCGAGAGATCAAAAGAAAAAGAAAGTGGGAGACAGAGGTAAGGAGCCAGGACCCCTGAACTCATTTGCAGTTACAGCAACTAAGAATTATCCTAAGGAATTACCTGCAAACACCAAGCTGTTTGAGATTTCACTCTAAACCAGGGCTTCAGAAGCTTCAAGTGGACAACCCAACCATGCTACTGATTAGCTCTCCCATCTGGGAGATTTTTTTCCAGAATTCTTTCAAAATCACAATTCATCATTGGAAATATGACACAAATTTTTCAGATTATTGTCAAATTTAGAAAGACTTCTCTCATATTTCTTTTATAAATGGTCTGTTACAGATATACATGCTGTTTACAGCACAACTGTAGGTATGTGCCCTTAAAACACAAGAATTCTGGGGAAAAAAAAATCTCATTTCCAGGAAGTGCCTGAATGCTCTCCACCCTGGATGCTGGCATCCTGGCAGGGCTGTGCCCCTCTGTGTCTTCCAAGGAGCGATCTCCTCAACACGAGTCCAGACATTCCATGAGGAGGGGTGAGGGAAGGGGCGCCTACGAGGTCCTGCCATCTTTAGCCATTATGGTTCATTAAGGGATCATACATCACCAAATTATGCCTAAAAACACAAAGGCCAGCTGTGCCTGCTTGGTTCCAAGTTGGGTGGTGAGACAACTAACAAAGAGAGGGGGCCAAAACCAATCGAGTTGACTTGGTGAAATAAACTGGGTTATAATACATCGCTAACTGAGGAAAGTCTAGTGACACCCACTTCAAGGACCAAGTCAGGGAAAAAGACGCCCCTCCAGCCCTTGCTACTTGCCTTCACCCTCCTCAGTCAGTCCCGCTCACTCTTCTCAGGCTGGGTGAGGCTGTCAGACTGGAGTCCCCGTGGCAAGAAGGGACCTGGCTTCACGCCACCCATCTGGCTGGATGGACAGGGAAAGCAAGCCTCTTGTTTTCCCCATTTTAGTGCTCTGCACCCCAAGCCAGTGGGCTCCAAAGGCCCACCCTCCTGCAGAACATTTTTTCTCTTTTCTCACATTTGAGAAAAAGAGGCTGTGAATGTCTGATCTCACAGGCCACTTTGTAAGCCACCAAAGGGCAGGGACGTGAGAATGGAGACTTGGTATTAATGCTCCATGCTCTTCTCTTCTTGTCCCCGTCCCATAGCCACACATTCCTTAGCAGCTTATCACAAATCCAGACACACACACACACATGCACATGCATGCACTCTCTTTCTCTCTGAGAAAATGACATTTCTTGTGAGCATATGAACTTGTGGAAAGGGCATCCTCATCTTTGTAGCTGGAAAAACTTTGGTTTAAATTACAGGGCTCTGTCATTTACCAGCTGGGTGACGACGAACAACTATGTCCTTCTCTGAGTTTCAATAACCTCATCTCCAAAATGGTGACATAAGCCCCCGAACTTTATCGGGTTGTCTGGAAAGCAGAATTCCACAGTGCCTATAAAGCACCTTTGACCATGCCTGGTACCCGGGAAATGATGCTTGATTCATGTTAGCTGCTGTCCCCACTTATTATAAGACCCTCCATAGTTCTAAACATGTGCCAGTAGTTTACACCTGCTCCCACCATTCCCCACCCACTTCTCATGCTGCAAAGAAATGAAAGAGGAGCCGCAGGTCCCACCTGGTAGACAGCCCGGGAGATGCACCATGGTTTCAGCATCAGCTGCAGGGCCCAGAGGTTTCCCCCTCGGCAGGTCCTCAGCGCCCGGCAAGTCAGGTCCCACACCAGCTGGTCCCAGCTCCACAGCGAGTCCCAGGAGCCACGCGGCCCTGCAGCCATGCCAGCTCCAGGCCCCGCCTTTACCCTCTGGTCCAGGCCCCACATACAGGCCTGTGTTCTTTTAGTAACGGAAAGTTCAAGTGTCACCAAGATTTAATCAGACAAGGAAAAAATGCAGTCAAAATAACTCTGTTTCCTCTCATTCCCTCTCCTCTCCCCCTACCTTCCCTTACAGCGCCCTCACTAATCTTCAAGGAATGTTTTCGTTCAAGGATTAGTAAATGGCCCCTGTCTCTGGGAACTCACCAGGGACAAGGTAAAAAGAAGCCTTTCCCTGAAGATAACTGCACATCCTCCCTCTCCCAGGACAGCCGTGGACACAAAGCTGACGTTTTGGGCTGGTCACAACAGAACGCAGGGAAGAGGGTGAACTCGGAGTCCTCACTGTGTCCCCGTGGTTCCGGGATTCCACCCAGGGTGAGAGGCAGAGCGGAAGGAGCTCCAGGCTCCCCTGCCAACATTCCCAAGGCATTCCATCTAGTCTCTTAACTCTTTCAAACTTAGGGACCAAAGAGATTCTGCATGGCCAAGCAGAAAGTCCCATTTTATATCAACACTGTAGAAACTGCTGTTTCTGTGGGCAATTTGTAAAAACTCAGGCATTTTCTTTGGAAATTTCCCAAGCTTAAGTTAGGATTAAAAGGGCTGTGAGAACATGTACCTGTTTGACTTAATATCAACATCTGTGATTTTGGAGGAAAGAGGAAAAAGGAGCCAAAGGCAACATATCTCATTGTTCTCCAGGATGGGTTATTTTCCACAAAAGTTCTTGCAATTTTATTACACATTGGATCAGCCCTATGAAGACCTTAACCCAAAGAAAGACATCCAATTAAACATGGTCTGGTTACTTGATATGTCAATTAAGTTATTTTGGGTTTTGATCATTTTAAGCCACGTTTTAGAAGGGCATCTGAATCCTAATTCAGTAGTGTGTATCCCAAAAGGTGAGATTCTGAAGTGGGGAAGGGAGGCAAGGGGTGGGAGAAGATTCTGTCACAACGCGACCTGGATAGGTAAGAGAAGTTCAGTCTTCACGTCATTTGATCTCATGGCCCTGGAAAACCATGGTGATTACTGAGGCATGTTTGTCTTCTGCACATTCTTTCCATTGATGGATTGATTATCTTGTGTTCAACTCATAACTACTCATAAGTAGAGCATGACTCAGACATATCCAAGTTTTAATTTGGCCCTACCACTTACAAATTAATTAACTTTTCTGACTTACTTCTTTATCTGTGAGGTAAGATTCATACTGACCTCACTGGGTTTTTGTGAGGAAGAAATTTTTAGAATATACTTAAAGGGGATAATGCATGGGGTGGCATGCAGCTGAATTTAATTTTTTGAGCACTTACCATGATCATGTAATTCAAGGACTTTACCTACCACTGATAATACGAAACTCTTAAGATCATTTCAAAATTTGTGTTTCTCTAAATCATCTTCCCTTCATCGCTTTTTTCCTTTTGCTTTGGAGCGATGTATTAATTTAGTTAATATGCAAAGACCATTTTCATTTAAACTCTTCTTTTTGGGAGAGTTTGATCATGTTTCCATGAGTAATGGCTCTTGTGTAAAACATGTATGATTTTGCTCTTGTATATTATTCCTTTATTTCCACACACCCTGTGTAGGGGGATACTAAGGAATCTTGCTGTCTACAAACACCTGATCAGAAGAGAAACATTTATGTAAGGAAGGAAGGAAAGAAGGCAGGAAGGAAGGTGGGGAGGAAAAGAAAGAAAGAAAGAAAGAGAGAGAGAAAGAGGCTAAATTACACAACAAAGAGTATGTGGAAAATGGTCGTGCCATTAACATGACTTAACCACCTTGGTATTTTTAAGAAAAGCAAAGGCAAGCTATAGCATAGTTAGCTTTTGCCTGTGTCCCCAAGCTCATGCTCTCCATCCTCTGGGGATTTTGGCTGTGGACTAGGCTCTTATCCAAAGCATGTAATTACAGAATAGATAGGGACAGTTTTTAAGACATTGTTTTACTCTATGATTAAATAATGTGACTTAAAAATTTTTTTTAAGTTAAATATATATTTAGCTTATGATCTGAGAATCTTTTAAATCTGGAGCTGCCATAATAAGCTTTTAAAAACCATGCTGGAATATAAACATATTAATTCTCGAGAACAGCAAGACCTACTCAGACTGCCCTGAAGTCTTGACCCCTTCTGGAGACAGGGACCTGAGCTGCAATCACATATGCTCATGGAGGATGCTGCCCAGCCACAGCTGCCCCGGCCCTTCACTTCTCTCTGATTCAGCCCAAGCCTTAGGTGGCTGATTCAGAATTTCCTAGGGTAGCTCCCCCAACAGTGACTGAGAGGCTGTCCTGCAAGTAGCACCACTACCATAGACCACGATGCCTTGTGCTTTAAAAAGGGATTTCTAATGCTCAGAGCAATCAGGTACAGACGTGTGTGTGTGCCTGACTGTATGCATGCGTGTCTCTGTGCCTGTGTATATGTGTATCTGTGTGTCTTATGCGCGTCTCTGTGTGTGTGTGCATGTGCGTAAACCTTCATTTTACAGAGGAGGAAATCACAGTGCAGAAGGTCAGAGTGACCTGCCCAGGCCACAGGATTGTTGTGATGGAGCTGAGACATGACACCAGGGCTCACCAGGCAAACACATGGCCTGGACTTGTCTTACTGACTCCCAACTCCTTCTAATTGTTTTCTTTCTTCTTTCCTTGAAAATAATAGAAAATCAGGGTTTTCTAGGCAGTTTACCACTTAAATAGTTGATCGCAGAACTTAACAATAATGAAATCAGTGACCTCCTGGGTGTCTAAAGGGTAAAAAACACCCTTTGAGGTACTGAGAAGATGTAATGAAGAGGAATCAGCACATCAACCCTCCTCCAGGGACATTTTTGCTTAAATTTGGTGGGGGAAAAGAGCCTAAGTTCTGAGTTGGTTGGCAGGGCTGGGTTAGTTGCTGAGTGTCCATTGTATGCCCTGGGGACATGGTAAGTAGAGGTGGAAATCTTAGGTCTGTGCTTCCATGTTTGGGAAGTGACTGAGGCTGGGGACTCTAACTCAGGCTCTGACCCTGGGAGGGAGGGAGGCAGGGGTTGTGAAACCAGGAGTTTCCACCAGCTCTGGGCAAGGACAGGAGAGGTGGTGGGACCTTGCAGGCAAACAGGACCACCACAGGGCACTGGCTGGCCTTCCACTCCACCCCTTTCCAGCTGCTCACCCGCTTCGCAGCTGTCCATCATCTTCCCTACCTCTCTCTCCAAGCCTGTGTGTTTTCTGTTCCTGCTTTCAGATTCTCATTCACTATCTTTGTAGAGACAGAGGAATTAATTTTAAGCAATAAATGCCTCTGCCTGATTCTTGGGATGTTTTCAGACATAATTACTGCCTTGAGAAGGACTTAGAAAAACTCTAAGTTGAAAGTGATATGTAGTGCAATTATGAACAAAATTTGCAAATACCTAAAGACACAGAAAATGGCACATACACAGAGAAGTATGTTTATAGCAACCAAAGAAATATATTCAGAAATGCAATCTAATGTAACCCATCTTAATTATTTGGTGATTATTTACTGACATCTATTTTAGGAGATGTCAGCCAGAAGATTGACTGGAGAACTCCTACACTCTATGTCAGGTCAAAGTCAGCTACTGTGAGGCTCCAGTAGCATTTTAAAAAAGAATCTGTTGGATGGATTTTGTTCTCTTTTACTGACAATCTGAAGGTAAAGGGCAAGTTCTCCAACATTAGAGCCCAGTACAGCAGAGGCCCAATATTAAGACATTTCAACCAGAAGTAAGGTCTTCCTATAAGCCAGCTCATAGGCAACTTACTCCAGCTTGGGCCTGAGAAGGTGCTGGGAATTCAGTGACTCTACAACAGTGATGGGGAAAGCAGGGCCATGTTCAGAAACACCCATTAGTCATATTTTCAGGTTTTGTAGAAAGCAGATTTCTCCGGATTTTGTGTGCAGTTAACATTTCTTGCCACGTATGGACCTTTTCAGCTCTTAGCTAAATAATTCACATTTTAATTCTACATTCCCCTCCTGACTTCCAAAACAGGACTCAAATTTAGGGTTAAATTTATTTCACATTTCATTCTTTACATTTACTGAATGCTTTTGTTATTAAATCTCCACGTGTAACCAAAATGCCAGTTTAGGGTGGAGCTGGCTGCTTTATTCTTTAAGTGAGTTGGCCCATAGCTCTTTGTTAGTATTTAAAAACAAAACCATGTTACTGAGATACAATTTATATAGTGTATATTTTGTCCATTTAAAGTGTATCATTCAGTGTTTTTTTTTTTTTTTTTTAGTTTATTCACAGGGTTGCATAACTATCACCACTATCTAATTTTAGAACATTTTCATTACCCCCAAAAGAAACTCTTTGGCTAGCACCACCACTTCCCATTTCCCCTCACTTCCTTCCCAAGACAGCAGCAACTGATCACCGACTTTCTGTCTTTACAGATCTGCCTTTTCTGGAAATTTTATGTAAATATGATCTTTGTGCCTGGCTTCTTTCACTTAGCATAATGTTTTCAAGGCTAATTCCCATTACAGCATGGATGAGCACATCATTTCTTTCCCTTGCTGAATAAAATTCCATTGTATAGCTATACCACAGTTTGTTTATCCATTTATCCATTGGTGGACATTTGAGTTATTCTCACTTCTGGGTCATCATGAATAAGGCTGCTATGGACATTTATGTATGAGTTTTTGTGTGGATGTATGTTTTTCATTTTCTTGAGTAGATACCTAGGAATGGCATTGCTGAACCAGATGTTAACCCTATGTTTAATCTTCTGAGGAACTGCTAAGCTGGTTTCCATAGTGGTTGTGCCATTTTACATCCCCACCCGCAGTGTTTGAGGTTCTAATTTCTCCACATCCTCATCAACATTGTTATTGCCTGTCTTTTTTATTATAGCTATCCTAGTGGGTATGAAATCATCATGTCTTGCTTTCCTAACTGAATTCTATGACATGCTTTTGGGTAGAGTTGGGTGTAGGCAGCAAGCAGAAGGGGCTTGCTGTCCCTCTGATTTAGCTCCAAACTTGCTGCAGCAGAGGGACTCTGGGGAAACAGAGGCAGAGGTGCCAAAGAGCCTGGCACTTCTTCTTTCTTTCTCAACAGCCCCTTCCACCTTCTCTTCCTTCTGCTCCTGACCTCACACCCACCATCGAGGGCAAAAGTCCAAATGCTTTTGGAAGTTTCCATTTGCCACTTTGTAATCCCAGTGCCAGCTCTTTGGGCAAAGGATATTTAGAAATAGCTCTTGTACGCTGTAGTGAGTGGGTGATGTGCAAACCCAAACCCAAACCCAAACAATCTTTTGAAATCCTGAGGTGTTTCAGGACTGCTCACTAACACATTTAATCCCACATTTGGGTCTGGAGTATGTCCCAGCTCTGACAAAGAGTCATCTTTGCATCATCTTTCCTCAACCTGAGAACCCAAGAGACCGTTTATATATATGCTAGGGAGCTCACTCTGTTCACTTGGGGATAGGAGAAAAATTTTAAAAAATGCTTGGCTGTGTATACAAAAATACTTTGGGTCCCTGGGAAAGTAGAAGAGAGGCAGGAGCTGCCCTCTGGCTTAAACGCCTTGGAGCAGCATCCCAAGAGCTATGTTTAGAAATATTTTCTCCAGCGTCTACAAACCATTATACAAAAGGCCCTGTGGCTCTAAAAATGATGTCATCCTATCAATTACCCCGATTATAACAGTAACTTCTCATACATAAGCCAGGGCCTACAAATGAAATCAGGGTCACCTGATTACATCAGTCCAGGCCCCAAATGAGAAATTAAATGCCTTCATCAACTCTTTTCTTAATCTTTTGTCATTTGGTTTCCATGGAACTCAGTGGCTAAGGATGAGTTTTGAGCATTTATTGTACAAACTTGTGTTCATGTGATGACCACCTTAGGTGAAAAAATATAGGCCTTGTTTTGTTTAGGGGTCACCAACTCTTGGAAGAGCGGTGGTCAGGGACCTGCAGGGAGTGAAGCTGTAAGGCTGGGGTCCTGTTCACCAAAAGGAGGGTTTGCCTTCTGAGAACCACTTCCACTTCCTCCTCCCAGGGGAAGACTGAGATGGGTTAAGATGCATTAATGCTCATTGGGGAGTTGTTTAGAGATAATTAACACTTTCCCTCCAAGTGGGAACTGAGAAGACATTAGAAAATTTGTGTCTAGAATCTGTGAAGAACTTCGAGGGTACCTCAGTGAGAAGGTGGTGAGTGTTTCTGCCCCAGACATAGGGGATGGCAAGGAGGATTTGTAAGGTATTATAAGAACATTTGGTTTTCACCGATAGCTGAAGTTCCTTTTACTTCTTGACTCAACTATATTATTCATAATGATGTTCATAACATTATGGTGTTTGGATTAGAAGGATTTTTAAAAAAATGTGTTCTTTCTTTCTAGTAAAGCCTCTTTTCTTTCTAAAAGTCCTTCTAATTTACCAATCTTACTTTCTTTTAAAATCCTTAGTGTTTAGGAAGAATTAATATCGTCAAAATGGCCATCCTGTCCAAAGCAATATACAGATTTGATGCAATCCCTATAAAATTACCAACACATTCTTCACCGAACTGGAACAAATAGTTCAAAAATTCATATGGAAACATCAAAGACCCTGAATAGCCAAAGAAATCCTGATAAGGAAGAATAAAGTGGGGGGGGGGGATCTTGCTCCCCAACTTCAAGCTCTACTACAAAGCCACAGTAATCAAGACAATTTAGTACTGGCACAAGAACAGAGCCACAGACCAGTGGAACAGAATAAAGACTCCAGACATTAACCCAAACATATATGGTCAATTAATATATGATAAAGGAGCCATGGACATACAATGGGGAAATGACAGTCTCTTCAACAGATGATGCTGGCAAAATTGGACAGCTACATGTAAGAGAATGAAACTGGATCACTGTCTAACCCCATACACAAAAGTAAATTCAAAATGGATCAAAGACCTGAATGTAAGTCATGAAACCATAAAACTCTTAGAAAAAAACATAGGCAAAAATCTCTTGGACATAAACATGAGTGACTTCTTTGTGTACATATCTCCCTGGGCAAGGGAAACAAAGCAAAAATGAACAAGTGGGACTATATCAAGCTGAAAAGCTTCTGTACGGCAAAGGACACCACCAATAGAACAAAAAGGCATCCTACAGTATGGAAGAATATATTCATAAATGACAGATCCGATAAAGGGTTGACATGCACCTCAACAAACAAAAATCAAATAATCCAATTAAAAAGTGGGCAGAGGAGCTGAACAGACAGTTCACCAAAGAAGAAATTCAGATGGCCAACAGACACATGAAAAGCTGATCCACATCGCTTGTCATCAGAGAAATGCAAATTAAAACCACAATGAGATATCACCTCACACTAGTAAGGATGGCTACCATCCAAAAGACGAACAACAAATGTTGGCGAGGTTGTGGAGAAAGTCCTACACTGCTGGTGGGAATGTAAATTAGTTCAACCATTGTGGAAAGCAGTATAGAGGTTCCTCAAAATGCTCAAAATAGACATACCATTTGACCCAGGAATTCCACTTCTAGGAATTTACCCTAAGAATGCAGTAGCCCAGTTTAAAAAAGACATATGCACCCCTATGTTTATCGCAGCACTATTTACAATAGCCAAGAAATGGAAGCAACCTAAATGTCCATCAGTAGATGAATGGATAAAGAAGATGTGGTACATACACAATGGAATATTATTCAACCATAAGAAGAAATCAAATCCTACCATTTGCAACAACATGGATGGAGCTAGAGGGTATTATGCTCAGTGAAATAAGCCAGGTGGAGAAAGACAAGTATCAAATAATTTCACTCATATGTGGAGTATAAGAATAAAGAAAAACTGAAGGAACAAAACAGCAGCAGAATCACAGAATGCAAGAATGGACTAACAGTTACCAAAGGAAAAGGGACTGAGGAAGATGGGTGGGAAGGGAGGGATAAGGGGGAGAAAAATGGGGGGGGGTATTATGATTAGCATGTATAATTAGCATGTGGGGGGGCATGGAGAGGGCTGTGCAACACAGGGAAGACAAGTAGTGATTCTTCGCTGATGGATAGTGACTGTAATGGGGGGTGTGTGTGGGTACTTGGTGAAGTGGGGAGCCTAGTAAACATAATGTTCTTCATGTAATTGTAGATTAGTGATAATAAAAGAAAAAACAAAAACAAACAAACCAACAAAATCCTTAGTGTTTGAACTTAATAGAAATGTAATGACAACTGAATGAATGACAATGTGGATTTCACATGAAAGTGTAGGCTTGCCGCTTCTCCTGCTGCTCCTGGTTGACGTGCCTTCCTCAAATCTGCCCTGGAGTAGTTTAAGCTCCCTAAGAGGAGGTTCTGTTGTTGTTCTTGTTTTGGTTTCTCAAAGACCAGGCATATTAGGGTTAGCCTTGCATGCCTTTTCTTAATCAGTAATGAAAACATGACACAGGAAGAGACAATGCAGGAGGCTTGATGAATGGGAATGGAATGGCCTTGTTAATGTAGGTGGGGGTCACTGTAGCTTCTGTGGGTTAGATGCAATTTTGGTGAGCTAATGACTCTGAGAAACCATTTTCCAGGCTGCATGTTTCTCTCTCTTAGAATGCTTTTCTCAAGGGGAAAAAGAAAGCAGAGATGTAAAGGATGGCTGGCTATCCAAAGAACCCTGCTGGGAGACTATGCGCTGACCACTACGCTGTCCCGTCCAGTGGCTGTGTCATTACGATCTTGAGGCCAGAGATTGGGACTCCAACATGCCCTCATCTATGTCTATAAACTGTATTCCTACATGGCTGTGAAAAATTGTCTGCTTTACTCTAGTTCATCACATCTTCTAAAGTTAACAGAAGTCCTTTAGTGAAACTCCATCTATAACAGTAATAGAAAATCCCCAAAACACACAAAACAAAACAAAAGGCAACCACAAGTTCTTTAGTTAAGTTGGTCAGTGGGGATTGGATTAGTTCATCAACTGGAGTTTTGAATTACAAATTCAGTGAGCCGAAAAGTGAATCCTTTGATATATATATACAAAATTAGGTCTGTTCTAGGCTAAGCTTATTAATGCAATGAGTTGCCTAGACTACTGCTGAATAATTTAAAACTGTACTAGCTTATTAAAATTTCTTATAGGTAAAAATGCTTATTTAGAATGTTTTTGGGAACCATTTAAATTACCCTTACTATAGGAAGCATGGTCTTTTCTGCATCTGTGGCTGACCAAGGATAGTAGAGATGGGTTAGGATTTGGCAACAGAGCATGGAAAACCAAGAACTATATTGGAGATGGGGATGTAGCCAAATTATGGTTAGGAAATCAGGATAGTTGTCATAGACAACCAGTCATCCAGAATTTAAAGGTCAAGGTGAATCAACAAGCTCAAGGCAGGCCAATCAAAGTATCTGAATAATGAATCCAGACCTGCAGGCAGAAGCAGGTGATCAGACTCACCACGGTGCAGGTGTGATGGTGGGAAGCGGGGAGACCCTGCTGGTACTCGTACCACTATCTAAAGTGTTCTCTCTGCATCTCTTCCAGGTCCTGCCCATCTCTGACCATATAAGTGAAAATATTCACCTACCCCAAGGCTCAATGTTTCCCTAGGTTTGTAAGAGGTCCTTTTCCTCATTGAGAAATCCTGAAATTGGAGAACCAAAAGGGCCAAGAAAATAACTAATGATGGGAAAGAAATTTAATGCCCTTTTATGATTTAAGAGAAAAAATGTAATTATACCCAGTCAGGCCATGGAAGCATCTGGAACCTATGAGGAAAACTAGCTTAGCCTGTATTATCTGATTTTTGATGAAAAATGTAATATAATGAATTTTTTCCTTTATTTTTTTTTTTAAGTCTCTGTATGGTACACTTTGAGGTAAATTCCCATTAGAGAGGGAGGAAATTAGATCGGGGTATCAGTTATTTCCCTCTTGATGCAGAAACAAAGGTGATGATTCAGGATTGGGCTGTGAGGGGACACTTAAGGAGCTAAATGCCTTCTGTGAGTGTCTCCTAATAAACCAGTACAATGGCCTCATTGTGCCACAGCTGGGACCAGGCTTCCCGTTAATTAAGCACCAGTAATGGGCAGGTCTGAGATCTCCTTGGTGACTTTGACCACAATTAAGTGGCCTGAGGCACTCCCTCTGGGGAGCACACCACCTCCTGTACCAAAACTCACAGCAGATTTCCAAATGTGAAATGCAGAGGAGCACATGTGGCAGAGGTTTCAAGAAAATGAACATGTGTTCTGAGCGCAGACCGGGGTGGATAACCTTTTCACTTCTGGAGAGATATATGGAAGCATTCACCTCTCGTGTTTCACACCCTCCAGCTGTCTGGGTTTCAGATACTGATCTTTTCTTTTTATTGAGGTAAAATATACATAACAGGAGGTTTACCATTTTGACCATTTTTAAGAGTACATTTCAGTGGCATTCAGTACTCTCACACTGTTGTGCAGATCCCCACCATCCATTTCCAGAACTCTTTTCATCTTGCAAAACTGAAGCCCTGTCCCCATCAAATACTCACTCCCCCTTCCCCTTCCCCAACCCCTGGCACCCACCACTCTGCTTTCTGTCTATGAATTTGGCTGCTCTGGTACCTTCCTATGAGTGGAATCATACAGTCTGTCCTTTTGTATCTGGCCTATTTCATTTAGCAAAGTATTTTCCAGATTCATCCATGTTGTAGCAGGGAGCAGAATCTGCTTCCTTTTAAAGGTTGAATAATATTTCATCGTATGGCTAGACCACATTGTGTTTAGCCACTCACCTGCTGATGGACACATGGGGTGCTCCCACCTTTTGGCTATTGTGAATAATGCTGCTATGAATATGGGTGTACAAATAACTGATCGAGTTGCTGCTTTCATTTCTTTTGGGTTTTTACCTAGAAATGGAATTGCTCGATCATACAATGATTCTATGTTTAATTTTCTGAGGACCTGCCATACCATTAGCTACTATTTTTTTTACCCACTGCTTCTGCCCTGTCTAGTTTTTGGGCCTCTCCTGAGGCATGCCAGGACTCTGCCCACAAACAGACACACAACTGCTGACATCTCAGATTTGTCTTTCCTAATGAGTGCTGCTTGGGTGGCTCTGGGGTGAACCTGTGCTCCTTTGCATGCATGAGCCCCAGCTCACCCCAGCCTTTGCAACATCTGCTTGATTTGCATTCTCATCCTTAGGCTGGAACTGGAGTCCAGCTCATGTATTTAGTGCCAAGGGCCCTGCATGGCCCTCAGAGCGCCCTCCTCCTGGACACTCAGTGCTCATCACTCTGCTCATCATGACCTGTGGGGCCTTTGTGGTAAGACAGGTTCCTCTGCTGGGGCCAGGGGAAAGGGAAGGAGGCTGGGAGTGGGTGGTGCCCACTGAGCAAATCACACTGGCTTAGGGCATTTGGGGTCAGTGACTACAGGCCCCATGTAAACTATCTGAACAGAGGTTAGGGGGTATGAGTTACGGTCAGACATCAGGGTGTGTAAAGCTCCCAGGGATCAGAGGGATTAGGGCCCTTCTGATCTAAAGAAGAGCCCCCAACTGGGAACAGGGCTGGCGAGAGTGAAATAGGGCTTTGGGACTACAGCCCAGCAGGCTCCAGTCTCCATGGGAGAACAGACACAAATCAGGGTCAAGGGCATGCCCACTGGTTTGGCCTGGGTGTGGGAAGAAACAACTACAACCTACGGTTGTGCCCCTGGCATACCCAAAGCCATTGGATACCAAGCTTGGGGCCAATAGCTTCTGCCTGCTGGGGCAGGGCAGCCCCCTGGACCTCTGCGAGGCCTGCCCAGCGCCGGTTCAGGAGGCGAGTATTGGCAGCTTCACACCTGTAAGCTGGGAAGGGTTAGTGAGGTGGGGTCTGACAGGATACTGCCAACTGGTTTGAAGCCCTTCTTCACCCCCACTGTGCCCAGTGATGACAGTGACACCTCCCGTGACTGAATATCTCTGTTGCTGGGAATGGTGAGTTTGCAGGGCCTGCCCTGAGCCTGCGCTAGAGACTGCAGGCCCCCTCCCTGGGAACCGGCAGGCGGCCTAGTTAGCAACCCTTTCTTACTGGGTCCCTCCTTTCCCAAGGACCAATGCTGTCAGCCCTGGCAGCCTTTTAGAGTCACCCAGGAAGTTCTGAAGAAATGCTTTTACCTGGGCCCCTGCCCCTAGAGATTCTGATTTTTATTGGGCTGGGGGAGGGACTTTGTATTGCTTTTTTAAAAAAAGCAGAGTTTATGACCCAGTAGACCAGGTGTAGGGCCCAGGCGTTTGCATTTCTGACACATTCTCAGGTAGAGCTGAAGCTCTGGCTAGGAGACCCACACTTTGAAAGCCACTGATCTGGGCCCATAACATTCCTTAATTCTTGAAGTTAGGGTGACTGAGGGAAATGGAAGTGAGCTGTGTTTACTGATAACAGTTTTATTCTTTGACACCCTCTTTGAAAGAACTGCCATTCACTTCTGAGTATCATCGAGCAGCCGGCCCACAGTAGGGACTAATAAATGACCCTTGCCCTGTACACACAATGGAAAATCACCGTGTAAGGACCTTCCAACCAACTATTCCTTAACCCATCTCCTGAAAAAATAATTGAATAGTTAAAAGAAATATTTTGTTAAAAGGAATCAAATTTTTCTCACTATAAGGATCTGCTCATTGATTTGAAAAGCCTGCATATTAGTAATGTGTTTATTTCTAAATTAAAGCAGTTTCTTAATGATGTGATATTTCGATAATTGAGTTCCCCAAAGGCAGAAATGAAGCAGCCAAATGGAGACCCTGAATCACTCAGTCTTTTGTCCCCGTGGCTGGGAGGCCAGAATGTTCAGAGGTTACATTCACCATCAAAAAAGAGCATTTAGACTCTAGTTTTAGAAATAAGTGACTCATCTTTGGGTCATTTTCTTGTCTATCTCCTTTCGCAGCTCTCCCCTCTTCCCTAACCATGAGGAACCGCAGAAAACACCCTTACTCTTCTTTATCGCAATGCACAAAGAACCAAATGTTGCTGATCAGGGAACCTGACTTCCTGTTATTAAGGAGGACATCCTACAATTTAGCGGAGCAAGATTTCTAAGCAAAGTAGAAAGTCAAATGATTTCAGAGTTTGCTTCCCACCTACAATTAACTAGGTCACAGCTATATAGGAAGAGGGAAAAATGAAATCACTCCAAAGCAGGGGCACTTGATATCATCTGTGGCCAAAAAATAAACACGTTAGTTTTCCTTTTTAAAAGGTGGAGCTCTAGATCTAAGAGGAACAGGTAGGTTTGAGATATGAGAGAAAAATGAAAAAAATCTGACCAGATAGTAGCCAAAGGCTGATTTCTCAGGCTTACTTATTTTATTTAACATTTGCACTAAACAGAAAGAGAAGTGGAATGATCTTTCTATCTAAAGGCCATGATCTGCCTTCAGTTTGTGCAGAGGCCTTCTTTGGGATTACATACAACCCATAAAGGTTCCCATTTGCTCCTGCGAGGTTTGCAGATTTTTTAAGGCCCAGGACTGTTTCAGGTCTGTAGGACTTCCAAATTTGGCAAATGGAAAATTCTCATAGTGGACTCTGACCTTGGTAGGATGTTGAGCAGGGAGAGACTATTTCAGAGTGGATTATGTTTTAAGTGTCCACAGTATGCAAGAAAGGAAGGCTTTTCAGGCAAACATCTTAATATGGCATGGCCCTTCCTTTCTGTCTTGTGAACCCCTGCACCAGAGGGATTTATTTCTCATTGAATGGGCTGGATACTCACCCTGATCTTGCTCGTATGTTTGTATAAAATGGTCATGGTAAAGATGATAGATAAACAGATAGTTATAAAGACAGACAGATGATATTTGACACAAAGATGAGAAAGAAAAATAACCTATGTTCCCCGTACATCAGTTAGGATACTTTAGAGTTCTGTTGCTCCAAGTGTCCTCCAAGGGCTCCTGTTTCAGCTCTACTTGAGAGCTTGTTAGAAAAGCAGATTCTCAGGCCCTGCCCCAGACCTGCTGAATCAGAATCTGCATTTGTCAAGATTCTCAGGTGATCCCTTCATACCCTGAAGTTTGAGAAACGCTGTTTTGGAACACAACAGCCTAGAATAGCCATTTTCAATAACTTTTGTTTTCAGTTACAGAAATCTTTGAATGAAATCAAATGCAGTCTTACATGGAAACATAAGAAACGTGGTGGAAATGGAACTCCTCTGGTGTGGGGCTCAAGTCTTCCCTGTCCAGGGAGGCACCTCAGACTGCCACTCACTACCTTTAGCAGCAGCTGTTTGACTTCCAAGGGGAGTGTGCCCAAACTCCTGCTTGTCTGGAGAACACAGGCCACCACTTTGAGTCTTCTGAGCAACATTTAAGCCCTGGCATATCATGGGTGCTCAGGAAATCTCAGATGATCATAAACAATTGATTTTAAAGAAAAATTATCAGAAGTAGAGCTTCTGTTCCACAGAAGGACATGGGGGAGAAATCAGAACAGGGAAATAGCATACTTAATATGAGAGGACGACAAGACGAGCCAGAGAAATGGAAGAGCCTCTATAGTTAGGGCTGCCAGATAAAATATAGGACACCCAGTGAAATTTGAATTTCAGAAAACAACACGAAGACATACTTATACTAAAGAACTATTTTTATTTTCTGAAATTCAAATTTCACTGGGCCTCATAATGTTTGCATTTGCTGAACCTGGCAATCCTGCTTCCTCTCTTAAGGATACTTTTCTCAGCAGCTGGGGCCCCAACAATCTGACTTCAATTTAGACCCCAAATTCCCTACAGAGAGTGCTCTGAAGTCTGACTACCTGGGTTCAATCCCGGGTCTGCCAAAGGTGGCTGCGCTGCTCTGGGCAAATGATCTAATCTCTCCGTTCTCCTTTCCTCCTCTATAAAGTGGAGATGCACATGAAAACCTGCCTCACAGGGTGGTCTGGGGTTTAAAGGAAAAATTTTATCTGTCAAGGAAAGCATGGAGCCCTGCACAAAGTGGTTGCTCATTGAATAAACACGTTTTAAAAAGTTTTCTGTCAGGTCAGGGTCTCCTGGATCTCAGCAACTTCTTTTCTGTCTGAATTTGCTCCTGATCATTTTCTTGGGAAGCTGAGATCAACTGGGAGAGGGAGGTGGTGTCTGAAAAACTACAGGCGCTTTCCTTCCCCTCCAGGGGGTTCTGGCCTGGAGCAGCTTACTCGGTAGGTGCACTTCCTTCCGCCCACTCCCTGAGGGCCGGCTCTGGGGATGCGCTGGGGAAGGGTGGGGGTGGGGGTAAAAATGTGTCACTTGATATCTGCTCCTTCACCCTGGCTGACCGGGTTAATTCACTCCAGGCCAGAAGGAAGCACACTCTGGGGGCCGGACCTCCTTTGGCAGAGCTTTGTGGCCTTACATCTTAGTAAACAGGGAGCACGATCTTGCTTCTTTCACGCTTAGCTGGAGCAATGGGAGATCCAACAGCCTGGCAAGGGGCACAAGCCCTAGGACAGTGACATCTTCTATCCCAAGACCACAAATTCTCAGAAAGCTGCCAAGTACTGGAGCCAGTATGCTGGTATGTGTTACTTCTTACTCTTGGAGTAAACCTGACCCACCACTGAAGTCTCTCTCCTTTTCTCTCAGCTTTTATTCCCATTTTCCTTTCCATGAACTTCAAGATCTGAGACTAGATTCCAGTAATGGACTGTTCCTAAACATTAAATAATGCAAGAAAGCCAAGGTATCTAGGGGGGTGGAGGTGGAGGTGTGGGGTTCAAAGCCCTCTTGGAGGAGATCCGGGAGCCAGGTTTCATGGTGGATTCGGAGCCAGAAGCCCTAATGGAACCGAACAATTATCCCGCGGCTGCTATCTCGATGCTGTGGTGTTCCTACAACAGTGTGCTTGGCTTTATGCTCTTCTTGGCGCTGACCCACTGCCTGCAGCAGCAAGGCTTTCCCAGGAAGCCCGTTATTTGTGTGTCTGACAGTTTATAGCACAGCACACCGACTGTGGTTTAGAAAGGAAAAGAAAAAATAAGTGAAGAGTGAGAAGGACAAAACAGAGGCTTCCCACATTTATGGGGGCAACTGAAAAGCAGAATCTTCCTCTTTTTTGGCCCTCAGCAAAACAGGTCAGACTCTATAGAAAAGTCATCCTCAGGCATAGCTGCAGCTTGCGTGGACAGTGGGCATCAGACACAAAGATTCAGAATGAGAATATGCACCTTCTGAACCCCCCAGTGGGAGTACTCATTTAGAGTATCTTCTCTGGCCTCCCCAAGAATACCCCGTCAGCTACCATGGGCTGTCCCAAGCCACCAAGTATACACAACACACAATGGGATGAGACGGAGTGGCTGTGTTCTGTCAGGGCTGGGCATTCCCGATGAATTCATTCCCTTCTGGGAAAAAGAACAGCCTTGTTCAGAGCATAATGTTCCCAGGTCTCAGCTTACCTTGACGCATTTTTGATACACCTGTTGGGATCATTAGCTCTGCCAGGAGAAGAGGAGTGGCATACTTTGTCATCTTTTTTACTCTTGGTGGACTGTGTTTCCATGGTGTTGGTTTCCCTTACAGAAACTAACACAAACAGGAGAGAAAGTGATAGGATTCCCTGCTGCTTGGCAGGGATGCAAAACATGCACAGAAATATATACAGGGATAATATGCATAAACTAGGAATTTAAGGATAACATACAACAGAAGGAGAAGAGCTACTTAGCAGGATGAGATAAAGGTGAAAAGGCATCTAGAATGAGTGAGTTGGACCCCAACTGCAGCTCTGAGTTTCCTGGCCACCAAGGTAAACACCATAAGCACACTGAATCATATACTTATTATTGTTCTCTAGGAGGAATTAGCAGGGTGGAATTAAGTAAGGGGTACTGAAAAACCTAACAAACAATATCCTTCACTGTCATTTTGAAAAAGGCTCAAAAGCATTTTTAGAAATGTTTCTTTTGTTGGTTTTTGGAGCACGGTGGTACTTTACCCTTCTCTCCCTGCCCACAGCTCAGGCTGTGCTGAGACATGCTTGCAGTTATGAAAGTGGTTCATGTGATCCCTCTAGACTTTCCCTCCAACCTTCTGCTTTGAATCAACTTCTCTAATTTCTCTTGTCTCCATTTGGGGGTTCCATTCCAGATTTCTTCAGCTCCATCCAACACTTTCAGACTCACAGCTCTTTAACCTGTCTGTGGGGCTTAGAGATCATTGCCAAGAGCAAACTCTCATGACTTGCCTAGGCATTTTTTGTTGTTGTTGTTTTAATTGAGGTTTCATTGATGTACAATTTTATAAAGTTTTTACATGAGCAACATTGCAGTTTCACCATTCACCCATATTATCAAGTCCCCCACTACACCCCATTGCAATCACTATCCATCAGTGTAGTAAGATGCTATAGAGTCACTATTTCTCTTCTCCGTGCTGTACTGCCAACCCCATGACCTACCTATATTGTGACTGCTAATTATAATGCCCCTTAATCCCCTTCTCCCTCCCCACTGCTTTCCCTTCAGCAACTGCTAGTCCCTTCTTGGAGTCTGTGAGTCTGCTGCTGTTTTGTCCCTTCAGTTTTGCATTGTTGTTATACTCCACAAATGAGGGAAATCAGTTGGTACTTGCCTTTCTCCACCTGACTTCGTTCACTGAGCATAATATCCTCTAGCTCCATCCATGTTGTTGCAAATGGTAGGATTTGTTTTATTCTTATGGCTGAATAATTTTCCATTTGTTTATATATATCACATCTTCTTTATCCATTCATCTACTGATGGACATTTAGGTTGCGTCCATATCTTAGCTATTGTAAACAGTGCTGCAGTAAACATAGGGGTGCATGCATGTCTTTTTGAATCTGTGATCTTGCTTTCTTGGGTAAATTCCTAGGAGTGGAATTCCTGGGTCAAATGGTTTTTCTTTCTTTCTTTTTTTTTAAGGAACCTCCATATTGCTCTACATAATGACTGAACCAATTTACATTCCCACCAACAGTGTAGGAGAGTTCCCCTTTCTCTACATCCTCGCCAGCATTTGTTGTTCCTTGTTTTTTGGATTCAGAGCATCCTAACTGGTGTGAGGTGATATCTCTTTGTGGTTTTAATTTGCATTTCCCTGATAATTAGTGATGTGGAGCATCTTTTCATGTGCCTATTGGCCATCTGAATTTCTTCATTTGGAAAGTGTCTGTTCAGATCCTCCACCCACTTTTTAATAGGGTTATTTGTTTTTTGGGTGTTGAGGTGTGTGAGCTCTTTATGTATTTTGGAAGTTAACTTCTTGTCGGATAAGTTGGTTATGAATATATTCTCCCATACTGCAGGATGCCTTTTTATTCTGCTGATGGTGTCCTTTGCTGTACAGAAGATTTTTAGCTTAATGTAGTCCCAATTCATTCATTTTTGCTTTGGTTTCCCTTGTCTGAGGAGACATGTTCAGGAAAAAAATTGCTCATGTTAACATTCTAGAGGTTTTTACCTATGTTTTCTTTTGTGTATTTTATGGTTTCATGAGTTACATTCAGGTCTTTGATCCATTTCAAATTTACTTTTGTGTAGAGTTTGAGATAATAATCCAGTTTCATTCTCCCACATGTAGCTCTCCAGTTTTGTCAACACCAGTTGTTGAAGAGGCTGTCATTTCCCCATTGTATAATCATGGCTCTTTTATTGTATACTAATTGACCATACATCTGGGCTCTTATTCTGTTCCATTATCTATGGGTCTGCTCATGGGCTACTACCAAATTGTTTTGATTACTGTGGCTTTGTAGTAGAGCTTGAAGTTAGGGAGTGTAATCCCCCCAGCTTTGTTCTTCCTTCTCAGGATTGCTTTGGCTATTTGGGGTCTTAGGTGGTTCCACATGAATTTAAGAACTACTTGTTCTAGTTTGTTGAAGAATGCTGTTGGTATTTTGATAGGGATTACATTGAATCTGTAGATTGCTTTAGAAAGGATGGCCATTTTGACAATATTAATTCTTCCTATACATGAGCATGGGATGTATTTCCATTTATTGGTGTCTTCTTTAATTTCTCTCCTAAGAGTCTTGTAGTTTTTAGTGTATGGGTCTTTCACCTCCTTAGTTAGGTTTATTCCTAACTACTTTATTCATTTGAATGCAGTAAATGAAACTGTTTTCCTGATTTCTCTTTCTGCTAGTTCATCATTAGTGTATAGGAATGCAACAGATTTCTGTGTATTAATTTTGTATCCTGCAACTTTGCTGAATTCAGTTATTAGTTCTGGTCATTTTGGGGTGGATTCTTTAGGGCTTTTTATGTACAATATGTCATCTGCAAACAGTGACAGCTTAACTTCTTCCTTACCAATCTTGGATGCCTTTTCTCTCTTTGTGTTGTTTGATTGCCATGGCTAGGACCTCCAGTACTATGTTGAATAAAATGGGGAAACTGGGCATTCTTGTCTTGTTCCCAATCTTAGAGGAAAAGGTTTCAGCTTTTCACTGTTAAGTATGATGTTGGCTGTGGGTTTGTTGTATTTGGCCTTTGTTATGTTGAGGCACTTGCCCTCTATACCCATTTTGTTGAGAGTTTTTATCATGAATGGATGTTGAATTTTGTCAAATGCTTTTCAGCGTCTATTGATATGATCATGTGATTTTTGTCTTTCTTTTTGTTGATGAGGTGTATGATGTTGATGGATTTTTTATTGTACCATCCTTGCATCCCTGGAATAAATCCCACTTATCATGATGGATGATCTTTTTGATGTATTTTTGAATTTGATTTGCTATATTTTGTTAAAGACTTTTACATCTATGTTCATCAGGGATACTCAACTGTAATTTTCTTTTTTTGTAGGGTCTTTGCCTGGTTTTTGTATTAGAGTGATGTTGGCCTCATAGAATGAGACTAGATGTATTCCCTCCTCTTCTACTTTTTGGAAAACTTTAAGGAGGATAGGTATTAGGTCTTCACCAAATGTTTGACAGAATTCAGTGGTGAAGCCATCTGGTACAGGGATTTCTTCTTAGGTAGTTTTTTGGTTACCAATTCAATTTCCTTGCTGGTAACTGTTCCATTCAGATTTTCTGTTTCTTCCTGGGTCAGGCTTGTAAGGTTGTATTTTTCTAGAAAGTTGTATATTTCTTCTAGATTATCCAATTTGTTGGCATATAATTTTTCATAGTACTGTGTAATAATTTGTATTTCTGTGGTGTCCGTAGTGACTTTTCCTTTCTCTTTTCTGATTCTGTTTATGTGTGTAGATTTTCTTTTTTTCTTGGTAAGTCTGGCTGGGGGTTTATTTATTTAGTTTATTTTCTCAAATAACCAGCTCCTGGTTTCATTGATTCTTTCTATTGTTTTATTCTTCTCAATTTTATTTATTTCTGCTCTGATCTTTATTATGTGCCTCCTTCTACTGATGTTGGGCCTCCTTTGTTCTTCTTTTTCTAGTTTCATTAATTGTGAGTTTAGACTATTCATATGGGATTGTTTTTCTTTCTTGAGGTAAGTCTGTACTGCAATGGACTTTCCTCTTAGAACTACCTTCACTGCATCCCACAGGTTTTGGGATGTTGAGTTGTTATTTTCATTTGTCTCCATATATTGCTTGATATCTTTTTATTTGGTCATTGATCCATTGATTATTTAGGAGCATGTTGTTAAGCCTCCATGTGTTTGTGGGATTTTTGTTTTCTTTGCATAATTTATTTCTAGTTTCATACATTTTTGGTCTGAGAAGCTGGTTGGTACAGTTTCAATCCTTCTGAATTTACTGAGGCTCTTTTTGTGGCCTAGTCTGTGATCTATTCTGGAAAATGTTCCATGTACACTTGTGAAGAATGTGTATCCTGCTGCTTTTGGGTGGAGTGTTCTGTAGATATGTTAGGTCTATCTGTTATAATGCATCATTCAGTGCTTCTTTTTCCTTATTATTTTCTGTCTGGTTGATCTGCCCTTTGGAGTGAGAGGTATGTTGAAGTCCCCTAAAATGAATGTGCTGCATTCTATTTCTCCCTTCAATTCTGTTAGTATTTGTTTCACATATTTAGGTGCTCCTATGTTGCATGCATATTTATAATGGTTATATCCTATTGTTGGACTGTTTCCTTTATCATTATGTAATGTCCTTCTTTGTCTCAACATCCATTTTGTCTGATGTAAGTACTGCTACTTGTTTTTTTTCTCCCTATTATTTGCATGAAATATATTTTTCCATCCATTCACTTTTAGTCTGTATATGTCTTTGGGTTTGAAATGAGTCTCTTGTAGACAGCATATAGACAGGTGTTGTTTTTTATCCATTCTGTAACTCTCTGTCTTTTGATTGGTACATTTGCTCCATTTATATTTAGGGTGATTATTGATATGTACCTACTGTCATTGCAGGTTTTAGATTCATGGTTACTAAAGGTTCAAGGGCAGCTTCCATAGTATCTAACAATCTAACTTACCTCTCTTGTTATGCTATTTCAAACACAATCTAAAAGTTCTTTTTTTCTCTCCCTTCTTCTTCCTCCTCCACTCTTCACATACTAGGTACCATATTCTGAACTCTCTGTGTATCCCTTGACTAACTTTGTGAGTAGTTGATTTAATTTTGCATTAGCTTAGTAATTAATTAGTGTACTTCCTTTATTGTGGTTTTATTTCTCTGGTGACAGGTATTTAGCCTTAAGAGCACTTCCAGCTATAGCAGTCCCTTTGAAATACACTGTAGAGATGGTTTGTGGGAGGTAAATTGCCTCAACCTTTGCCTGTCTGGAAATTGTTAATCCCTACTTCAAATTTAAATGTTAATCTTGCTGAGTAGAGTATTCTTAGTTTGACACCCTTCTGCTTCATTGCATTAAATATATCATGCCACTTCCTTCTGGCCTGTAAGGTTTCTGCTGAGAAATCTGCTGATAGCCTGATGGGCTTTCCCTTATATTTAATATTTTTTCTTTCTCTGGCTGCTTTTAATACTCTCTCCTTGCTCAATCTTTGCCATTTTAATTATTATATGTCTTGGTTGTCTTCCCAGGGTCCCTTGTGTTGGGAGTTCTGTGCACTTCCATGATCTGAGAGACTATCTCCTTTCCCAGATTGGTGAAGTTTTCAGCAATTATTTTCTCAAATAGGCTTTCTATCCATTTTCCTCGGTTTTTCTTCTTCTGGTACCCCTATAATGCAAATATTTGTTCTGTTTGGATTGGTCTCTTATTATTCTTTCTTTCTTATAGATTCATTTTTCTCTCTGTGCTTCAGCTTCTTTGATTTCCTGTTCTCTAATTTCTATTCACTTACTGTCTCCTCCACCTCATCTAATCTACTTTTAAATCCCTTTATTGTGTGTTTCATTTCAGATACTGTAGTTTTCAAAGTTTCTCCTTCTTAAAGTCCTCCCTGAGATCTTGGATATTTTTCTGTAGCTATGTGAGCATGTTTATGATTTTTATTTTGAAATCTTTATCAAGAAGATTGGTGATTTCAGTTTCACTTAGCCTTCTTTCTGGTGTTTGACTTCTTGTTTGTATAGCATTTTTTTTGCTGTTTCATTCTATTGATTCTTATGTAATAATAACTTTGTGTAGGCAGTGCCTCTAGTGCCCAGAAGCTCTAATCTCTGGAGCTGTGGAGCACCTGGAGCAATGGTGGGGGCTGTAGACGAGTGGCACCAACACCTGCCAGGAGAAAAGAGCTCTTTCCTGCTTCCTGGCTGCAGTGCCTGCCTCCACTGCCAGGTCCAGTGGGCTGTGTTTGCAGGGAGCAGCCTCTGCATTATGCCCCTGTAGCTACTGTAGGCAGGGGCCACCCTCCAGCTGGCAGGTGCAGCAGTTGTGCAGCAAGTACCTGCTGGGATGAAGGAGTGGCAGGCTGGGAATCACAGTGGCGGTCCTTGGGGCAGCACTGATAGCTATTTGGGATGGAGTGTCTGAAGCTCCTGAAAGTTCCCAACCTGCTGGGCTGAGAGGGCATGGACGATTTTTTCCACCTGTGCTTTTTCCTGAGCAGCGAGGTCTGTGTAGTCTTTTTCCCTTTAGTACCCCTCTTGCTTTTGGGAAGTCTTTCAAAGTGCCCACCTTTCTTTAGTCCCATAGTGTCCGGTTGTGGGTACCGGTTCTCCACAAGTGGCTGGAATCTCCATCTCTCTGAGTTTTCTGCCTGTCTTTGCTTTCCAACTCCACTAATCTCCAGAGCACCATGTAATGCGGGTTTGTGCTCCCAGAGCAGATCATCAGCGCTGGGTGTTTAGCAGTCCTGGGCTTCTACTCCGTCTCTGCTCCATTTCTCTTCCTCCTGCCTGTGAGCTGGGGCTGGGGGAAGGACTTGGATCCCAATGGACTGTGGCTTTGCTACTTTACCCTTTTCTGTGAGGTCTTCTTTTTTCCCCAGAAGTAGGCAGTCTGTTTTGCAGTCTCTTTCAGGATCAGTTGTATTTGCTGTATTTTCATATTATGTTGTTTTGGGGGGAGGTTTCTGCCTCACTTCTCACACCACCATCTTTTTTTTTTCTGCCTTAGCTAGGTTTAATATTCTTTAAATCCTTCCTACACCACTCTACCTCCTGCCTGAGACCTAGGTTGCTTGGCTATGGTTCACGCTCAGAATGGGTTGCTGCATGAATTTAAATAAAGGATACTAAAAATGAGCCCTCAATAAAGATAAATAAAATCTTCACTCAGTAAAATAGTCTCATCATGGAGTTGAGTAAATATGCTCCAGGTATATTAATACTTGATTATTTAACTTCACAAGGATTTAGTACAAAGAGATTAGAGCAACAAACAGTTAACATGTACACTGATCCACTTCTCTTGGGTATCAAATGTCCCTAGGAAGTCTCTGACTAAGTGTGAGGAGGCAGTCTGTTCCCAGCTGCTCTATCTGGAAAGAGGCAGAAATGAAGATATTCTGAAATTTAAATTAAAGAGATACATTTCTGTTGTGCCCATGGAAAGTGAGGTCTACTTTTCAGAAGGGACAGGTAAGAAGTGTGATTTGGACTCTTCCCCTGCTGGAGCACCCCTCTACTTGGACATTCAGGTAAGTTCAGGAGTACCTATGGGTGAAGCCAATGCTTCCATCAGAAAAGGAGCTGTGAATCTGTTCAAGTTATTGCTGAAAGACTTGGCTGAGACCCCAGAATTCCTCTTCATCTAGTATAACAGAGATGATTTAGAACTAAAGGGTTTATTTCAGCTGTGTCAGTCAGCCACCTGGATCATAAAAGAAACTCACTTTGGTTCTTATGCAGTCCACATGCTGCTGGACTATAAATATGAGTTAACCACAAACTCTACCTCCAGGTAGTGGAGTGATTGCTTCATTGGACAATGCTATTTGATATGTGCACTTTAACATTGGGGCACTTCTGCTAACAGCTAAAGAATGTGGCTGATACTAAGCTATCAGGCAATAACTAGACTGTTGGCTCAGTTGCTTCTTGAGTTCTGTTCCTCTTGCTAGGTAACGAAACCATGCTCTCAGCATAGAGGAGGCTGTCTTCCTATTTCCTACAGCTGGAGGACATGTATTCAATTTATTTAAATATATTTTAAAATTTGAATTTCACCTGCGAAAAGAGGTTTTTTTTTTTTAATTCTGATTTAGCAGTAGGATTATGATGCCAGCTGGAGGGTCTGAGGATCTATTCCCAGATTAGTTTTTTGTATGGAGATGTCTCCTTTGTATGAAATTCAGGACTGAGGAGAGAGAATACATGGATATTTGGGGTAGAACAGCACTCACTGTATTGCACAAGTTGAGAACTGGCCTCTTATGGGTCAAATGTAGCCTACAAATGTACTGTTTTCATATTTTCTTTAAGCTTGGATTAGTTACCAGGATATAAAAATTGAGATAGTCCATCTCTCTGTCCCTATTCCATACACACACACACACACACACACACACACACACACATTTCCCTATAACTATAAGAAAATTGCACAAAGATTTTCTTCTGAAAAGTCAGAAAATCCAGAAATACCAGCCCCAGGTTCCCCTGGGGTCATGCTGAGTAGAGAGCTAGGACAAGAGTTCTCCAGTTTACAAAGTGCCCTTTCCCTATTGTCTCACATTTATTTCACCTGCCTGGATCCTATAAGCATTTGAGTTATAATGCCTGGATGGGGCCTATTTTATAGGATGACTAGAGTGAATAGGAGCAGCCCAGGATTAAGATGAGGTTTTAGGTCCTAACAGTACCATAGGAGATAGATATAAACTCTTAAAAATAGTCAACTTCTGATTGGTGGGTCTCAGAAGGAGCAAGAAAAGTCCTGGCCTGCATAGACCCTGTTCTAAGACACATCATACACGCTTCTCTCATGCCACCTTTAGGCCATTTGACTGAAGGAAAAAGGAAGCCCCGGAGTCCCGAAGATACTTTTGTTTACTCTTGGGCATGTACATATGTCCAGGTATTTACTAGAAATAAAGGACAGTTAAGATGCTCTGGGAGTGGGCTCTGTGGCTAAACCAAGTGCTACAGGATATTGGTATTGCCCCCCAGAGTGACATGTGGCCTGAGGAGCTCAGTTCCTGCTCGTGGGCACTGTCGTCAGAGGACCCAGAAGAGCTTCCACTGGAGGCCATAGTGTGAGCATGTCATTCTGTCCTGCTGAGTTCAAATCCACAAGTGTGTCTCCAGAGGATTTTTTCTTTTGTAGCTCTTCTTCCTAAATGTTGTGCTACTTGAAAACCCAGAGTATGGGCCCAGCAGGATGAGGGGGTGCCCTCACCTCTCCTTCTCCTTAAGTATTGGGTTCTAGGGGTTCCAGGCCCTGGCACCTGCATTGCTGCTGCCTCCATGGATGGACTTGGCCATGCAACACAGTGATGAAAAAGCGAGGGTGTCACTGCATGTACAGAAGAAGAGCATCCTCAAGGCACAGGAGGGTGGACTTAGCCACAGCCAGGCACACTGATTCTGCTTTGGAGGCCAAACAGGCTCATTCACCAACACCAGCCCCCAAGTTGGGAGAGAGCCACGACACACCTGCTGTGCAAGCTATCCTCTTGGTCACTCACATTTGATGTGCCAGAGGTACCTTCTTACCTGAAGGGAAAATGCAAGAAGATGGGAAGGGACCTGCATGTTCCAGGTGAATAATCTCTATTTTCCCAAATAGTATATCTTTTCCTGTTGGGACCTACATAAAGGCCTGGGTTCAAGTCATTAAAGGCTATACTTTCCTTCAGCCCACTTGGCAGATAAGAGCAAGATTTTCTCCTACAAGAACACCGTGAAGACCCCAAAACAGAACCTGATATCAGATACATAATTTCTTCCAGTTCAACTAAAATCCATACAGAATAGATCTGAGTTCCTAAATTCAGAGATCAAATTAGGTCTTGCTCATTTCAGGCATTTGGTGGCCAGCTCAGCCCCAAATTATACTTTCTAAATATATTTTGAGACTCAGCTAGGTTATGAAGCCCTGATACATGATTACATCAAAGCATTAAAACATTTTTTTTCAGAGGCCAAATAAAACAGAAAACAGTTTCTTTAGATAGATCTTAAGAATGCCAAGGCTTAGAGGTGGATATAGATGACCAATATACAATCTTGAAATCTGTCTTTTGTCTTCTCTCTTACTGTTGTTGTTTTTTTTTTGACTTGAGCAAGTTCTAAGGGGCAAGTTAATTTTTCTGACAATGTAGTTGAAGGGAGGGCCTCTTAAAATAGGAACACTGGGTTTCTAGGGAGGAAGGCTCACTGCTGGCCTGGGGTGGTCACAACCTCCACCTCATTACCTTCGTGGCTTCTGCCTGAGAGTCCCCTCTCCCTTTGTCTGCCATACCTCCCCTTTCCAGTGCTTTGTTCTTCTCCCTACCACACTGGTGCCTATTTTTTCTGGAGAACTACACTTAAGGTACTGTTTCTCAAACTTCAGTCCATGTTTAGGCCCCTGAATTCAGATTCAAGGTGTCCGGGGTGGGGCCCATGCATCTGTGTATTTAGCAAGCACCCAGCTATTGTGACATGCAGTTTGCACACAAGCTGTGTGCTAACGTGGCAGTAAGATGACTCCCTAGCCCTAGTCCTCATCTCCCCTGACTCTCAGCATCACTGGACAGTCCAACATCCCTTCCTGAGAATTTCCCTCAATCCTCTCTCACATTACTCACTGCTCCTTGTTGGTCTTCTTTGCTGGCTCCTCTTCATGGAACTGACCCTGGAACTTGACAGTGGCTTTGGGTCCAGCCCTGTGACATTCCTTCACTCCCCAGGGCATATCACCTAGTTCTGGGTTTTGAATACCATCCTCCAGTGGTGAACTGGTAAATACTGAATTACCGACTCTTGAGGAAAAAAAGTACCCTGATTTGTAAAGTTTGCCAGTTTCCATAGTGTAATTTCTCTCACCATGGCCCCTTTCAAACTACCCACATGTTATCACTGAACATGGAGTTGGGAAGAGGTGCACACAGTGGGTTCTGTGAGCCTGGATAAGCTGATACACACCCATTCACAGCTGCAGTCCAGACCTCTCCCCGAAACACAAACCTGTATTTCTAAGATCTTCCACTAGAGTTTTTCACCACCATGTCAGGCTGAACACATCCAAACGGATCTCCTGCCACCACCACCATCCAGGGCTTGCTGTCTTTCCCGTCTGAGTGCCAGCCCCAGCCCACAGCTGCCCCAGCTCACTCTTGACTCCTCTCTCCTTGCTCACACCCCGACTCAATCCATCAGCTCTACCTTCTAGATAAATCCAGAATCCATTCACTTCTCATTTCTCACCCCCTCCGAAGTATCATTTAGTCTAAACACTACCATCTCTCATCAGGAAATTACACTAATGAGTTACCCTGCTGCCACCCATTTCTCCATCAGCATAGCAGCCACTGTGACTCCTTGGAAACACGATATCCTTCTGTCCCAAACCTCTGGTCGTCCTCTGTTTCGTACAGAGCAAAGGCCCCAGGTCCTGACCTTGGCCCCGCAGCCCGCTGTCCCCTGGGCTCCTAACACTGCCCCAAGTGCTGCTCCTTCCACAGACCCCATGCCCTAACTGTGCTTCGGCTCCGCCACCCCCTGCTAGTCCTCAAACCCAGGAAGTACGCTCTTGCTTCATGCCTTTCGTGTTTGCAGTTCCCTCTACCTGGCGTGTTCCTTCCCCACATGGCAGCATGGCTTGTGTCTCCTCAGACATCACCTTAACTGAGAGCCACATTACATAAAAATGCAGCTCACCCCTTCTTCCCTTACTTCTTATCCTGCTATACTTTCCCTAAGAGGCCTTAGCACCACTTCACAGGGAAGCAGAGATTTTGCTACGCCACGAGGGCCTAGAGCATTGCCTGGGATGTAATAGGTATTAAATAAAAATCTGTGGGATTAACAAATAGGGTGGTAGGTCCCAGATGTTACATTCCTTAGGGTATATATATCCTGAGACTAATTTTGTTTGGTTGAACTTGGTCCACATTTTCTAGAAATGATCCATATACTTCTAAGCCTTACTGGATTTCCTGATTAATGTTCCAATAGAGGTATTGGAAGGACCACTTGGAAGCAATCTACCCACATGGAAATGTGACCATGGCATTTTTGAGAAAAGTCAGCAAGCAGTGGAGGAAAATGATCACAGGCATATTTATGGACTCAAAATACTCATAGACAGATGCTCACTGGGAAGAAAAGGACTGCCCTAATTGTATAGCAGGATTCCAAGAATCTTTTCATGAGCAAGTTCTCTACCAAGGAGATTTAGCATCCTAACATAAGTCACTTGTGATGACTGATAATGACACAAATATTCATCTGCACAAGAAAAGCAGGCATTTTGCAGCACTAACGTTTGGGTGACAATTCTGTTTGACATGAGGTTTGAGTTTATGACCATGAAGAGATTCTTTTTATTCATCTATCCACATTTATTCAATAAATGTCTAGTTGCCCTATATATGTGTTAGGCAATATTTGAGGCTCTGGGGATTAGCAGAAAAAAGGACAGAGTTCTTTGAAGCATTTGGTTATTGAGTGACAAGAAAAAACAAGGGAAAAAGTGAAAAATCCCCACAGATGTGGTTCATCCATCCCAGATTAGAATACAAAGCTCCATGGCCATAGCTTCTCCTATATTGTATATGCCTGTTCTCTGAGATGCATCAATATATCCACATAAATAGAAGTGGATTGTTTTCAACTATGTGTTCAAAGAAACCCATGTTATACAGGTGGAGAGCATTCACTCCGCTGGAGCAATTTCTAAGAGATCTTTTTTCAAGATACCTATAGCAAGTGTTCTGAGAATACACAATTCACTTTGTGGGTGGAGCAGCAGCGTGGCAGGCTGAACACCCTGGGAGGGGCTGTGCTTGTGCTCCAGTGACCTGGGCGGGAGCAGCTGGGTTGGGTGTTTCTGATCTCAAAGTGCCTGGAAGTCCTGAATGAAACTAGCCTCTGTGAGTTCAGAAGTATCCATGTTTATGTGAGGTAAATGCCAGTTTTCACCCAGAATTTCCCACCTGGCCTTAGTCCACGTACATAGCAATGGATGTTTACCACAGCAGAGCCTCTGGTTGATCCCGGGCAAGGGGTGGAGGGAAAACGGCCATTCTCTCCTCCCCTCCATTCCTGGTACCTAATTGGTCTGGTGCCCGTTAGTGACCAGGGACCCACCCATGGTGTTCTTGCAGGAAGGGGTGGGCAGGGGGAGCAGGGCACACATGCCATGACCGGAGGGGACTGACAGCACGGAGCCTGACTAGCAAACACGAGCAAGCTGTGAGAAATAACCCCCCTTAACCCACTTGTCCTTCCCCTTGTCTTACTTTGGTTTCATCAGATTCACATGGAACTTGTCCTGGGAGGAGAAAACCCTTCCCCCCTCAAGCTACAGTTAAATCATCCACAGTGTGGCCCCAAAGTGCTGGGCACTGCACAGGATGTCCCAGGAATACAGACCCAACTCTCAAAGAGCTTCAGTGCCTTTTCTCCTATTAAGAATGATACTTTTGATGAAAAATCCAAGACAACCAACTCATCTATTTCTTTTTCATGTGAAGACCCCAGAAAGCACAGGAACCAGCTCATTTCCTTAAGCTAGCATCTTGCCCAAAAGATCTGTCTTGACAATACTCTTACCTTGGGTCAGTGGTTCTAAATGTGGCTGCACCTTAAAATCACTTGGGGGCTTAGAATCTGATGTCGAGATCCCCTCCCCAGAGATGTTGATGTATGCTGGTCTGGAGGACAGCCTGGCATTGGGATTTTTAAAGCTCCTCAGGTTCTTCTACTGTGAAACTAAGGTTGAAATGCACTGCTTTGGGATGAGTCCTGGCATCTGATCCACAAGTCAGTGAAAATCCTAAGAAGTCAGGACTTGGGGACACATAGTCTAAAAGAGAGGAACCATTGCCTTGTTTTGTGCTCAGCTGGATAGCTGCCATCTGGTGCAGGATGGCAAAGCCCTGGAGGTTCTGACCATTTGAATAGAAGTTTCCAGTCCTGCTTTGCACACTAGCCTGGGGAATGAAAACTCTTGAGTGGCACCAGAAGCAATAGCCTTTCCACTATGCAATCTCATTGGCCAAGTTGGGAAGTCAGTGGTTAAACTTGACATAAACTACTGTAAGAAATAAATGTCAGTTCACCAAGTTTGGGTCATTTAAAGTTGCATGGGACTAACCATCATGGGGAAAATGGCCTTTGACATTCACCCAGAATTTCCTGCCTGACCTTAGTCCATTTACGTACCAATGGATGTTTATGAACCAGAAGACTGGAGTCCCTGATGGTCCTGTTCTTTTCTCCAGAGAGGTGTCTATTTATAGAAGGAACAAACCCTGTGCAGGATGAGGGGGTTGGATAATAATATGTGTGAACACACTGATCTGTCTGAACAGTTTCTTGGCTGTCTGCTTTCAATGGTAATAAATATCCACTAAAAGCCGTCTGCTGCATGTGTTTTGGTAAAGTCTCACACTTCCCTGAATGAATACATTCAGAATGTAAGCACCACACACTTGACTATAGAGACTCTGTTGTATCCTGAATTCTTAAGTTATGCAGCTTAGCAGCTGTGATAATGTAATGGTTTGCAAAATAATAGACTGGCAATACGTCAACCTGAAATAACACATCAAATAATGAATAATGTGGGTGCAAAAAGGTTTAATTTATACTGCGTTAAAAATACTGCTACAGAAATATCACACCATTTTGGTCTTTCCAAGACAAAAAAGAAACCCTTTCACTTCAATATTCAAACAATGGTTGTAAAAGAGAATTCCTTCTTCTTTCTTTTTTTTCCCCCAACAAAAATGTCCAATTTACGTTACTCTGTGAAGAGCCATATAATGTGAGTCTGGTCAGTTATTCACAAACACATTTTATTCTATTTTAAGATATACAGTCTGATCTCAGAGTTCATAATAAATAGGAGAAGAGTATTTGTCTACTCAGTTTATATTAATATTTAAGAGTGAACACATTTTCCACTGGCAATAATGGGACTTGGGGAAATTTAACACGAGAAGTGAGGCCGTTTCTGTTTATATCTTAATTCTGATCCTCTTCCCAAATTTTATCACTGAGGGAAGCCTTTAAGAACTTTTAGCTTTCACTCATTCATCTAGCAAATATTTATTACACTCCTGTTACGAACCAGGGACCAAGATGTGTTTCTTGCCCTCAAGAAGCTTGTTAGCATACAGAGAACTGACATGATAGAGACTAGGGGAGTCAAAGTGGGATCTGTGTTATTGTAAGGGAAATGCAGAGTGCTAGGGGTTCCCAAAGGAAGAGCACTTACTCATACTTAGGGAGGCGACAGGGCATCTGGAAAGGCTTCCCACAGGATGTTACTTTTAGGCTGAAGGAAATGGAGGGTGGCAGCACTGAGCATGGGGCAGACAAAAGCACATGCAAAGGCCCTGAGGCGGGGGAGAGGACAGCAGTGTGGGCAATTGCGGCCATGTTCAGTAAGGTTGGAATCTAACATGCCCGGGAAAGCCGAGGCCGGAGAGGGTAGCGGGGCCCCGATTTTGAAGGGCCTGTAATCACATTTAAACATTATTACTTCTCTTGAGGCAGGGAACCACATAAGGGTTTTGAGTAGATGGGTGACACCGTCCCATCTGTTTTAGAAAGATCACACTGGCTACAACATGCAGCGAGATTGGGGAATGGGACAAAGAATGGCAACTTCGAAAGTGAAAGAGGATGGTGGCCTGCATCACAGAATGGGAAGGAGCAGCTGGGAGTGTCAGACATTCTGAAGCCAGAACTCAGCATGCAGTGACCCATTAGATGGGAGGCCAGACATGGAGGAGGCAGGGGAGATGCCTGGGCTCTGATCTCGGTGTCCAGATAGCTGGCGCTGTTAGAGAAGGAACAGGACTGTGGGCAGGATGGCGAGTTCTTTTTAGGATACATTGAATTTGAACAAGAACTAAGATGGGTCCTCCAGCCTGCATGAATGTCTCTGTAGAGAAGACCTGATGGAAGTCTAGGTGGCATTGTTAAAAAGGTGCATTTCTTTTGTTTCAACTCAACTTCTGTGCATTTGGGAAGCAGGAGCACTTGTGTAATCCTAGACACCTAAGGCACATGACTGAGCACCCAGAAATCACTAGCTGCTCTCCTTGGCTGCTAGCCCTCTGCCCTTGGTGAGGCTTCTTTGTCTCCTCTGTGTGAGTGCTGGTGACAGGTCGGTATAACCCTTTCTCTGGGCCAGGCTGCAAAAGGTGAGGGGCTATGGGCTCAGTGACTTAGATACAAGACACCAGATTTCTGGGCTCAGTTCTGCTCTTGCTGACAATGACCCTGAGCAGAAGAGTGAACGTCCTGGCCTTGGTTTTCCCTGCTCATACATGACAAGGGTGATAACCCCGTCTTCTGTGTCACTGCAATTCCCGGTGGGAAAGTGATTAATGAATATGAAAGCCCACTAGAATCAAGACATTATAGAAAGGTGAGGTCTTACCATCACTCAAGACAATAGAAACCAACTCGAATGTCAGTTACCCTGTGGGCCACTGATGCAACTGAAAACACTGCGGTTGCCCTCAGTTCAGGCAGCTCCGAGGAGAGTGTGGTATTCCGAGTCTGCCTGAAAGCAGACGTTCTTTCCCACCCTGCCTGCCTCCTTTTATGTAAATGTATGACCCTGATTCTGAAAATTGTCATAAATCAGTATGAACATCCAACTGGAATCAACATGACATTGTCTATTCCAATGAGTTGCTCTCTTCTTTTCAGTGGGGTTGACAAGGCAGGCCCAGCAAGAATGCAAGGGCACCCTTCTTGTGAGAGATGATACCAGCCCCACCAGCAGCAATTAATAGGATGGCTGATTCCCCAGCGGTGGGCTCACTCCCCTTGAGGGCCTAGAGACTTTCAGATCAGACTCCTAAGACCATGTAGCACTTGTTGTCCAAGGATAGAAAACAGGCCTGTGTGATTTCAGTATAAGTATATGCCAAATGGCAACAGACGTGTTGTATATATGACACGATGTTCATACATTTTCAGCTTTTCTTAAGTTGGTAAAGAATGAATAATAGAAATGGTAACTGCATATATCTGGATTTATTAAATACATTTGATTTATTGAGCATCCATCTGGAGATGCTAATGGTTAGAGGTTACCTGGTTACTATGGAATTTCTGTACAGGCTAACACTCTCCTTAGTATTATCATATACAACTCCAGTGTGTGCAGCTCGCATTTCTAAGTATTTGTGATCAGAATGCATTATATAAACTTAGTTACCATAAAAGTCAAACATTTTTCAACAGAACCTAAAACCACATTCAATGTAAGCCTAATAAATGTGTGACTTTTGCTAGAAATATTGGTCCTATGCTCTAAAGCTACTGGTATAAAAGGGGGCATGCAGGAGTCACTCAATATATATTAGTTGATGACCATGATATTGAGTACAAGAATTATTTCTCAAAATAAAGACCTATACACAACCAGAATGGGAAGTGAAATTACTTTCATTATTACCCAAATGGCAGAAAAGGTGTAACAACTCATCAAGAGTCAGGAAATCAACTCCACTTGGAGTCTAAATAGCCCCTCATATTTTTAAAGCTTTAATTATGTTTTCTATAAATTTAAAAATCACTGAGTAGAAGTATACACAGCAGAAACAGTCACTTGAATTAAACTTCATTCCCCTTAATAGGATGTGGTAGGCTGCTTATCTATTCAGAGGGCCTCTGTGGTGCTATTTGCCTTATTGGTCTTGGATTACACCTTCACCCCAGATGCCTCAGTAGGTGTCCACAGCTCAGCTCACACAGAGGGCCTGCCATGATTCAAATGAGGGCTTTTGAGGTTTCTGAGACCCACAAACCCTTCTATCCCTGCAGGCGTGTGGAGATGCTGTCCCCACACCAATGAGCCCAATATCCAAGGAAAATGAGTTTGCATTAACTACAGTCATCCCCCAAACTGCAGGAGTCACTCCAGAGAAGGACAAGTCCTTATTGTTGTTTTACAGGATTGTCTCTGCCAGGGGTTACCATAAAGGAAGCATGTTTCAGAGAATGAACAGAGTAATTTTGAGCAGAAACCTACTAAAAAAAAACCCCCAAATGATAGCAAGGCATCTGAAATAACAACACAACAGCAGAGGGTATTGTAATCAACCAGGTGCTAATTTAAGCCCTCAAAGCACTGAAGTTCTCTGATATCATTGCCACTTTTTTTGAAGACACTGTCACCCAGCACAGGAAATTTGCAGCCCTGCTGCACTAACAGATCTGTTTTGCAGCCCCAGTGCTTTCCTTGACAGACACTCACATCTCCCATACCCATTCCCGAGGGCAGTCCCCCCCTACCTTTCCCCATATTTCGTCTCTAATATCCCCTACCACATGCACAGCTGACAAAAATTTCTGCTTCCAGTTTCTCATTATCTGTTAAGAAAAAATTACATTTGACATTGTACACTACAGTCCCAGGAATTTGAATTTTTCAGGAAAATAGGACTACCAAAAGGAATGCTATGTACAATGAAAACAAACATCCCCCTTTCT
Organism: Manis pentadactyla; assembly: GCF_030020395.1. Taxonomy (NCBI): domain Eukaryota; kingdom Metazoa; phylum Chordata; class Mammalia; order Pholidota; family Manidae; genus Manis; species Manis pentadactyla. Next base: position 101,327,462 of record NC_080021.1, read on the forward strand.
TAGTAGCAACTGTTCCATGGAAAATAAACAGCCCGCCACGTTGCTTACCCTCTCCACGCTGCGTCTTCTCAGAGATCCATAAGGAATTTTCAGTAAAAGTCTTTGGGATCTATTTGGAGCCACTGCAGCCTGAACCACCATGGTGTAGAGCTGTGTGCGCGTTCGTGTTAGCGTGTGTGTGTGTGTGTGTGTGTGTGTGTGTGTGTGTGTGTGTGTGTTCCCAGCAAAAGGAGAGACGGAGGCTTCCTCAAAACCAAGTTATGGTCTCCTGGAGGTTTCCCAAATATCAAATAACTGAAAGAGTTTTTATTTCGACCATATGAGTCAAGATGTGGTTTGTCGGAAAGTGGGGGGATGGGAAAGAAGAAAAATAGCCCAAGTTCTGCAACTTGAGCGTGCCTTTGGCAGCACAGCTTTGAGCCCTCCTGTCTGTCCGATGTGTCTCAGTCCCTCAGTGAGATTGCATGTCCTAGAGCGGGCAGGCGACTCTTCGGGGGAGAGTGATCCAGAAATGTCAACTTTGCTTCTCGTGGCTGCACATGGTAACCAGGTCAGTTGTCTAATCAAAGCTCTATCAGACGAATTATTCATTCCATCACGTGACTCCAAAGCCCCTCGGCTGTACAGTAGGTCACATGCTCACCTTAAAAAGACTATTTGGAATATCACCATCTGGTGCAGAGATTAATGTGAAATCCTGCATTCTGATTTTACTCTCTCCAGAACACAGGAAAAATATTTGCACACCAGTGACATAAGGCACTGGGGACTTGGTGTGGGTTTCTGTGGGGGCGTCCCTCTTCACAGTCATAAATTATATGTATGACCCTGAGAGTCAGACATGCATATCTGTTTTTTCCCTCCTTTCTAATGCATCAAAAACAAATGTAGGCATATGATTAATTATATATGTGAATGTAGTCCACAAAGATGAAGCATGAGAGAAGGAAAAACATGTTTGCACCACTTGGTTCAGATGAATAAAATCAAATATACCAGACAGACGTGCATTTGCAACCTCCTCATTTAAATGTTTGTGTTATAGAACATTTATTTTTATGTGTGCCAGTAAACATGAAGACATTATGTTTGATTTTATGAGGTTCTGTAAAAGGACTATCTAAGCTCAGATTCTACCATGGCATCTGCCTATTTTCTAATCATATTGTAAAATTCCAGATCAAACAACCCTCTCTGACAGACCATACACAAGGTCTAAAATGATAACTTTTCTGTAATGTCTTGTAACGGACACATTGTTCACTTATGCTCCCCCACATCTGTACTCCTGAAATCTATGTATTTCCAGAGAAGAGAAAATTACAATGATGAAAACAGTAAGGGGCTTCCAGGACTGGAGGTGTTTTAATTTTTTCCTTTGTGACCTACTTCTACAGCACTATTCTTCTCTGTCCTGGATTTTATGAAAGGGATGCGTTTCCTGTACAGTAATTTGCATGCCTTTTGGTATGAGCTTGGGTATCACTCATGTGCTTTGGGAACCAGCTTGTGTTTACTCTCTACAAACCAGTTTACTGAAAACGATGAAAAAGAAAGTTCTGCTTATTCAAAGAATTGACTAGGAAGTGGGGGTGGGTGCAAGGGGAAGAACTGGAGGTTTGCACTGCTAGAAAAGGAAAAAGGCGCTCCACGGGGATGCAGGTGGGGCCAGGTGGGAAGGATGGGCGTGGGGCTTCGGTGGCCTCACACGGACACATATTAAGAGGCAGTTAAAGAAAGCATCAAGCTGATGTGGGAAATTCCAAATACACAACAATCGGGCTTTGTTTATAATTGGTTCCACATGTGCAGCTGGAGTTAGAGTGAAAGAAGGCGAGAGACAGGGAAAGACGGAAAGTTCTTCGGCAAGCTATGCACAGGGTCCCTAGTGAGGCGGTTTCGGCTCACATACCTTTTTCCCTCTTTCCCACTTCCTTCCTGCACTGCCTGGTTTCAAACTATTTTGGGTTGGAAATAAATCTGGACTGATAGCCAACTATTTGGCCAAATCACAGAAGCTCTTTCCTTTATAAAACCCCACTTGACAATGTCACGGTTTTGAACAAAGGATAGGCACATTTTCAAAACACTCATTTGTTCGGAGTCTTGGGATTTTTTTCCCTTCCAGTGCCATTTGAGAGGGGCAATGAATCAGATCAATTGAGAAGTCACTGTCTCTCTCCCGACCCAGGCCAGGGCAAAGCCCCTGGGAGCTGAATTTATTTATATTTGACTAAATGCAACTTCCTGTTTCCCAGGAGTATTAATGAGTGTTTCACTGAAGAGCTTAAGGCTTCATGGCATAGTTCAGACCATAAGGGACACTTTGATGAACTAAGTGCAAATAAAACAAAAACATGTGCATTTGATTAAGGTTAAAATACATATAGAAGAGAATGTTAATGGAAACAGAAATAGCCCTGGGCCAGACTCCCACACATTTGAGCCCAGCACATTCTATCCCCCCTGCGGAGTGGGGAGCAGGGTCATTTCTCATATCAGCACTGACGCCTCTGCCCAGCTAATGGAGAGGAGGGGGTGGCTCAGGAGCCCTCCCCAGGCCCCATGAAGTAGATGGCCATCTCCTCAGAGAGATTTGAAGGCTCTCAAAGGTCAGCTTGTCCAAAACTATCTTTCTGATTGTCACTATGGACGTTTGAGATTTTCACATTTAAAATTATTGAGTCTAATGTATTTAATTCTAAAAGGCCATTGTTATAATACAAATATGTTTACTGGGAGGGGATATGCATTCATATCTTTACAGATATAACCACTTTAGGACAGGTGAGAGGCAATAACTTAGTTACTGAGTACCCACCAGTTGCCAGGCACCTTGCTAGAAGTTCAAAGGCTGTATGAAGGGTGGAAATGAGTTGCATTATCCATATTTTGCAGGTGATGAAACTGGGGCTCATAGAGGTTTGGTAAGTTGACGAAGGGGGCACAACCAGGACTGTCAGGGTTCAGATGGAAACAAAGGCAGTTTGTTTGACTTCAGGGCCCAGCTTGGTCCCTGATATTTTTACTGGTCATAGAGGTCATTATCAGATTATGGCAGATTAGACATCCAGAAAGAAGATACATCCATGGGGCCCAACAGGGAAATGGAAAAATTTCTGTCTTTGAAAGAGAGAGAATTTAAATACTGGAGATGATAGAAGTGCTGCTTTGATGTCCCTTGGAACTAAGCCCGGGACGAGCCGGAGCTGGGGAGGCAACACAGTGGAAGCTGGCACAACCCCTGGCCTGAGGGGTAAAGGGAGGAGCCGAATTATGAGAGCCCAGGGAGGGCCAGGGTCACCTGGTCCAGCTGGAGCCCTTGGGGCCCATGGGTGGGACCCCACCACTGGGGAGCCATCGGCCAAGGCCAGGTGGAGGTAGCAGGAATGGCCTGCTGCTCACTTTCTATTCCTTCCAGCCTTGCACCAGCGTCTTCCATGCACAGAAGCCAGTCAACTGACATGGAGCTGTGGAAGCAGCCATATAAGCATATAAGCAGGGGAAGGAAAAAGTGAGGAATAGGTCTGACCCAGGACCAGCACTGAGGAGCCAGAGACATTGGAATGAAGGACAGAGAGACAGTGAATTAGAAGTAAATGAAAGACAGCAGGAAGGCAGGAGGAAAACATCTGGAACAGAGTATTACTTAAAGAAAGCCTGTTTTTGCCAGGATGGTGGATGGTAGGGTTTCCCGTGCATGCGGAGAACAGGGTAATGGCCACGGGGCAGATGGAGAAAATGCTAGAGGGCTGTGGAGTCAGTGGATCCTGCAGGACATGGGGTGAAGAAGACAGCCTTCTGTTCTAGCATCCCTGGAGCTGCTGCTTTTGATGTCTCTTGGAGCCAAGCACTCCATGCTGGTGAAATTTTTTGTTTGTTTTGAACATTTCCTTCCCATCTTAGCGCAAATGCTTACATTCAAACTCTGGAATGAAAATGCCTAGGGATCAACTGACCCATATTTCAGGAAAATCAATGGTTTTGATGCACCAAAGCAAGATGTATTAAATTAAATGGGTGTTCTTGGTCCTGAATAGCAGGAGGCAAAAGATGGGATTTTGGAGGAGGGCCTGTCTGAGAGAAAGTATTTTGCAGCTCTAGTGCTGTTGGAGAGGGGAGCAGTGTGGGAGGCAGGGTGGGGGCTGGGGGACAAGCAGGTGCAACAGCCAGCTCACACACTGGTCTAAGCACTGCGACGGGGCACCTAAGCAGCCATGGAAGGTGGTGATCTCCTGCCAGCACACTGAGCTCTGGGCACTGCAGCTTCTTTCCCAGGCTGAGCCTGACCTACTGGCCTCCAGTGTTTTTCCCAACCATTGGTCCAGTGCCCGAGATGCCCATCTGTGAGCCCAAGTGCATTAGCCCTCTGAAGGGCCATTTGATGGACATCTTTACTCCCACTTGGAACTCACTGGCTCTAAGTAAATGCATTTACACTGCTTTATTTTGTTCACTTGGCAGAATATGGAAAGGAGGGGTAATAAGACAGAGAGGTTCTGGCTGGGGAAGATGACCCAGGGCATAATGGGGAGCCACAGTGACGCTCTGGGGTTAGAGGGCAGCCTGGGGCCACTGTGAGGCCGGACAGACCCCACAATGGGCAAAGGGCAGTGAACAGAGAAGTGTGTGTGTGGGGAGTGGTGAGCTGAAGAGCCAATCAAATCATTTTGAAGAATGTTATCCCTCATCTTTTCCTTCATTTTCATGCTTTCTCTGGTAAAAGGTGAAATACCACTTACATTGGAAGCAGACACTAGAAAGCTGACAGCATAAATGCCTCTTCTAATGTCCCTCTCAAGCCATTGTTTCATGTAAATTTAGCAGGATGTAAAAAGGGCTCTTTCTCAGTTTTATTGGAGGTCTCAAAACAACAGGAGTCAGGGGAGGAGTAGGAGGAAAGGGGAGCAAGGGAGCCTGCTGCCCCTACCTCAGGCAGGCAAGCGGGCTTCCAGAAGCCCCTTGGGAGGGGAACAGGGAACTTCTCAAGGGGAAAGGGGCCAGATGAGGCAGCTGGTGATGGCCAAGGGAAGGGCAGTGGTATACGGGAAGTACTTTGCCTTCCATCATCTTGGGTCAGATGTGGAGTGCCTGACAGAGTGGGTCCTGGTCTGTCTCAGCATGCTGTCTAAAGACAAGGGACGGGGTGAAAGAGGCTGGAGGCACGGGGCCTAGGGCCAGGGGAGGGTGGAAGAAAGCCCTCACCCACACCAGGGACCTGGGGTGAGGAGTCCCAGCAGCAAGGGGGGTCAGGGTCTTCAAAGAACCCAGAAGGCACTTGGCAAGGACAGTAGCTGGGTTTACATACCTGTCAGGCCCAGAGAGAGACAGGCCTTCCTGCTCCCCATTTCTCCCAGGGCATGGCACTAGAGAAAGCTGTGCATGCAGTGAAGGCAGGTGTGCAGAGAGAACCCCCTGCCACCCACCCACTGTAGGCAGCCATCACCTGCACCAGTCCTGAGCCTTGCAGGGGAGATACTGAAAATATGAATGAAGTGTGGAGCTTTTAATCATTGTCATGCAAAATGGGTGAGAAGATAAATAGGCTGAGATGGAACCAAACGCACATACTTCTAACTAATTTGGAAAATTCCTAGAGTAGGAGTGAGGGAAGTTGGGAAGGGAACCCTGTCTTTCTTCAACTTTCCATCAGCAACTAACAGCTAACCCGGGTAATTCATGTCACATCCTATTAGAGTAAGCTGTGGCTGAGGTTATGCAAACAGAAAGACTGCCTACATCCATAATTTGTTTGAAAAGTGGCTCGTATTTAGGCCAAACACAAAACCCAGTATCGCTAAGAAAAGGAAGAAGATAGCCAGCAATACAGTTACCATATGCCCACAAACCTCATATGCCCAGGCCTGTGAGATGATCTACAGTTCACCTGAGCAGGAGAATTAGGTTTCCTTTGGTTTTAAGTAAGGGTTGCCCTAATGCAGCATGAGGTTGGCATTATCCATCTCTGGACAGACTTTTCCTCCTACTAAGGCATTTGGAAGGAACTGTAGGTATGGTTGTAGCTAGTTTGGGTAAGCAGATAAATTTTTCCTTCCCTTCTCTGCTCATCCTTCCTTCCTCCCTCCCCTCCTCTCTCTCTCTCCCCACCAGGCTTCCCTTTTCTACTTAGGCTACACTGTTGGCTTCATTTAATAGTTCTCCATGTGCAGCCAGGCAAAGAACAGAAGTTTAAACCAAAAACTGTTCACTTTGATGCCTGCTTATCATTGCTGGTAGAGGCTGGTGGACTAGGATGAGTCTACAGCTGGTTCCTGAGAGTACACTGTTTATGCTCCTCTTGTGTTCAATATCAACCTCTATGATACTGGCCTTGTCTTTGTCTAAAACAATTTTATTATTTCCTCTTATTGCTTCTTCTGCATCATTCATTCAACAATTATCTTATAGGATGTCTAATAAAATAACAGCAACCTCTTTATATGGCACAGCATATCACAGGCACTACTCTAATGGCTTTCAAATATTTATATTACTTTAGTTCTTGCAACACCCTATCAAAGAGGCCCTCTTATCTTCCCTAGTGAAGAAGAAGAAGCTGAGGCACACAGAGGTGAAATAACCCACCCAGGGTCACACTGTAAGTGGCTTCAGAGTCTGCTACCTGCTGCCATCTCCCATATGGCTACTATGTATCAGGGGCTTAACCAAGAACTGAGGATTCTGGGAACTCTGGCTTTCTGAAGAGTTTTTATTTGTTCTAAACTTAACTTTTCTCCTTTATAAGGTGTCTATAGTGAACTGAAATAACCTCACCTGAGTTTGCACCAGGAAATTTACCTACCCAATAGGATGAAATGAAATAATGTTTATGAAAGTTCTTTGTAAATGCCTGGCAGGTGCATGTACACACACACACACACACACACACACACACACACACACACACACACACGGTTTGTTTCCACTCTCAATTCTGCAGTTTTCCTGTTGCCTCTGTTGACACACCAGCCTTACTGGACCTCACCATCCATCTCTCTGCTCAATATACATGTTCTGCTATGACATCCATGTTTCATCCATCTGAATTCCTTGAAGGTCATACAGCTTAGCCACACATTCTGGATGGTAAAGAGGCTTCTTCTTGGACCTTTGAGAATAACTTATTTAGTATGTTTCATTTGAGTAACTAGGAGTAGAGAATTAATTAGCTCAGAATAAGACCCTCTATCCCCATCACCTTAAAAAATACATCTTACCACAAAGGAAACCAGACCTTACATTCTTCCAGGGTAGGGAAGAAAATGCAGCAATTGTTGGATGGAAACTGCATGTTAATCAATACATGTACACCTCCAAACAAAGGCAATGGATGTCCAGAATCCCAGAATCTCCTTCACTCTTTATGGCAATGATCAAGCTGTAGAGAATGTCAAGTGGAAAATATTAATGGCCTGTGTGGGGGATTAGCCTATATTCTGCCTTAACAACCCTTGCTTCATGGATTTCAAATACCAGGCTCATGAGCATGATAGCAGGATTACTCAACTTTTCACACATGGAAAGAGGGAGCAGGTAGGGATCCCTACCTTACAAGTAGCAGATGGATTTTACTCCTTTGCACAGAGGTCCTTCACTTCTGTCTCAATATGATTTGCCCCCCATCAGAGCTCCACTTGCCCTTCCCAGCGTGAGGCTAAGTCAGGCAATCAATGGCCACAGCCTGGGATAATGGCTATTCTGCATGGGTAATAATGGCTTATTGCATGTGCAATTAGGAGTGATGTCATGCCCAGGTTTGGAGGAATCAATAAGATTGCCAGGATGCCTGTGTGATTAAGCAGGTAATAAGCTGTGCAGGGCTGACTGTATAGATTGGCTTTTGAGACCATTTTGCAAAGAATGTTTTCATGTGCTATCCATCCATGTGGATGGATTTTGATAACTAGCATTGATTTGCCATATTTTTGAAGTGCTGTTTGCACGTGGTAAACTGTGTAATTGCTCCCAGAATGGCAAAATAAATAATGTCCCTATCTATGGTATTGACAATCCAGGATTAGCTGAATATAGATTGTACACCTCCAAACAGAGGCAATGGATGTCTACTTCTGATTTTTACTAGGTTTAGCTCTCAAATTTCTGGCATTTAGCTAAAGATTGGGTGGCAAATTATCAGCTTTTAAACCTGCTTCTAATTTCTATGCTTCCTTTTTCCAGGAGAAGTTTGACATGTAATTTTCTTGAACAGGAGAATGGTTTGTCTTGGATTAAGTAATCCCTCTGGTGCTGGAAAGGAAGATGGCTTTCTTTTGGGCCATCAGATTGCTTTGTCTCCTGTGCCCAGGAATATGTCACTCTCAATGACAACTGACCATTTGCTCAGGGGTTTCTGGATAAGCCACATGGACTGTATTTTCCTTTGGAAAGAAGTACCCTAAATTGTGTGAAACAAGATGAGGCTAGACAGATAGAAGGAAACAAGACAAATACATCCACGAGGGCATTGTTGACACTTCTGGAGATAGCCCTGAAGAGTCCTTCATGCACTTTGACTGGATCTTTTGTGCTCTTTAATTTGGGTTGGTATCATGCATGTGTTTGCATGTGTGCATTTGTGTACATGCACATACATATTTCCTCTCGTGAACCCAGCAGCATTGCAGCAGCTACAGGGGCCCTAGAGTGGTGACAACTCATTATGAGACACCAGGTCTGATGTGTCCCTTTTATCTCATCTTGCAGAAGCCATGCATTCCCTCAAACCCCTCAGTGGCCCTTTGTAATCCTGGAAAGGAAGTGTCAATCTGGAAACAGCTGTTCTTGAGATAGTGGGATAACATTCTAATGAGCATGTGCTGAGCTACAAAGGAAATTCAAAGTTAATGGGACTGTGATGCAATTCAAGGGAGAAGGTTAGATGGTAAGAGTGAAGGAGGGCTTTGGGGGCAAAGAAATAGGAAAGGACTTTCTACAGTTAGGGATTAAAAGCAGATGCCTTTTCTAGGAGATGCAAAGAGAAGAAGTTGACTAAATCACCCAGTGCCTGTCTTGCATCAGGCATGGCCCTGGGCACTGGCTCTAAATTACCTCTTTTAAATCTTCATTACAATCCTGTAAGCTGTGTTGTATTAGCTATATTTTATTGATGAGGAATTCAAAGCTCAGAAAGCTCAGAAAGGTTAAAGGCTTGCTGACAGTCACACAACTAGGATGAAAATATATCAGAGCATTTTGTTCTTCTTAACACAGCTTGCCCTCAGGATAAAATATTTTACCAGAGCCTAAACGATCGGGGTTTGATCAGAACCTAACCTACCTATGGGAAGGGAAATACCCAATTCTTGCCCCCTCCACTCACCCTTTCACACTTAAGGGGTAAAAAAATCCTGAGAAACACTGGTGAAGTTCACAGTCCAAGGGCCCAGGCTCACTAAGACACTGAGACCTGTCATCGGGCTATAGAATGCCTCTCCTCCCCACCCACCACCACATTACTGAAGGCCTATTTACCACAGTTCCTCTCACATAGTACATCACTCCCAAAATTGAAAAGCAGAAAAAAAGACTGAAAAAAAAACATTAAACTATCCAAGAACTGTGGGACAGCCGCAAAATGTGTAACCTATGTGTGACAAGAATAGAAGGAGAAGAGAGAGAGGAACAGAAGCAATACTTGAAGGAATAATGACAGAGAATTTCCCTAAGAAATTTCTTTCCCTAGAAAGCTCAGAGAACACTGAAAAAGATAAATGTCGACAAACACCATAAAACAACAACAGTCCCCAAAAAGCTGCCCTCATGTGTATCATAGTCAAACTTCAGAGGATCAAAGATCAAGTCTGAAAGAAGCCAGAGGAAAAAAACACCTTACCTACAGAGCAGTGAAGATAAGGATCACATTGGCTTTAACCCTTAGAAACAGGCAAGCAAGCAGACAGTGGAGGTAAATATTTGAAGTGTTGAGAGAAAAAAAACTCACCAACATAGAATTCTGTATTCGGTGAAATTGTCTTTTAAAAGGGAAGGAGAAACTAAGATTTGCTCAGATAAGCACAATTTAAGGGAATCTATTGCCAGCAGACTTGTTTGTGAGAAATATTAAATTCTCTCCTCAAAGAGAAGGAAAATCACATAAGTTGAAAACTTGGGCCTACATAAAGGAGGAGCACCAGAGAATGAATAAATGTAGGTAATATTTTTTTTATTTTACTCATTCCTAATTTAACATTTTGTTCAAACTAATAATAGCAACAATGTATTTGATTATGTAATGCATATATATAAATACACACATATGTGTGGGTGGTGTGTGTGCACAAGTAAAATAAATGCCAATAATGATACAAGGGATATGAAGGAAAAGGAATTAGGATATTTTGTTATTGTAAGGCATTTGCACTTCCTGTGAAGTGGTATAGTGTTATTTCAAAGTGGACTTGTATTAGTTGTAAATGTGTATTGCAAACTCTAGGGCAACCATGAAAAAAAGAAGTATAATTGATAGACTAAGAAAGGAAGGAAAATGGAATAGTATAAAAATACACTCAATTGAAATCACAAAAGGCAGAAAAAGAGTAGAAGACAAAAAAAAAAGGAACAAAGAATAAGGATAACAAATAGAAACAGCAACAAATATTGTTAAGTATCAATAATTATTTCAAATGTCAGTGCCTAAGTACACCAATTAAGAAACAGAGATTATCAGAGTGGATCAAAATACAAGACCCAACTATATGTTTTCTATAAGAAGCCCACTTTACATACAAAGATACATATAGATATGAAGTAAAGGGTTGGAGAGAGACACTATGTAAACACTAACTAAAAGAAGGTGGGAGAAGCTACATTAATTTCAGACTCAGCAGATTTCAGAGCAAGTAAAATTATCAGGGATAAAAAGGAGCATTACATAATGATAAATGGGTCAATTCTATAAGAAGTTATAACAACTCTTAACATGTATCCCCTAACAACAGAATGTCAAAATATGTGAGGCAGAGACTGATAGAACTGCAGGAAGAAAAAGATAAACCCACTATTATAGGTGGACACATCACTACCCCTCTATCAAAAATTGACAGATCCAACAGCCAGAAATTCAGCAAGGGCATAGCTTTCCTTACTCAACAACACCATCAATCAACTGGATGTAATGGACATCTATAGATTACTTCATCCAGCTAAAGCAGAATACATATTCTTCTCAAGCTCACATGGAACATTTACCAAGATAGACCATTTTTTGGGACACAAAATACACCTTAAAAAATTTAAATATTAGAAATCATACAATATCTTTTCTCAGACTACAGTAGAATTAAACTAGAAATCAATAACAAAAAGATAGTTGGATAACAACCAAATACTTGGAGATTAAACACTATGTTCTTAATAACATGGATCAGATAAGAAATATAAAGAAAAATTTTAAAAATATTTTGAACTAAATTAAACTGAAACACAACTTATTCAAATCTGTGGTATGTGTGTAAGCAGTGCTTAGAGGGAAATTTATAGCATTTAATGAATATATTAAAAAATAAAAGAAGATCTAAAAACCAATCATATAGGTTCCCACCTGTGAAAACAGAAAAAGAAGAGCAAAGTAGCAAAGAAACTAGAAGAAAAGGAACAATAAAAATTAGAGCAAAAATCAATGAAGTTGAAAACAGAAAACCAATGAAACCAAATATGGGTTCTTTGAAAAGATCAATAAAGTCAATCAGCCTCTAGTGAGGCTACCTAATTAAAAAAAGAGGAGACACAAATTAATAATATCAGAAATAAAAGCAGAAATATCACTGGATCCCTTCTGGGCCAAATGGATCTCTTGAACATTAAAGGGATAATAAATATATGAACAACTCTCTGCCCACAGATTTGATAACCTAGATGAAATAGACCCATTCCTTGAAAGACAATTTGGCAAAATCCCCACAAGAAGAAAGAGAAACAATTATTAATAACTTTAAAAAACAGAAAGCATGAGGACTAAATGGTGAATTCTACCAAACATTTATGGACAACATTATACCATTCTCTACAATCCTTTCCAGAATGTAGAAACAGAGGGAATATTTCCTAATTCATTTTATGAAGACAGAATTGGTATAATATCAAAATGAAACAAAGACATTACAAGAACAGAAAACTATAGACCAGTATCTTTCATGAACATAGATGTAAAAATCATCAACAAAATACTAGCAAATTGATGCAGTGATGTATAAAGAGAATTATGTACCATGATCAAGTGGGATTTATGCCAGGTATACAAGGTTGTTTCAACATTCAAAAATTAGTATAAGCCATCACATCAAAAGGCTAAAGACAAATCACATAATAATATCAACAGATGTAGAGAAAGCATTTGACAAAATCTAAACTCATGATAAAAACTCAGTAAACTAAGAGGGTAATTTCCTCAACATGATTAAGAATATCTTCAAAAGTCTACAGCTAACATTAGACTTAATGGTGAGAAACTTGAAGGTTTCTACAATCAGGAACTAAGGTGAGGATGTCCTTGTCATCATTGCTTTTTAATATTGTATTGAAAATCCTAGCTAATGCAATAAGACAAGAAAAATAAATAAAATGTGTACAGATTGGCAAAGAAGAAATAAAACTCTTTGTACATATGACACGATTGTCCATGTAGAAAAGTTGAAAGAATTGACAAAAATACTCGTGAAACTAATAAGTGATTATGGAAAGGCTCAGGATACAAGGTTAATATATAAAACCCAATTACTTTCCTATATGCCAGCAATAAACAAGGTTATTTGAAATTAAAAATACACTACCATTTACATTAGCACCCCCAAAAGAAATACATATAATTCTAACAAAATATGTACAAGATCTATATGAGGAAATGAGAAAACTCTGATGAAAGATATTAAAGAAGAACTAAATGGAAAACTATTCTATGTTCATGGGTAGGAAGCCTCAATATTGTCAAAATGTCATTTCTTCCTAACTTGATCTATAGATTCAATACAATCTCAATCAAAATCTGAGCAAATTATTTTGTGGATATCAATAAACTGATTCTGAAGTTTATATGCAGAGACAAAAGACCCAGATTACTTCACTTAATATTGATAGAAAAAAAAATGAAGTTGGAGGGCTAACATTACCAACTTCAAGCTTACTATAAAGCTACACTAAGACAGTATGGTATTGATGCAAGAATAGACAATAGATCAATGGAACAGAGTAGAGAGTCCAGAAACAGACACACATAAAAATAGTCAGCTGATCATTGGCAAAGGAGCAAAGGTACTACAATGGAGAAAAGACAGTCTTTTCAACAAATGGTGCTGGAACAACTGAACATGCACATGCACAAAAATGAATCTACATACAGACCTTATAACCTTCACAAAAATTAACTCAGATGAATCACAGACTTTAATGTAAAACAGAAAATTATAAGACTCCTAGAAGATAACATTGGAGAAAGCCTATATGATCTTGGATATGGGGGTGCATTTTCAGATATAATACCAAGTCAAGACCCATGAAAGAAATAATTGATAAGCTGGACTTCTTAAAGTGAAAAACTGCTCTGCAAAAGACACTGCCAAAACAATGAGAAGGCAAAGCCATAGACTGGGAGAAAATATTTATATTTGTCAGATGGAAAACACATCTGATAAATGACTGGTATCCAAAATATACAAAGAACTCTTAAACTCAGCAATAAGAAAACAAACAGACTAAAAATGGACAAAAGACCTGAATAGACACCTCACCAAAGTACATATATGGCAAGTTAGCATATGAAAAGATGTTCAACATCATATCTCATTAAGGAATTGCAAATTAAGACAATAAGATACCACTACACAGCTATCAGAATGGCCAAAATCCAGACCACTGACAGCACCAAATGATGGCAAAGATGTGAAACAACAAGAACTCTTATTCATTGCTAGTGGGAATGCAAAATGGCACAACCACTTTGGCAGACAACCTGGTGGTTTCTTGTAAAACTGAACATACTATAACCATACAATCTAGCAGTTGAGCTCCTTGGTATTTACTCAGATGAACTGACAGTAATATCAACACCAAAACCTGCACATAGATGTTTACAGCAGTTTATTCATAATTGCCAAAACTTGGAAGCAACCAAGATGTTCTAGGTTCACTAGGTGAATGAATAAATAAACTGTGGTAAACCAGACAGTGGAATATTATTCAGCACTATAAACACATGAGCTATAAAGCCATGAAAAGACACAGGAAACTTATATTCATATCACTAAGTCAAAGAGGCCAATCTGAAAAAGCTACAACTATATGACATTCTGGAAAAGGCAAAACTACACAGACAGTGAGAAGATCAGTGGTTGCTAGGCTTTAGGGAAGACGGAAGGATAGGCAGGTGGAACACAGAGGATTTTTAGGGCAGTGAAACTATTGTGTTTGACACTACAATGGTGGATACATGTCATTACACATTTTTTAAAACCCAAGATACATATCTTTCAAAACTCATGGGGTGTACAAAATTCCAAGAGTGAACCATAATGTAAACTATTGGCTTTGAGTAATGATAATGTATCAATATAGGTTCTTTGACTGTAACAAATGTACCACTCCAGTGTGAGATATCCATAGTGGGAGTGGTCGTTAAGTGCATGGGGACAAGAGTACATGGGGATCTCTGCACTTTTTGCTGAATTTTCCTGTGAACCTAAAACTAGTCTAAAAAAAATTATTTGTTATTAATTTAAAAATTAGAGTGTGGGGAGGTTGATATGCAGATGATAATGGTAGGGTAAGTTGGAGGAGAAATGCTGGATTCAGGAGAATAATTAGATGGTTAGTTCCAATGAGAGGTAGTAAGGACCTAAATCAGGGCCATGAAATTATGGGTTGTATTTACAGAAAAAGATGGAGTGTGTGACTGCACTCCTTTCCAGGAGAAAGGGTGTCTGGGACGTTCCAAACAGGATTAAATATTAGAGAAATGTGGGGGAGGTGAGGGCAGTTAAGGAAAGAAGGGGAACACATTAACAACTTTGTGGTATTTAAATAAAACAACTCCCTGAGGTGATCAAGCTTACAAAAACCTTCTGTATGCCGCAGACTACCCACACACGAGACCCCCAGCCACACCCCCCACAAGTCCTACCACCACGGCAGGCAGTGGCGGCTGGGCAGAGGAAAACAGCAGTCAAACAGGCTGCCACATCCTGCTGCTCAGCCTCCACTTACTTGGTGACACAGCCATGAATCTCCTGTCACTGGAAATTCAGAAGGATTCACTTAATTCTTGACACAGTCCTCCTTAAGGCATAACTTCCCAGCCCCAAAGTTACAATGAATGAGAGTCACTGATATCCCCATACCCAGCCCTGGAAAGGGTGTTTCCCTCTGGGAATCTTGCCAGCAGGATGTTGCCTCAATTTGCAGACAAATTGTAAATCAATAAAGAAAAAATGCCCCAGACTCTCATGTTGGCCAAAATACACCATTCCCTGAAAGGTTCCTGAAAGGGACCTGGAAATATATAGTAAAACAGCCAAGCTCCACAGCCTTTTCCAGATTTGAGATGCCCACTGGCTTGTCCTGAAAATGTACCCCAGCTGCCTTTCCCAGGGCAGCACCAGTGTTGTTCTTGGAAGGAGGACACCTTTCAACTGGGTTGCCACCTGCGTGTTTCACACAGCATTAGCGCTCTAAGCCTCCATCCACACCGCAAAACCAAGATACAGCACCAACAGAAACCCTGAGAAGCAGAAAGAATGACTGTGGTTGGTTTGGGGTAGAAGTAATACTTAAGTTGCTAAGGATGCCAGGAGTTTTCAAAGACTGTAAAATCATCATAGGAATACAAGTGTCTCTGTCAGTTGCATTTTTCCTTCAAAACCAGTCATTTAAACAGCCTCATCTCATAAAATCAGTTCTAAGGAAGTCTTGATGACCCAATACCTATGACAATGGCCAGGACCAAGGTGCAGGGTCTATACTGCCCTCCACATTCTCTCTGCAAAATACAGTATTTTGAGCCCAGCTTCCTTTTTTTTTCCCTGGAATAATGGCTTCACTTCACAAACAAATCTGATTCTCCCAGGGAATGCTTATTGAAGCTGCTTTTGTCTCTTGGTAAATGTTTTATATTTCTTCAACCCATTCATTCAGACTTCTGAAAGTTACTGGATTTAAAACACTATGTATTGTAATTCTCTGCTATGCAATTTGTAGAGCCTATTCTGCACCATTCAGGCATTCAATGACTTTATAGTTTCCTCCCCCAAGGCACTTCAATAAGAAATAAGGATCCTGTGAGAATCGGAAGACTGTGGAAAAGAATCAGATTCAGTAATGGAAACAAAACTGCCAAGACTTCGTTGGTGGCAGAGAAGGGCCTGCCATCACGGAGTAAGCAATAGCCTTTACTTACAAACACATCCATGAGCAGGTGTTCCAGGGTCACTTCAAAGTCTTCCAGTTTGGCAGCTAACGTCATAGCGAACGTTCCAGTTTGCACTCAGGCCCCTCCGACAGCCCAGACCTGCAAACTTGTCAGCTCAGAAAACAAGGCTGGTGCAAATACAGTTGCAAGGCAGAATCGTGGTTAATGGCAAGTGGAAACCCTTAGAACAGAACAGAAAACTGCAGAGTGTACTACTAAAGCCTTGTAGCCAGAAATCTTTAAGGACAAATAACAAAAACCAAAAAACAATGTCTATGGTGTTATAGACCAGACTGGGACAAAGTGATGTCCCCAAGGGAGGCACCTAGCCACCACCTGCTCTCTATAACTTCACAGTTTGAGGTGCTGTGCAAAACACAGGGACCCCCAACAGCAGGTGAAAGAAAGAGACAGGGAAATGGGTGAGATGCAGCAGTGGGAAAAATGGACTAAGCCGCTGGACTCCGATATTTATAGAGCCACATGTTTCTGACTCTAGTCCATTTCTCAGTTCATTTCTGACCTTTCATAAATGGCCAGACACACTGGAGTGTATTGTAGAGCGGGGGCAGTGGGTCCCACAGAAGTTGGCTGTGACCAATGCTAGGGCAATTCACACAGACCCACCATCAATAGTTCTTTGTAAAAAAACCATCAGACCTTGTTCTGTACATGATGACAGAAAAGCACATAGTCTTGTGAAAAACAAGGAACCAAAAGTTGTGGGGGGACTAATTTTTCCTCAGAGTATTATTAGATCTCTTACACTCCCCCATCCTCTGTCTTCACCTCCTCCTCGGCAAGAGTAGATAAACATCAAGGAAAAAAACGTAATCTCTCGTGTCAACTCCTCAAGTTCCTGCCAGTCAAAAAATATCCACCATTTCTCTTTTGCTGCTTCCAAGATTTGCTTTTTTTTAACTGAAAAAATTTAATTGTGGTAAAATACACATAAAATTTGCCATCTCCCCTGTGTCCGAGTGTAGAGCTCAGCAGCTTTGAGCACACTCACATCGTGAGCCACCAGTCTTCAGGACTCTTCTCAGCTTGCAAAACTGAAACCCTGCACTCATTAAATTCCCCATTCCCCTTGTCCCCCACCATTCTGGGAACCACCATTCTACTTCCTGTCTCTGTGAATTTGAACTTTAGTTCTAGGCTATGAGCTCTGGTCTCTGACTCCAAGCAGAGTGGTGTGACCACTTAAGAGTCAATACTGACGCCAAGGAGAAGGTGACGCATGTGAAATTGAGAAGGAACTATAAATATAAAGCATCTCTGCTTTATAATAAACCTCCCCCCTTCTTGTCAGAGCTCTCCAAAGTGGGAACAGTGGAAACTCTCCAATTTAGCATCTTTCCATGAATTTTCATTTTCCCAAAGGAGGTACAGACCCACTTAATTCAGCATTTAACATTTAAACAAAATAACCATAAAGGACAAAGAAAAAAAATTGATTAAAATCATCATGCTATTCCTAAAGCAGATTTGGAATCTGTCAGAGTAGTTCAGTTTGACAATTGGTCATAAGTTGTACATAAATGTTCTCTGAGTTACGGTTTTGATTTTCTTTTTGGGCCTCTGGTAGAGGAACTAGAGTGGGCTTCATCACAGGCATCTTTGTTAGGCAGAGGCACTAGGGAGGGGGTGGCAGCACTGTGATGAATGGCTCCGATAGCCAAGAATGTACAGAAAATGGATTTCCCTGATGGGCGAATGTACATTCACAGACCCTCTTATCAGCTAGCACATTGGCCACGTCTGCTGTCACTGCAAACAGCGTCAGCAACAAAGACAACACAAGCTGACTTTTGCCATGTGGTTGCCACCTTTGGTTAAAACTATAGCTGTCCTGGAAGGTACTCAGAAAGCCAAGTGCCTTTTCTATGAGGTGAGAGAGTGCTGGGTGAACACTGGCCACATAACCAGGACACTACTGGGGGGACAGGTGTATGCACAGAGGCAGTACTGCTCTGGTTTCCTGGCAATCCCAGCAGACCCTTCAAACTCAGGTTTTCTCTAGCCCCTTTACTTATTAATTAAATTTGGACAAAATATTTTGAATATCTGGAATTTCATAAAGATAGACTGTTTATTTCATTAATCCTCTTCCTCAGGTGGACAAAGAATTAGCCAAGGGAACAGGGTTAATGTTACCCATTAAGGCAGTCAGTGTCCCACTCCCAGCAATGACTTCACATGGTTCTAAGAGCAGTCCCAGGTAGTGGCTTCTCCTGGAATATAACTAGCAAACTTCAGGGATAAGAATTCAGGGATACGTAA
Source organism: Manis pentadactyla (assembly GCF_030020395.1). Taxonomy (NCBI): domain Eukaryota; kingdom Metazoa; phylum Chordata; class Mammalia; order Pholidota; family Manidae; genus Manis; species Manis pentadactyla. The sequence goes on from NC_080021.1 coordinate 101,346,138, forward strand.
TGTGGGTAGTATGAGTGGTTAGTTCTGGAGCTAGGGCTCTGAGGAGGATGTATCTGAGGAGAACATCCTATTTTGAGGAACAAAATCACTTTCACAGTTTCCAAAAGGGAGAAATTGACAAGAAGAGAGGTAGCATGAACACAGAAAGAGGAAATTGGCAGTGGGGGTGGATGTCACCTGGAAGAGACACTTATTATGAGTCCTGGTGTTAGCAGATGATGTGAGCCATGTGTGGTAAGTGGGCTCCTTGGAGGCAGCAGGACCCAAGCAGTCTTGAAGCAGGGAAACTGTTGAAGGCACATTATTATAAGGCAAGTTCACTGGCGTCGGTACTTAACAATATACGAAAACCTGGTAAAGGAGGGCTTGGAAAGGTTGAAAGTGGGAGTTTTTAAAGTAACTATATTCTAATTGATATTTATATTGGGTAACTGTGGAGAAATTTTATCAATGCTAAGATCGAATTGGTATATTTGTTTATTCATTTGTTCAGGCAACCTTTCTACAAATACTTCTTCAGCAACTGGACAAGATAGTGGACTCTAGGGCTGCAAAGAAGATCAAGAAATGGCTCTTTCTTCAAGACCTTACAGCCTTGAGAGATGTGGCAAGATGCGTAATTTTATACTATCTCTTTGGGGGGATATGAAAGATGAGTACACTTTCTTATTGGGGACTCTCATTCTGGGAATTGGAGAAACAGGGAGAGCTCACTGATAAAGGTGGAAGGGAGAACATCATTCCTACCCCCTGGGAAAGGCCATGAACAGGAGTGAGTGAGGGGAGAGTGCACCTCCCAAGAATGGGGTTTGTGGCATTGTGGCAGTAAAGGGCAAGGGCATGGCTGGTGGCAGTGATGGAGCCTAAGGATCTGAGCCCAGAGGCCACTGGGCTTGGGAAGGTGGCAGCCAGAGTCTCAATACTGGCAGTACAGGACCCAAAACCATCCCACAGATATCAAGTTGATGGTATAAATCTCATGTGGGAGAAAAAAAAGAATGTTAACCATTGACCAAAGCTTAGTGGCCACCTGAAAAAGATCTGGAACACACCACCATTCTGGGTCTTGCCAGTTAAGAACAATTAATCAGCAACACGCCTGACATGGTAGGCAAATACTAGAGTTTTTTCTGCACATTTCAATAACATTTGCGGGTATGTTTTTAAATTTTGATTTTCTGTCTGTTTGAATCCTGGTGGCCATCTCCTCCTCCACTGTCTGTGAAAACTCCCCAGCAGCCTCTACATTTTGGTGATAGGACTCATACAAAAGAAAGTCTTTAGAAGGGGGCAACTGGCGAATTCCGGTACAGACATGGACTCAACTCCCCTCAGTCCTTCCTAGGGAAGCTGTAGGCACATCAGCCTTCTAGAGAGTACTGTTACCCTGTGCCTAGAAAACAACTCATCACTTAAGAAGCATAAGCATGCTATAGGGTTGAAGTCTTTGGTTCAACTAGATCATAGTTCAGCTTGTATCAAGCAATTTCTATTAAGTGCAACAGTGTGTAAGCCCAAGTCAATGGGCAACTGAATATGCAAAAATGTTTTTCTAGAGAGGTCTCTCTGTCCACCCTAGGGCAGTGATTTTCTACTTGACAAAAACCATTATTTGAGCATGAGGTACAAAGCAGTGGCTCTCAGATCACCATTCCCTTCATAAGGATTGGTCATTAAAATAGCCTAGTAACCATTCTAGTGCCTTGATTGGTGAATCTAAACAGAGATTGGATCCATTGATGAAATAATAACTGAGATTTTTTTTATAAAGCAAAATCACTGGCTTTTACTTTGATCACTCATGTCTCACTGACCCAGTTTTTAGTGCAAAAAACCCCCAACAATATGAGTTAAAGTGACTGATATTAATATCCTATTGATGTACTTGTCTGCCTTAACTTACAACTAGAAAGAGAGGGATTTTAAATATACTATGCTTGTTTAAGTAAAACAGGCTCTTTTGATGGCCCTACAGACAGCTGCCTGTCTAGGTCTCATCGTAAAGGCTTGCTTGTCTGCTCTAGCTGTCTCTCAGAGCACAGACATGGTAATTTAAAGGTCTGCCTGTATAGGGCCCCTGGCAGGCTGGCACGGCAGTGGATCAGAGCAATAGAATCAGCAGACCACACTCACGGGATCTGCCCCATTCTTCCCAAGTTTGTGTCCCAAGGCTAACACTACCTACCTTGTCTTCCCCACTCACAATGCATGTTCAGTTTTGATAGCCTCTGTGACAAGTACAAAGGCTCTACTCCTCTACATCTGTCCTCCCTGCCGGCTCCACCCCTGTCTCCCACATCCACATCCCCTGCCCGTGCACAAGTATGAATTTCAAGACTTTCAAAACTAACAGACAGTGAAATTTGTGTCAGGCATACACACCAGTGCTCTCGGCTTTTGATGGAGAGAAACACCTAACTTGCCTGATCTTCTCTCAGTCTAGTCACCTGTCACTTGCGCTACCATTTGGAGTAAAAGATGCTTGTAAAGATTCTGACATCACCACCAGCAGGGCACATCATGCATATGCCAAGGATAATCATCTCTGCTCCACCACCTGTGCTTTCTGAGGCACCTTCCTTTCTAGAGTTCAGTGCAGACTGTGGAAGCACACATCCTTACTGCACGCTCCCAAATCACTTATGGTCACTCTGCCTTCACTTTGAAAGGCATGGAGAAAGGGTAAAGTCAGACCAAGGGACAGAGGAGTGATGTTTATTTCACTTCTTGCTCAACCCATGCCCCTGCACATTTGTTCTGGAAACGGTCTATAATGAAATTTTTTTTCTAAGCACGGGCCTGAGAGTAAACAACATGATTTCTATCCACAAGACTGAGTCTCTCTTTTTTCTTAATTTTTAATTTTGGTATCATTAATATACAATTACATGAGCAACATTGTAGTTACTAGATTCCCCCTATTATCAAGTCCCCACCACATACTCCATTTCAGTCACTGTTCATCACTGTAGTAAGATGTTATAGAATCAATACTCATCTTCTCTGTGCTATACTGCCTTCCCTGTGCCTACCCCCCACATTATGTCTGCTAATCGTAATACCCCTTTTTTGCCTTATCCCTCCCTTCCCCACCCATCCTCCCCAGTCCCTTTCCCTTTGGTAACTGTTAGTCCATTCTTGGGTTCTGTGAGTCTGCTGCTGTTTTGTTCCTTCATTTTTTTTCTTTGTTCTTATACTCCACAGATGAGTGAAATCATTTGATACTTGTCTTTCTTTGCCTGGCTTATTTCACTGAGCACAATACCCTCTAGCTCCATCCATGTTGTTGCAAATGGTAGGATTTGTTTTCTTGTTATGGCTGAATAATATTCCACTATGTATATGTACCACCTCTTTTTTATCCATTCATCTACTAATGGACACTTAGGTTGCTTCCATTTCCTGGCTATTGTAAATAGTGCTGCGATAAACATAGGGGTGCATTATGTCTTTTTCAAACTGGGCTGCTGCATTCTTAGGGTAAATTCCTAGGAGTAGAATTCCTGGGTCAAATGGTATTTCTATTTTTAGTGTTTTGAGGAACTTCCATACTGCTTTCCACAAAGGTTGAACTAATTTACATTCCCACCAGCAGTGTAGGAGGGTTTACCTTTCTCCACATGTTCACCAACATTTGTTGTTGTTTGTCTTTTGGATGCTGGCCATCCTTACTGGTGTGAGGTGATATCTCATTGTGGTTTTAATTTGCATTTCTCTGATGATTAGTGATGTGGAGCATCTTTTCATGTGCCTATTGGCCATCTGAATTTCTTCTTTGGAGAAGTGTCTGTTCAGATCCTCTGCCCATTTTTTAGTTGGATTATTTGCTTTTTGTTTGTTGAGGTACGTGAGCTTTTTGTGTATTTTGAATGTCAATCCCTTATCAGATATGTCATTTATGAATATATTCTCCCATACTGTAGGATGCCTTTTTGTTCTACTAATGGGGTCCATTGCTGTACAGAAGCTTTTTAGTTTGATATAGTCCCACTTGTTCATTTTTGCTTTTGTTTCCCTTGTCCATGGAAATATGTTCATGAAGAAGTTGCTCATGTTTATATTCAAGAGATATTTGCCTATGTTTTCTTCTAAGAGTTTTATGGTTTCATGACTTACATTCAGGTCTTTGATCCATTTCAAGTTTAATTTTGTGTATGGAGTTAGACAGTAATCCAGTTTCATTCTCTTACATGTAGCTGTCCGGTTTTGTCAACAACAGTTCTTGAAGAGGCTATCATTTCCACATTGTATGTCCATGGTTCCTTTACCGTATATTAACTGACCATATATGCTTGGGTTAATATCTTGACTCTCTATTCTGTTCCATTGGTCTATGAGTCTGTTCTTGTGCCTGAGTCCCTCTTTTTTGAAACTCTTTTTGTTAATGATTTTTAATAGGTAATATATGCAGATGATACAAAATTAAAAATTAACAAGTTAGTAGAGATAAAAAGTTAGTTTCTTTTACGCCTCTGACCTATAAGTACCCATCTCCCATGATAGGCAACCACCTTTACTATTTCTAGAGATGTGCTCATCAGATTCAGACATGAAAGTTACCATTTATATGTTTTATGTATATATAATATTTATCACAAATGTTTACAACTGTAAATAGTACTTCATTGTCTGGAATATTTCATTTAACTCATCCTTTATTGGTGGGTATTTGTCACTAACATAAGACAAACATTCATTTTGCATATGTGCTAAAATATTTATAAGGTAGAGTGTAATTGCTGGCTCAAAGTTCATGTATATTTAAAAAATATATATTGTAAATTATTTTCTCCTCAGAGTTTGTACCAATTTGCACTCCCATAAAATAGAGACTGTCTGATTCTTGGCCCTTCCAGCCCCACGGTGTGATAGCTAACTTTTGAATCTTGGGCAATGTGATGGGTGAAAAATGGCATCTCACTTTTATTTCAATTTATAATCTCCTTTAAGTGAAAATACTGGTTCACAAAAATTCCCTAATAGTAATTCCCTTTTATATACCAAGATTTCCTTGATCCAAATGGGTCCAGCTGGTGTGTCTCATAAATATTCCAATAATGGACATAAACTACCGATTAGCAACAAGGTGTTAGACCCATCTACCCACTGAAGTCCACATTTAAAGGCAATTTAAGAGAATCCTTATTAATGGTTCCCTTATGCATCTCTGTATTACATACCTGAAAACACACCTGTTAGGGTGAATGAAAATTAAAACCACACTAAGCAAGAGCAAAGGGTAATTCATCCAAAAATAATCCCCCTTGGTAAAATTTCCCTTTGGCCTTGAGAAGAGATCAAAGCAATGAAACGATTGAATCTTGAAAGACTTTGGACCATGACACCTGATCAGATGTGGACTGTATAAAATTGATAACATTTGTCAGCTATTCAATTTCAAATCTACCCAACTCAGAAGCTAATCTCAGAAAGGATCAGCAGTGTAGGCTATAAAGGATCTCAGAATTTCCACTCTGTGCTGAGATACATGACAGCGTCAGCACCTCTGAATGTGGCTGAAGACTCCCCTGCGACTTTGTTGAGCAAAGACTTGTTACCCATGACTTTTATCAGCAGGGCTGATCCTACTGCCTCTTTAAATTTATGACGGGCTTCTATTTCACTCCCTTGCTAATCTCTGTTTAGGTTTCCACTTATTCTCAAGGTCACTAGCTGCGTTGGGATGAAAAAGTAATACCGACCTTTAGGACACTATTTCTTGAGCATTTACGAATGGGACAGTGTAGACACCATTAATTTCTTAGACATGTAAAAAGTCATTACAGAATAGCAGCCAACAAACTGAATAATTAATTTAATTTGACTTAATTAAACATATTAAATATTTACCAAGCTTGCTGTTTTCTACTGAATTTGCATTGAGGTTTCAGGGATTTCAGAATGTGCTGCAAGCACCAAGCTGTTAACCTCATGGCTGGACATGCTAAGACTCGTGAGCTATTAGACTGTTTTTATAGAACATGACCTGTACTTAGACCATTTACTTGTATTGCTTAATAATATCCTTTTTGTTAAAAGATGTTTTATATGTATGTAATTATAGTGAGACAGGTCCTTCACATCTAAACATTTGCATTTCTAATCTCTAAGTAAGATCTTATTGTTTGCTCACTTGCTTACCTATCCTCTATATTATCTATCACCTGTCTGTTTCTTACCTAATCTTTACTCCATGCCAGGCATCATGCTAAGTGCCTTATTCCATCCTCACAATAGTGCTATAGGTGATTATCCCTTTTATCACCCCCCATTTTACAGATGAAACTCAAGAACAGAGAGGTTAAGTCACTTAACTCTAGTCACACAGCCAGTCCAGTGGTGGAGTCTGAATATGAGCCCAAGTCTTCTGGCCCCAGACTCAGTGATATAACCACTATACTAGGCTTGTATGCACAATATTCTAGCTTTGTGAACAATCACTTGTTCCCTATCACTGAGGGAAAATCATGCTTCTGTTGAACAAAACAGAGAGAGTTCTTGTGAGGAAGCAAAGCTAGTTAAAAAGTGTGTGTGGTGGGGGGTGGGGGTTACTGGAAAATGTCTGGTATTCATTTACAAGATAATCTTAATAGCATCTCCATTGTGTAATGGAGAGATTCAATAATGGTACTAAAGGAATTTAGTTGAAGTTAACGTTGGAGCAAAAAACAAGCAATGATGCAATTCTTAAAGTTGGGACGAGTATGAAGTTCATCTGAGACTGACTGTGTTTTGGAAAGGACGGAACGGGCTGCAGGGACTTCGGCCTCATTTGGCCTGTCTGCCTGAGGCCAGCTCGGACCCAGTGACCTGAGTCCAGGTGACGCGTCCAGATGCAGCGCTCCTGCTTTCCCCTCATTAACAGAACCGTGGGCTGCTCACCCCATAGGCTAACTCGGGGGTCTCCTTCACCCACTCTGCAAACGCGTCCTTCACAGGTACTGAGGCTGGGCTGGGGGAGACAAGAGTTCAGCCCTGCAGAGGACGCAGGGCTCAGTGTTCATGCACACAGGTGTTCTATTTAATGAGGTGTTGATGGGAAGGTGGTTGAAACAAATATGCAGAGTGTGAGCAGAAGGCTGTGTCTTACCAACAAGCCTATATAAATACATATTTCTCTGGGCTGTGAAGTAGCATGCACCAGGCCTTCAGAGTAGAGTAACTGTCTTACTTTCCTCTTAATTAAAGGAACTATGTGACTCCCTTGTGAGAAAACAAAATGGTTTACTTTTTCATAATTAAGCTTTTAAAACAGCAACATGCAGTACTTTGAAAAAGTCATGGAGTATATGGAGTTATGCTCAATTGTTTTTGTTTTGTTTTTAGTTTTCAGGCTAAAATTGGGCAATTAGAACACTTCTTCTTTCTCCAAATAAAACAGAGCTCTTTCTGTCCTTCAAAGTCTTCAGAGCTATCGGCTTCCTTATGACGTTTTTCAAAAAGCCTTTCTTATGACGTTCTTAGAAAAGACTTTGCCTTGTTGTAGTGTTTCCAATATTTCAACATCTTATTTACAGATTCACTTTCCAGAGTTAAAATTCTGACTAATTGAAAGTCCTTTTGTCTGTTTATGAATTTGTCTGTTTTTTGCATCAAAAGGGAAACACATTATAATCTTCATACCTGAGTTATTTTGTTAAATAAGATTTAAAATTAGAAGTAGTTACAAGTAAGTTCTACAACTAGGCATATACCCCAAAGAAATGTGTCCATATGAGCACCAAAAGATATGCCCAGGGATTTTCATAGAGGCATTATTTACAATAATTCCAAAATGAAAATGATTTGAATTTCCCTCAGAGGTAGAATAGATAAACATTTAGTATATTCCTATTGAATAATCATATAGTGGAATAAAATACAGCAATGAAAATGAATGAATCTCTGTCATATTCAACAACATGGGTAAATCTTACAAATAATTTTTTGAGTGATAGAAGCTAGACACAAAATGGTATGTATTGTGTGGCTTTATTTATATAAAATTCAGGAACAGTGAAAATCTGAAATGCATAGAGACAGGACATGACAGGAAAAAATTTAAAGTATACTCTTTTACTTTGCAACATGTTACCATGTTATCTATGTATTAAAAATGTTTTCGTCATCAAAAATATTTGAATAAAAAGCAAATAATCCAATTAAAAAATGGGCAGAGGAGCTGAACAGACAGTTCTCCAAAGAAGAAATTCAGATTGCCAACAGACACATGAAAAGATGCTCCACATCGCTAGTTATCAGAGAAATGCAAATTAAAACCACAATGAGATATCACCTCACACCAGAAGGATTGTCACCATCCAAAAGACAAACAACAACAAATGTTGGCGAGGTTGTGGAGAAAGGGGAACCCTCCTACACTGCTGGTGGGAATGTCAATTAGTTCAACCAATTTGGAAAGCAGTATGGAGGTTCCTCAAAAAGCTCAAAATAAAAATACCATTTGACCCAGGAATTCCACTCCTAGGAATTTACCCTAAAAATGCAGCATCCCAGTTTGAAAAAGCCATATACACCTCTATGTTTATTGCAGCACTATTTACAATAGGCAAGAAATGGAAGCAACCTAAGTGTCCATCAGTAGATGAATGGATAAAGAAGATGTGGTACATATACACAGTGGAATACTATTTAGCCATAAGAAGAAAACAAATCCTACCATTTGCAACAACATGGATGGAGCTAGAGGGTATTATGCTCAGTGAAATAAGCCAGGTGGAGAAAGACAAGTACCAAATGATTTCACTCATATGTGGAGTATAAGAACAAAGAAAAAACTGAAGGAACAAAACAGCAGCAGAAGCACAGAACCCAAGAATGGACTAATAGTTACCAAAGTGAAAGGGACTGGGGAGGATGGGTGGGAAGGGAGAGATAAGGTGGGGGAAAAAGGAAAGGGGGAATTATGATTAGCAGGTATAATGGGGGTGCACAGGGAGGGCTGTGCAACACAGAGAAGACAAGTAGTGATTCTATAGCATCTTACTTCGCTGATGGACAGTGACTGTAATGGGGTTTATGGGGGGGACTTGGTGAAGGGGGGACCCTAGTAAACATAATGTTCTTCATGGAATTGTAGATTAATGATAACAAAATTAAAAAAAATATATATATATATATATATTTGAATGTACCACATGGAATTTGCTGAGTATGGAACATAAATCTATTTGAAGGGAGTATTTTTTGTGAATCATTTTCACTGTTTATTCCATGTTATTTTGTGAAGAAACTTGAAAATTTGATGTGTGTCATGTGGATATAAAGGTGATACTCGAAGGAAGTGTCCTAGAATTTATGTCTATAGTTTATGAAAGGATTAAATCAAGAGATTTATCCACAAAACTATTTTTTCTTCCCTCTCCCAACCTCACTCTCTGCCCACTGGCTTCCTGAATTCTCCATTGCCTTTTGCACCCCGTCTTCCTCTCTGATGTGCAACTGTGTTATTCTCCAAAATTCTCATCTGTCCTTTCCTGCTCATCCTCTCATGGTCTGTGGTTTTACCCACTGATGATAATTTCTCTGTCTCCGTTCGCTGGATTATTCCTAAATCCCCATTAGAGGGGACAAGAGGCCTCTTGTCCAACACTCCTGCCTCAAATGCCCAGCTACCAGGACAGCCATATCTTTTGTCAGCTTTATGCAACCAAACATGAAATCAAAGTGATTTCTCACCAAACTTCCTGTAGCTTTCTACTTCCTTATCTGGGTTAGCGGTACCACCCCTGACCCAGGTGCCCAGTCCCCATCTCTGGGTTATCTTTAACTTCCCTCCTCCCCAAACTCGAATTAGACTCTGCCTGTGCCGGTCCCTCTCTTCATTCCCAATGCTGCTGTTCCAGCCGCCAGTCATTGTTTTGTCTGTTGCCCTGGGCTCCTCGCTCATCTTTCTGTTGCCAGGCTTTCCCCATGTGAGTTCTTCCTACTTTGGCTACTTGACAGGGCTGAATAGTGTCCCTCCCAAATTCACATCCACCCGGAGCCTGTGAATGGGACCTCATTTGGAAATAGAGTCTTTGCAGATGTAGTCAAGTTAAGATGTGCTCCTCCTGCATTGCGGTGAGCCCTAGATCCAATATAATTGATATCCTTATTGGAAGAAGCAAATTTGGTCACAGAGACATAGACACTAAGAGAGAATACCATGTGAAGACAGAGACAGAGATTGGAGTGCTGCATCTAAGCCAAGGAATGCCAAAGATTGCTGGCAGCTGTGGGTGCTAGAAGAGAGACATGGCACAGATTCTCCTGGAGCCCTCAGAGGGGGCATGGCCCTCCTTACACCTTGATTTCACACTTCTAGCCTCCAGAACTGTGAGAAAATACATTTCTGTTGCTTTGAGCCACCCAATTTGTAGTACTTTGTTATAGTAATCTTAGTAAAGCAATTTTCATGTAATACTGCTTTTGACAACAATACTTCTCTGCTCAAGGACCTTCAATGCCTCTCTTATCTATTAGATTGATTTAAGTGATTCTTTTACCATTCAGTCTACATGCTCTTGTCCTTTCGCTGTTATGACTTCATGTGAGTGATGCTGTAGCCTAACAAATTTGCTTGCTTGAGCTTCCCTCAGCATCCACTTGCTTTTCCCACCTCATGTGTGTAAAGTCTGATGGGACTTCCCCCTTTGACTTCTTCTTACTGAGATTGTACTTCTTTTTCAAGGTGTTCAAATGCCACAGTCTTCATAGAGCTAGGCATGGGTATTCCCTCTTTTAACATCCATGATTAGTATTTCTATTATATTTTGATCATATTTTCCCCTGCTTTATAGTGATTTATATAGTTTAAACACATTTATTATGAGACATGTATGGCATAAATAGAAATAAATGCTATTTCAGTAAACTGGACCATTGAAATATACTTTCAAGTTTACTAACCAAATACAGTGAGATCTTCTGGGTCATCAGCTCAGATGTATTGTCATATACACAAATTCTGATTCACTTTCCTCAACATATTTGTTAAAATAATTAAATATCTGCTTAAGACACAATCTCTCCTGCTCTAAACAGTGATTAGAAGTGTGACACTTTCCTCTGCATAAAACCCTGAGGTGCGAACTTGCTAACTGTAGGGAAAATGGGAGTTCCATGGCCAGGATTCCCACCTGATCCTAATCTCACCCATTGTGTACCTGAGGATGTAATACTTAGCCTACAGAACAGGCGCATGCTTGCATACCTGCTAGCAATAAGTCATTACTGCCTGGATTGCTTTAAAAGAGCTCCCCCAGTGCTAAATGCAGAGCCTAGAGAAGAGAGTAGAGACTGGGAGCAGAGGTAGGGCCTAGAGCACAGGCAGTGCCTGGGGCAGAGCTGGGGCTGAGGCAGAGACCTAGATGGGCTTTCTGCATGCAGAGGTGGATGTGATTCTAGCGTCTGACCCAGCACTGTGGGAATAAAGCTTGATATGAGCCCCTTTTTACCCACAACATTCCACTGTCATTTTACGGTCTCATTGAATCCCTAGTGAACTTGCTGAACTTGCCCAGGGCTGAAACCCTCAGGCGAGACACTAATATAATAAGAGAAGCAAAGATTTTCCTCTTCTCTATTGTGCTAAAGGAATTATTTTAATATATTATAAAAATGACACATGGCAACGTGCAAAGCTGTATTGTAGCTTTCTTTTGAAAAAGACGTTTCCAGATCAACTGAGTCTGAGGCCTAATTTGACATATCTTAAGGAAATGAAAGGCAGAATTATTTTAATACTTGTTAATGCCAAGGCAGAGACCACTATCATCTTTACTGTTCCTCTGGTGACCTTATTCCTGGATCCAGCCTCTCTGGTTCCTGACTCAATAGAGGAAATCACTTCTGTTGGCTCAGGGTGATGAACAGGTCTTGACCTTGGTCCTCAGAGCCAGAACGCTTTGATGGGCAGGAATTCAGTGTCCTGCATGGCTTTGCCCTGAAACAGCCTGAAGACACTGGTTAAAACAATGCTTCTGTGGCTGCTTTAATGTGGAAATCCAAACTGATCGCAATGTGGAAATACAAAATTCCCAACAACAGCCACTGTTATGAAGCATGTTCAACAGGATTGGTCACTAGAGATTCTCTGTAAAAGAGAAAGAGTGAGGTCTTCCTGAACTGTGCAGTTACATGTAGGGACCATGAGGTTCATATTCCTTCTGAGCTGTCAGGAGATGTAGTAGCTGGGCTTCCATTCCCAGCAGCACTCTCAGAACATTGGGGAGTGAGGCACAGTGACGTCCTGATATGAACAGAGTTTCAATGGCTTTTGTGTCAAAATTTTAATTTCATTACACATATTTGTCAAGCAAAGAAGAGATCCTTCACACTGGAAATACACCAGTGGAAAGTGCTCTGTTTTAACTTCTTTATCTCTAGGAATCTTGCTTTTATTGGCATGCTTGCCTGGTGAAAATGATGTGAAGAACAGCCCCTTGGCTCCTGAGGAGTACAGGTCCCCGCAGACGCTGATGTACTTGAGTTGGAATGGCAGCATCTCACAGTGCAGCCCCCAAACAATAACACTGCCTTGAGGGCCCAGGCTCCTGGGTAGGGCAACAGAGTTCTTCATATGCCTGCCTCACGTGTGCAGTCCATGGGCACTCTGCTCTCCTCTTGTCCCTCCACGGGAAGCTTTACTCTCAAGGAGCTTTGTAGGAATTGGCCTTCATGGTGATCTCTAGAGTAGCAGCTAAATGTGTCTGCAGGAGGCAAAAGGTCCAGGCCTTGAACACTACAGACTACACTGGAAAGTGGCCCAGAGTTTGACATCCCACCTACCTAGGACAAAGTGACAGGTTGTCCTAGAGCCCAGGCCTGAAGTGACTAACATGGTGTCACTTCAGGGTCTTAAAGCTGGAGTCAAGCCATAACCACTGCCTGGGCATCAGCTTGGCTGTCTGATGGCTTTGGAGCAGCTCCTGTTAAAAATTGTTAATTCACTGTTGATCATCTTTACAAAGCTTCTTATCTTCAGGGCCCTTGAGTTCAAGGGGGCTGGGAAACCTCAAAGACTGTAAACATAATGTGTAAATCGATGTATGTTCAAGGAAGAAAGAGAAGCTATGTGTTTATTTCATGAGGTCATCGTTTCGAGGTGAGAGTGTCAAGGGGGTTGGTATGAACTCTATACAGTCTTTAGTCTATATAGACTTTAATGCTCAGCAGCTGATTATCAGTTGACAGGGAGGATAATTCAAATATTCCTGTCCAGTTCTGTCTCAGCTGTGTTCTGAAAACCCAAAGAAAAACTTTATTGTACTAGTGCTGAATAATCCAGAAAGTAAACTGACTATGACATGACATGTGAAACTTCAGGGATGAAAAGTATTTTCCATGTTAGAAATTTCTCCTTAGAGGAATTTCCAAGTCCAAAAAGTATGGGAGTAACTCTTGGGGATTTTAATACCAATGAGCAGCAAGGGAGTGGCAGCAAGGGAGTGGCATGCAATAGAAAGCGGCTTTGGAATTAGGCAGAGTGGAGTATGTGGCACTGCTGCTTTCCCACTGAGGGGCCTGTGGCAGACCATGACGTCCAGTCCCAGCTTCCTCCCCATCAGTGGGGACAACGGTACCCACCTCACAGATCCGATGACCATTTAATGAAAAATGTGTAAGGCATTTACCACACAGTCTAGCACTCAGTCTCACAATAAGCAGTAGACATATTTCTGTTTGCCAGAAGATCCCAAGATAACGGGGGAGGAGGGAGAGGGTTCTTACGGGGGAGGAGGAAGTGGAGTGGAAAGAGAGGGGGAAAGCTGGGGGTGGCGGGGCACAGGCAGTAGCCAATGGCTCTGAATCTGGCTGAAGAATGAGCCAGCCTACAAGCTAGCACGAGGATGCTGTCCCTGCCCTGAAGGCTCCCGCCAGCTGCACGACCCAGAATGGTCTCTCTGGACATTCACGCCAGAGTACACAAATGCTGGTCTGTAATGGTTTGTACTGTGAGGCTGGAACTAGGAGATTCTTTGAGCTTTGAGACTTCTCAGTCATTGCATGTGTCTCTTAATAACAATCCATTTCGCAGGACCTATTTATTGTAGAACTATGGCAGAGTTTTAGAGTAATAAAAACAGCAGATAATTTTTGTAAAGAGAATGGGGCTCTCCCTGGTCATTACTAAGACAAAAATATTTCTTTCCTTCTGGTCCTGGAGATTTCCACGCACTGACGGTACCTACAGTTTCTCGAGTTTGTTCAGAGATGTGATGGGAACTGGCCTGCAAGAACAAAGTCTGTTATTGGCAGACTGTGGAGACCTCCCTTGTAGTTCAAAAAGCAGGATGCACACAATTATCATGGCTTCCAGAGACAGCCCGGGGCTCAGAGCATCATCTGGAAAGAAAGTGAGAAGCCAGTCACTCTGGGAAAGAAGTGTTGGCTGGGTGCTGCCTTCCTGATTTACTGATGTGCTGGTGTAATCTGTACAGAAACCTTTCTCAGACCTTTTTCAAATAAAGAAGTTTATTGATAGTAAACAGAGCAATTAAGCCCATTAGAGTTACAAATGTGCAGTGGGGGACTTGGGGATTGTGAGATAAATCTCAGCATAAATAAGCAATTAATGGTGAAGTGGGTAGTTTCAACTTAGATGGAGTCTTCAAAATTGATTGAGAACAGGAAGCTGGAGAAACGTGGCCACAAGCATTCCAGAACTTTAGGACGGTAGGTGGACTCTGGCCTTTTAAATCCCCGCAGTGTGGTTGTCGGTGTGTGGGGAAAGCGGTCAGCCAAATTGTGTCCTTCCGCTTCTCATAATTCATAGTGGTCTAAAGTTAATCTTTTGTCCTCCCAAATTTCCTTAGGAGCTGTTGTATTTTTTTTTAAGTTAAGCCTCACCGTGCAGTCATTTTATTAAATGTGAGGAAAATTTTTGTTTTTGTGTGTAGCCCATCTTCTCCCAAGTGTGCTCCCCAAATGCTTACCATGCTGCTCTCTAGCTCAAATTCTCCTTTCAACAAGTATTTACTGGGCACCTATTACGTGCCATGATTTTGAGTGCAGGCTTAGCTCCATCGCTTACAAACTGCCTGGTGTCACTTCTCTTCACCTCAGGTTTCTCATTTGTTAAATGGGCTAATGGGAATAATCCCACAGAGTTGTGAGCATTAACTAAGTTAATACATGGAAAGCACTCAGAGCATGATGCAGCAAAGATACATTTGGCAGAAGCTGCTCTTCCATCCTCAACTGTTCCCTTGAGCCGGTGCCGCTGTCGTGAGAGCTCGCGGAGGCCTTGTCTTCAGGATGCTCTGGAACGAACAGCTCTGGCCCTGTCATCTGGTGCTGTGCCCCATCACCTCCTCTGTTACTGGTGACCCTGAAGAGACTGCCTCTCCCCATCCCACCACTGCTACTCCAATTCTGGTTGGGGACAGGGACCCTATTCTGTCTTCCCTGCATAACTCTGACCTAGGAATGAATACAAGCCTCGACCTAATTTCCCAAACTGTTAGGAATATCAGGTAGAAAGACAGACATGAGCTGCCAGAAAAGGGGAAGATAAGGTTCTAGGAAAAAACTGCCCAAACTCTGCCCAGGGAGGGGGTCCCATATGAAGACAACAAGGGCTTTGCAGGGAGAAAACTTCCTTACCTATTGGGACCAGGCCAAAACGGTCCTAGCCAGGTCCCAATGTGGGCACAATCGAATAGAACTAAAAACTGCCCAAACCACACCTCATCGTGGGTAAGGACCCACTTGCTGAGAGGGGTGGCTATATGGGTGGACCTGCCAATCAAATGACTGCACCTTGTCAGTCAAAGAGGTACCTCCCAGCCTGAATGCAATATGTAGGCCTCTTGCCTAATGGAAAGGGGCCTTTGTCTACCTTGACTCTGGCCTGCTTCTCCCTTGGGAATGAATTCAAATAAAACTCAATCTGCTATGCTGTTTTTGTTATAGGAGGAACAAACACCAAGGAGAACAACTCAGTCTGGTAACAAAACTGCAACTGAGACATGACCAAAACTCTTATAAGGCCTTACTGAAGATTCAGAGGAGTGCACAGAAAAATTAAAATTGCTCTACAAGTACAGACGCATCTTAGAGTCTGCTACATAGCCAGCATCCCATCTGGTACCTGGATAGTCTCAGTGAACAAGGGAGGTGCCCAGCACCATGCCAGGCCCATGCCTCGCTAGGCATCATTTTCAGGAAAAAAATGCCTTGCATGGTTCCCAAGAGAGGAAGTAATTCCCCCACTCCTTTCTCAAGTTCATGTTTCAGGGTTTTCAATTTTTGCTTCTTCCTGGGAGGAAGGGCAGTGAGAGCACTGATTTACTCCAGAGAAAGGCACACCTCCAACCACATGAGTATTACCTGGTCTTTTGTCCCCAGCAACTCAACATGGTCACTGTTAACAAATTAATTCATACATCAATGCTCCATTTTCTTTCAAGAAGATTCAAGAAGCCTAGGCTATCAGGTGGCCTTAGATAAACAGGCACTAGTGGATCTGTTCCTTCCAGATGCCATGTCCATCTTCATGTCTGTGTGATGTGTTCCCATCTAGACAATAAGGTCCTCAGTGACACAGAGTATTCCCTTTCTTCAGACTTCCCTGTACACCCCATCCCTATGGTGTTGCAGCTACACACACACAGACACACAAACACACATACAAAGACATACAGAAACACATGCAAAAATGCCTGCACACACACAAAACCTAAAACCTGCATGGCATACACACAGCTGATGATGAATGATCACCAGATTTGTTTGCTTTCTTACAAAGCATCTGAAACAACTGATGGATTATGAAGACTGTAAATAATGCCTGCGTCATTCTAAAGACACTTGCTCTTTTCAGTTTTAACCTACCAACTTCATTCCCTTTTGTAAATGGAAAAAAAAAATCATGTTCTCCAGTAGCAGTCTAGTCCCAAGTACCACTTTCCTGGACCCCTGTTGCGGGCATGGTGTCACCATTTGCTATTGGTTTTCTTAACTGCTACTCAGCCTCCTCCACCCTATCCAAACCCACAGCCCACAGGAGACCGCCCACCATCTGCTTGGTTCATTCACGTGCAAATACTCAGGCATTTCAAACCTACAGCTAAGCACTTAGTTGCTACTTTGTCTCTTCTAGTGAGAGAAAAGAGCTTGAGTTCTTGCTTTCTGTCCCTCAGACATTCAAAAGAAAAAATATAAGTTCTTACTCATAGGTTATTTTGAAAAAAATCACTGTTCTTAACAACTCCCCAAGTAGCAAGTGGGTTTTTTATGGTTATATTTAGCAGACATACATATTATGTTTTGTCACAAAACCTGGAAGCCTTAGTAAGTGGACTGACATGTTCTGTATCACTTTGGGCTTGTCTTATAGAAGAAGCAGCAGACAATAAAAATGCAAGAATCTTCTTCAGTCAGGCATAGGGGAAGGAAGAGGACTCCAAGAGCTTTGTAATTAAAGCGTTTTGCTTTGAGGTCAGTGGAAGTTAGGGAATATTGCCGATACAGATCCTAGACTTGTTTGCCTCTTAGATGAGACAATGTAAGCAGAGCCCACACTGGCACCTTACTTTAAAATTCCAGTAAGTACAGTGACATTCTTACTAAATGAAAGCAATAAGAGAGGGTTTTTTCCTCCTCTCAGCACAATCTGAATATAGTATCTAACACATCATCTTCGCCTTAGTACTGGATTTATGAGATATGTCATGTTAACAAATACCAGAAAATAACCAGGCTCTCTGGCTATTTTGCATTGCTGCTTCAAGTCAGGAAATTTCAAGGACAGGGAAACATGAAGCAAACAAGACAAGAGTCAGTACACCCTGCAGCCAGTTCTGAAATCCCATCTACTGTGTGTATTTATACACTTGACCTTAATTTGCTGCATCAGAATCTCCCAGAAACAATTTCAGTTCATTTGACTGTATTGGTGGACACGATTTAAAAAAAATATTAAAACTCACCCAAAAATAATAGTTACTCCATCCCCAAATGTTAACTTTCTCTCCTTCTTCTTTTCCCAAGTTCTTAGGGATGAGAAAGAGAGGGGATTTTTGCTATTTTCATGCTGAATTCATCCATCACACAGAATTCACTGGCCTAGAGTCAATCTGAAATTTGAACTTACATATCTTTTGCTTTTTCAAGGACAAATTGTCTTTAGATAAATGCAGTTTGAAATGCATACTTTCAACATCTTTATTTCTCGTCCTACTTTTTTCTCCCCATTTATCATTTTTTTATTAAGCTATCATTGATATACAATCTTATGAAGGTTTCACATGAGCAATATTGCCCCCCATTTATCTCTTAGGCACATTGTCTAGTCTGGATCAGTAAAACACTGACCAGAACATGGAAGAGTCTGAAAGAGAAGAAATGTGAAAGGTATTTTTTAAAACTATTCATATAAGGGACTTCCCATTTTCTATTGAATGGTTGAAACTAGAGAAAAAATGGACTACCTTTCACAAAAGAGGTAAATACTGCTGATGGAGAACCCAATCTAAGCGTAAGCATGGATTAGATTCTTGTGGTTCTATCTCTACAACTTGTATGGCCAGAAGGGGTAAGTGGCAGGAATGGTGCAGACCTCTCTGCACAGCAGTCTCGCAGGCCAGCAGGAAGCCCTCTGTTGAAGGACCAAGCTGCACCAGCAGGCTCTCCCAGCAGGTGAACCACAGATCCCAATGCAATGTGCAGTGCTCAGAGGCCATGTGTGGTATTTTAGGTTGTCATTATCATGTATGATGTCTTCCCTTGGATTCGAAGGTAGGTGGTGGGTAAAAGAAAAATATCCTGGTCAAACTAAAAATGTTTTTTGCAGTCAAGGCAATAATGATGGATTTGGATATAACTGGAGAAAACAAAAACCAAACTGCAAAGCATACCTGCTTTAACTGGTAATTGTATTTATAAAATGGCAGAAAACCAAAGAGCTTATTCCAAACTATATTAGGATTGAAAGAGAGAGCAAGCCTGGTCCAAATCTAATTTTTTTTGTGAAAGTCACTGTGGAGTCCAATGGAAATGAACCCATGTGGCTAATGTTAGCTATTGTCCCTTCCAGGGTCCCAGTGTTGATACCCCAAAACAAAGAAAAATGTAGAAGCTGGTGGGGGAATTTCTTGGAAAATATCCCTCCACCTATTCAGGTGGGTGTTTCAATAAAGGAAGGTTCCCATGAGCACCCCAAAGCTGTCCCCATCCTCCTTCAGTCTATTTCAGCATCTGAAATTGGAATCACGAGACAATACCTCCTGGATAATAAAAAGCAATTTTACGTATTTTGCACTTAAAACGTGTCAGGCACTACACTAAGTAGTTTAAAGGTCTCAATTTATTCAATAGTTACAACGCTATGAAGTAAGTGCTGTGATTACTATCTTCACTTTAGGTTGAGTAACTTACCTGAGATTACCCCCAAATAGTAAATGTTGGGATGACTTAACCCATGCAATGTTATCTCCAGAGCCTATGCCTTTAACTACTGTGATGCCCAACCTTTGAGTTTAAGCAATAGTTAGCATTTATTATGTCCTCCCTCTGTGCCAGACTCACATCAATTCTATGCCATAGGTGCTGCTGTTATTACCCTATTTTGCATAAGAGAAAATTGGAGCACAGTGAAGCTAAGTATTATGGGTAAGTTTGTATGAGGCCACAGCTTTTGAAAGTGGACAATGTGGGAATCAAATCAGTCACTCTTGGTCCAGTGCCTGTACTTTTTGATAATAGGCATGTACATGATTAAAGACAAACACTGGGTCTAATTCATCTCTGTTTCTATTTTCAATCTCAAGCAAAGTGCTTTCAACATTGGAGATAATCAGCATAAGGATTTGTTGAATGTCTTATTTTTAAAACTCGGGTACATAATTATTTCCATATATGGAAATTAGTATGTGAACGAAGATGGCATTCTCCAAGTCATGCGGAGAAGCTGGATTGTTTAATTAGTGTTTGCTGGGGCCTATGGCTATCCACTTAAGAGAAGAAAACACAGGTAAATGTTTTTTGATCTTAGGTCAGGCAAGGACTTTTAAGCATGATAATGAAACCAAAAACCATAAAGGAAATTTCATAAATTTGACTACATAAAAAATTAAAAATTCTGTATGGCACAACTCACCATAAATAATGTTAGAAAATAGATAACTAATTAGTGGAAAAATCTGCAACATCTATGATCCTAATACACAAGACCTACTCTTGCTAATATATCCAGAGCACTTACAAACTAATAAGGAAGAAATCTGAACAAAGGGCAAAGGATACAGTCAGGCAGTTCTGTAACTGAAGAGCCAAACCAGTAAACATTTGAAAAGATAGTCAATAATTAAATTAATACAAAAACAAGGTATCTTTTTATGTATTATCAGATTGACAAATGGTGGAAAAATAGGAGCTGACTGTGAAAATATAAGTAGATACAATCTTTCTGGAGAGCAATTTGTCAATATTCTCTTTACTCAGCACTTTTCTTAGTTAACCATCACTGGCTCCCATTAGGTATCCAGCCAATTTTGCCTAAGTGATGCAAGAGGGAATTTGCTGGGAGCTTCTGGGAAGTATTGTTCTTGTGATAAAAAGAGATGTACAGGAGAAAATGCTCCTTTTCTTTCTACTAATGTTGTCATGTGATGCCTGGAACTGTAACACCACTGTGTGACCATAAGGGACAAGTCTGAGGACCTAGCAAGAACAAGGAAGGTACCAGATGGTCAAGATCGAAAAAAAAATGTGTTTGGTGATAATTATGGAGTTGCTGATTTAATCCTACAATGTTCCAACTTCCAAATTTCTTGTTATGGGACAAAATCAATTCCTTATTTTTTAAAGATTTCTTTAATTGGACCTCCTGTTCTATCTGAAAGAATCCTAATAATATGAATCGAAACTCAAAATGTGTATGTGCTTTGAACCCATAATGCAATTTCTAGAGCTTCATCCCAATGAGATAATCTGACAAGTACACAGAGATGTAGATACAACACACTATTTACCTCAGTGAAACTCAGAAACCACTTAAATGCCCTTCACAAAGAAATTGGCTAGATACATGGTAAAACACTTCACTTTCACAAAGTCAGTAAAATGATGATGCGGATCTACACTTACAGATAAAAAGTGTTATTTGAGACAGAGGTCAGAGGAAAAAATCAGGTTATCAAAGAGCACATATCAGAAAAATTTCATTTATGTAAAAGTATGTGTATCTGTTTAGAGAAATATGTAGAAGGATATTCACCAAATTGAGGGTGAGGGTAAGGTTACTAAATGTAGATGCATAAAAAAGGAGACTCCCAGAAGGCACACACGGGCAGGGTGTGACTGGCCAATGCTCATGGGAAAGGGAGTCTCAGCCAATGGACTTCAAGTATTTCTACCAATGGCAAGGTTGTCTCTAAGGCGGGAATAAGCATAAGGCACTGTAACCAATGAACTTCAAATATTTCTGCTCTCATTGCCAAGACTTCCTCTTGTGAGATGGTGCATCAGTCTAAGCTGGTAACTTGTTTCTATTTGGTTGCCTTCAGCTGCAAGTTACAGTACTCTCAACTGTAAACAGTGAGGAAATTACTCTGTGCCATAACTCAAGTTCTGAATTAGAGTGGACTTCAGGTACAACTGAATCATCAAAAACCCGGCCTTTTATCCCTCCACCCTGCTGTCCTCAGTGTTGGCTTCACCCCGACCAGCTTGGTGGCAAGAGAACCTGCAGTTTCTAGGAGTCATATCCAGCCCAGACGCTATCCAGAGGAAGAAGAGGGACATCCCTTCCTGTTGCTCTCTCCTAGTGGCCTCCCAATCGAATTCCTTCTCCTCTCATTTGCTATATTTGCATTGCTGTGCTTAAACTCATTGACTGCCATAAGGATAGCATTATCCCAGCCCAACTAGGTTTACCATCAGAAGTGGGGGTGGATTGGCTTTTCCTGACTGGTGAGAAACTGGACAAAGTCAGAGTAATGTTAAGAAGGAAGTGGGAAGCTACATGGCTGGTGGATGGGCACCTGACAGTGTAATTCACGATGCTGGTACTCATTTTATTCCTCCAACTTCCTTGTTTTAATTCCCAGTAGTTTTGTCTATAGGGACAAAATGTGCTGATCAGCAGACATTGAATGTTTCCTGTTTCCTTGACAGTGCTTCCTGGGATAACTAATTAAACACTTATACCTCAGTTATGATTTAATAAGCACTTACTATGGGGCAGAAACTATTTTAAGAGCTTTGCACATAAAAAGAGAATGTATTTATTTTGAGGATGTGAATATTTCCATTCTGAGTAATCAATCTAAAGTAATGAAAATAAAATTAATAGCACTTTGGTGCCCATCTCTGTCTCCTGGTTGCTATATTCCCCAGTCTGCATTACTTCTGGACATTGAAAAGAATCAGTCTCTGACTCTTCAAAGCAGAGGCAAGATCCAGATTCTTCTAGCTTCAGCCCTAATTTGCCTTATCAAGATGAACCAGACATTTGCTATGCCATTTACATTTATTATGTTATCATTCTCTCAGCAACACTATTGGGTTGCTTTTATTATCTTGGGATATTTTTCAGATATGGAAACTGAGGCTTAGTGAGTTAAGTAACAAACCCCAAATTAAAAATAATAAAAGCAAAGTTCTTTCCACTATGCTCCCCCTTTTTTTTTTTAAAAAAGTCTGTCATATGCTTTAATTGCATATCCTTCATTTAGTGATAAACTCCTTCTGTTGATACTCACCAGGTTTCAACCAAGTACTGGACAAGTAGTTATCTCTTAGTAACAATCTGACCATTATCCAATTAAACTAGGGATCACTGCTTTAAACCACACAATCTTGTATGTGGATTTAACTAACTTCCATCTGGTATGCATTCTGCTGATGCAATCCAAACTCCTTAGGATTTCCTAGCTACCGCAGTACAAAAGACACTGTTGTCCAACCATGAGAATCAAGTCTACTTGTTATATATGTCATTAAAAATTACCCTGTGTGTTTTAAGTGCACTAAAAATTAAGAATCTGAAAATAGGAATTTTACAGCATTCCTGAGACTTTCGAGACCAACTGAATGGTTCAAAAACTTCAGAGCAGCAGTATATTAACCAAGGATTTGAAAAATCAAGTCATGTTCTTCCTGCTACTTAAGTCAACACCAAGGGTAAAGATTTTGCAATCAGAAACTCACTAGCAATTTTGCTGGGAAGTGCTCAACAATGGAATGCCACTTAATCCCCCCAGCTGGATGGGAGGTGAAGCCCAACAGTAGTCAAGTGTGTCATCTTCATAAAATGTGACTCAGAAGCATTCATTAAGCTGAGATACTGAGGTCCTAAAAATAGCCTATTTTTATATTGGTGTTTTCCCTAACCACAGCCTCACTGAAAGAATGTATGTGTTCATAGTTCTACTTTTCCTTCCTTAGTGCTTTTAAATTACATGTTGTTATGGCCACTTCTAGTAGTCTCAGAAATATTTCTTATTGTAAAACGGTGCCATGTGAAAGCTACCATCTGAGTATTTAATTCCTCCACCCAACACTACCATGGCCACTGGAGGGGAAGGTTTTTCTTTAGCCTTTGGAAAACAGTAAATACTTATTCTACAGAAATTATGATTTCTTATGTGTGAACACTTATAGGCACTTTGCTGATGGCCTTTCCTGTCATGCCCCTGGTGAACTTCAGCAATCAGAATATTATGCTTATTCTTAACACTGAAGAAATGGACAATTCATTGGCATAGCAGCAGAGGCAATTTTAAAATGCAGAACTGCAGTGATAATAGTATACTGCAATAATGACACTGCTTATTTATCAAATACTATGCTGTTTTTAAGCATTTTCACTGTACCACCTATTTGAGTGGTAGAGTTTGCTAAACCCTAAACCCATGTTGTTGACTCATAGTGTCTTTGCTCATACTCATTACTGGTGTTTTATTCTACCAATAAAAAGAAGAGTCAGGTGGAGAATGGTAGCCTAGCCTTATTCAGCTGGACTTTGTTTTTCTAGGTCACATTTGCAGTAGCATCTGAGTGGAGGCCTCTGTGCAGCCTCTCCAATTTTCCACTGAAATACCTAAGTCACAGAAAATGATAAGAGTTCACTCAAGTATCCAAAATTGAACATGAAGAAACAGAACCTGGGAGAAATTTCCAACATCAGAAAGGCCGTTGGAATTAAGGTTAAATAAATAGTAGCCTACACATGTTTCATTTCAGGAAACAAAGAAGCCCTGCCCCATGAAAGAGGAGAGGAACACATCATTCCTCCTTCTCCTGGCTCACAGACTCAGGGTCTGAATAAAGAATGAAAGGGTCTTTGCACTCTTCTCCACACAGAATGGTTTAGAGGTGACCAGAATCCTAGTCCTTAAGTCTTCTGCTAACATAATTATACTCATAAGCATCTGTCTTCCAGAAAACAACAGAAGAGGAAACATGGAGTGGGGAGGGGTACAGAATATGTGTGTATGTGCTGGGGGAAGGTTGGGCTGGGGATAGAGACCAGTGGTAGCTCCATGCCTTCTGGGAAGTATAGCCTTTGACATGAAGCATAATAGGCAGAGGTTAGTAGAAGTATGTAAGGGGGAGAGAAGGTTCAGAAATAACTATACTGATTCACAGTTGCAGAAACCTGGGAACTAAAGAGGAGGCTCACCTTGGTACCACAGAGCCATACTATGGAATCGGGTGGGAGAGCCTGTACTCCAAACTGTTGCTCCTATTGGAGGTCAGAATAGGGTACTTCTCCCCGCAAAGCCATAAAGCTCTCCTGATGAAGGTGGCTGGGGAGTCTGGTGCACATCTGTTTCCTCGGCTCAGTGCTTTGAGAAAGGGAACCTGGCTGATTGCAGTTTAGGTAGGCACTTGATATTTGTTAAAGAAACAAGAGAATGCTTTGAGTCTGGATAGGGAGTATGAGAAAGGAGTATAAACATAATACATAACAGTGTTGGAAGTAGAGAGAGGGCAGTAAGAAAAGCACACAGAAGAACAAGGAACAGGGGACACACATCATTTGAAGGATTCAGACGTAGAGCCTATGTCTGTGTGTTGCACACTGAATTCAAGGCAAAAAGGCTGCAAAAGACTAAGAAGGTCAAAGCATATTGGGAAAGGAGACAGAATCCACAATGACAGTAGAAGTTATGAAATTATAGGTAGCAAATAACCTAATATAAAAATACAAAAAGCAAACGCTATAAAAATTATAAAGAAAAATTGAGAAAAACATCAATATTTCTGTAAGAGACTTAAGTGCATACCTTTCAGCCTGTGACAGATTGGATAGACAAAATCAAATATTATGGAATAATGTTAACAATCATAGGGGTGTATCAACAGATGTACATTTAACCTTCCATTCTTCAGGGAATGAACCTCCTTCTCAGGAGCCCACATAAAAATTTGTGATACATTAAGCCACATAGAAAATCTCAGGAAGTCTCTCCTGGAAGTTAATAACAAATGTTTAAACAATAGTAACCAGTAGAGAGGAGAAAAAGGAAAACTAAAACACTATATAATAAAACTTACTAAAAAAAATTTAAACTTAGAAAAATCAGCCTTACCTATGACAACAAAAATAGGAAATAACACAAAAATATCAGCTCCCTGGCCTGCTGCCTTATTAAGAACATTGGCATAAACACACACCCAAATGTATATACACAGAGTTATCTCATTACTTGTAATAGTAGTAGCAGGGCTAGTGGTAACTCTAGGTATCAAAAATAATAACTAGCATAGCAACACTTTACTTTTGCTAGGAAAGTTTCCTTTTACTCCAAGTATGTTCTTCATCCATTTGTTACTCATCTGAAATTCTACCATTAGAAGCTCATTTTAATAAAGCAATGTGTTTCCTAGGATCATCTTTCAGAATCTAAATATGCCTGAGAGGAGTAACAGATGAAGTCACTAATACCATGCAGGAATTGTGGGTAAGTTATAAAGTCAATCTTTTCCAGGCTCAAGCCCCAGGAAGGGGTGATGGCTTGGCTGGTATGAATGGATGAACAATGTGCCATTTTGCTGATGGCTTCTCTAGATTGCAATTATACAAAATATCTGAGGGGAACATCTGGGAGAATGAACCAGTTATGATCAGGAACAAATAATATATACCAGATCTTCAATGTCTATTTGTTTTCCTGTGATTTTTATCATTCAAGTGTGGCACAGAAAAATCTAGTTCAATAAAGCTTTGGTTGAGTAAAATCTAGTATATTTATATATTACTGTCTCTTGTTCATTATGTTCACATTTAAATCTGACTTTGCTAAGTAGCTATACTGAGCTAACTTGAGATCTAAAAAAGGTTATTGGAGATGGGGAAGAAATTTGCTTTCCCTTCCCACTGAAGATAAATTATACAGACACACTAATATTACATTTGATATTGCTTACATATGTGTGAGTTCGAAGTTCTCACACATATATTTTCATAGCCTGCTTGGTAGCAGCTGAACTCAGGATTTTCCCATACTAGGACATTAATTTTATTGGGGCTAATTGGAACTGTTTCCTGTTTTTTACCCCCCAGGCTAAGTTAGATAAAGGAAGCTGTCTTACTTGCTCTGTTCTCTCTCTTAAAAAATATCCTGAATGATTTGTGGGTATATTATCCTCTGATGTCAAAGTGCACCACTTTGGTTCTTTCTCTAGTGTCATCCTGTTTCCAATTACCCCCTTATTCCCCACACTCCCAATCCCCACTCCTGCCTCCAGGGTAGGGAGAAAGTGGATTTGCTGATTTACTTTTCTGTACTGTTGGGAAAATATTATTTGCCTCCATAGTTTATTCTCAGAGTGTTACGTAGTTTAGCTAAGTCAGTGTTAAAGTTCGGTCATGTGAATTTATTCATCGGTCTGCCCCTAATTCACGCGTTAATAGACTGTAAGTTATTGAACTGCCATGTGTTAGTATGCACAGATATAAAATTACGATTGCAAAAGAACTAGTGACCATGGCATGTTTAATTCAAATCAGTGTGATGGGTTCTCAGAAACAAATGCTTATCTTAAAGATGAGCTCCCTGAGTTCTTTGCAAGAGCTTGTGTGCATATGCAGTTCTTGGAGAGGGTTCCTAAGTTCCATCCAAGTTCACAAGAGCCCGTGTGCCTTGGAGCCTTGGGGGAAGCCAGTCCATGACCACTGGCCTGGGGATCCATGAAGAATTTTTCACTGGTCTGTGATCAAATGTGAAAAATAAGAGCAATTGAAAACTAAATGTATTCAACTTAAAGGCTGCTTTTTATTTTTAAAGAATATATTTTCCAGTGTTTTGGTGCTTAACTCACTATTACGATAGTGTTAATATAAGGTAGTGCCCCCCTCTCCCCTACCCCATTGGCTTCCCTTGGCAAAATTTAACAGTTAACTTCAAAAAACTTTTAAATATTTTCATGGGCCATGAAATCAAATATTTGGGAATTATAGCCTTGATAGAGGGTTCCCCTGGCCCTTTATTTTCCCTTCTAACTTTTGCTGTCTGTCTTTGTCTATTTTGAGAGGGATATTAATCAAGTATCACCGGGCCACCTCTAGGGCCAGTCTATTCAATACAGTAACAACCACCAGCCTTGAAGAACAAATAGGTCTTCACTGACGGTGTTAAGGAAGGGATGGTTCACACAGCACATCATTTCTTTCCCCTCAAATCTCACTTTGAACAGATCCACTTCATTTCTTTCCCTTGCCCTGGCACTGCCAGCTTCCCCATGCATTCTCCACCTCTGAGCAAGGCCCCAGGCCCCATGCCCTGCTCCTCCCTGGGGACTCTCCACCTTGCACAGAGCCCTGTGGGTTAGGTTCCAGCATCTACTTCCATTCTTCTGCCTCTTCTGCACAAGTGGTCTTCCTGGAATTTTGGAAGATAAAATCATTCCTCTTTAATGGAAGCTACAGTTCAAGTAAGTGAGACTCAGAAATGACAACTATAAACTACATTCCTCATTCTTAATCTTTCACTTGGTTTTTGTTTTTTCCCACTAGTATCTTTTCCTAGTGCCAACATTTTATTAGCAGTATACACAGGCAGCCCATTGGAGAAGAATCATATGAAAGTAAAAGTGTTGGATGGGGAGAAGGCCTGGTCTTTTGTCTGAGCAAGAATGGAGTTGGAAACAGAATGCTGTCTGTTTGGGGCTTTAGAAGCACGGGACCACTCACACACCTCAGGGCTCTGAAGATCCTTGGACTGTTATCCATGTTATTGTGGGTCATTCACTTATTCCGCAACTATCTATTGAATGCCTGTTGTGTACTAGACACTGTGCTAGGCACTGGGGATGTAACAGTGAATAAACGCAGCAAATACAGGTGACTCCGACTGACCCTGAATCAGCAGGATCTGGGAGAACGATGTGTTTCAAGATTACTGAGTTGATAGATGCATTGCCCAAGGATATTTTCTTAGCTTCTTAAAAGGAGATGAATGGAGTTCAGACCAAGATTGATGCATCCAATCAAAGGGAATTGAAGGGTTGCAAAACAAGATCCATACTGGTGAGTTATTAGCAATTATTTTCTAGGGAAAAAGCATAAACAGAAGTCACTGATGTACCAAGAAAGGCAAACACCTCTTTCCAGGAAAAGAGCACAAATCCCTGAAAATACTTGGGTCCTCCTCATTTTCTTGATTTGCCTTTCTGCTTTCTGAGGCCATTCCACCTGAGGACACTTAGATCTGTTTCTCAGAAGCCAGTCAAGAGTAAACATGAATCTAAGGCTGATTTAGTATCCCTGTTCCCTACCCCTAAAGTCCATGTCACATTCAGAAAGGAAACCAGTTCTCCAAGAGACCAAAATTAAATCAGGTTGACATCTTAAGTTGACTGGGCTGGAGAGAATGTCTACTTACAGTAGATAACCCTTAAACACAGTTCATACTAACACTGACCACTGTATAAATGCTGTTTTTTCAGCTGAAAGGTAATATTACCCTTAATACATCATGCCTATGTTACTGAAACACAGGCAAAAACTTTGGCTTAGGATGGATTACATTAAAAAAATCTTAAATGGAAACATTTTTATGTAAATGAACCAGTTATTTTCTATCATCTGAAAATACTTTATGTAAAAAACAATTTAGGAGAAAAAAAGATCTACTTTGGATTAGAAAATATTTTTTGAATTAGGAGAGGAAGATAAGGAGCTGAAAGGGAAAAAAACAAACAAGCCAATATCCAAATTATTATTCTGAAACTCTCTTCTTAGGAGTGAACTGGGACTTGTGTGCTCTTGATACCTTAGGATATGGGTGGGAATGGAGCAGACAGGATGACCAGACACATGTGCAGAAAGATGTGCACTTAGTGGGCATCTTCTCCAAGGTAGGCATTGAATGAATGAGAATCAGACTCAATGAGAACAACACTGGGTGATGGTGGGCACTGGGTTGACACTTGGACAGGTGAAAGCTGGTAGCTGGGTAAGAGGGCCAAAGAAAGAAGGAAGTGTTGAAAGAATTTCTTTTCCTGTGTGCAAAGGCTGCTTCTCAATTTTGTAGCTTTGCCACAAAGCACAAAGGAATGTGATCAACATTTAGTAAGCCTTCAATAAATATTGGTGTTTATACCTGAAACTCTACCTATTAGATATTGATTTATGCTAACGACTTTCACCATAAAGTAAAAATTCTCTTAGGAAGGTTCAAGTCAATTGGCCATTCGGTCTCTGTGATGAATGTTTACTTCTGGATATCTAGTTGAGATCAGCTGAACAATGAGAGTTTAATGGTCAAGTGGATATGAAAAGGCAAGGCCATTTAAGGCCAAGGAGGTGTTGGGCTGAGTTTGGGTACAAGTGGGGTCTTCGGAAGTCAAAAGATTTTGCTTCTATAGGACAATGCCCTCAAAATGCCAAGTGAAGGAGATACCAGGGAGAACCTGATGCAACAACTGTGGCTATGCAATTTGGGGCACAGTGTAGGATATACATAACCCTCACTCTTTTGAGTGGTAAGCATTCTTTGGAAAATTTAAAATCTAAAATACTTTTAAGGTTTAGATTTATGAGGTGGAGGCAACTGGTCTTGTTACGCCTCAGTGGCGTTACCCCAGTGCACAAGCATCTACATTTGTGGCCTGGAGCTGCAAAGCTCTAATTTTCAGCAGGACGTAAAGTAGGCGTCTGACAGCAGTAGAAACAGCACCACAACCATCACCACAAAGGATCATTTATCAGTTATTTTTGGAAAGTGGAGGATTTTTTTTTAAGAAGGGAGGAAACTATTCTAATAAGCTCTTTGTCTGCACGCATCCCCCACTGAGATCCTGTATCAGTTCATCTCAGTTTGCTACATATTTAGTCTTAAAGGAAAATGAGGTGAGATGGAGATATATGAGTCATAAAAATAATAAAACATGCTTCTGGAAAATAGCTTGTCTCCCCCTTCCTTACCCTACACCTCCCCATTATGAGCTTTGTTTCTTCAATGCAAGTCTTGGTAAAGTACAGCTAGGGATACTGATTACCAGAAAAATATGTACATATGTTTATAATTTATATGAAGGGAAAGAGAAAAACAGAATTAAATAAAACACGGTGTCAGAGAAAGAGAAAATAAATATGGAGAAGACTTGCACTCTGTAAACTGCACCCATACCAGCCTCCCAGGCAACCCAAATGCCCCCATCTCTTGGCTTGGATTTTGGTGCCAGGTTGTGTCTTCTATCCATATGCCCTCCCTGGGGATCTTGCTGACTGGTGTACTTCTTACAACCTCCTTAGTAGGTTGGGGTGGGAGGAGACGTAAGGGTGACCTGCATGTTGGGTTGTTGATGGGGCAGAGGGAAGGGCTGTAAGGGGATTGATGGGATAAAGCTTTGAAGCATCTTTGGTATGAAAGGAGGTTTTCCAGGTCATGAGGAACTGGATCCATTAGGTCGTTTGCAAAAAATGTAACATTCCTCAAGTTCCTAGTGATTTACTTAATTTGTCCATTATTTTTTGTATGGTTGGTTTTATGATTGTGTCGCTGGAACTAGACACAAACTTGGAATCTACCCTCCAAAACCAAAATATAACTGGGGGCTGAGGTCAGGTATTACACAGCTGGTATCCATGATGGGAAGGCTCTTGGATGATGGCCAGTGTGGTTGGTGATGTCTTGGCTGACCCAAGGGCTGCTGTAGTGGGAAGGGTGGTTCAGAGGAAGGAGTACACCACCTTCATGGGTTTTTCATGATACTATTATGACCACCCAAATGGTGAAGCTGAAATTCCTGACAACTCAGGTGTCAGAAGACAGCAAGTTGCCCTATGTGAGTTGGGTCACTAAAAGTCCCTTTTACATTTTGTATAGGTAGTACTATGGCATGAACAAAGTACTCAGATGGCTAGTAGAATGGTGCTGAAGGTGAACTATAAAGGTGCAGGTTACAGAATGGGGTCCAGTAGACAGAGCAAACTAGGAAGCCGCAGAACGAGGAAGGAAGGGCATGTTACTCAGTGGTGTGCCCCCGGACCTAAGTTCTGCATGCCCATCTTCTATTTGTCCAGAAGCTGAGGATCAGACTCAGGTAATGCAAATGTGGAAGACCATGTCTTCAACGAGATGAACTGTCAGCTATTGCATGGCTAAAATGTTCATATACACAGATGAGAAAAACAACAGTGATCAAAATCAACAGTTGAGAAGACATCACAGCTATAAACTGCTGTGCAGAACCACAGTCTTTCTGTGTCCTGGCACAATGCCCTGGGGATTATGCTTCCAAGCTCTTGCCTAATGAACACATAGCAGAGGAAACGTCTCATCTGGCAGAGCCTTGGATTCATCTGAACACATATTTGGCTGTAGAAGTGGTGCCTCCTCTTTAAAAATTTTCAAGGCCCTACAGATTCAGGAAAGTTCCAGAAATTAGTCCACCTGTTTATTTGTGGTTACAGCTGGAACGGAGGTGACTCTACTTGCGAGAGGAGACCCCCACAGGGCAGGCGGGGGTTTTAAGAAAACAGCCCAGGTAAGACTGGCTAACCATATGGGACTGGGTGATGGGAGGCTTGTAAAAGAAAAGCCTTCCAGCCCTGACTTCAAGGGACGTTTTCCTCAATGGTTTAATCTAGATCCTATGGCAGCTTATAAATCAGTAAATACTACAGACAGGGAGAGAAGATTACCCAGAATTAGTTGAAAGTCTACTTATTCTATAGAGTATAGTCAAAGAAAGATGCCCCTAATAATTAAAGAAAAAAGCTACAGTAACTGGAGCCAACTTCTAGCTAATACAGAGTAGCCATGAAAAGGTTCTTCAAGGCCATCAGCAGTGCCTAGACAGGGCTGATTTTGAATTACACTCACATTGGCATACAAACAATAAATGGTCTGCATCTCTTCAAAAATGTTTTTTTCTTCCCAGTAAGCACCTTATGTCCTGGTGAAATCCTGCTCATCTGATTATTTTACTCTTTGAGAAGAGGAGAGGCAAGGTGGGGAGGAAATATTATTTCCTTAGTATCTAATCAATTGAGGCACATATTAAATACTTCACTTCCATTATCAGATTGAATCATCTGAATAGTACTATGAATTACTTATTATTAATCTATCTTCCAAATCAAGAAACCAAGATCTAAAGAATTTTTGTAGCTTTCCCAGCCACTAAGGACAGAGACAGAACTGGAACATGCATCTGTCTGCTTCCAGCGCTGCTGCTCCTTCCAGTGTACATGTTGCTTCTCCAAATCAACACTGGAAAAGTACACTTTAGTCCAAACTGGGCTGAAACATTTTATCTATGAGTGAGTGAAGCTTCCCTGGGTATGTATGATGCAAAATTCTTAAATACTGGCTATATACATTTGTGTGTGTGCATATGTGAATATGTGTATGTATATGTATGTATGTGTACAGTGTTTGAGGCTCAAAGTGGATAATGCCTGCGAAGGTGTTTTGGGAACTCGAAAGTGTGCCCTAAGTATGTGCCATCATTGTCATCAATACTGGCAGAATGCATCCCCTTCCTTCTGAGTGCAAAGCTTTTTCCTTGCCCTGCACTTAGGAGGTTGCTTATGCCAGTTCAGGGAGGCCCTTTGCAACTTGGGAGTTTGATGTAGCATCCTGTGAGGAGGATCCATTTGGAGTAACCCCCTCTTAAGGTTTGATAAATTCATTAATTTTCAGAGGAAAACACAAGGTGAAGCAAACCTGTTTGAATCACGGTTTTACATCTAATGCTCAGAGGATTACGGAACTGAATCACAGATTGCACCTGAAATACTCAGGAATGGTCCTGTTCTCATGTAGGCTCAATACCCAACTCACACGGTCCTACTGCTGGTTGCTAGGTGAGATATGAGTTACACGGCATGAGCATGTGCCTGCACACTCACCCACACGAGTAGGGCACAGGGTGGGGAGAGAGGGAGATCAGGAAAGGTCTTATAAAATGAACCCAGTGCAAACTATTATCTATAATTTTAACCTCTACCTACCTGATGAGCACCCTGACTTCCACAATTAATGGCCTTTGTCACTAGATTTCTGAGGAGATAGCATCTTGTTGCAGGGGACCATTTCTATGAATGAATACATAATTATAATAAATATAAACAGAATAAATGCCAGTCAGACGTCCATCTCCTACCTTCTGCTTGGCCAGACCCTGAGTGAGCAGTAGCCCAGGTCACAGTATCCTCTGGTCCATTTTTTTGAATCCCGAGGGTAGGATGTTACTCTGCTTTGTCCTTTGTCTCTGGGCAAGGTTACCCCAGAACCAAACCAGTAGGGGTAGTAGTGCCCTGGACACCTCTGCAACGACACGCTCAAGGCTTTAAAATCCTGGCTCTGCAGAAGTCTTCCTGTTGTGCACTATGTCTTACATTTGGTTGGGGCCAGACTACCTGGGGTGACAGGACTCATTTTCTCCCCATCCAGGAGACACACGGGCAGGGCCTCAGGTGATGCGCCACCAGAGTGGAAACTGCCTCAATGAACACCCACATCCCGAGCACCTGTTATGTGCCCAGTGCTCTCTGTGACATGTTCACCTTTCTGTTTGACATCTGTTTTCTCATGTGGCCCTCACAACTGTATATGTGGGAGTTTGGGGGTTGTATCCCCTCTATGATGGATGGAGAAGCTACGTGAGTTACCTAAAGCCCGGACAGTGAAGGGCAAACACAGGCCCCTGACTACAAACCTCAGTGTTTCCTTCTCCAGCACTTCGCCCTCCTGCTGCTGGGGCTCCCGCCCCCTCTGCGGGGAGGGCACATCTGCATTCGGCCCGCCCAGCTGTCTGCCCATATTCTGAAGGGCTCCTCAGAATTCCTTGTGCGGGACGAGGGAAATGTGATTACCCCCAGATCTTGAGGGATTTCCCTCAAAGATGGGACAGTCCAGAGTTTGGTCACGTCGTTTTCCTTCTCACTGACCCCAGCAGCCTGGCTGCAGTGCAGAAGGAGGGACCTGGCCTCCACCCCCCGCGTGGCAGGGAGGTTGAACCCCGCAGGTGGTTCAAATCCTAGTTCTGCCGCCTGTCACCTCTTTATGTAAACTTCTGGTGCTTTGCTTTTCCTGTCTACACCTGTAAGGTCAGAGAGATTAGATGGGTAATGCCACTGAAGCACTTAAAGCAGGGCCGGTTATGAGTAAGCGTTGAATAAATGTTAGGTTTATTTATGTCTCAAAAATGTAGGAAATGTAAATGAGATAAAAATGATACAAGTATTTTCTAATACTTACATTAGTGAAAACTGTGGTTCCTGATTCCATCTTTTTTAAAATCCAGAAGCAATTTTCAGATAATCAAGCCTATATAGTAATAATATTGATGAATGGGTGAAAGCAACAGTGCTTTTAGACAACAAATGGCCAGAGAGTAACAGCTGTGTAGACTTGACTCTGTGTGTCCCTTGGTGCCTCAAAACCTCTGGCATCAGCAGGACTGAAGATGTGGGGGCTCGTCTGCTTGGGTGCTCTTCTCTGCCCCCGGCACCTGGAGCAGCCCATAGGGACGTTTCCAAACAGCCCTCACGCTCCACTGCCTTCCCACTGTCTAGTTTGATCTTTGTATCCCAGCTGAAGGCTTTATGATATCCTATGTTCCCCTCTTCTTTCCTTTATATTTTCTCAGCCTGTGGGCCCTGGAACCGGCTTCTCTGCACAGAGTAGTTCTGGAGGGAGGCCCCCAGTGGCGTCATGAACCCTCACATTCCCCCACCCTCCTTCTGGAGGGGGGTGCTTTCTGTTACTGCCTCACTCCTTCCCTGTGCCACGCTGGTGTCTGGGCCAACGATTCCCTCCAAGGCTGGGGATTGTTTGCCAACACTTTGCTGGATCAGGTAGCCTTTTGGACCCTGAGCACAATCTGCAGTTATTAAAAGAAACTGGAAGCCAGTAATGTGAGACCCTCACTTTACAGATGAAGACACTGAAGCCGGAGAGGGGTCATGTCCTGCCAGTGAGAGGCTGATGTGGGAAAAGAACCCAGGGTGGTCACTGCCAGTTGGGGTTTATGCCTTATCTGCTGCCTTCCTGATAACTTGACAGGCTCGTGTCCTCAGAGGGAGGGGTGCATCTCAAGGATATAAATGTGTCCAAAGAGAGGCTTGGAGAAAAAGGCTTCCTGTGTGCAGTGGTGACCACTCTGCAGGGCGCCTAAGCTGGCTTGACATGGGTGGTGGGTATTTACCTCTGTAAGGGGGGACCACACGGGTCATCCCATCCAAACCAAGCTCTTTGGCACTTTTACAGAAAGAGTACTCCTTTTATAATAATGGCCTGTAAACTAATAAGTGCCATTAAGTTTATGGGCTTCTCCTAGTCAAAGTCCTTCTTAGCTAGCTATCATTTAGTTTTTAATAAACTCTCCATGAACTGTACAACCCCAGCAGTCAAGTTCTGGTGTGTGCTGAAGTGACATTTCTGATATCGACTTCCTTTAGCACAAGCATGCAAAGAGAGGAAAGGGGCCAATAAAAAAACCAAAAGGTAGCCTATGAAGCATTTGTCCGCTTCCTGTTTAGACAACTGGACTAAGGCTGAGGAGTCCCTCCCAGGATCTGGGTACTTGCACTGGAGGTCTCGTGAACACCTCGTTAGATGCTGCCTCCGTCTAAGATCCTCTGAAGTGGAGTTGGGTGGGAACCATGGCTCACTCAGCAAGTAACTATTCACCTAAAAATAATACCAGTTCTGCATACCTCTTAGAGGATGCAGGAAATGAAGGTTCAGCAGCAAGCTACGTCATAGAAACTATAGAAGTGTAATAATACAACAACAATAATGAATATCACGTACTGACTGTCTTCTATCCAGTAAGGCACAGGCCAGCACTAGACATTCATTACTGGTGTCGGTCCCCACAGTACTCTTAGGGGGAAGTACCACTCTCCCTGGGTGCAGGGAGGATGGGTCACTCACTTGAGGTAATGACATCAATTAATTACATTAATAACAGCTTACATTTTGAGCCCTTCCCCCATTCTGGAATAGTTATTCGTCCTCTTACTAACCTTAGGGCACAGGCTCTATGATTATCACCACACTCTGGAGACCAAGGCAGAACCCCTGAACGGCAGAGAGGTTAGCGGACCAGCCCTGGTCTCTGGGGGGCATGGAGTGGAGCCTGAGGAGGAGCCCACTGCTGTGCTGCAGGGGACCTGTTTTTGGCCACCAGGCTCTGCAGGAAGGAGGGTGAGGAGGGAGGGTGCAATGTGGTGGACCGCTACTGTCTCCACGGGGCTTTGACTCAACATAAAAGGAACTGGGTCCTCAGGCATCTCCGGGGAGGGGAGAGCTGACAGTGGTGGCCCCCCTCTGGCCTGGCTTCAGTCTGGCGACACACTGCGAGTTGACAGAAGAGTTGGACGGTGTCTCAGGCTACCAGGTTATGGCTACTGCTCACTGCCCATCAGCAGATGAGACATTTGGAGAAGATGCTGCTGTCAATTCCTGCATTTATGATACCAAAGCAGAAAGACAGCTGTGAAAGACATTAAGTAAAACAAAAAAACTTGGTTTAAGCATTGTACTATGAAAAGTGTGTAACAACATCAATAACTTTGTTAAGTACCTCTTTCCCACCTTTGTCCAACTGAAACTCCAAGTAATGAAAACTCCGATTGTTAAAGAAGGAGATGATTGTATTTCTAAAGAAGGATTTCCATGGTTAGAGCACCCGAACTAATAAAGACTCCTTTAAGAGCGGTTTCACTCACAGAAAAATAGTATATGGGTTTAATAACATTAGTAACAGACAATATTTTGAGCCCTTACTCTGTCCTGAAATCATTATTCGTTCTCTCACTAATTCTATGGCACAGGCTGTATGATTGTCACTGTACTCTGGAGATCAAGGTAGAAACCGTCAAGTGCAGAGAGGTTATGGGACCTGCCCATGCCGGAAGGTAAAAAAGGCACTGGCACAAGGGGTTTTCTAGGTGTCCTCTTGTATTAATCATATTTTTTATTTTCTGTATTTATGGTGCTTTGACATCTTGGTGCCTTCCGGACTGGAGGATAGGCTGTTCTCTCGAAGTTAGCTATTCCTAGAGATAGCAAAAGTTTGCCCAAGAGCACAGCTTCGTATGCAAACCAACCAATTCCAAGTCCACGCTGCCACCTGCTTCCTTTTATCAGGCTCCTGCAGGACGGACATGAGCCCCCAGCCCTAAATCAGCCCAGGGTATACAGAACAACTAGAGACGACCTCTACCGCCAGAGCCTGCCAACATTAATCAGAGTATCCAATCCTAAGCCTGCTCAGCCGCTAACCCTGCTCACTCAGCTGCCTTGACTTTTTTCCCCATGAAAAATCACAGTAAAGGCTTTTGCTCAGGCTTTCTCTGCTTTCTCCTTGCTCCATCTGCCATCTCTCACAACCTCAGTGCTTCCCAGTGTGGGCCCACATGGCGTGCAATGTCCCCTCCTCTTGGGAACTGGGGGTAACAAACTGTCTTTTAATGGCTGTCATCTCCAGATCTAGTGGCCTCACCATACCCAAATAAAAACAAATCCCAGGTACATTTTGAAACACCTACTAACAAAAGCCAGAAAAACTTCTAATTTTTACTAAGGGACTCACTCTTCCATCTGTCTGTAAATCAAGAAGTGTTTGTCACATGCTCTGAAAACCCTACGAGGTAGGTTACCCTCATGGCTATGGTTAAGTGCAGGAATTCTAGAGGCAGATGTGGATGAATCCTGACTGCTATTTACTAAGCGACATTGTGCAGGCTATTCTAAGTCTCAGTGTTCTCATCTGTATGTGCTGCTGTGAATGAATATCCATGTCCTAGGCCTATGTGGTTTATGTGAGATGTCTGCAGAGAATCCAGAAAGTTGTTTGGACTCCAGTTAGTACCACACAGAGGGTCACTTTTGAAGTAGCTCTTATTTTCTCCGATCAACAGTCTTGGTGCTGTTGCTTAGCCACCCCTGGGTGAGGCTCTGGTACTTTGCAGGGAGTATGCTCCCTTATCATAAATTCCTTCTGCAGCAGAGAGATGGAGCAAGTCTCAGAAGCTCATATTCAAAGAGCTTGCCTTTCAACTCAGTTCCCACGGGTATGCTGGGGACAAGGCTGCTTGCACACTGGGCTCCATGATATACCAGTGAGAGTGCAGCCTGCAGAACACAGATGGAATTGTAGGTAGCTATCCTCCCATCTATTCATTTGTGTTCACTGTCCTGTGAAAATCTCCATTCTGTGAAATTGGTGCAGTCTTGATTTTGGGGATGGACCATCTGCCTGATCCCAAATGTGATTCATGAACTTGGAGGGATTTGCATTAACTGTTCACTTCACTGGAAGGAATTATCTGTTCATTTCACAGCTTTGAGAATCACACCTTTTTTGGACTGCAGCAGGCATGCATGGGCTCAGGCATTTTGATTAGCATTGCAACCAATTTTTGCAAAATCCCCTGCTTTCAACTTTAATGTGACAATGGTAAGCCTTTTGTCCATAGGTCTTTCAAGAGCCTGCCATCACATTTAAAGGCATGTGCTTCCACCTTAGATATATATTCTCTAGTAAATGTACATATTTAGCTGAAATGTAAAATAAATGAAAGTGATATACATTTCTATTTATCTCCAAAGATGTAAAACTAATTAGGTAGACTGGGAAATGGGATGTACTGATTTAATTATCTGTTTAACTAAAGGCCAAACAGAAAGCTCCACTATTTTAATAAAAATTCTTTCAAAAGTACCAGCCTTCTTTTCTGCTTTAGTAGACTGAACATTTGGTTAATCTTTGATAGTTCAGCTTCTGACAGTATCTCTAATTCACTAATATGAACATCAAGTCTTTCAATACAAAAGATTTGAATTAATTTGCAGGTATTTTAAACAAAATTAGAAAAAACTTGTTTCTAAAAATTATTTATAATTTTTAATGACTTGCATCTTTTCTTCTAGATGTGGAAAATAGGATTATTTTCCACAAATATAATTTGAGATAATCAGTTTCGGTTAAAGAGTATTTATCATAAACCTCTTCCTCAGCAGAGGAAACAGTTGTTTCCAACATTGATTTAATGAATTTGCCATTCTTTCAGAATCATTTTTTGAGCAAAGTTTGTGGCCCTCTTTGACCAATTGCTTAATACTGCAAAGAAATCACAATCTTGACAATCCTGTCTTGACAATCTTTTACATGCAAATCCCCTATGATGTCATTTCTGTTATGCATGTTTTTTTGAATTATGGGTGATCACCATGGCATAAAGAAGCACCATTGTGTGGACTCATTCTTAGCCTTCTGTCTGACTCCAGAAGATCGTGGTCCTGTGTCCACCACTTCCCAGTAGGCAGTTGGAAAATGATTTCACTATTCTTCAGCTCAACTTCTTGGTATCCTGAGTATCTCTTGAAGGCCTTCCTAACTCTGGAATTCTAGGATTATACAATATCTTAAGCTAGTGTTGTATGTGTCTGTGTGTGTGTGTGATAACCAACCATCTTGGTTTGCTCAGAATTGAGAAGGGGTCTCAGGATTTGGGACTCTCAATGGGAACAGTGGGAAAGTCCCTGTCCCAACCAGGACAAATTGGTCACTTAGCAGGGTAGGGAGGTGCCGTGCGGTGTGTGTGAATGCAGACTCTGATTTGTATGGTGTGTTACTAATTGTATTTAACTCTGACAGTTGAAGTGAGGATGAAAATGAGATTATATAGGGAAAGTACTAGCATGTGACCTGGCACATAATATTAGCTATTATTATTATTGTTTTAATCAAGTGTTTCCAGAATGTGTATTTCATATTCACAGCCACGCTGTGTGTGAGGCAGAAGGGTTATATTCTAGAAGGAGAAATGACTTTATCAGTGCTCTGGGTCTTCATGGAATCCATAGAGGAAAGCAAACCTTCTGAGTTGAAGGGCTGGAACAAGCACCAAGCCTGGCCCACTTATCTCAGTTGACCTCCCTGAGAAATAGGAAATAAATGTGAAAATCCACTTCAGATGATGCTGTAAGTCCTAACTCAGAAGATGGCTGTGATTTAAACAGCCCACACAGAACACAGATTGCAAAGTAATTTACAACCAATAATTAATCTAAGCAACAGTGCTATGTGCACCATATTATTGCAACAGCAAAGGAAATAGAAAGGAGACTATGAATTCCCTCTGAAAGTTCATGTTGCAGACTTCTGCTGGATCCTAGAAACCAAACGCTAGTCAGGGAGTGTCTGTGATTCACAAGAGGAAGAACTAGATGCGTTCATGTTCATGTTCAAGTCACCCTGGTGTCTGGAAGAACAGCAGAAGCTATCAGAGGCTACTTGGCAGTCTAGGATGCTAATTCATTGGGTCTTTCTTTATATATCAATATCCTTATCTTTAAAAAAAAGTGGGGCAGGGGGAAGAAAACTAGGGCTGCTATGAGGGGATTTGACTGGAACAAACATACAATAGAATCTAAGGCTGTGCAGACCAAACACAGCCTGGGCTTTGGGGCCACTGCCTCCCACCTGTTCACATGCCTTTCTTGGCTCAGAGCCCAACCTCAAGGAAGTGTGCCATGATTAGCCCTGTCCCTTATGTAACCTACAGCTAAGTCTCACTCGCTGGTCTCCCCACAGCCAGGCTACTTGTGATGGACTTTTTGGTATTTATTTCTACTGGCCACCATGTCCTACATCCTATCCGTTTGTCCATCTATTTATGTATGTATTTATCTATCATCTGCCTGTCTATATGCTTGTCTATGTGTCTAGCTACCTATCAGTCTGACTATCTAACATGTATTTATCTATTCCTGTTGACCTGTGATTTAACAATGGCTCTTGGTAGCTGAGGGAAGGAAGGGGTCCCTGGCATGCTGGAGCCTTCTGCACTGATTGTCAGCACCTGCACCAGCACCCCAGGCAACGGGGACAACTCTGTCCTGACAGGCCTCCAGGAACCCATGTACTCTCGGGAACATCTTGACGGAGGAGAGCTCACAGAGAACTTCATGCCGCCTCCTCCCACCAGGACTCCCTCTCTCAGCTTCCAATCTTCTTGCATACAATGGGTCTTCAAATATTCAAAGACAGCTGTCCTGACTGCCTAGACTCTTCCTGTTGGGCTAACCATCCCTATAGTCCCTGCAACTTCTCGTCCAAATACACATTCCAGTTGCCCTGCTCCTCCCTGAGGGCAGCGCCAGGAACTGCTCAGACTCCAGAAAGGGCTGAGCAAGCCTGGTGTTGGCGGGGTTCAAAACATAGTTCTGCTAATGGAGCTAAAGTTTGTATTAACGTTTTTGATAGTTTCAACTGTGTGTTGACTCAAGGGGAGCAAATTGTTAGCTAAATTCTCTGTGCCTTTCCCACGTGTGGACTGTACTCTCAGGGCTGGTGAGTGTTTCTCTAAGGGTCATTCTACGTTCCATGGTCGTTTCGGATGCTCCTTCTGTCTTTCACAGTTTCCCCATTCCTCTCGGCTTTGTATCATCTGCCCAACAGCATTGTCTAGCAGAGGAGTGAGATACTCACTGTCAAAGTTACCACTGAAAACTGCACGTTTAATACAGGAGGTGGGGTGGCC
The DNA here is from genome assembly GCF_030020395.1 of Manis pentadactyla. Lineage (NCBI taxonomy): Eukaryota > Metazoa > Chordata > Mammalia > Pholidota > Manidae > Manis > Manis pentadactyla. The sequence continues at coordinate 101,388,082 of NC_080021.1, forward strand.
TGTTTCCAGTGCGCTGGCTGAGAGGTTGGGGGAGTGTAAGCATAACACTCGTTGGGCTAAAAGGGAGTTTACTGTGTAGACTGCAGGCAGTCACTTGGTAGGAATCCACTCACTTAATCATCACATACAGCTGACAAAACAGGTACCATTATGCGCCCCCATGTGGCAGGCCTCTCTGCTGTGGCAGGCCCCTCGGCTGGTGGCAGGCCCCAGCTTCTGTGGGCTTTGTTGCTAGCAGCTCACGCCTGCCAGAGCTCCCACTTGGGATCAGACTGAAGCTGGGACTTTACCTGAAGTCCTGCCCTTCCTCCGCTCCTGACCTACCCATTCTGCCCATTTCCTGGTTTCCTGGTAGAACCTTCTCAACCACTTCCCCTCGGATCCTTGGTACACAGGGTCTGCTTCTGGGAGGAATGACCAAAACACTCAGTTTTGCACACAAAGGAACAGGAACACATGCAGGTGAGTCACCTCCCTGGGTCAAAGAGCTAGTATGTGGGGAGGCAGGGACACAGGCCCCACCGTGTCTGGGGCTGGACTCCTGTCCCTGCCCCATGCTGCTCCACAATGAGCCTAATGTGGAAATAAGTCTCGTTTGTTATGTTTGGAAATGAGCATCCGAAAGGACCATGGAACGTGGAATGACCCTTAGAGAAACACTCACCAGCCCTGAGAGTACAGTCCACACGTGGGAAAGGCACAGAGAATTTAGCTAACAATGAGCCTCGTTTGGAAAGGGCACCAGCAAGGGCAGGGACAGACTGGAAAGTATTGGGAAGGTCCCCTAAGGTGGGTCCTGTTGATGAGGGAGCCAGTGGGGTTCATTCAGCAACAGCTGGCCATCACCACTTCGGAGTCTCTTTCTTGGAGAGCCCCTAGTGCTTGAGGTCCATTTACTTTCCCAGCTGATTTTATTGTCACAAAGGTTGCTCCCCACTTTACTTACTTTCCCACAGGCTCCTGGCGATGGCTCTCTGAAGGATCTGTTTCCGGGAAGGGAATGGAGGACAGTGCCACTGGCTGACTTCCCACCCATTATTCACTCTCTCCCCTATTGGGCCAGCCAACCAGCCCCAAGTGCGCGCACAGCACAAGCCCAGAGAAGGCAGGCTGCTCCAAGGCTCAGCGGTCACCTATTACAGGGAAACAAAGACCCTGTCCCCTTGCCTCTTGCCAGTGTGCTGGGAACAGGGCCAGCCCCATCCTATGTCTCAGTAAGTTCTTAAACATGGCTGGTTTCCGCAGCAGCTTGTGCGGTGATTATCTCATTAGGGTCTTGGCCTTGAAACACCTTCTTTATTGTGGATAGAAAAAAAAAGTTTGCCCTCTCAGGCTTTAAAAACAAGCCAGGCTATAGTTTTACTGGAGAATGTTCACTTGTGGGAAAATATCTACACAGCCTCTCGAGAGATGCCATCACTGACAGTTTGGATTTACTGGAGGGGCCTGGCCCAGCTCCACCGGGCCACGGCTCATGGTCCAGATGTCTAGGTAATTCCCAGACCTTGTTTTGTTTCCTCCATCCTCTTCCTAAGTCCATGGATTAAACCTCGTGAGCCAACAAGCTCCTGATTGCTTTGTGTAAATTGCACAGATTTTTCAAGAAACTAAAATAAATCTTGTTCTATCCTGACAGAGGAGGGCTGATATTCTCTATGAGAGAGGAATAATTGAAATGTCTCTAAAATGATGGCAGCACTGTGACTGTGTTACCCAAACAACTAAAATAGTAAAAGTCTGCCACCAGGGCAGATGGCTGCTAGGAGGATATTTATAGCAGGGGCCTCAAAATAACTGTAAAGGAAAAGCCTTCTGAGTAATAGGAGTCAGTCTTCAAGGTAGCACTCCGTCTAGAAGCTATTCTTGCTCTTGCCTTAAGTCCTGGGGGGCTGTGGGACCACCAACACCTGCGAGAAAAGGTGTGAAGTATTCATAGAGTGCACAAAATTCATATCTCCTATAGATTTGCACTGCACAGGACTGGGAAGCAGGGAGGGAAGTAGTAGCATTATTGGGAGCACGATTGGGGAATTTTGCACTGCATGCTGCAGAGCTGCAGAGAGCGAGCCTGAGGACACTGCAGTCAGCAGGCCAGTGGGCGTCAGGACGCGGCCCCTTCGCAGGGACCTGAACAATGCATGGGTGGGAAATGTAGTCAGGTCAAGAAGAATGGGGTCGGATGCATTCACTGCCCAGCCACTCTGTGCTAAATGCTTCACCAACTGCCCAGGGAGTAGGGGTTATGAGTTAATGCAGAAACTATGCTGCAATTAGGCCTGGCTGCTATGTGTAATTTTTTCTAAGTTTCTAACTTTATGAACTGCATCACGTGCATACTTTGCAAGAAATCCTTTTGTCATTGTTATAAATTCTTGAGCTTCGTGTTTCATTAAAGATAAGTACCCAAATTAGGTACCCAAACTAACCCTGAAGTGACTGCTCTCTGGTCCTGGCAGCACAGACAAGCAAAACGTGAAATGACATCAAACCTATTAGAACCTTGAGGCATGAACAAGACATTAAGGAAGAGAGGAAAGAATTTATTTATACTCCTAAAAGTCTTAAAGGGATTTCCTTGTATATGTAATGTCTTAAAGCCATTTTACCTTTGAAAAATACATTAAAAAGCAATCAGGTGGCATGTGTGTAAGTGTGGGTGTGTATATATGCATATGTATACAGTAGAAAAGGTATTTCCTGTATAGCATTAAAAAACAAAACTAACATAACCCAGTTTTGGAGAAAATAATTTCATGAAAAAATTTCACCCTGTATGTTAAGACTTTTTTTCTAAAAAGCTTCTCTTCCTGAACTGATTCTTTTCCAGTCTTAGTTTCCCTATTAGGGTATTTTCCCATGTCTACCTCATTCCAATGGGAGAACCAAAGAGGAGGTTGGCATTTACTCATTTGCTCCCCTGCTAGCATATCACTAAAATTTATTATGTGTATCTTTAAGTCCCAACTGGAATTGCCAATGTTATTAACAGCACACACTCCCCACTTATAAGATAATTAACACAGTATCAGATGCACAGCTTTTCTAGAACATATAACTGTCCACTATACATAGAAACTTAGCTTCAGATGATGTCGTCTTCTAGCAAAGGACAGCTTATATTCTGTTCACTGACACCTGGAGATTGTCGATCGCCTCCATGATTAAAGCTAAAGCAGGGGCAATTTTACACTCCTGACACATTAGTCTTTCTTGTAGCAAGTTAATCAAGCAGAACTTGAGCGTTCCAGGGTTTTACTCCTGAAGCCAAGCAGGTTCCTCATGTCTGCTTTGTGTTGTACGTGATGTTGGGGCATCAGACCGTGTAGACCCAGGAAGATGGACTACCTGTCTATCCAGCCTTCCAGTTCCATATTACATTGAGTAAGGTAGCCCCAACCCGCCTGTGAACAGCTATTGAGAGAGATTCACCTCAACAGAGCAGGACACTTGATGACCTCAGCAAAGCCAGCCCCAGCCCAGTTTGCTGCAACAGGATGGGGCTCCCTGGAGTGACTATGGCCTCGAAAAGAACCTTTCAGCCAAAGTGGGCAGGGCTGGGTCAGACTCTGCTGCTGGCCTTGGGAAAAGGTGCTGAGGCAGGATGTGGATGTGGAGGCCATGTGGCCACTCCCTGATGACAGAGAGCATGTCTTATCTCTAGTACCCAGCTCAGTGTCCAGCACACAATAATCCTCCATAAATGTTCATTGAGTGCAGATGTCAGTAAAGCTGGAATTTTTAATGATGATCTTCACTGGAGGGGTTCAGTGTGGAATCATGTGGGGGACACTATGAGGGATTTGGAAGTCAATGACACTCAGCCATCAGAGGCATGCGGTTGGCATTGGGGAAGGGAGTCTGTCCCCAGATAGTGGGGTTCTGGGACCAGGCTGGGATTCAAAGGTAGGACTGTAGACCTTGGAGTGTATTTGGCAAGAGTAAGACAGGGCTAGAGGTGGTTGACTAGTTGCCGAGTTAGGGGTGCAGGCCAGGGGAATGGCAGAGACCTGGGTGTGGAGAAGGATCCAGAAGTCGGGAGAAGCCTGGTCACGACTGCTGGAGTATGAGGACAGAAGCACTTCTGATGCAAGAGCACTCTTGTGCCCAAGAACGTCTGGCCCTAACAGAGCTCCCTGTATCACTTCTGTTAAGGGCCCAGGGCCAGGGCCCTGGATGGGGGTCCAGGGAGGAGGGGATGGCAAGGTGAAGAAATGACAGCACAGAAATCCTGATCCCAATGCGGTTAACCTCTCCAACTGCAGGCAAGACTCAGCAGCTTATGGAAACTGTCCTCTCAGTTGATTTACAGTTTTTTCTTCTCCTCTAAACAAAGGGCATTTAGGTTAACAACCAGACAGCATATAAATACATTAATTGACAGTGTGTACACTAAGATTTAAGTGTCCCTTCATAAATTTAAAGCTTTAGAGTCTTCCCTAAGCAGAGGCAATGTAAGATTCCAGGCTTTACCTGCTGAGAAAACTGTGACCCTGAGTTTTAAAGGATGAAAGGGTATTCATTCTCCATTGAAAAAGGGAGATGATGGTTACACAGAGAAATTAGTCAAAGACAATGACACTTAAATCCTTGAGGTAATCATAAGGCTCTCCTGCCCTCTAAAGAAAACATACCCACACCCACACCACACTCACACTCACACTTACACACACCCACACTCACACACACACACACAAACACTAGAAGTTTTGACTGAATGAACAGCACCTAGTTGGAATCACTATTTTCTGCAAAGGAAATATGTTTATAGACAATAAATAAAATGTTTGTGTTTTTGACAATGAATACAACCAGAATAGAAATTATCAGCAGAGTGCTTGCATTTCAATCATTTAGTAAAAACTAGATTCCCCTTAAAACCACAGTTGATCTTCTATTAGTAATGTATGTTAGAGCTCACAGTTCGCAGAATGCTTTTTTTTAATTCATGATTTTATATCCTATGATGTTCAACCGCTCTGCCTTTTAATGCCTCTCTCTCTCTCTCTCTCTCTCTCTCTCTCTCTCTCTCTCTCTCTCTCTCTCTCTTCACTGCCACCTAGCGAATTTACTTGGAAAAGAAACTATAGCTGAAAAGGAAATACTTTTTAAAGGCAACAGCTTTAACCACCATCGTCAACTTATAATGTGTGCCCGCAGCAGGACGGTGGAAGCTCTTGCCAAAGGAGCCATGGGGGAGATAATGAAATCAACCCACCAGAGCAGAGCACATGAGCAAAGCCACTGTCCAGGAGGTGCGTGGAGAGAGCGGGTTGAGGTGAGCAGTCCGTGCAAGAACAGGATGTCAGATCACTACAGTCTGGCTTGACAGAAGTAGTCTGTCCCTTTGATTGCCCCTTGGTAGAACCCAAATGCAGGACAACATGTTGAATTGCCCACCCGTGCAGATGTTAGGTGCCGGCACAGGAAGAGTGCTGGGAACGATGAGGTCTGTGCAGAAGCTCCAGTGTATGCGTGAGGCATTGAAACTATGCTAACAAGGCTCCCTAGGGGGGTGACCACAGAAGTGTAGGAAATGTAATTAGAAAGGAGATACAGCTTTCCTACATCCCCAACTCTGTCTTTGGCTAGTCTCCCCTCAGTGCAAACATAAAGGCTGCATTCTCCCAAATTATGAGTAGGTCAGGGTAACCTTCTATTTCTCATATTCAGGGTCACCCAGCATTGAAAGGATGTATTTTTCTCCATCACACAAAGAGGTGGGTGCTGATTCAGTGAGCACTGTGCAGCTCACTCTGGCCATCCTGGAAAAATCCCATCTGCTTCTGAATCCACCTTGCCTCTTTCTGCTGGGATTTTGAGAGGTTCTGTGCAGATGGTGGAGAAGCTGACTGCTCACATTCAGGGAGTAATACCTGCGTGGCTCCCTCAGACAGAAACACTGAAGATTTGCGTTGGAACGTACATGTGTGTGCATGCATGTGTGCATATAAGTGTGCATGACTGTGTATGTGTGCATGGGAGTGCATGCATGTGTGCTAATGTAAGAACACCAAGGGGCTGCTGAGTCTCTTACTGTCCTACTGTCCATTGTCTCTGAAGTGTAAGTTTTAATGACTGTGATTGTTAAGGACATGGTAAGGGTAAGGCTGTTTGACTCAGAAACTAATAAAAAGAATCCAATGATTTTAATGATTAAATTATTAAATGAAACTCTAAGATTTATTTGTTCACTCAAGAGACCACTGACCATTCAACTCATGCCATCTCTCCCCCAGGCATCGTCCAGCATAAATGATTTTGTCCCCAGGAACTAGTCGAGTGTTCAACATTCTGCCTGTAACTGATGCTTCCCACCACCCACCACAATCACACTCAGAACAGACCTGTCCCATTGAAAATATGGGGATATCATTTGGCACAGGGCCATTCACTGATTTGATGCCATTCATATTGTAATTTACAAGTTGTCAACTGAATCGTAGTGCTTGCATCTGTGGGGACAGGGCCATTAACAGCAATGCATGAAGAGCCTAAGCATGTCACAGGAAATCACTCAGTTTGAATTATTTTCCATATGTACATCTAAACCTAATCTCAACTTGAGCACTTTGCAGCCTGTGGGCCAGTGTTGTTCACTGGGTCCATTTCTCTAAAATCATTGTTCCTAACCTCCATGGTGGATCAAATCTTTATTTAGTATGAAGTAATAAAGCAAAGGCCACGTGTAGGGTTAGCCCATATATGATGTGGCATATAATTAAGCACAGCTAGCCTGCTTTCCAAACAATAGCCAACTCGTCCAGAACACAGTCACACTGGGCCTCTTCCAGGGGTAGTTGGTCCTACCCAAGGGCAAGCTCAAAGTGCAGCAATGCAAAATGCAGAGTTCTCTCTCCCCCAGGATCAATAAAATCAGAACAACAAGATTTGAGGAGTAAAAACGAAAAGCCTTTTGAATGCTACAGTAAAGTTGTGAATTTGGATCACTAGTGTTCAGTTGAGAGAGGTTGTAAAAATACCCCTTACCATCCTATTCTTGGGGAAACTAGTGCCAAGCCTTCTTAATTAGTTCTCTCCCTGGCAGCACTTGCACAGAGGGACTCTGTGATCCCCAAATCCCACTAGATACTGGGAGTTCACAGAAATATCAGGGCAACTCTGGGAAAAACTTCACCCAAATTTGCAAATAATTAACTTTTAAAATATTAGGAGTTTTCCTCCAAAGTTACAGGATAATTCACTTGAAGAGAATAGGTTTTAAGCAACTAATTTTGTGTAGGGATCACTCTGCTTGGTCACAAAGAGTCATACCCGGATTTTGCTGCCCAGGAGTTGGGGACCCAGGAGGATGACTTGGGTCTGAGCCAAATAAGCACTGAAATAGAAACACAGCAGCAATGCAGTTTTCCACCCATCTAGTGGATGTCATCAGCAATGCAGCTTGTTTAGCTGCACTGTATTTTATTCATTCACCGAAGAACAAAAATGTGTCCTTTAGCGGAAGATACCAAGCTTCCTACCACAGATTCCCTACCCTATAATTTTTGAAACATTTAAATTGTTTAAGTGAAGTCATAATGAAATTTAAAAACTTCATTCATTCTGAATCTCTAAAGATTTTTGTTCTTTAGTTGACAGGAAAGACTCAGGCAGGAAGAAATGCTAATTATTATTTATTATATGATGATAAAGTAGCCCTATCTATGTGCCAGCCAACTGTATTATAATCGCTTTTAAGTGAGTCATCCTCTTAATTCTAATTTTCACAATACCCTTACAATGACAACATCATTGCAATGGATTGAATGTTTGTGAGCCCCCTAAAATTCATATGTTGAAATCCAACCCCCCGTGTGACAGTATGAGGAGGTGGGGCCTTTAGGAGGTGATCAGGTCATGAGGGTGGAAGAGACCCCCGAGAGCTCTCATGTCCTCTTTCTGCCATGTGAGAACACGAGAAGCTGGTAGTCTGTGACTGGAAGAGGCCCTCCCCAGAACCCAACCATGCTAGCACCTTGATCTTGGACTTCCCACCTCCAGAAGTGTGAAAAATCAATGTCTGTGGTTTATAAGCCACCCCATCTATGGTATTTTATTATAGCAGCTCAAACTAGCTAAGACAATCATCTTTGTTTTGCAAAGAAGGAAGTGAAAGTCCAAGGTTAAATAACTAATATATGACAAACTGAGATTCAAATTTTGGATTCCGAAGTCATTATCTTTCATGGTTATACTTATGGATATATTATGTCTTAGATATTTAGTTACATGTATACAATTTCTTTTCTATTCCCAGTTTCCTAGCCTAGGAAGCTCCCAATGGACTATTGTGATGTCTTTGAACTGGTCACCCCTGATTCCTGTCTCTACTTCAACAAATCCATCCTCAGAAGCTGCCATTAGGGTTATATTCTTATAATGCAAGTCATCATTCTCTCCAATATCCAAAAGTTCTTAGTGTATTTCTTCACTTGAGTGATAAATTACTTCTGAATATGGTGCTCAAGGACCCCATGATACAGCCTTGTCCTGCTGCAGCCCCCACCTCCATTTGAACACCTTTGTCCCATGTCCAAAAGGTCCAAGACTTTTGTTCATGCTATGGTACCAATTTAGATGCCTTTTTGCAGGGGGCGATATGGCATAGTGGGCATGAATATGAGTTTTAAGAGTTGTCTGGATGTGGACTGCAATCCCAGCTCTGCCATCTACCAATTGTGTGACCTTGGACCACTTACATAACTTCTCTAAACTTTGTTTCCTTCTTCTGAAAACATGCATTATTGAGAGCAACAAGTGAAATAACAGATACATACCACTTAGCATAGTGTCTAGCATACAGTAGTCAATAAAAAGAAGCTACCTTTATTTGCCCTGCAAAAGTCTGTGGCCTTTCTTAGATCTGTGTTTCAGGGGGTACCCAGGTTTTTAGGACTGAGCTTCATACTGCATTAATGTCAGATACAAGCCTGACTTTTGACTTAAACCACAGACCCATACCTGGTTCAACTTTTCCTTGCTCTTCTGGGTGCATCCAGTAAAATAGTCTTTACAGTCTAAATTTACACAGGGCAGAATTAGGAAAGAGATCGGAGATAAAAGAGAATAAAAATCAGAAAGCTACATGATAATTATCATCAAAATAGCTAATATTTATTTAATACTATGTGTCAGACCTTGCTTTAGCTGATGTATATGTAGTTACTTATTAAATCTTCGAAAGACAGGCAAAATTTTTATTGTCCCTCTTTTACAGATGGGGACATAAATGGTCAGAAAGACTGAATAACTTTCAAGTGATAAAGTCTGATTTGAACCAAAGCAACCTGGCTTTAGGGCAAACACCTTCTCCCTCCATCTGCTGTCTGGCTCTTCCCTCAATTCCTGCTATTTATACAAACTCTCAGGGGGAGCACAGAGCTCTAGTTTTCACCCCAAATATGCCAGCTTTCAGTGGCTCATCCAGGCCTTGTTTTACAGTCAGCTCAACAAAGTCAGTGCTGTACTTGAGCTGCCCTACTGTACACGTAATCTTCATTTCTGCTCTCATCTTGAGGCACCTGAACTTACGAATTTAAAACCACTTAATGCAATGTGGTAAAAGAAACATTTCATTTTTCTGTCACTTTTTTATTTGAAGTAACATTCATGCTGGAGCTTCAAAGACCTCACTGGGAAAATTCAGTTTAGCCAGAGCTTGATAGACTTGGACACCAGGGAGAAATGCTCAGAAAAAAATCTCTGTTGCACATATTTTTTAATTATTCTATAATTATCTGCAAGGATAGTCTGGGCTTGGTTCTGGGGAACCTAGTTAGGGACATTGTAGGAAGAAATATTTCAAGAAGACTTTACTACCATAGATTTCTCCTCCCTAAAAATTAGAACAAATGAAATAACTTAACCTTTCTATATGCAATTATGACTTAAGATTTGATTTTATGTACTTAGCTTGTCTCGGGATCAACCATGCATTTGAATCAACATAAGAAAATCTAAACTTGTTTAAGATTTTGAAGATTATTGAACATTATTTCATGTTGGAAATACAGCATATCATTTTTTTTTGATTGATGGGATTTTAGGTAGATTTCATCTCTTCCCCCACATTTCCTATACTTTCTAGGTTTTCTGATAACCAGAAAAAATAAATGTCTGAGAGAAAAATCAGTCATTTGTTCACTGTTGTGGGGAAATTCTGAACTAGACATTTGGAGTGTTAGACCCAGTTTTGACTCTGCCCCTCCTGGCTGAGTAACTTGGGGCAAGTCTGTTAGCATCTCAGAGCCTGAGCTTCGTGACAGATCTTCGTGACTTGTGGGCTGGATGGTGCAGTGGTGTGTAGACTGGAGGCCCCAAATCCCAGAGGTCCCTACAAGAGCCTCTGGCCTTCCCTCTCCTCTCTCCAGTCCCTCCCCTCTGAGGGCCATCCCAAACAGCTCTGCTTTATCTGTTCTATGTTTTATATGTTAAGAACCTCCATACTATTTCTTTAAAAAAAAATTCCACTTATAACTAAAGAAGTTTGAAAACCTCTGAGCTAGATGATAGCTATATGAGTCAGACAGCTTCTTACCTTTTGTTAATACTGTATCTCGTGAAGGCCATTGGAGCTTCCAGAACTTCCCACAGTTATTCTTCTTGGGGACAAGGAAGCTAGGGGAACTGACTTGCAATAGTTAACTCTGCTAAGACATTTCCCAGGCTTTTTTCTTAGAGGAGTTACTTGCTGCACAGTTAGTATAATGAGCAGGTTAAAAAAAGTCCTATGGGGTCTGCTGCTCAAAAGATCCTTCCTCAGATACTCACCACTGGTTAATATTCCAATGACATCATTTGCATCTTATTGCAATTTGGTGTGAATTAATTAATTTTAACAGATTATTTTGAGACAGGAAGAAAGGAGAAAATGACCCAAGGACTGGAAAGGGAAAAGACATTGGGTGAAGGGCAAATGGCAAAGAAAGGAGACGAAAGGATGATACATTCCAATGATACATTCTACCTACTTCCTGTCCTGTTCACATTTGGACCCAGTTCGTATGGTCACCTTCCCCGTGGTTAAGAACGTCTACCTTCAAGAAGTAAGTGTGGCCACCAATGCTCACACACCACACAGCATGTCTCTCCTCGTGAGTAATGCCCCCGAGTGGTCACAGCCACGTGCTCTCCTCCTTCCTTGCTCTTCATGTTGGCCTTTCCTGTCAAGGTCCTCAGGCCCCATTTTAAGCCTATCTCCACTAGGTGTTTGATGACCATCATCTCTCAACTATTTGTAGAACCTGAATGAGAAAATCAAGCTGTTTTTACTCGATTTAAGTCCAGCGTATAGACGGTCATGCTTTTAGGGAGTAGAAGATGGAGACTTACTACAAATTAAGCGTATTCTGAAACAACACAAGATGCAAAAGAGCTCAGAAATGGCTATGGGAAAAAATTGCAGGTGGGGGTCACTGATTGGAAGATTATTTACTAAATTCCCACAGGAGCAGTAAGGCTTTTGTGATATACATTCACAGCATGTAGCTTAATCTCTCTCAAGAGACAGACTGAATCATGCCCTGCTCATTTCTTATTAACCAAGCTTTTGATTACACAGGTATGCCAGGGCACCCTGACCAAGGATTATCAGGATTCAATTGAACCTTACATAATGCAAAAGACATAGGCCTACTGTATTACAAACCACAATTTTAAAAGCTTTGGAAATTCAGGGACTTTTTATGGGAAAGTCTACCTCAGAGAAGATTTCCCTCAGCTATATACTGCCTTCTGTAAGTTTTCTAAATTTTATACATAGCAAATATCTAAACTTCAAAATCTTACTCAATTAGATGGATTTGGCTTCTACTACAATGTTATTATTAAGTCTTGAAGAGATGAAAAAAGTCTTGCAAAAATACCTTCTGAAAAAGAGCAGGGCTTGGGTGTTCTCATTTGGCATGTAGCCCTTAAATAGATCTGACAGCTCAATTTTCCAATACGATATGCAGGAAATATGAAATTAGCTTCCAATTATATCCAGTACAGTGAGTGTGTGCACAGGAGGTTTCATGCAGGGCAACTTGTCACAGCTACTTCCTGAAGTTTTATTTTCTAAAATTCTAAACCCAGCCTACAGAAAATCAAGAGCACTTAAAAAACCTCTGGAGCATGACATGATTGACTTTTTGTTACACCTGGGTGTCCTTCCTATCTGGTTTCTAAGCCCCTACTTCATGCAGTTGTCTTGGACAACAGCTAGCACCACTGCTAAAGTGATAGAGACTGTGATGTCAACCCCAATGTACTTTATCTTCTTCTCCAGATAACAAAACATGAGCTTTAATCAAACCAGCAGTGTGCCCATCTAAAACAGTACACAAACGCATTCTCTTGCAAATACGTTCTGTGACTACAGTTTGCCTAATTGGATATTAACAGAAGGCTCCTGAAACAGGAGAGGCATAGCCTTCTCCCTCTTCTTCCTTATTGCAGTCTGGAATACAGATGTGATATTTGATCCCATGCAGCCATCCGGGGCCATGAGGTATTATGTTGAGGATTGGTGGAACAGCAAAAAACAAGAGGCCTGGGTCCCTGCTACTGTGGAGCCTCCATGCCAGCCCTGGACTGCCTACCTGCACATAGTTTTTCAAGATAGAAAAATAAATATCTATCTGTTTACGTAAGCCACTAAGCCACTATTAGTAACCCTGGTAAGCTTTATGTTTTTCTATTTTATAAGACTGAATGTAATCCTAAATGATATAACTAATGTCTTTCAAATACCAGGTTCCAACTAGAACATAATTACTAGATTAAGGCATCACTCTCTAAGGTGGTGCCTTACTTTGTCTGACCACTCTATGGACCAGAATTTTTATTGGACTGATTAGTTAGAAAGTAACCTAGATACATATCTTCCCTTCTTCCCTCCCTTCCAATTGGTCATTTTTTTTCTTTCTATTATAACACTTAGAAGTTTTTTAAACTCCAAATTTCATAAAGACTACATTGAAATGATGACTTGAAAATGACATAGCCCAGTCTAAACTATCAGAATTATATACAGTCAATAATTCCAGTTAAGCATAAGACAACCAACTCTAGATAAAGTATAGTGGCATTCTAGTTCCTCCTTGGTGTGAATCAGGTAAAGTTTACCTAAGAAAAGGCCTTTTTCATTCTATTTCCATACAGTAAGTGCCTCTCACCATTCTAGGGCCATGGAGGTCTACGTTCTGATGCTCACTTCCCTGGCCTAGACATTCAACATGAACTATGTGGACCTCAGTTTCTGCCACTATAACTGCTCCGAGTCCAGAGTCCTGGCACTGAGGATCAAACATGGAGATGGGGTGTTGAAGACATTCCTGTCTTTGAAAAGAGCAAATGTGAGAGATTTTATAAAGTGATTTGTAAGGTTTTCTTCTTTTTTAGAAGTAAAAATACACATTATTTAAAAATTATGGTTATTTAAAAATGTTTAATTGTGGTAAGATACATATAAAATTTGCCATTTTATAATGTACAGTTCAGTAGTGATAAGCACATTCACATTTTTGTGCAGCCATCACCACCATCCGTCTCCAGGACTTTTTTATCTTGAAAAACTGAAACTCTGTCTCCATTAAACACTGTCCTTCTCCCCCTCCCAGAGTCCCTGGCAACCACCCATCTACTTTTCTGTCTCTACGAGTCTGACTTTTCTCAGAACCTCATATGTGAATCACACAGTATTTGTCTTTTGCAACTGGCATATTTCACTTAGTATAATATCCTCCAAGTACACAGGCAATATTTTAACTCTTATTTACTTCTGCTTTTTAAAACACCGGGCCCCTACGCCACGGGATTCCCTGAGGCATGAACCTATTGAGAACAATCGGATTATATCCCATACTGTGAGCTGGCTCACAGTTTTGTTATTGCCACTGGATAGTTATAAAATGCAAAGATGTCTAGCTCCGGGGATTACTCTGCCTTACGCAACCCTTCCTTCAAGAACAGGGGTTACTCATGCAGCATTGTTACCTTTTCCCTGGAGGGACTGCTAAGCTTGAAATGCTGTGGTTGGGTCTACTGTGAGAAAGATCAGAGTACAGAAATCATTAAGACCGAATGTTAATAAGATCAATCCATTAATTAATTAGGTTATCCATGGAAGAAATGTTTACTGAGCATACCTATCATGGACAAAGAATTATGTCAGGGACCAAAAAGAGTAAGGCATGAGCCTTGCATTGAGAAACTTGAAATCTTACAGAGATACAGTAAACACAGTTAAAAAAAAATGAATACTATATTCCCTAGACTGAATTTTTGCTACCCCCCCAAAGTCATACATGAAATTCTAACCCCCAAGTGGTGGTATTAAGAATTGGGGCCCCTGGGAGGTGATGAGGTCATGAAGGTGGAGCCCGCAGCATGGGATCAGTGCCCTTACAAAGGAGACCGGAGACCCCACGGAGCTCCCTTGTTCCTTCTGCCATGTGAGGACACAGTGAGGAAACAGCTTTCTATGAACCAGAAAGCAGGTCCTCACCAGACAGCAAATCTGCCCGCACCTTGATTTTGGACTCCCCAGTCTGCAGAACTGTCAGGAAAAAATGTCTGTTTATAAGTTCCCCAGTTTATGGTATTCTATGATAGCAGCCCAAATAGACTAAGACAGTTTACAATAGGAGCACAAAGATTGTCACAGGATTCTATGACTAATTGACAAATTAATGACAAAAAATTAAGTGCTATGTGCTCTGGAGAAGACGGCTGTCCTGCAGGGCAGGCAGAGCTGAGAGCAGCTCATACACAGCCCCTCCCACACTGTGGATGCTCAGTGATGCCTGGAGGAAGGAAGGCAGGAGTTGAAAAGGCAGAGAGAAGGATGAAAGGGATTTATGGCCAGGGCAATAGTGTGAGCAGATATTTGGCATTGGGAAAGTTTATGAATTATTTGAGAAACAATAAGAAGACTGGCTGTCAGAAGGAAGATGCCAGGCATGGAGGCCTGAAGACGAAGGTCAGATACGATAATGTGGGCCCTACGGGGAGGGCCTGGAACAGCCAAATTTGCTTTTTAGTTTAATTCTCTGAGTAATTCAGAGCTATATGGGTGAATAGGAGTAACATAATCAATGTGACGTTTTTGGAGAACTAATCTGGCAGTTATTTGAGCTGATTAGCACAGAGAAGAGGGCAAGACCAAGCCATTAAGAACACTGTGCCATAGTCTACATGTGGCCATGTCCACTTTTGTTTTCACTGATTTCAAAAGAATGAGGTGGTCTCTCAGAGAGAACACTAGCTCCACTGGGACCTTATCATTTTTACACATTGGGTTAGGCTTATAGGAAGGAAATGATTAAACTTTATTTATTTCCAAATTCAAAAGGACATCCCATTTTATGCTTCCATCTCTGTCTTCACTCAATAGGTATAATTGTTATAATTAGAGATACACACAAAGCGATTGATTATTAAATAATGACTCTGTTCAAGTGTGTGCTAACTGGGAAATATACACCATGAGGGCAGCTGGAGTGACCTGTGTGGTTTGGTAGGGAGAGGAGCTCGTGTAGAAGATACAGATGTACACTTAAATTCCTTTTAAAGCTGCTTATATTCTGCATACTCTTAATCAGTTCAAAGGATGCCGTGAGGTGCATCATTTTTCATTTGTCATGATCATTATTGAATAAAATGCTCCTTTTTTAAAAATACAAGTATACATAATAAACCCATTTTCAGAAATCATCTGTGGCCCACTTCTTCAAATTACACAAAGACTAATTAGTAAAGCCCTGATTAGAAATGTATATTTCTAATATATGTATGTAAATGTATATATTATGTACGTATTAGTTTTTCTTCGTCAGCAGGTTTCTATCATTAAAGAGAACACCCTTGTTTCTTCCTGCCTCAATGTCTGGGAGTCAGACATCTTGACTCCAGGGTCAAGGGTCAAAAAGGTCTGTTCTTCTGCACCCCACACCACCCCCAACTCATCCTATCACCAAGGACACTGAGAGGTCCTATGTGTTGGCCACACTCTAGTGTATGGATTGGGCTACAGTCTAAGTGGGTGGCACTTCAATGGCTCAGCATACCTGTATACAGCTTCCTTGGGAAATGTTGTCTTCTCCCCAAGGCTTCTCTGAAAGGTCACCGGGCTCACTGGCCATTGTGCACTGCAACTCAGATTCAGGGAGGATAGCTTGGGCAAGCTGTCCAGACTTGTGCGGATTTGCTCCTGTTCTCCCTCATTCTTCCTCTTGGGCTGTTCTCTCTGTGGGCGAGCTCTGGCCTGCCACTGGCTGGTCCTCCTCTCTGAGATGCAGGTTGGGTTTTGAGAGCTTTATTTGAGCCTGCTTCTGTCCTGCACTGCTAACCACTGCCTGGTTTGAGTAACAGTCCTCTGAGGGCATTTGGCTTGGCTTCTTGGAGCTCTTGGGTGCAGCAGGAGACTGGGGCCCAACCAGCAGCGCAATACCCCTCCACTGTCCTTGGTTCTCCTTGCAAGGCCTCCTAGAAATACTCATTTGGAGGCATGGTTGGGTAGATCTGAGTGCCCTGGTCAAACACTATCTTAACTTCATCTCCATTGCTTCTCATTTCCAAATACTGCACTGAGACAGGCTACAGCTTAATCTCATTTTTCAGAACTCACTTCCCTGATAACACCACTCACCTCAAATGCAGCTAGGGACCAGCAGTAAGCAGGAGCCCTAGGAAGAAACCACAGAAATAACCTACATCCACACTCTAAGGCCTGTGTCTCTGGGATGGCCCCTCAAGCCCTCATTTGCAGTGGATTATTCTTATTTTTAGACACAATTCTGAAAAGCCCACTTTTGTTTCCTCAGTTCTCATGCATTTATAGCCTGTAATTTAGGAGAGGCAGATGCACAAAGAGCAGAAAGAAATGACCGCCGGGAGCCTGACAATGAGAGCGGCTGGAGGAATGATTCCAAGCAGGAATGGCAGCCATCTAAGTACAGGATTAAAGAAGGACTGCCACATACTTCTTTTGGGTAACATACAAATTTTTGAGAAATTTAAGAGATAAGAAAGCAGGGAGGGAATCTGAGGATATAGTTGCTGAATCGCACAGATCTGCTGGTGGATGTCCCACCTGTAAATTGCCCCTTGCAGCCACCAGGGTTAGCACACGTGGGCGTGTGTCCACACAGGGCCCGTAGTGGTCATCTGCACATTGGATGCCTTAGAGCAGGCTCTGAGTGGGTTTCTCAGAAGGCACTATGCAGGATGAATGAGTGTGGAAGGTGCCTGAATATATACAAATGATCGCCTACTTTTCAGTGTTATTATGCACTTAAATAGCGAATTTATCCATCTAACAGATATCTTAGAACACCCGGTAAATTCCAGGAATTGGGCTGTGTTCTAAGGCTACAGTAGGAGAACCCATTTCCTGGAAGCTTACAGTCTCCGGCAGCCTGTTTGGAAGTCCAGTGTGTAGTTTATACTTAGTGTGCCTCAGCTCAGAAAAGGCACATCAACATGTAAGGCAGCCATAGGTGTGAGCAGCTACTGCACAGTGCCTGCAGTCTAGGCACACCTGACTATTCTTTGAATATTTCGTTTGCAAGGGTCCCAACCCATCTGTGGATAGGGTATTTGTAGCTTAACTCATAGCTCTTGTGAAATCACAAACTACATAGGAAAAATCACAAATATTTACTCTCTTATCCAGTTAGATATACTAGGACTAGTCTTGTAGTCTTCCAACCATAGACTAAGGTATTCTCTCCTCTACCTCACCCCTAGAAGTCAATGTAAAATGCCATTTAACTCCCCTGAACCTGACCCGATTTTCTACCAGCATCTCCATATTCTCTAAAAAAACAAAAACAAAAACAAAAAACCCTTGCCCTTAACAAACACTCAATAAACATCTTTGAATGAAAGATGGAAAAAATATTTTGTAAATGCCATCTGCACTTATCAATTTCAAAGCACCAGGAAAATAGCAGCAATATTCAGAAACACTTCCATATCTTCGCGTTTTAGCTGTTTTTCTCCCTAGGCTATCTCAGCTTCCATGCATGTAAATGGAGGGATTGGTTATGAAAATTTCATGCCCTGCCTCATTGCTCTGTCCTATTAGGAATGAGAGCTGACACAGGAAAACAGGGACATGTTTCACCCTGGAAACGTGTGCAGCATCTGCTAGGAAGCCCTGAACACTGCCACAACAGCTTGTTTTTCACCTTGGATTCAAGTGAAGAATGCATACTGCAGGTGGTTTTTGCATGTTTATTCCTCCCCTAAGATCCAATTGGACCCACTGGAACTGGGGGTTGCACAAACTTAATCAAGTGTTACACCTCTTGTGTTTTCTATCTCAGCTGAATGCATAATTGAGAATTACCCCAATACCTTGCTTATACTAGGATCTATTAAGCTCTGATCCTGCAAGAAGTCCTGATGGCAGAAATGGGAAAGAGAGCTTCTGATCGCAGGATCTGGAGGCAGAAAGGAGCCCTGGAGTCCTTGTACTCAACCTCCTCACCATGCAGAGACCCCATTTGCAGCAGCTTTATAAACCAGTAATAAACAAAGGCCAACTCCTGAATACATTTGCTCACTTACCCTTCCACCATAAATAACAGAGCAAACTCAGGCCAGCACCTGGCACAATTAATAGTCACCTGCCATAAATTACTCCTTGCCTTTAGAAGATAGGAAACGGCTATAGGCCAGCAAACCTAGACCATCTCTGGAAGATGGATGTAACTTGCTCTTCTGTTAGAGCTGACTTCATGCCAAAATTTACTCATGCTCGCTTCTCTTTCTGGTGTTCATTAAAAGCATGGCTCTGTGGCCACCAGGAGAATTGCCTGGCAGTCTCCTACAGCCGAGAGCATACCTGAACAAAAGTCCTGTGCTACACGCTGAAATCCATTGCTGTACTTGCACCAAGGCCTTGCCTCCCATGTGCTGCTCTTGAGAGAGAGAGCCATTTTTGGCAGCAAACTATAAAGGTAGAAAGATTATAAACAGATATTTAACTGCAAGAACTTCTACTGTGAGCCAAATAGAATCCAAACTCCAGGCCCTGAATGCCCAGAGTATTAGAGGCCGTCAGCCTGTTAGCAGGGAGACAGGGAGCCTGGCAGCAGGTGTTTACAAGAGAAGACTTTGAGGAAGTGGCTGGAGGGAAGGACCAAGGACCCATTGCTGGGATCTGAAAGTGTTAACTGCGTGTTATGAATAATGTTACAAGCTGCACACTGTATTTGTAGCTTGATTCATAGCTCTTGTGAAATCACAAACTACATAGGAAAAATCACAAATATTTACTCTCTTGTCCAGTTAGATAAGGTGTAAATGTATTTACACCTCATTTTATCCCACAGAGGCATGAAACAGAAGCAGCCAATTAACCTTCTTCGTGCTCAGCGCATGCCCACTGAATGAGTCTCGGGGGGGCCAGAAGCAATTCCTCCCTGAAGTTCTGAGTAGGCACTGGGCCTGAGCATAGGCATTGGCCTTGGGCTTGGAGTCAGGAAGCACCCCCAGCGGCTGCAGCAGTGGGAGAGCGTGTGACCCTGGGGCAGTGGTGGCAACTCTCTGCAGGAGGGTAGCTGGTGTTCAAGGTTAGCATCTCTGGGGTGTGAGCTGTGGCACCAGGCCTGGTGGGGAGCTACTGGTGTCCTCAAGGGACCCATCTGGTGGTGGGATTCAGGGCATCTTTCCCAGCCATACAATCTTGAAAGTCAGCCAATTCCCTGACTCCCATGGAAATTCTTTGACCTCCTGAGTCACCTCCATTTTAACAAATTTCCTTCTTGCATAATTAGCCATACATGTTTTTACAATGAAGAACTAAGAAACCCAACTGACTGAGCAATCTCTTGAAGGAGATCTTGCCTTCCCACTGAGTGTGCAGCTCAAGGAGGTGGTCATGAACAGGGCTGAGGGATACAGGCGTCACCTGCCAACAACCAGGGCAAGACAGGTGAGTGCCCAAGTGCGCAAGGTGAAAGACGCAGGGGAGGACTTGACGTCACCCCTGCTGATGCCAGGGCCACAGGCTTCCAGGAACAAAGAGCTGTGAGAAGAGCACTTCACCAGCACGTCCTTAGGAATTACCCTTTCAGACAAGACAAGAGCTCTGGGGTCACCAGCACATCCTTAGGAATTACCCTTTCAGACAAGACAAGAGCTCTGGGTACCTTGGGTGGGAGGAAACCCTGGGAGACTTCCTCACCTGTGCATTTGCTGTGGTGCAGCTTTCAGGACAACAGTGCGAGGAAGTGCATGGAGCGAGCTTCCATGACGCGCAGTTATGACATTCCCCTGCTTGCGATGCTCATTCGGAACAGAGTGGGCCAGTGATAGCGATGTTTACTGTGATATATTGGTAACATTTTTGAAGTAGATCAGGGAGCAGCGGTGAGGTTACCTCAATGCTAAGCTTCAAATCAACCTGTCTCTTTTGCATTTGGAATGTCCTGTGATTAATGGGGGCCAGTAGCCCAACAAATGAGAGGAGCTGATATGGCATGGGCTACTCTCTGTTCTGATTAAGTTATTAATCATTCCTTAATTATGAAGGACAGAACTTTCTATCCTGTCCAACAGACCTTCTAAAGGACGTATTTGGGGCTGACAGTCTGGTGGAGATATGGTTTCCGGCTTTTCAGAAAGCCCAGCCCAACCAAGAGAGAGGGGATGTGTGAAATCTACATATTCCTCTTTAAGTAATGAGTTCCCAGGGGCCAGGTAGGTGACAGCTGTTTCAGGAGTATAAAATGTGGAGTAATGTAAAGCAGCTTGCCCCTCCCTTCATGCAGAGTTGTAAAGGGCATCTTAGTGAGAGAGCTCATTGTCCTGTGTGTTGTTTTCTGGGCAACTAGTCGGGAGGGTGACATGCAAGTGATTAGGACGGAACTATTTGCATTTTTTCCTGCCAGGAGGGGCCAGATCATGGGTCTATGTTTCCCCGTTTCCCAGGAGACAGGCAACTCAGCTGTTTTGAATGGTGTTCCTTTGTATCCCTCGTCATTCCCTGATATCACTATACAGTGGTGTTAATGGCTCAGTTTTCCAAACTGAGTTTCTCTACCACTTCCCACATGCTGCTTGCTGTGCAGTCTTGAGTCTTCAAACATTGCCCTTTCCCTTAATTATTCCTTTCTTCTGCCTAAACTCAGTTCACGGTCACTTCCTCCAGGAAGCCCTCCCTGATGTCCCTGCCTGGGGCCCATTCCCTCTCCTGTGTCCTGCTTATTGACATCCACAGTCACTGGGCTGTTCATCTTCCCCCTCTGGATGCTGAGTTCTTTGTGAAAAGGAACAGTCTTAGTCACCATGCTACTCCAAGCTCCTCCACACAGCGGGTATTGACAACCATCTGTTGAATGAATAAGCGAATGAATGGATAAAGACACGATTGAGTTTGTTGTTCAGTATCACATGCACTTACTCTTTCACTCAATGAATAACTGAGCAGTTGAGAGCTAAAAGTTTCCAGTGAGCTGTGGTGGAGACTGCTGGCTGTCCAAAACTGCGCTTTCTGCCTTCCTTGCACTGCGTGAATGTGCTGTGTCGGGGGAGCAACCCCACCACGTACAGCTGTCTGGGGAGTGCGGCCTTTCCCACGGATTTGGTTCTGCACAAGTAAGAAATATCTATTATTTAGGTCATGGAGACTTGGTTTACCTGGCCAGCAGCTACTGGTGCCTTAAGTAGCACACAACCCCTCTAGTCAAGGACTGTGTCTCCTGGCTGATGTTCCTGCAGGTGGTGCTGGGGAAAGCCACTCTCCTGCCTCTCCTTTCTTGGAAGAGGTGAGGTTGGAGGGCAGTTTTGTTGGTGTGCTCTCACTTTGTTATAGCCTAGGTCAGGGCTTCTCAGCCCTTAATGGGCATATAAATGACCTGGGGTCTGGTTAAAGCACAGGTTCTGATCTACTGGGAATGGGTGGAGCCCAAGATTTGGCAGTTCTAAGAAGCCCCCAGATGGTACCCATGTTGCCTGTAGATAGACCACACTTTGAGGAGCAGGAATGTAAGACACGAGGTGAGAGCTACTAACACCTGTTAAAAAGAGAAAATGTCTCTTATAAGCATGACGGCCAGGCTGGATCAGTTGGGGCCTTTACTCTGGGTGTTATGGGGTAAAACTGCATTTCTAGCAAGTTTTAAGGTGATGGTCCAGTAACCACACGTTGAGAGCCACTGGCTTCACAGCTAAAGGCAGGCTCTTGGGAGCCGTTTCCGCTGGCTTTGAAAGCCAGCCCTGTTACTCATCAGCTGTGCAGACCTAAGCAAAGTCCTTAACTTCCTGGTGCCTCAATTTCCTCATCAGTTAAATGGAGATGACACTATAATCATATCTACCTCATACAGTGGCTGTAAGCTTTACATTATCATAGGGAAAGTGTGTGCCTGGCACAGGATGGCTTTCTATTACTGTTACATGATTAGTGTGGGAGGGTGAGCTTCAGAGAGACAAAGACTTGGTTCTAATCCCTGCTCATGTACCTACCAACAAATTACTTTACCTGTCTAAGCTTTACTGCCTCTATTTGTTAAGGAAATAAAAAGACTTGCTTCATAGGGACGCTGTGGGGATTAAATGGGAAAATGCTTATGAAGCATTGCATGATGAAAATCTAGCTGCTGCTAAAATTAATAACAGCAAGCCTGACCACAGGCAGATGTAAGCACGTCCTGCCTTCCCATTCTGAGGCAGGCCATCAGCTAGAGCTCCTCTTCTGCAACATCTCTAGTCGGCTCCGAAGCTGGGGGTTCAGGCTGGCCTTATGGCGTGCTGTGAGTGCAGGCTTGCCCCCCTGCTTCCAGCTCTGCTCCAGAGGTTTTCCTTTGTGCCAGCATCTTTGGGTTTCTGGATCGCCCTTTCAGTGCCTGTGTCCAATTCATTTCTCTTGCCAGCTGGTGGGGATAACTTTGTGAACTCACTGGCCCAGAAACTCCTGTCCTCACTCCGCATGACGAAACGACTTCTCTAGAAGAGTGAGTTTCCTCTGCTCCTCCCCAGGGCCACCTCACTGGGCTCTTACCTCCTTCTCCCCATCTTTATAAGTCCACTTGGATGAGCCTGCTTTCTAAGTCACACCCCACACACAACCTTTCTTCAGCAGAAAAGCCATCCATATGCTAGAAATCTTGTCGAGCTTTCAGAACCTTCCAGAATTCTGACATCCTAGAAGAGAGAACAGCAGGCTGTTCTGGAGCTGAAATGTAACTTTAAATGTCCATCGTTATCACTGGGTCTCTGCCTGGCATGTTTTCTTTGCCAGCAGGCTCCGTGGTCATGTAGGTGTGCTTGTATCTGAATGGAGCAGCCTTCAACTTCATGTCTTCCAGATGGACTGGCTCTTTTTTTTGCAACTCACCCTACTTACCCTTCCTGTGTGCCTTAGGGGTATGTAGTGGGTTCTGTAAAATGCTATGGAGAAGTGAGTTTATAGGGCAAATATCTGACCCAAAGCCCACCCACTCACACAGGTATCTCCTTGCAACCTGGACCATGCTAGTCTCTGGGTACAAAATAAGCAAAACTGTTTCCTGAGCAGATATTGCAAATGCTCCAAGAGACTCCAGGGTCTCTTTACCTTAGCAGAGCAGTGTGGTCTCATCAGACCAGACTCAGGAGGCACAAATTTGATTTTTAGCTTTTCTGAAAACTCCTCTTGTGATATTAGACATAATTATAATTGTAGCACTCAGATATCGAACACCTGCTCCGGGCCAGGTACCATGATTGTTGCTTGATCTGTGGTTCTCACAATAGCCCTGCAAGGTAGGTATTGTTATCTCCATTTCAGAGAGGAAAAAACTGAGGTGAGTAGATTAATAGGTAGTAAGTGGTTTGGATCCAGAGGTACCTGAACACCAAACAGGGCTCTATCCAACACCAGGCATGTTCTTTCCTAGCTTCATTTTTCTCACCCATAAAAAGACAGGTTTGAATAGTGTATGGTTACCTTTTGCCTCTGGGTAAATCCTTCCTTGGTGGCCCACAGAGCGTCTGTGGGACCATGAGCCTCTGAGTCCAACTGTAGACTATCAGGAGAAGGACAGAGAGAGAGAGAGAGAGGGAGATGCTACTTGTTTTGTCATGTCAGTTTTCCAAAGCAGGGTAGCATGAAGCCCTATGTAGGGCTGTTTTCTAGCTTCCCTTTTACAAATGAAGTTGAAGAAAGTAAAGTTAATCAAGCAACTCAGCTACGACCAGGAATGCAGCAGGAAGTAATCAAGTCTGGGACTGTGGGATGGTTGCCATGACATTCCAAAGCATGCACCATGATCACGGTGTATGAATATGTCCTCCCTTGATGGATGGCGGGTTCCCTCTCTTTTCTTGTAAGCAAATGTGATAACAATATTAAGCAATTACAAGTAATGTCCCCCAGCTGCTTCTCCACTGGCTCTGAAGTATTATTTTAGATCTGCCAAAATAACTGGAAACCTATTAACAAGGAAGGGGGAGCATGTACCTCTACCTTCCAAAGACAAAAGAGCTTCTTTACAGGACATTTAAAAGACATAGCCACCCTGCCAAACAGCCTAAGGCTTATGAAGGTCCAGTTGCATTTTGAAGAAGGTAGCTGGATGAACTCTTTAGACATGCAACGATTAGAGGCACAATCAGGTGTGAGGGGAGCTGATGAGGTGGGCATTTTGTTGGCTCCAAGGTTAGACTGTAACTTTTCCACTCAAGTGTATCTATCTGATCTTCACAAAGCTGCAGCCTAGCCAAATCCAGCAAGTGATGACCCACCACTTACTCGGGACAAAACAATACTGTGCTGTAGGGAATGCAATCACACACACACAGCCATGCACATGCACTCATCTCCTGACATCTCAGAGCTCTCATGTTGGCCCAAAGGAGGAAGTGCAAACATTAGTAAACAAGGATTGACAAACAGGACAACAGAGGACACAACCCAGTACAATGGAAACAAACAAGAAGCAGAGATAAATTCTGACTCACTTTAATTCATGGAACTGATTATGGAACATTGTAATGAAGTCTAGTCTGGGTGATATTCATTTGATTCAGTGATTTTCATCCCAGTGGCTGGAACCTCCACTCCACCCACCCAGTAGTCAAACTGGGAAACAAGGCGTCTTCCTCGAGACACCTTCTCTCTCATTCCTCATGTCCCCAAACATCACCAAGTCATGTTCACTTTTACCTACTAAATCTCTCCCCACTTTTCCCAGTTCCATTAGCACTACACTGACGACAAGGTGACTACCAGCATTAGCCAGAGGCAACAGTAGTCTTATTTACCGACAAGAATATGACCTTCTGAGGCTTAGAACCTCACCCCCCGCCGTTCTGAGAGAAATCTTCTGCATACGTGAATGTTTTATTGCCCTTGTCTAGCTTGGATTAACACATAGTCTACAGGCACACACCTGATCATCTACATTTGCTCTCTTACAACACTAAACTATGTTTTCTACCTTTATCTTGTATCTACCTACCACTTCAGCATTTTATTAAAAATAATAATAATAAAGAGAGAAATGTGGTATACACATATAAATCAAGTATAAAAATCAAATGAGTATTCATATTTGAACTGACTGTTTATAGTTCATAATGCATGAGCAAAACCGAAGGTTTCTGTGATGACTGCCCTTGTACTGTTCACTATGTAACTTATTCATTATGTAAGAATTTGTTCTACATGTAAAAACTTGTTTGTTATGCCTCAGAAGATTGGAGACTGACAAAAATTAGGCTTGGGGTGGATTAATGATTGTGCATTGAGCATTGACTCCCCTATACAGAATTTTATTGTTGTTAACAACCATTTGATCAATAAATATGAGAGATGCTCTCACAAAAAAAAAAAAAAAGTACACATTTCCAATGGTAAAATAATAAGTAACCGGGATGTAATGAATATAGTCAAGATATTGTAACAGCTTGGTATGGTGATAGCTGGTACCTAGAATTGTCATGTATATAAATGTTGAATCACTATGTTGTACACCTGAAACTAATGTAATGTAATACTGTGTGTCAACTACCCTTCAATAAAAAATAATTATCTACAAAAAAAAAAAAAAAAAAAGAATATGACCTTCCCTTCAGTCCTTCAGTCTGCTTGGGTGGCGGGTGGCTTAGACCATGGGCCACTCCCAGGACATAACAGTTGCCAGAGAAAGGCCACAAGGTAGCAGAATAATCAGAATCTTCTCTTGGAACAGCAGGGTGAGTGGACACCTAAACTAAATAGGGGTTTTGTAGGAAAGAGAAAGAACAGAATGCTTTTGGGGAAGAAACCAATAGTAATTTACCCCTGGGAAAAGGCACCACAGGATAATAAATCATAACTAGTAATTTGCCATATTACATATTTACTGTGGTGCTTGAAAAATTCTTAGGCACCACACAAAACTATTACTTATTCATTAGATATGTATTTTAGTGGCAGACACTCAACAACAATACAGAGTTCCTTCCTTCACTGAGCTTGCAGTCTAAGAGGGAGGCCTGACATTCATGACTGGATCATGTAATGAATGCAAGTGCAGCCCTGCCATGAGGAGGCCCACAGGCACTATAGGAGCCTTGGGAAGAGGAGCTGACATCATGAGGGAGTCAGAAAGGCTCCCTGAAAAGGTGGCACTTGAGGTGAGATTGGAAGGGTAGCTAGGCAGGGGGTGGGGAGAGCATTCAGCCTGCAGTGAAGTTGACCCATGAGGACGGCAGGGTGGAGAGGCAGGAAACGCTAGTCCAGAAGTTATCGTTGAGTTGCTCGATCTACCAGCGATGGCTCTGACCTGACCTCTGGGCTTCTTGTTCTGGGAGGTCATAATTTCCTTTTGTTTAAGCTAGTTTGAGTTGGGGTCCATTACTCACAACCAGAGGCAAAACAATAGACACTGAGCTCACCATCCTGGGAGGTAGATAGGAGGCATCACCACACTTTGGGGGAAGAAGCTAAAGATGGAAAATAGATCGCACACCCTCATAAGAGGCCCTGTTGTGTGAGGCTGAGGATGGCTTCTGGAGCCAGACTTACCAGGTTCATTTCTGGCTTGGTGACTGTGTGTTCACTGAGCCTCAATTTTCTCATCTGTAAAATAGGATAATGATAGTATCTGCCTCTGCCTCCAAGACCCTTAACAATCAGACCAACTGCCTACCATGTCAGCCTTTGAACTCAAGACCCTCTTTCCTGTGTCTCTGCTATATCCCAGTTGGATCGCTCACAGCTCCCTCAACATGCTCTCATTTTTCAGCTCCATGCCTTTGATCAAGGCATTTTTCTCTCCCCAGAATAACTCTGGGCAATCATGGGCAATCACCTACTGAAATCAAACCATCCTCCAAAAATCGGTTCAAATTCCATTTCATAAAGCCTTCCTCAATTTCCCCTTAGCCATCTTTACTTTCTCTGAGCTCATTTCTATATATGTTGGGCTATCTTTCCTATCACTTCTTATCTTTGGCTTTCTTCTACGTTTACAGGCACATGCAATTCTCCCCCTACTCAAATGTCAAGTTACTGAGGACAAACACCATTTGCATAGACATTGTGTCCCACCAATCCCACTCAGACTTGATGCAAATTTTGCTGTTTTTCCCCTATGAAGGTAAAATAAATTTGCTGGTTTGTACATGGTTATGCATATTATAGCTGAGCACATCTAGGATCTTAGGTTTTCTGCCTCCCAACTCAGTGTCCCATTCGTTACTGCAGACCAGTTTTGTGATGAGAAAATGCATGTGGTGACTCTAGATGGTAAAGCATCATATGCGTATTAATGACTGCCAAGCTCATCATCACTACCACCATTACTGTCACCATCATCACTGCTCTCTGGCCTCACATTATCTCCAGGGTGACCCAGGGCTCTTCTGACCTCATTTAACCTTTTCTGCTCTAGTTCCTCATCTTTGGACTGTGAGAGTCAGATAAGATCATGAATGTGAAAAAGTGTCTGTTCATGAACAGAAGGTACACTGCTTGGTTTCTAATTGAGAAAATATGCTTCATTTGCAAGCTTTCATATCACCAGGCCAGGTCTGCTCCAGTACCATGGTCTCTGCTCCCCTCCACTGTCCTCTAAGACCTGCACCTTGCCTGATATGGATGGACCTTCTCATGGAGAACAGCTTCATCCCAACAGCCTTGATTCTCTTTTCCACCATTGTGCGTGGTAGTGAAGCATTTTATTATAGCACATCTACTTAGTAATTAAAGGAACCAAAGTATAGCAACACTTTTTTCTTTGATCATTTTCTGATTTAAATCAGGAAACACAAAAACAGTTCTTCTGAGATCTTCAGGGTTGCTTACTGATTAAGAGTCACCAGTAATTTGTAACAGTACCATTATTATTCCTAGATATATGTAAACTATTAGAATACAATTTAGAACCTGAAATTTAAAAAGTAGCTTGAGGTCACAGAGAGGATCAGTGTCACAGTGGAAGTACCCCTCAGGACAGAAGCCTGACTTTGGGTAGTGCTCAGCTAGGAAGGAAAAAGCCCGGTGGTCCACCTGCTGGGAAGAAGACCAGTCCCTGGAAACAGAGGCATCTGCAGACCACCCACCTGGGAAGGAGGGTAATTTCTGATACGGCTGCTAGCAGGGCCATGCAGGGACCACCCTGAGCAATTAATCCTGTGTGCTACTGCTGAACATGTTCCTATCCCCCCATATTTCAGGGCTCCTGGGAAATATCTGAAATGTAATAGAGGAAGTCTTACTTTGCATGATATTAACAGCTTTAATTAACATTAAACAGCAAGAAGTCAGTGGATGACATTTGAAGTTGGCAAATCTCTTTGCCCATGTGCTGCCAGATTCTTCATTTTGCGGGCACCTGGAGCTGGCTTTCCATGGCTGAAGCCTTAGCGGGTGTTCTGTCTAGCTCCCTGCCTGCTGCAGCATGTGCATTGATTCTCATGGTCCCTGAGGTCGTCCTCCCTGCCAGCCTCCCTAGGCTATGGTCCTACCACTGCATGCAGGCTGCCTTGGTGCCTGCAGACCCACCTTGCTTGCTCTGCAACCCCAGGTTTCCTCTCCCCTGAGCCCCTGGTGACTGTCACAGATGGAGCACCTTTCCTTCTGCTGTCACCACCCCCCAGATGTCTCCCATTCATGTCTCCACCATATCCAGAGACCATCTGTCCTCCATCAAACTGGAGCCCTTCCTCTGTGGCATTTACTACTGTTAGATTCTTCTGTTTGCTCTTTTGGGTTTACTAGGTTTGTCCCTAAACAGCAGTGCCATGTGGTGTTGGGTGTGATCTGACCCACAATGCATGCTGTGCTTTCTCAATCACATTTGATAATCACACACCTAAGTACTGTATACAAGCTGCCTACACGGGCATAAGCATTGCTGCCTACTGCAAGCAGACATCTGTAAATATGTTATTTGACATAGGAAACAAGGCTTTATACATTTATCTCAAAACTCCTAACCTCCAGCTCCCAGTAGGCCCTGAGATCTTTTACCCTGGGATCAAACTTCCATAATTTCTAAATTCTCCAGCGGACATTCAACTTATAGTTCACATCAGAGCTCAAGCTTCAGGTGAGTGAATGTAGCCAGGCAGAACACAGCCTCTTTGGTTTGTGTGACTGGTACCTGAGAAACAAGCACAGGCCTGCCATTCTCTTAGAAAAGGTTAGCTGCCCCAGAGGGAGTTAAAATCTCATGTACCATCTCCAGTCCTATAATCAGGCCTGTTATACCATAAATACCTAACTGCAGCATTGTACTAAACAATTTAACCACACAAATCACCAAATTATACTTTAGCTAGAACAAAGGAAACAATGAATAGCAGAATTCAGTAATCTCTCCTCTAATTATGCCACACCCAAAATACCAGGATAGTTGAACCACCATTTCTGGGCAGAGAGAAGCACTGGGAAGTCTCTGGAGTGGATCAAAGGTAGAAGATGGGGCGAGAGCCTTCTGGGTGTTCAGCTAGTCAGACCAAGTGACTGACTGTCCCCAGTCGCGCTGCTCTTTCCTGTGTTTGCTGTCTCTCCAGACCACCATGGCTTAGTACTCAGCCTTGGTGATGAAACCCAGTTAAGGGTGACTTTTGTGGAAACTGTTAGAGAGGACACAGATCCAAACCATGAACAAAACAGACAGCATGACTTAGTTAGGTGTCTGTGGCTCAGCTGTGTGGCTGTTCTGCCTCCCATCACCCTCATAGGAGGCTTTCCTATGACGTTTCTCATCCACTTGTCTTGTCAGTCCATTATGCCCCAAATTGACCAATGGGGCAAAAAGCTCAAACTCACAGTCAGGTGTGAGTTCCCAGAGAGCCACACTTTCAAGTTGTCAACCAACCAGACTGAGAACTACTGTGGGAAAAGGAGAACAGATAGAGTGTGCTGTGGATAGGGGAAGTTGCCAAGGGCTCCCAGGAGCAGGTGGCAGGCAGCATGTACCTCATAGTACCTGTGACCTTGCTGAGGCTGTTGCCAATGGACACTGTTTGCTATGAGCCTCCCCACAGACACCTGGGAAATTTGTGAGGCTCTCATCATGGAAAGGAGGGAGGACAAAAGCAGAGACGGCTGGTGCTATGGACTGAACATATATGTCCCCTCCAATTCATATGCTAAAGTCCCACTTCCCAATGTGATGGTATTTGGAAGTGAGGCCTTTGGAGGATGGTTAGGGTTGGCTGAGGTCATGAGGGTGGGACTCCCATGATGGGATTAGTGCCCTTATCAAGAGGAGACACCAATTTGCCCTCCTTGTTCTCTCTCTCCTTGTATGCAGACACCAAAGGAGTGCTGTGAAGACATCATGAGAAGACAGACTTCTGCAAACCAGGAGGAGAGCTCTCACCAGACACTGAATCTGCCCACACCTTGATCATGGATCTCCCAGCTTCCTGAACTGTGGGAAATAAGTGTTTTTTAAGCCATATATGCTATGATAACTTGTTACAGCAGCCCGAGCTGATGGAGAAAGCTGGGTTTTGAGGCTTCCCCATCCTCCATTCATCTCCTCTAAAACCTTCCATTTGATGTTAGGAGTCTTCCTTGCACATGGCAGGTAGGCAGACAGTGGCTGTCTAGGTGAGTGGAGGTGTAGAACACCCCACAGCTATAATGGGGCTCAGATGCAGGCCGAGCTATGAGAGGACCTATTTATGGGAAAGTACAAGAGTGAACCATCACTGGCTTAGTCTTGCCCTTGGTGAGTCACACTATGGATGAAGGGAAACTACTTTTATCCTGCCGTAGGCATGGCCTGGCCCCACTGTGACCTAGTAAACAGAATTTGAGCTCCTATCATGGTTTCAAGTAGATTTGATGAGGATTTCCTTGTACCACTGAAATTCTAAAGGTGGGCAGCCATTCTAGTTATCTAATTTATGAAGAGCTCATTCTATTTTATCACTGGGTCCTGATCAATAAGATAAGAATAAGAAGGGAGAGAAAACACTGAAATAAGCCAGGCAGAGAAAGACAAGTACCATGATTTTCCTCATTTGTGGAGTATAATAATGAAGCAAAACTGAAGGAACAAAACAGCAGCAGACTCACAGACTCCAAGAAGGGACTAGCGGTTACCAAAGGGGAGGGGTGGGGGAGGGTGGGTGGGGAGGGAGGGAGAGGGGGATTGTGGGGTATCATGATTGGTGCACATGGTGTGTGTGGGAGTCACAGGGAAGACAGTGTAGCTCAGGGAAGACAAATAGGGACTCTGGGGCATCTTACTACACTGATAGACAGTGACTGCAATGGGGTGTTGGGGGGACTCGATAATAAGGGCGAATGTAATAACCACATTGTTTTTCTTGTGAAACCTTCATAAGAGTGTAAGTCAATGATACCTTAAGAGTCAAGAGTCAAGAGATGAATTCTAAAAAATAATAATAATAATAAAATAAAAATAAAAAAAGAAGGGAGAGAAAAATCAGTGGAATTTGAGAAACTTAATTATCATTGAACTTCAGAAGATTTGGTTGTGGCGGGAAGAGCACTACTGACCAGTGATTTTACCTTAGTGCACGAGGACCTAATTGATGTTCAGTCAGCAGGGAGAGACAATGTCTTGCAAAGGGGTCCTTGGGATATTGCTATTTTGGGCCAGGCAAATACTAGTTTGTGAAAGCTTGTAGGCTTTACATATAAAGTTGGCATATGAAAATTGCGTAAATAATGAAACAGTCTGATTTAGGTGCCAAAGCAATGTCTGAGACTGTAAAAGAGAGGTGGGCATTTGGCCATGTCTTCCAAGCATTCATGGGTCCCTCAAGCCTGGGCAGCACAGCCCCAATATGGTTGGCTATCTCATCGAGAATAGGACTATGGACCATCCAGGGAGAGCCTGATGGCCATGGCTGGGGACAGCCTGAGTCAGCAAGGCCTCTCAAGTTCCCTGGTGGCTGCTGAAGCCTGGCTAGCAGACCTCTCTGGCTGGAAGGACCCAGCTCCCTGTAGCCTCTTTCCCCTGTGTGCTGTATCCCACATGGAAAGCTGGGCATGATAAACCTTTACTACCCCATTTGTCTAGAATCTGCCCCTTTTTCCCCCACTAACTTGGAGAATGGGAGATGGCTTTAAATATGCTTACTCTCTGCCCATATCTTATGATTCTGTATTCCCTGAATAAAAGTCCATCATTTAGAGACAAGGGCCTCTTTCTCCACCTTTGGAATTAAAAGTTAGTCCCACAGAGGACAAACTCAGGTGAGAAAATGGAGAGTTTATAAGGAGTATGTAATGATGGACAGAGAGAGGGGAAAATGAGGTGAAGCCTGTAAAGCCTGTTTCTCTTTAGCATTCTATATGACCTGTGTCTGTCCTATTTGCTGTGACTACTAGTAAAGTCAGAGCCACTTCTGTGATCTTTCTTGATAATTTCTACAGGACTTCTGGCAAATGTTTCTGCAGACTAACAATCTTGGGCTTCCTTTTATCATTTTCCCTTTGTGTTGTTTTGTTCCTTTCCTGTTGTGAAGCATGTTTTTTGCAAGATATCTTGAAATATTTTTGGAATGAGATTTGAGCATGAATAGATGGGTGGATGGATGGATGGACAATCAGACATGATAGATAAGGGAGGCGGAGATCGTGATGGCAATAGGCAGTGTGGGGGGAAATGCACACTACCCTATCTGACTGTTAACAAGGGAGATAAAAGGAAAACAGAAGGATTGCTGAGCATGAGGACTCAACTACAGTTAGAAGAAACACGTCACAAATTCCATCAAGGCAGGGCTGAGAACACCATTTCTTTTTCAACTATGTAAAAGGTAAATCAAAGAGATTTTGAGGAGCTATTATTTTTTTAGGACTAGAGACTATACAAGCAATCTACCATTCTATTTCTATGGAAAAAAAATTTTTTTAAATAAGGAAATAAGCACTCTGTAGATAAGCAATATTATATTGAAAATGGGCTTTCTGATTCACTTTTTCAAATTCTCAGTTACAGAGTTAAGAGATGAATTCTAAGTTGCTCAACTCCTTGTGAACATAGCCTAGATCGTCCACAGTCCTGCTCCCTCTCATCAGCTAGGTTGTCCCTGATTCTCCCACGGCCATTTCCAGTCAGTCTACTCAAGGTTTTCCTATCAACTCCTTGTTAATTAATCCCTGGGAACTGGTGAGTTTCAAGTGTTCATAATTAGTGTCATGCGTTTTGCAGGAGCATGAAACAGGAACTCGGGCACTGCCAGAGCAACAATGTCAGACAATGGTGGAATTCCTGTGGACGCACATACCTTGTCTGCCTGCCTGCCAGCTAACCTCATCATGATTAACGTCACTCCCCTTCTGCTCAACTATCAGCACCTGCCAATTATTCCAACTCAACAAGATCCATGCCATTTGGTGAAGCTATCAAAGGGTCTCACTCTTCTTGTTGCCGGGCAATCTAATCCGGGAAAATCTCCCCATATGCTTGGTGAGACCTCAATTTGGGAGAGGGCTCTTGACTCTGAATGAGAAAGAATTCTCCAGCAGGTCAGACGAGTATAGGTAAGGAAGGAATTCATTAGAGGAAGAGTAATAATGAATGGCAGCTGCCTTGCAGGCAGCTGAGAGAAGGAAAGTGCAGAGGCATGGAGGGATGCTCCCTGAATTCCTAGTTGGCATAGGGTAGATCCCCTTGACAGTTCCTAAAGCCAGGGTCACCTGGAGTCTCATTTCCACTTGGATCCGCATGGCACAGGGACTATCCCATACCAACCCAGGATTTGGGGGAGCCACAGAGCACAGGATGGAGTGAGATTATGTTCTGAGAACTTCCCAAAGAAAGGAGGTGTTCAGGCAGGCTACTAAAGAATAGATGCGTAACTGCAGCTTCATCTGGGTCACCCAGGTGATGGAAACTTGCAAGCCCAAATCAGAGCTCTCAGCAGCCCCTCCCTACTTATCAGGAGTTAAACAGAGACACAGTGGAGACTTGGAAATAGAATGAAATAGCAAAGAGACAAAGACGCTTATTACTGGAAGAGCACAGAGACAAAATGCAGCAAGTTGAGCAGTAAGAATGCTTTATTTTTTTATTTTTATTTTTTGTGTTTTCATTATATTTATTTAGGCAACAGAATTGTATGAATTAAGGTCCTGTGACCTCAGGAACAGAAAATGGCACATTCTAACAGGAGTAATTGAGGAGATTTTCAATGACAAAGATGTGGACAAGTTAAGGGAAACCAAAAGGGATAATCAGCAAGCCAATATTAGCAACAGCAGGAGCTGTACAGACTCTAGGCCAGAATAAGCAAGAGGAAGGAGGACCTATAGAGAGATGGCCCATAAAAGTGATAAAATCACTTGACAGGAGCTATTGCCTTAAGTAAAGAAGCAGAGTCACTGTCAATGTGCAGCCCAGAGGAGAAGCCAGAGGGATTAATGAAGAAGGGTTTATTTTAAAAGTACACACTCAAAAAAAGCGGAGTGCGGGCAACCTTAGAGAGGAGGTGCACTAAAGAGCTTAGAATTCTGTCTTTTAAGTCTTTCAAGAATGGGGCCTAGGGCAGCAGAGTGGGGGGGGGTGTAGGCTTGACATGTGGTCTCATGATGTCTTTCTCCAGTGAGAGACATTATGTCACCGTCCACAGTCAGTCCTCTAGATAATTCTGTAAGATAAACTTAACACAAGGAATTTAATGATCCTGTTCTTGTCCAAGATAATGGTTTCCTCAAGCACTTGGAAAATATCAGTTATGACTGCTTGTCCTCTCTTAAAATAGGGTGGTTACTATCTGATTACTAAAGAATATGTTAAGAATCCTACTTCCTAACTCCCTGGTTTTTAAAGTGGAATCTTAGCCTTAAGATGGAGTCCCTCCTGTTCTTACTATACTGTTTATATATTGGCATTTTTATCATAGGCAGGAAGAGTTAATCATGATGCTTGTCCTATGTCCCTGCCCTACTTCATTCTGATCTCCAAAAGCCAGCACAAACTTTCATAAGGCAACTCCTACAGCAAGAGTCTCACTACTTCAGCTCTGTTTCCCTTCAAGGGGAATGAAATAAGTATAATTTGGGCCTTCATTCATTAAAATTCATCTTCCCCTGTGGAAATAACACCCCCATCCCCAGTTGGAGGGATACATTCAGACTCTGAAACAAGATTTGCAGTCTACACATCAGCTCATTGAGCTATCTGAGCTGGACTTTAATTCTGCCTGGGAATGTGTGTGATTTGAAGTGACACTAAGTAACAAAAAGCTATTGAGTTTGAATGGAAGCTTTGAGTTGGTTTGGTGCCTTTCTCTCTTTCTTTCTCTCTCATTTAAACTTTCCCCCTTTTAATTTTGCTTTGAGATTCAAGAACTATCAGCACATACTGATTCTGACATCAAGAAGTTATTTGCCTAATATGAGCAAAGTGACCGAAGTTAAGTAGAGAGGCATGATAAAAATTCATGCAATGTAGCCAGGGAAGACCTGCTCTCACTGAATATAAACACCTCTGGGATGTGGCTCCCTGCCTCTTGCCCCCCAGCTTCCTTGCCTACCTTTGATCATCTTTCTTCTCATTAGCTACTAATTGCTTATTGTCTTCTACCTCTGAATTTGCAAGGTGTTCTGCTGCCTTCTTTCTCTATTCTTTAATTTTAATTCTATCTGAACACATTTTCGTACCTGCCTCTTTTCCTTCTCTTAGGAGATGGAATTATTTAAGCCTCAAGTGCTCTTTCTCTGTGAAGTACTTTGGGGCTGAGCACATCAAAATACTTTAAACAAAGCTGCTCTGTACTCATCCCACAAGTGAGCAAGTGTGGGCAAGCTCTTCTCAACAAGAAGCCAGTTGTTAGATATAAAGACCACCTCAGCATCCTAGCAGGTGAGCCCAGGAACCGTACATATGTGAAGGGAATGGGAAATGGGTCCTCAAATTTTCAGCTACCTCTGGATTCTGAAGGAATCAATAACCAACCTGCTCATTCATTCACAATCATTTATTGATCACTTTCTATGTGCCCAGCCCAGTGTTAGGTACTGGAAATGCCCAGGTGCATTTGCTCCCCAAGATTTCACAGTACAACAGACAGGACAAAGCAGCTGAATCCAACTGTGTCTAGTGGAAAAGAGTCTCCACAGCCTTGTAAGTAGCTCATATTCCCCCTAAAATAATGATCTAGTTCTAATAATGCAGTAAATGTTTGATGACAATGATAGCAAAATAAATCAATTCAATCTGCTTTATTAACTTCCTAATGCTGCTGGGACAATGGACCTAGAAAACTGGATGCCTAGTAATTTTAACCTATGTACTAGCTTCCAAGATATTCAGCTAGTACAACTGCTATGGCTGCACTGGTTGTTAAAATATTGACTCATACCTCATATTCAGTCTCAGAGGAGCTTTCATCATGTTCCTGGTTATCCTTTATCATTACATCTTAATTTACTGATTTTCTAACATTAAACTACCTTTCCGTTCCTGGAGTACTTGATTATGTTGTATTCTTCCTTATTCTTAATATTGAGATAGAGCAGGGACATGGGACAAGGGTCATACCATTGTAAAATCTACTAAGCCTGTGAAAAAGGCCCAGCTTATTTTTGAACTTAACTTGTATGCTCTTCTCCCTTCTCTTTCAGTCACCTTAGTCAATTAAGTAACACTGTAACCAGGCTGAGAGATAGACCTCCTGTGTACAGACAAACCTACATGGATGGAGAATG
The DNA here is from genome assembly GCF_030020395.1 of Manis pentadactyla. Taxonomy (NCBI): domain Eukaryota; kingdom Metazoa; phylum Chordata; class Mammalia; order Pholidota; family Manidae; genus Manis; species Manis pentadactyla. The sequence continues at coordinate 101,425,187 of NC_080021.1, forward strand.
CCAAGATTTGGATCATCACAGTCATCTAAATAACCCTGCTCTGAAGACAAAACTTTATTAACCACCTGTATACATTATGCCTTATACCAACCCACTCCAAAAGGCCCTATAAAACCCTAACCCTAAACCCTTACATGGGCCTCCTCTCTGAGGTTGCCCACACTCCACTACCGGTGATAAATGTCTTTGTCACTCTGCTATTTCATTTAAACTTCTATCCTTTAGCACAAGTCTCTCCTTTTTTCTCTCCTTGTTTTATTTCTGGCAAGCAGGAAAGCAGCTTGGAAACCTCTGAGTTTCCTGGCTGACCTGGATGGTATGGTGGCTGCATGATCATGTCCTTTAGCAGCCTGCCCAAAAGTCTCCTTTCCTTTGTTTGGGAAGTTCTCAGAACATAAACTCACTCTATCCAATGCTCCATGGCTCCCCCAAATCCTGGGCCTTCAGGGACATAGTTCCTACACTGTGCAGACCAAGCAGACGTTGGATAACAGGGGACTCTGGCTGTAGGAGTTGGCAAGAAAATTGCCCTATGCCAAGCAGGAGTTCAATGACACTCCCTTTTCTCCCTTGCTTTTTTTGCTGCCTGTATGGCTACACAAATAAAAGGGTCACTTTTCCTGGCACTATATGACTCTGACACTTACTACTACTCTCATTTTAATGAATTCCTTTCTTGCTTGCATTTGTTTGACCTGTTTGTGAATTCTTTCCTGATCAGGATCAAGAGCCATCCCTACCTGGTCCCAGCTGAGGTTTTGCCTACCATGCAGGAAGATAGCTCCCCAGACAGCACTGCCCAGCAACAATATTGTCACTGGACATATACATATACATGCATGTGTGTATGTGTGTGTGTGTGTGTGTGTGTGTGTATGTGTGTACACACATCCTATTGGTTCTGTTTCCCTGTAGAACCCTAAAGAATGCTCTGTTCCTCTTGCCCATAACACCCCCTACCTCTATCCCATCCTTTCTACCTACTGAAATCCCATCTCTTTTAACATATACTTCAGAGGTCACCTTTCCTGTGAAGCCTCCCTGGATTACTGTCCCAGCTTTTCCCACTTTTTGCCACACACACAGGCAAGATTAATTGCTTCCTTTCTCTAAACGTTCACATGGAGCTTGGATGCATCCATTTTCTTCTCATCAGTGCTTCTCACCGTGTGGTCTTTCTGGTTTAGAGTTCTTTGTGTCCCACCCACAATGCCACCAGCATCTTGTGTCTGTGGATCTTCTGATGCATAACATAGTGACTGAATTCAGTAAAGATTCATGGACTAAAAATATCTCATTTCCCTTTAAACATCACAAAACATATATTTGCTGTCATAAACTACCTTGTCACAGGAAGGTTCATGAAAAAAGCAGAGTTTGGGTGACTGGTTTTTATTAGGATGCACAATATATAATAAAAGCTCTATTATTGATGGAGACATTATAAGGAATGGAAAAATATATATTTTTAACCAAAGGTGCTACTAACAAGAAAGATTTTTTTTCAGAAAGTTCCAGCTTTTTTGGCTTTAAATCCTTAAATATGCTTCCTCTCTGTCATGTAGTAGTAGTTATTCAAGATGTGTGCATCACTTATATGCATGTTCTGGAGACATTTTCTAAATTGTTGAGCACAGGTTTTTAAGTAAAGTGTACTCTCTGCTATTAGGGGAAACTGTCAAGCAATTTAAGCAGAAAATGTGACCTAGTAAAATGCTGACCCTTCAGACACTGTAATCTCATGGTGACTGCTTTTTAGAGTACAAATACTGTCAAGAGCCCATTTTACACTCTAAGAGAATTAAGAGAAATGGAAGCACTGAATTTGCATCCCTAGCTCAAAATGTGGCTCTAGGACATGGATTTGAAGAGTTTGCACACAATAACCTTCCCCAAACTAATGTTTGAATCATTACATCAAGGACTTTCCAACCTGGAACAGACCTTGAGAGATACTATAATGCAACACCCTCCTTTACTGATGAGGGAAACCAAATTAAAACCCAAGCCTCCTAGACATCTGAGCTTGGATCTTCCTGCTATATCTAGCTGCCAAGGTGATGTTGGTGTAATAAAAATGGAACATGAAGGTAGAATATATGTTATCTTTTTCACTAAATGAGAACAAAGAATGAGAGTGTGAAAGAGCTTAAGCAAAATGCTAAAACTGAAAAGATGCTGAAGGTGAGAAATGGAAGTTTAAGTGCAAGAGAACTCACTCCCCCACTCCCCAGAGTTCTTCCCACCTGCTGTCTGATATTCAAATTTTCCTCCTTAGAAGTTCATTCATTTGACCTGAGGTTGTGTTAAAATGCAAATCAGCATTTCTCCTGGGAGCTACAACACAGTCACTCACCCGGTCACCAGTGCCTTGGAGAAAAGGGGGCAGGAACTCCCCGGAAAGTGGCTCTGAGGGTGATTGGTGAGGGGAGGAGGGAAAGTAGGAGTCCACTAACTCAAAGAATTCATTATTATTTCTCTTGGTCTTTTAAAAAAATCTATAGTGTGTTCAGGTGAATCTTTTCAATAGTACAAATAATTATCTTTGCTCTGCATCATACACAAGTTACCAAATGCCCCAAATTTGAAAGTGCAAAACCTTGATGGAGTTGTGCTCTAAACTACCCCACTGGCAATAAATGTGTCTTTACAGCGTTTTTCTAGCTGCTCTTAGCAGTGTTATCATGTGTTTGGTAATTGTCTCAATACAATTTGTGTCACTCAAAAGGCATTATCGTGCTGGGGTGTCATATGAGAATTTATTCTGATAGATGAGCTGGCCACCTGTGAGCCTGACAGAGGGGGCAGCTTCCTAAGCCTTGGCTGGAACAGGGAGCAGCTCAGGAATGAGGAAAACTGAGACCACATCCCACTCTGGTTCTGGGGCAAGGCAGTGAAAAACAGTGAATGGAGCAGTAGAACAGCAGAGGAGGATACAGGTGTAAGAGAGATTTTGGGGGAATGACTGGAGTGAGACAAAGACATGGAAAGCGACCCAGACCTCTCCGTGACTGACCTGTTGCTGGGCTCCTTGAGGCCTCAGCATCCAGGGTCCATCCCTGTGTCCTCACTGGGACTGCATCACCCAGTCACAGCAAGAATCTGGTCAAGGTGATTGCACCAGAAGCCCCTTTACCCCTGATGTCCCTTCTTAGTGATGGTCCACCCACTGACTCCAGCCTGATAAAACCACTTGTCCATGCTGAATTCAGAGCTGATACCCAAATATCCAGCTGATATTCAGCCTGGTTTCACTTTCTCAGGCTTTCTTCCCCTCTATTTCAATAGATCTTGATTAAAGCCTGTTTTTACCACTTTAACTCCTGTCCAGCCCTAGTTTTCTTTGGCAAGACGACCTCAGAACTGAAAGGACTTTCCAAGCCATCTAATGCTGCTCCTTCATTTATTTATGCCTGTAGAAACTGTTGGTGGTTGATTAGATTTTGGTGGCAGAGAAAGGGCACAATCCAAGATCACTTCAAAGATCATCTCTAGGGTGCCTTGGAGAATGGTGTTGCCATGAACAGACATAAGCTCACACCGAAACAGGAAGACACAGCAGACACACGTGGCAGGACAGGTGGAAGCAGCATGAAGGGCCCACATGAGGAGGTGACCACCACAGAGAACCGCTAGGCGAGCAGGAAAGCCACAGGAAACTGGAATTCGAATCCTAACTCTACCACTGATTTTCAGAGTTACTTCGAGAGTCACTTAATTAACCTCCCCCAGATCAAACTCACTGTTCTCTTTTCTATATCAAAATAAAGCAAACAATTAACTAATGCTCACGGATCTTAAAAATGGGTTCTGTTTGGAGAAGATTGATCCTGGGTCCAGTTCTGAGTACTGCTCTGAGAGTACCTCCCAGGTTCAGGGGGAGGGTTCCAGAAATAAGAAAACCTACTTGCATTGTGCTAGGCCCTCTTTTACATATGCAAAGACTTATTAAGCATAAAACATTATGACAAGACCATTTGAAGTTATAATTACTAGTTCAGTAATCTGTATTTACTATTACATGTAAGGAAGCTGAGGCACAGAGATATTAAGCAACATGTCTAGGGTCACAAAGTGGACAGGTAGAAGAACTGGGATTTGAACTTACACTACCTGGGTCAAGAAGACAGGCTCTCAATCTCTCACTATGCTGCTTGAGACAGAAACTGATCCAAAAAAATTAGGGATGCATTCACCTTCCTTAAAAGCAAGGACTTAAGGTCTCTGACACAGGATTTATAGCTTTTCATTTTGGAAGAAAAGTGGGCTAATTCTTTACTGATATAATAAAATAGGATCATTGGATTGTGGGCACTCGAAGGGAGATTTCAGATAAACCTTAGAACATTTTCCTAACAATAAAATCTAGAAATAAGATAATCATCTCAAAAGACTAGGTAGTAAGAGCTCTGTTATCTGATGGCCATGTGACCTTGAGCAAATTACTTAACATTTTTGTATCTCAATTTCCTCTTCTTGATAATGTGGGTAGTAACAGGACTAACCTCACAGAGCTTTCGTAAGGATTAAGTTGATACGTGGCAATGCTTAAAAGATGGCTCAGAGGGCTCCCTAACCACTAGCTCCTATAGTTGCTATCCTTCCTTGACTACACTGAATGTGGCAACTAGATGATCATGTGACAGGAATGACATGGGAAGGAAAGATTCCTACATAGTGTAGAAGGTAGTCAGGATGGGCATTTTCTCCCAATGTCTATGATCCACTACCATTACAATATAACACAGTTCCACACAACACAATGCAATACACAACACAATGCAATGTAGTAAAACAATATCTAGCATTTTATCAGCTCTCCATTCAGCGTATAGTTGTTGACTCCTGTGACAGCCATATCTATGATGAGGTAACTGATGCCTACAGGAATCCTTAAGCTCGGGATTATCTCACCCACACCTGACTGGTTGCTGACCTCTCAGACCCCCCACTTAACACACTGATGACATGGTGAGTTGCTGCGTTAGATGCAGTGTGGCTCTCAGCTACTGGCTCAAGTGTGCCAGACTTTCCCAGAGGCCAAGTGTCAGCATCCAGCCATTCTTAAACATCTCTGTCTCACCTCAAGCACCTAGCGCTTACCTGGCACATGGTAGGTTCCCAGTAAAAATGAGTAGATTGATGGGTTGAAAATAAATACACAGTTCTGTATGTGATCAGTTGGGGCAGATGACAGTAATAATAGTAAATACAACCATATATTTGCTTCTTTTCCTTTTCAGGTTTGGAATTTTCTATTTGTATTTAATAAGCACATGTATATATGTTTTTATTCTAAGCTGCTCCAAGGTACAAATTACAAATAAATAAGCAAAATGCCCGATAGGCTGGTTCATTGAAAGATGGCTTAGATTTTGCAGATTTAGGAGCCCTAGGACATATTACCTTTAGGAAACGATACCAGTTTTCCTTTCCTCATGCCAACCTGCAGGGGAAGAATAGCTTATGAGCCAAAGCAGATGAGAATCTGAAGTGCAGGTAGGGTATGAGGCAGTCCACATCCAACGCTGATGGGCGTTCACTACATTCCGAAAATGAGGTAGTTGGCTCCATGTGCTGGGGCCAAACCAAAACTCCAGACCAGTGATGCCATACAGCATGGCTCAGCGGTGAGCTCTGGACCCACACTTCTGGGGTTCATATCCTGGCTCCTCCACTTACTATGTGATCTTGGGTCAGTTACTCAATGGTTCTGTGCCACAGTTTCTTTGTCTGTAAAGGATGGATGGTCTAAATAATTCCTGCCTCAGGGTGTTTTAAGTACAATTTAACTCTAGTAAATTCTTAAAACCCTGTCTGAGGTGGTTTATGCTCTTAGTAACATTGGCTATTAACATTCTTCTAAGAAGTACACCTTAACACCAGTATGTACTGTGTTATTGGTACAAAGTTAAGGAGGTGTTGGAGAACTCTCAGGCCCACCATGCGCTTGACAAGTGCACATGCCCTATTTACCATTCTGGAGTCCATCAGATGTGGCTAGAAATAGTGTCTAACTGCCCTTCTTTAGTTTCCAGATTAATAAGATCTAGGGAGTTTACACGTTGTAACTGTTTTATTCTTTTTGTCTGTTTCATAGACATTACCATTCCATCTTTGATGACCAAAACCCATGGTCATAAGTTGACCATGGCCTTAACTGGGAACTCTCCTTTGCATACAAAGAATGAACAAAGAAGACATCCTCAAAGAGATTAAGAATCAAGAGAAAACCTTTTTTTTTATTATTAATAATGAAAATAACCTTTCCCCCTCTGTTTTTATAAAGCACTTACAGATCCAAGAATGTTTAACTTTAAGATCTGGAGCAAGACCTTATAGTGTTAATGTATTTCTTAAATTATTAAAGGTTTACATTGAGATTTTACTTCCCACATACATAGCTAGACATATGTGAATGCTCACATACTTATAATTATAAACAAGCTATAATATGTGATTATATAAACACCACTGAAAATAAACCTAATTAACACACCAAAGCACAGAAATGACAAAATATTGATAAGGATGATTCTAGGAACCCATAAACATCATGAGCAATTCAAAAGCCAAGTTCTTAAAACTCACTGAACTGTGCCTGTTTACACTTAAACTGCACTGTCTCAGGGACCATTGCTTTCACAGAAAACTCATGCCATAGAAGAATTTCAATTGAAAAATAAGTTAGAATATTCATCCAGGCAACTGGATGTCTCCCATAATATGCTTAGTATTTCAATATTAATTATACTAAAGGAAAAGATATACCCAGTGGGTTTGATGTAAACATCATTTAAATGTTCTCCCTCATCACCTTAAACATGTAGTTAGCTCCGTTTCCCACCTCAGGAAGGTTGGGAGGCGAGGGCATGGATGGACGGTGACATTGTGCCTCATGTCCCCAGGTGGCAGCCACATCCTAGCCAGCCCTCTTCCATTTAGGTCCTAGGTCTATGCTGCTGATCATAAAAGAGAAGGAAGTAGATGAAGGAGCAGGACTTCTAGCATGATGAACATATGGCCTCCAGTGCTAAAAACAAACCAGTACCCATGACTGTTGATAGCAAGTAGCATCAGCATCATCCTCAGAGGATAGCGAAATTGTTATTTTCTTTTACTTTCTACTATGAAGCTGAAATAGAGATGATGTTATTATTTCATTTGTATATTGCTTAATTTTTTGCATATTATTGGGACCAATGACATTCCTGTCCCACCAATGGACCTGCTGTTATTTATCCTACTCTCCCCCACCTTTACCCCATCAGCAGATCCAAAAGATTCACGAAGAACAGAGTATTTCCTTTAATAACTGAAGAGCATGGGGCTGGGGCCACGATTTATCCTTTCCTTTCCCTGCATGTTCCCTCATGGCTCTCTCTCACTCCTCCTCCCATTTCAGAGAGCCCACTGCACTCCATCACAGGTGGTTTCCTAGGAGACGTGCTCACAGACAGGACCCCAAACTACACATTTCCATTTTCCTCCCACCTTCTCCCCAAGTCAGCTTTAGTGAGTGAAACAAGGTGAAAATACATCAGCACTTTTAAAAATTACTCCACACACCAAATTACTCTACTGATTTCATGCTCATTCATGGAAAGGCCTTGTAATTGCAGACTGTGAGCTTTTTCTACAGAAATCTCAGTTTAGAATCATACTTAATATCCTAAGTATTAGATCTGACACGTGCCTGGGGATTTTACATGCTGCTCAGAAGCTAAGAGTAGGGTTATTGAGATTCCTTGACTTCCCAGTTCAAAGCCCCATGAAGTAGTTTGGGAGTTTATTTGCTGGGGTCCCCTCTGTGCCCATAATAGTGTTGGCCCACCGCAGGAAAATGAAGGTCTGATTGAAGGTATAGAACCTTCTGTTGGGAAGGCAGCCCACTTCCCACCCCCAAGATGCATTTCTCAGAAATACTGTAGGTTAATTTTTGGAGATGTTTAATTAATTTCTTTTCTCCTTATATTTTTTCCCTTTGTTTAAAAAGACAGCAGGCCTCTGTGCCCCTCACTTAGGAAGTGTTTCCATCCTAGTCTAAAAGCAGAAGCTGCTTACAGGACACCTTCTACCCCAGCTCTGACTGCCTAAAACCAACCTCATTGAAAAGATGTTGTCAGGATTCCGAGGGGCAGGAGGAAGAGGGAAGGAGACTGAGCAGCATGAGGGAAAGGTGATGGAATGCATTTCAATACACTAGAATTTGCCAGAAAATAAGTAACTATGTAGCCAAATCAAGATATACTCATATACTCCCTTTAGAGATGTCTAAAGATAGTAACTCAGTGAAACTGAAATAATATCTCGCTCTCATCTTGGTCCCACTGACTAAAGGGAAAACTGAGGACCAGTGTCCTCCTTCTAGATTCCCATCTTTTGAGCATCTGTATTTAAAATAGAGAAGAGAGACTCCCCCAGCCTGGGAAAGGAGTAGAGGTCCATTGGTCCCATGTTCCGTGAGCAGCAGAGATTTTTACCTTACTTGCAGATGCCTGGGTAGGAGGCACAATCCAAGGGGAAGATGGTAGCAAGAGGATCCTGGGAGTGCTGGACCCAGAACACTAGAGTTCCAGGCTGTGGCACAGATTCCAGGGCCCCACCCAAGGCAGGCAAGCAGAGAGCTATTCACCTTCCCTCAGGCAGGCTTGGCAGTGAGTGGTCAGTGGTGACCATCATGGACTGCAGTGCTGAAGTCTCTTCCTATTTTCCAAGCACCACATGGGAAGAGTGAGAGGACTGAGATCCTTACCCATCCAGAGGGATGAAGATGTAGATTCAAAATGATTCAACTTACAAACATTTAAAAATGGACATGTTCTTGCACACCTACGTTTGCAGATAGACCTAAGATTGACTTTTGGTACATACAGATGCTAACTTTTGTGTGTTGTCTACTGAAAGATGTTCATGATGAAGCCAGAAGATAGGGATGACATACCAAACATGAGTGCTGATATTCACATGCTGCACTCATGACAGACATTCTTAATCAAGCCACAATTCTTTCCCAACTACACATACACACAGAGTCACAGGCAGCCCCAGAAGCCAGTTGGAACTGGTACAAAACCGGAATCCCATTTACCTTTCTTTCCATAGGGTAAGGCCACATACCAATGTGCAGAAGTTGGGGTCACTCATAAGGGGTCATTCCCAGAGTCAAGTTATCTGAGAGATGTGGAGGGTCAACAGACAAGACAACTCAGGAGATGCCTTCACAGCCTGCTGTCCTCCCCTGCCACTTGCTCTGGGTCACCGGAAGTACACCCCAGGCCTGCTTGCCATTGGCTTTCTCAATGGGAAGTGGAGAAGGAACTTGGGAGGAAGACACCTTTCTCTCTGCTTCCTGTAGTGCTGCCTCCCCTTGGGGCTGTCTCTTCCTGCCTGACCTTGGGCCCTACTGGGAAGCCCCTACTGTGATGCTAACTCCTGACAGATGGCGCAGGTGCTGTGTTCTGGTAACCTGCCCCACTGTGTCTCTACAGCTTTATGTGGACGTGGCGGTTTCCTGCTGCCATTTCATTGTCCCTGGCTCAGCTTCTTTGCTCTTCCAGCACCTCGATAACCAATTCCCTGTCTTAAATTATCTGTGTTTGAAATACTTAGCTGGAGCCAGACTGAAACAGGAAATGACCCCAGACAGATTGGGCAGGGAAATGTGCCTTCACTTGACTTCAAGCTCTAGGGTATGGGCTTTGTGAGCTTCTGTCAGCTTTGCAGGAACTGCAGGCCAATGAGGAAGGAGGGCCTCTGCTGAAGAAAGGGACCCAGCAGGCTTCACAGGCCCCAAAGCCAGGAGGGCAAATTACTCTCCTGGTAGAGGCTGCCACTACAAACCTGTCTGTTTCCCTTCCGTGAACATTGAGACTTTAGAAAGTCATATGGAAATGTTACAGCTGGTCTCAGCTCTACTGTGAGGTGTGATTTCACTTCAGAAATCTGTGGACTCCTTTCAAGGACCACCTACTCCCACACTTCCAGCACTGGCTTAACTTATTTTTATTGTAATTTTAGTTACCTAAATGTATACAACCATTAAAAAAGTCTCTTTATGCTTAGAGTTCTTACATAACTGTAAAGTCAAATTGGTAAATTAATTACATAATATACATACAATCAATAAAATTCAAATTAACACCTGATTTAACCTGTTTTTTATCTTTAGTATAAGTACTGGGAGTTTCTGACTCCCATGCGGTAGGTTCTTTCAAGTGTGGCATGCCTGTATTAGCAGGTACTTGGTGAAGAATCAGTTCTTCTGTTATTTTCTTCCACAAACTTAATAATCCACAGAAATGCCCTTCGTCTATATTTGGAACCACATCATTTATTCCTAAGCAAATCTCTGTTTGTCTGTCATTAGTCTGAAAAAAAATATGGTGGGTGGTGCGATCAAGGGCCAATGCTCAGCTAGGAGGTGATCAGAGAGGGCACAATCCACAACCCTCTCCTACTCTTTGTGTTTCAGAGATTATTGTGTTGGAATACAAAATAAAAATTCTTACAGGGGCCCCATGATAACCAGTACTAGTAACTGTTTCTGAGGCCAACAAAGTAGTGGTGGCAATAAATAATATGGGCAATCCCCAGGGAAGCTGGCCCTCAAGGAAAAGGGGAGAATGCTTGACAGGTTAGCTGAACCTTTCCGCATGGAGACTCTCCTTGAAAGGACTTACAGGATTTAGTAACACTTTTAGCAGGTTTTCTCACAGGTTTATGTATTTTATATAAAGAAAATAAAATCAAGTAACACCTGACCAAGCCCTGCAGATTAATGCTACCCATTAATTGATGATGTATCATAATGACATACATATAACGCAGAGCACAGCTACAGTTGGAGCTGAGATGTTTGGAGGTGATAGTGAAAGTATGGGTTAGACAGACAATACTGGATGGAGATTTCAAAGGAAAGTAACCAAGTATCTCACTTTCATTCTCAGGACACAATACAACAAGCATAATAAATGTTCTCTATGTAGACAGGAACATTCACTGTTCCTTCTCTGGCATCATCCTAAATTGTGTGCGGATACATATACCACAGAACACGGGGAAGACAGGGGTGTAGCGCAGGGAAATAAAATGTTTGAATAGTCACTGTCTCTGGAGAACAATTTATTAAATGTTAGGATGTCTGTACTACATAGCCCAGCAATTCCCCTCCCAGGTACAGACTGAGAATGAACTCTTCCCCACGAGCTCAAAGAGTTGTGTATAAGAATGGACATGGCAATATTGTTTGCAATGGTTTATAAGACAAAGAGAAATGTTCACAACATTCTCTTGTGGGTGTTCATGCTCTGTTGTGCTCAAGCACAACATCCCTTCAGGAGGGAAAATGAATGAACTCCAACTATACACATCACTGTTGCAGACACACACAAGCAAGCTATGGAGTGAAAAGAACAAGTTACAGAAGATTCACATACTGAGAATACAGACACAAAGGCACCATTTCTGGAAAGCAATAAAATATATGAATAGTATTTATCTTTTTATTACAAACGTATCTTTTTATTACAAAATAAAGGCACATGATGATAAATACCAAATGTAGGATAAATGTTACCTCTGGGAGGGGAGAAGGAGGGATGCAATTGGGGAAGGGCTTCGGCTCTATCAGCAATGTTTTATTTCTTAAGCTGGGTGATGCATATATAGGTTACTCTAAGCGTTTTTGTGTATCTGAAAAAAGTCATGATATATAAAACATTTTAACAAATCCATCAGCTTACATAAAACCCAACTCTGCTTGGAAAACACTTTAATGGAAACCTGTGAAACATCCATATACTCCTAGACATTCCTGGAACAGAGCTTGTAAACCTGAGCTCCAGCCTTGCCTGTGGGTATCATTGGGTTTCTCCATCAAAGAGACATTTACTCTTGTTAATTATATCAATACTCTCTACATGAAAACATTTCTGTAAAGGAAAAGAAACTTTATAGCATATATGAGTGAAGTGTTTTCTTGCAGCAAATGTGCCCGTGTTAAAGTGGTTGGTTTTACCGTTGGTGGTGGTTCATTTGTTTTATCAAGGGAAAGCTCCTGGGAATAGAGCAAAGAACACACATAATTTCAATGACAAAACTTGGCACCCCCTGCGAGCCTTGGAGTCCAGATCGAAAGCTAAAGCAAAAGTCTAAACTGAATCTAATAACAAGTTGAAACAACTCCGCTGCGCTCTTAAAGGAGTTCCCATCCACGAGACCAAGCTCATAGGAAGGCAGGTATACAGCAGTTGCTCCGATGTTGTGGACCTCACCTAGAGGGCCTGTGAGTCCTCTCCGTGTCTATCTCTGCACCCAGGTAGAGCCCAGGACCTACTGCTACCTGGGTCATGATCCTGCTTCCTGAGGAATTCTGTCACTTGGATATCATACTCAGAATACCTCCAACTGCAAGACAAGTTTGGGAGACATTTGGTACAGTGGAAGGAGTGTAGGATTTGTGGCCATATTAGGGTCCAGTTCCTGGTTCTACCCCCTCAATGGCTGTGGGGTCTTAGGAAAGTTACTTGATTTTTTTTGAGCCTCAGTTTCCTCAGCTTTAAAAGGGGGGTAAAAGCTGGATAATTCATGCACTGTAATGGTGGCTGGAACTCAGCAGATGGCATCATCGTCCCCATTACCCTGAAGCCCAGCCAACACCAGCAGAGACAGAGCTTCTGCCGCAGGTGAGCCCCACTGCTCTGGTTAAGGCAAAGGCCATCTGATCTTATGCATCTGGCACCCACACATCTGTAGATGAATATTAGCCTTGTAATGATGTGGCATGTACAATACATGAAGGAGAAATTTAATGAATGAAATGTTAACTCAACATCTAGCCAAGCTTACTGTCCATGTGGGATAAGCCTGAGAATTCAACCTTAGATGACAATTTTGCCTTTTCAACAACTATCTGTTGAACACCTGTGGAGCAGGTGTGATGCGTGTACCGGGGATATGGGCGTGATGGTGAAGACATGGGAAAAAGGAGACCCTTAAGTTTGCCCCTCAAGTCAGAAGAGGATTCGAGGAAGAAGTGGTGCTTGAGTCAACTCTGGCATGGCTCCAGAATTTTCAGGCAGCTGAGGAGAGCAGCATGTAGGCATGAGACTTGGCAAGTGCAAAGGCAAGGAGGCCCAGGAAGCCAGGAACATTGGTGAAGCTCCAGTAATGCTAGAGCACAATATCCCCAAGGCACTGGTGGCAGCAGACACTGGTAGGCAGGGACCCGATCAAGAAGGGCCTGTTACACACAGAGGAAAAAATTTCTTCTGTAGGCAGTGGGAGCAGCCAGAGAAAAATTTTGAGAATGACCTGATAAGATTTGTGGCTCTATCAGTAAAGAACTGATGGATTAGAGGGAGCGAGTCTTGGGAGACCAGAAGTCCATCTGGGAGACCGTGGCAAGAATTCGGTCAAAAGATGGTGACTTGCACCACAATTATAACCACGTGGAAGAGGAAGGGAAGGACACAGACATCCCAATGGGATGAAAAAACGGGACGTGGGAGCTGACCCTTCCTGTAAGGGAAAGGAGAGGTGTGTAAAGGCCCAGGTCTTTGGCTTTGGCCTGGATGGAGAGGCTGCCACTGGATGAACTAAGGGACAGAGAGGAACAGCGTGAGGGGGACAACATGAACTCATGCTTATATTGACTTAAACACATCTCTGGAATACCCAGGGGATGATGAAAACAGTGCAACAAAAACAGACAATGACTTGCATGTGTAGCCATGAAACTTGAGAGAGAGATGCAAGCTGGGGGCAGAGATTCTGCAGGCCTCACATAATAGCGGTCAGCAAGGCCGAGAACTTGGACCTGGCTATCTGGGGAGAGTGGGGGGAAATGCTCTGTCAGCTGACAATTCCTCTACATAGAGTATCCTGGTATCAGCTGCATCTGGCATAGGAAATCTCCACAGAAAAGCAAGGAAACAGAAGAACATCTAATACAACCCTTGGAATGGCAAAAAAAAAAAGAAAGAAAAGAAACTCAAGACCAAAGTTAAATTGACTGGGAGGAAAGTGTGGAAAACAAGCAAGGGTACTGCTTACAGCTGCTCTGTTCTCCTGTGTCCACATGTCCCCTCTGCCCTGACCCTGTGTCCCTCCTGCACAATGGGAGCACTGAGCTCATTCATTCTTTGTGTGTGACCATCAACCTTCAGTACAGAGGTCAAAGCACTCTGGGCATTCATCCCACAAAATAGGCTTTGGAGGTCCCGGGCTCTGCTGAAACCCAGCTATAAAATAGCACTAGGGAGAGACTTCATTGTCAAACCAAGATGCTAGAATAGCAATTGCAATTTACTAGTATTAGACAATCCCAGCTCTATGGCTTCTTCAGTTGTACCAATAAATCAGTCTGAGCTGCCCTGTCTAGCATGGAGGCACTAACCACATGTACCTTCTGAGCACTTGAAATGTGGCCAGTCTGAATTGGGATGTGCTGCAGGCATTAAATGTACACCAGATTTTGAAGAAAACACTTTTAAAAAGATGCAAAATATCCATTCATCATTTTCATATTGATTACTCATTAACTATACTTAGCTAAATAAAATATATTATTACATTACTTATATCTGTGCCTTTTTATTTCTAATGTGGCTATTAGAAAATTTTAAATTATACATGTGGCTCAAATTATACTTCTACTGGCCAACACTGAGTTAGAAAATTTAAATATTCTTTACTCCTTAGCATATCCTAAGCAAATACTATATTTCATTGTCTTATTTATCCCTAAAATTAAAAACAAAGTAACTTAGAATAAATGTTAATATCTTTACAATCTACACATGATAGACATGCCCAAGAGCTTTCTTTCTGTTTCTTTATGATTTACTCAAACCCATGATTTACTCAACTGTAAAATAAATTAAAAGTTGCTTTACGGCCTGGGGGGGAGGGTGCCTAAATCCTGCTCCACTCTGACCACCTCACCAGCACTGGAATCACCTTCAGAAGCATCAAGTTTGAAAGTGAATCACACACACACATGCACGCACACCTGTGCTATATATGAGTCTCCCACCAAAAATCTGTAGAGACTAAAGAATAACAGTCCATGTCTATACTGGAGGTTATTTTAATCATCAAAACTAACTGCTTAAGTAAGGACTTGGGTCTCTTATCAAATTTCATAGTGTCCTACACTGTGTTTTCTAAACTGGTTTCCCTAGTGTTAAAGACAGTGTTTTACTTTGAAATCTTAGGAAACACGCTTGCATTTCAGTTTCCCCATTTTGAGAGTATGTCTGAGTTCTTGCTCTTTGTATAAAATAAAGGAAATCTTATACTAAACAGGATTCTCCTTCAGGCATTTTTATCCCTTTGAAGACACTGGTTATTACCATTAATGTCATTCCCTTTAAATATCAGTGTGGAGTTAATTTACCAATTGCCATCATCCTCTTGTATTAAAAGCATACCATTTAGTGAAAAGGAATGCCGCCTTTGGAAAATCATTTTTTCCTACTTCTAGCTTCTAGAGTGTGTGCTCTGAGTTGTTATCAAGGGAAGTGAGGGGGCTGCTTTGTCTTGTTTGTGGACCCTTCAACACTTCCCCTTTTGTTTGTACAACCTTGACAGAAGGAAACATGTTTATTGCCTGACACTCGATATGAGCTCTTAATAAATCCTTGTTGGGTGAATAAGTAAATGAGAGAGAAGAGCTGTGGGATTACCTTTTTCTTCTCAGCAACTTTGCTGCTCAGAGTTCTCTTCTCCCCCTGCTTGGGAGGTAGCAAACAGGTATGACCAGAAAATGAACAGAATTACCACAAATAGATCAACTCTCTAGTTTTTTATATGTCAGGAATCCTCAAAAATCCCACTCCTTGTCATGTCACATTTTACCTGCCATACTCCCAGGCCAGTTAGTTACACAAGAAGCAGGGGCTTGGGGCCTCTCATCTGTCTTCTTTTTACCAACTGAGTGTCTCGGCCTGCAAGGGCAGCTTGGCCTGCCAGGCCCTCGGGGTGGTCACCTGGAGCCCTGGTATCCCATCTGATGAGGCCAATGGCCCATATATTTTCTCGTTTCACAGGGCCATCCAGATGGCTTCCAAAGTGACTTCATAAAATGTCCTGGGCCAGCAGGACTTTTGTTAGCATGCAATGGAAAAGGCTTTAAACCAACCATGGCTTTGAAAGCCCTACAGTTACCAGGCTGGCATTTGCTGTCTGTTGATCTGTTCCTGACTCTTTTATGTACCTTCTGGGTGTGGAGCAAGTCTTGCATCCTGCGCTTGCCCAGGCCTCGTCTGCAAGTGCCAAGCTTTCACTGTAGGAAATATGAGAGCTATTCAGTCTGGAGAGACCAAAAGGGGCGTCCCTATGTCCCTGCTCCCAGCTATCTCTCCTCGTGGGGTGTACTGTGGTAAAGATCACGTGCAATAATATATGTTCAACTTTGCAATATCTAAAGTGTGAAAGACTGTACTTTAATTAAGGTGTCAGTTAAGAGATGGCAAAACCAAGGACCAGAGCAGAAACATGATTTTCTTGAGGTCCCAGAGAGGAAATATTTTGACTTAAACTGAATCTAGTCTTTTCTTCTAAATAATCTACCTATCATAAGTATGTGCTGGGAAAGGCCTTACTATAAAAAGAACTGATTTATGCTACAAAGGCATCTGTTTTATTGTGAACTCTTTGAGCTGCACCCTGACAGGCAAGGACCAGATTTGACAGGGATCCTGCGGGCAGGAGAAACTCTCCTGTGTTTCAGCTAACAGCATCTTCTTGAGGATAGATAGTCTGCCTTTCCACTTGTATTCATGGTCATAGCGATTCATTCCAAATGGTTGCCATGAAACTTGCATTTCTGCATATATTCATTCATATCTTTATTCATACATTCATACTAGTAATAGCTAACATTTATGATGGTGTGCCAAGACCTTATAGGCTCTAACTTATTTACTTCTCACAACAATCATATAGGTCCTATGATTGTCTGCATTTTACACATGAGCAAACTAAGGCTCCAAAAGTCATACCTGGCAATCGGCAGAGCTAGGGTTTGAACCCAGGTAGTTGGAAGTATGACTAAGACAGGTTAAGGTGCCTTGCACATCTCCTTTTCATTAACCTAATAAGTAGTCCTATAGTTCCCAAATTCTTTTCCACAACTCACAGATGCCTTGAAAGGGGTTGTTTGAAAAAGAATAAAGTTGTTTCCGGTTTGCACCCAACTGAGTTCAGTGGTTCAGTAAATGCTTTACAGCCACTCTTTGCAAAGGAATCTGATGCATGCATCATAAAAACAGAACTATTTCTTGTTTTATTGGCTTTTATGGTAAAAATTCACAGCACTGTAAAACCATGGAATGCCTTAAAGGCTCCTGGCTTCTCAGGTGGGATCATCCTTCCTGTCTCGGAGACCTCCAGATTAGAAACTGTATCAAACCTTTCTCAGGAAAACATTTTGATGTCAAGAAACATTGCCTTGAATTTAATCTAAACGTGTCATGCTTCAGCTCCAGCAGGTTTCCTCTTATTTAAGCCTCCATTAAGATAAAGTATAGCCTGTCATTAACTGGTGAATAATCTTGTGTATATTTAATGTGTTTGAAAGTAATTGTCAAGCCCTCTGCCATTGTCCCTGCTCAGAATATTCCATTCTTAAGTCCTTACTAATTTTTAATTTACAGAGCTCTTAAAAAGGGAGATTCCAGTTTTTTATTAGCATCCATATATCAAGTAGGTGGAACACAATGGACATTTCAGGCACCATTTTCCATGGAGTCCTGGAAAAGTTTCAAACAGGTTTAGCACAATTCTAAGTGGCTTTAACAGTTTCATATATACTGTATGATAATTGGTCTAAAGAACTAGAGAGCCTTTGGGTGCCCTCTTTTGATTCTTTCTTTTGCTATCTATATTGTCTGTAATTTTAGAATTTTTATATCTTACATCTGTGTCTAATGTGTTTCCAGTATTTCAGTGTGGTAGAGAAGGCTAATTCTTGAATTAACGGTAGCTACATATGGCACTTACCGGGGGCACACAAGACCTGGACTCTAAGGACATAATTCTTATGTTAATTTCAAATGCTCACTCTTTGTAGGCTCAGTTTCCATTTCACTGTAAGTGTCCTTTCATAAATGGCCTGATCCTTTCAGAAGACTTCCTTTAGAAAACTATGCCACAAATCAGAATATCATTCCTTCAAAAAAAGTAAGTGAAATGCAATAAATGACACAATGTCATTGTGGCAGAAATAGGGGAGGTTCAGAGAGATAAAAAGCACCTTCTCTGGGATGGTAGCTAATTGTAAATGGAGAGCGATACTAAATGCAATACTATCATATTATTCTGAAAACCCTACTTAGCACTCAAAACAGTTGCTGGGTTGTTAAGTTAAACTTTGTAAAAGTTAGTACTCCATTCTTTCTAGAGAGGTTCATTTCAATCCACTCTTCATGGACCTCAGTTCCTCAAAAATTAAAAAAAAGAACTACTGTATGATCCAGTAATTCCACTTCTGGGTATTTATCCAAAATATACAAAATCACTAACTTGAAAAATTATATACACCCCCATGTTCACTGCAGCATTATTTATAATAGCCAAGATATGTAAGCAACCTCAATTTCCATTAGCAGATGGATAAATGAATTGTAGTGTATGTATATAGACACCCACACAATGGAATACCACTTGGCCATAAAAAAGGAAATACTGCTATTAGCAACAACTTGGATAGAACTTAGGGGCATTGTGCTAAGTGAAATGTCAGACAAATGCTGCATGATCTCACTTATATTTGGAATCTAAAACAAACTCATAAAAAAGAGACTAGATTTGTCATTACCAGAGGCAGGGGTGGGGATGGGAAATTGGAAGAAGGTGGTCAAAAGGTACAAAAGTCCAGTTATAAGATCAGTAAATCCTGGAGATATAATGTACAGCATGAGGACTATAGTTAACCCTGTTATATGGTATATTTGAAAGTTGCTAAGATAGAAAATTCTAAAAGTTCTCATCACAAGGAAAAAAAAATCTTTTTTGGTCACTATATGAGTGGATGTTAAATAAACTTATTGTGGTAATCATTTTGCATATATGTGTCAGGTCATTATGCTTTCTACCTTAAACTTACACAGTGCTGTATGCCAAACTATATCTCAATAAATAATAAAAAAGATGAACCTCCAACCAAGCCATGTC
Organism: Manis pentadactyla; assembly: GCF_030020395.1. Taxonomy (NCBI): domain Eukaryota; kingdom Metazoa; phylum Chordata; class Mammalia; order Pholidota; family Manidae; genus Manis; species Manis pentadactyla. The sequence goes on from NC_080021.1 coordinate 101,444,366, forward strand.
CTCTCCCCACCCTGTCCTTCTTCTCCTCTCCCTCCTCCTTCCTTCACTTTCTTCTGATGATGCAGCTTCTCCAGAACACACTCCATGTAGAGACTTGGTCTGATCTCATGTGGCCCTAGCCAGGTGCTCACTGCAAATTTAGCAGCAGGCATTGGCAAGTAGGAATCACAAGAATCTGAAAATGAAGAGAATTTTTACCAGCCTCATTCACTGGAGGCAGTGCAGAGAATTAAGAAGGTTGGGGTATTAAAAACTGAATAAAAAAAGACATTCAAAAAGTGCATAGAGATGATGAATTATAAAATTCTTTCCTTTACCTGCATAGGAAAAATGACTCAATCAGTGTCTCTTTTTTCTCCCTTTTTCTGCCCCCTTTCTCTGCAAACATCATTTGTTATGGTCAAATTCCTGAGGCTGGTATCATGGCTTGCCAGGAGGTCAGTCAGAAGTATATCCATCAGCTTAGGGACTCTTTGAAATTGCGGTATATATATATATATATATATATATATATATATATATATATATATATATATATATATATATATATATATATATATAAAAGGAAGAATAAGTAGTGTGCCCAAGTGAGTCCAGCCAAGAGCCAAAGCTATGCTAAGCCCGTGTATCACTGAGAAGACAATGCCATGACATGGGGAGGCCAGCTGCCGCTCTGTCTGTTTCTAGGTAATGTCAAGTGTGGCCAACACCCAAGAGACAGTGCATGCTCAGGTGTCCTCTTTGCAAATGCCTTAATTTTCACACTCATGAACATTTTGCCCACCCTGTTTTGCCACTTCCAGTTAATCTTATGCATATTTATGTGCCAATTATGCAAATCCCAAGATAAAAATGCATTAAGCACCCATGATTTAGACTGGTTAAGTCTATTACATGGCATAATGAAATTACTGCACGATATCCAATTTACCTCAACACTTGCTTTAAAATGTCAGTAACTTATTAAGTAACTATAACACACCAAAATTTAGCTGTTGAAGGCTTCCTTTGTCCAAGCCATCATGATATCATGAAATCAGAAACTTCAAGCTAAATCTTTTCTAAAGTGGGAGAATATTCCAGAATAGGCTTAATGAGGCATACGGTGGATCAAAGTTTAAGAATGACAATACCCTGTCATTGATTAAAGTCTTTAGGTAAGTTTTTAAAAATCACTGGGTATTCCAACAACACAGGACATAGCATGTAGGAACTAAAGCAGAGTCTCATCAATGGGATCCCCTTTTGCCATCCTACATAGTCAGGTCTTGTTCCCTGAGTCATAATGATACTGTAATTTGAATCTCCAATATGGAAATATCAATTTCTAGAGTCAGAAATAAAGAGATTGAAAAAGAATTCACAGAAGCAATTTAAAACACACACACACACACACACACACACACACACACATACACACACACACACACACACACACCTACACCTTGAAATCTAAAACTTAAAAGGTTTGAATGATAGTCAATCTGCTATGCAGAGATTTTATGTTTGAACTTTGGCAGGACCGAAAACCCCATAGTTTTGATGTTTATTAGATGATGGTTAAGGAACAAGGAATGATGTGAATTAAATTGATAAACATAATATAGGAGTAGTGTGACCCACTGACATCCATTTCTCTCTCCCCCTATGAGAGCATGCCATTTTAATGGGTCCACATAATTTATGCAGTGCCTGATCTGGACTCATTTGCATACAGAACTCCCTCCAAGTCTATGAGAGTTGTACTTGTGTAAGGTTATGAGCTCAGATCCATTGATCTGATGGGAGCCTCAGAGTGTCTAAGGCAATACCAGGATAGAGTGTCTGAGGCAGCAGTATCAAAAGTGGAGCAAATGAACAGATTCTAATGCCACCCCTGAAAGCATTCACATCCATCCTATTAATAAAGGGAAACTAGGAATTCAGTGCCATTTGCCATTTTCTTTGCAGTGGTAGAGGATGTAAGAAAGGATACCTGCTATATCCACACCACCTCAGATTGAGATATGCTTCCTGCAATCATCACAACTTTAGCTACATGCTCAGTAAAAGCCCAGGGGCCACAGAGGGACTCTTGCAGGAGATCAGCCAGCCAACCCAGCGGCCAACATGAGAACCTTTGGTAGCAAACTCTCACTTGGGATGACCCTTCTAATGAATGACTATCAGATGCCCGGCAAACCCAATAGAAAGACTGGGAATTCTCTCAAAGGATGGGGTACTTTCATGCGTAAAACCCTAGTTCTAACATTCTCTTAAAACACCATGGTCATGCTCATTAACTAGCAGGAAAAAAAATGTTCAATGACAAGAGTTTAATAGAAACACTAAATGGAACATCAAAGGGATGAGGTAAATCAAAGACTTACTCTACTGTCTTTAACCATGCTCTGTGGGTATAGAGTCAATTTCTCCGATTTTTTGTAAGTTTCTACATAAGAAAAGTAAAATTCCTAGCTTTATTTAGAATTTCTGTCCCACCCATTTAGAGTTATATGTGGATATAGCAGATAGCAAATAGACTCATCGTCTGAACTCTTAGTGGGAAGCCCATCTTCAAGGCTTCCCTCTCTCAAGTGCAAAAGCCGACTCCAGCCAAGGAGAACAAGTTCCCAGAGCTTCCAGAAGACTGCAGGCAGCTCCCCATGAGCGTCTGTAAATGTTATAGGACCAAGTTCAAGATGTCAGGGCTAGTCCAGCACTCTGGACTCTTCTTCTGCAGGGCTGGTGGTTCTCTGAGAACACACTACCTTTCAGAATGCACTAACCTACTTTCCACAGAGGACTCACTGACCCTCTTGCTCTGAAGAAGAGGAGGAAGAAAGAGGATATTTCCAGCAGGGGCTGGGCATGCTCTGCTTTAAATGTGTTACGCCTGCTGAACAAGCAATGCAGCCTGAGAAACTGGTACTTCCTACAACGAACAGCTCCGAGGTTGCACAGCCTCCAAAGAAGAGTGATTGGAAATCCTGCTAAAATATGGCTGTCTAATCAACCGAGAGGAGAACTCATTTACTATGATTCCTATTGTCCACACTGGCAGATGGCTCTCCTCACTGCTTTCCCTTCCTGCGGATCGGGCTGCCTTTGAGGCAAGCCTGTTCTTTGAGATATCCAGTTACATTCGCCAGCCTAGTTCTCAAACAAGACAAAAGCTCAGTGAGCCTCCTATTCACAGAGCCTCCTAGTACCTCAGCTGCCTTTTCTGTACCTCCGAGCAGAACCAAAAGAAAGCAAGATTCACTCTCCTTACCTTCGTCCTCATTGGAGACAGGAGCCCTTCCATTTTGGCGGAATCCTCATGCCAGTTTCTCTCTTCTCCAAGTTACTCCCTCTGCGTGCTGTCCTTAAGCATCCCACATGAAAAGAGCCATGTCGGGAGTCGCCCGTCCCTCCCCTCTCCCTGATGGCGCCAGGGCACCGCCACCCTGTCTAACTTGAAATCCCAGTGCCTGAAAATCGCTGTTCGTGGAGAAGCCTGATCCTCTCCGTGCCTTCTTCCCTCCCTTGCTTTCCTCTCTCCCGCGCTCTCTCCTCCCTCCCTCTCTTTCCATAATCTGCCTACAGCTCTCCGTGCACCATGCTCACTTGACAAATAACGCCTGTCTTAGGTACCACATTTGAGCCAAGAAAAGTGATCTGAGCCAAACCACAGGGCGGCTCACCCAAGACAGGAGGCGAGGGAGGCTGAGTTTTGCGGGGCATCCCGGGCTCCCCAGGCTCAGCTCTGCAGTTGCTCTCTCTAGAGCCCACGGCTGAAGGCACTGCTTTAAGATATTCATCAGTTCCTCTTCTAAGAAACGGACTCCCCCCCACCGCCTGCCCTTATTGCCCCAATAGCACAAGTTCCAGTTGTTACCGTTACTCAGCTGGTTTTCTGGTCTGTGTACAGAAAACTTAAAAAGAAATCTCACTATTTGTATAGCTGTAAATACCCATTTGTTTAGGCCAGTGTTGCCATAACATCTGCATAGTTAACTGGATTTTTCTGCTGTCTGAACTGATGTTTAGAAGCATATAAGCAGAGCTTCCTCTTAATAAAAGTTTCAAAAACAGATTTATAGACTCAGTTCCTGAACAGCAGAGCATTAAATAATAAGTGTGTATGCTGCCCAGACTCCAAATAAACCAGGATTGACTATTTCATTCAGCATTGCTGGTTACTTATAAAAAGCAGACAATGAAATATGGCAAAGACCTGGGTCAGGTCATGCTGAAGTTGAAACGATGAGATTCTCCTGAACTTTCTTACGCCTGAGGAAATCTATATGTAGAAATAATTAAACATTTCTACCTAAATCATGACTCCTGAATTGTAGCAAAGAACATCTATGTCATTACAAAGACATTCACATCATAAACATGACACACACACACACACACACGCACGCACACACACACACGCACACACACACATGAACTCACCAAGGATATTTAAGGCTGATGGCCCTGTCCCTTGTTCTTCAGATATAACCTGTCCCTGTATCTTTCTGCTACATTTACGCCTGACTCCCAGGACATCTCCAAGATGGAGTGATCCACGCAGTGTCCTCCAGACAGTGTCACAAGCTGGTCGCTCTTCATTCATGTTCTTACCCCTTGATAAACCATTTTCTTCTCTCATTCATACACCTGAATTCCACAGAACTTAGCATCATCACCAGTTGTATTACCTACCTTGTTTCATCTCCTTGGCTAGATCCTATTTCTTTATTCTTAAACTTTTCTACAACTTAGGTGTATGTCTCCAACTTCATTCTCACTTAATCAGATGCTGACATCCTTTGACCAGAGTCTGAACATCCTGACAAACCTCTGCAGTCCCAATATACTGAGTGCAACATCTGTCCTTACATAAAAGATCCTTGCTATTTCTGGGGCCTCTGGACATTGGTCTTGGCTTAAACGTGATTTTTCTTAGTATCCTAGTGTTTGGGGTCCCTTATATTTTGTTTTATTCATTTAGTCATTCAATAAATAGATATAATGCATCTACTATGTGCTGGGACCTATTGTAGTTTCAGATGATATCATGTAGAGCAGGGTAGAGAAAGCCTTTCTCCCCAAGTTCTTACACTTTCTAGCAGCTTTGATACAAAACCCAACCAACTCATCAACCCTTCCGCCTGTCATTTCATTTTTTATGTCAACCTCTACCTATGTTTGTGTTTCTATATAGGGCTGTCAACCCTCTCATGAGACTTGCCCTCCCACTACAGCTCCACTCTCTTTAAGGACCCTTTTCCTAACTGGACACCTGTTAAGAAATTTCTCTGAGGCAACTAAAAACTAATTTGTTCCACAAGAATTCCATTCCTTCACCCCCATTTTTAATTCTATTCCATCTCTGGCTTTCCTAACCCTTCCTCTAACTCCCTCAAGGCTCTGTTTCTGAGTGTGGGAGAGGAAATTACTCTTGTTTTTTTCAAGGCAAAGATACCATTCCCCATCTATCCCACTTATTAGTGATGGACATTAAAACAGGCTTGCTATCTTGCTCATTGCTGAGACATTACTCATTTCATTAGCTTCCATCCTGTTTGATTCCTTATGACTTGAACAAGGTATATCCATTACTTGTTTTTTACTTCTGAAAGTCTTTTCTGCAGCATTCTATTCTGGTCTTTCTACCATCCTAATCCCAGAGACCCTCTCATCAGAATTACCAATCAGGATCACTTCTCTGAGTTTTCTCCTTGACCTTTGTTGTCTTTGGCCAACTGATCAACCCCTGCTTCTGGTTAATCTTCTTGACCCTAAACCTCCCGAAGAGTTGAAGTGGTCAATCAGCCTGGGACTGTGTTAAGGTTAAAAAAAAAAAAATCAGACTGATTCCATGTTGAAGACTGGTTGGTTTCTGACAAACTCTAAGCATAGTTTTCAGAACCAGAACAGCTTTCCTGGGCAGAGGAAGAGCCTATAGGAAGGAATTCTGAATATCCTACATTATCACACTGCATAAGGAAAGTGTAACTTTTCTGCTTGTTCACACTCCAGTCTCTCAAACTCCAAAGTCCAGGGTAACTAAACCAAACCCTTGGGAACTGGTAGGACCCCAAACCAAATTAGAATCTTGAGATGCTTCTGCTGCTGATGATAAAGATGAAGATGATGACAGCTACTAAGCACTTGCACAAGGCACTTCACTAAGTGATTTTCATGCATTAGCTCATGCAAGCCCTTCAGCTACCTTGTGAGGGAGGGACTACTCTTAAAGGCTATTTCATAGAGGCTTCAGCTAAGTAATTTGCCCACACAGTGGATGACACTTAGTGCAATGACACCTCAGCTAGAGAGAACATCACTTCCTTCTCTTGCACCAAGGTATATGGAGTTAAATGCACTTCTAACAGTCTGTTCTTTATTAGTCAAGGGCTGCAAATGAAGCATTTGAAAGTGTATTCTTTTAGCTCATTATGCAACTTTTAGTGCCTCATTCATTTATTGGTTACAGAAACCAGTATTCATTGGCCATTCACTTGAAGCCAGTTACCATGTAAGACACTTATCAAGCATTTGTCTTCTGTTTAGGAAAGACAAACAGTTACTTATTAAATGGAACTTGCCAAATTATTACCTATCATTTCCAAGTCCTTTAAATACCAACTACTCCATCTCTGATGTTGGAAGTAGTTGCATTTATTTGGGGAGGGAGGAAGCAGGAGCAGAGGTGGTAGTGGTAGTGGGATTTAGAAAATATTCTAATCTGGGCAGGAGGTGTGCAATGTCAGTGAATAATAATCAGCAGATTGTGAGGCATCCTGATGTTCTTGAGAATGATCAATGTTGCCAAAGTATTCAAAAGGGGGAATGATAATTCATGTTTCTCTATCCTAGGCTTCTTTAAATTGGGGTGTTTCTGCTTGCAACTTCATGTTCCAAGAGAATTCCTTCAGTTTCAAAAAGAGCAGAATTTACAATGTTGGGTTAACTCAACCTTGAAATAAAAGTTAATGAATATTAAGTATATAGAAAGTTGTAAAATAGCAATTAGTTTACACCACAAGGAAAGGGAGTCTTAGCTGAAATCAAACTCAAGGAATTTCTACTGCATGGTGGGGTCTTCTGACCTACAGAGGGAGTATCCCTGGACCAAGGAAACTTGCTTAGCAAATGCCTCATCTTTGGGCCATTCTTCTTTTCCATTTTGATGTTAAAAACAAAAAAGAATTAACTTCATAATGAACCTCTCTAGACCAGGAGCCCTTGGAAATGTTACAAAGATCATTAGATGGGTCACGGTCAGAGGCTCAGATTTCCCGTCTCTCTTCCATTAAACTGCTGACCCTTTCCTACCCACATCTTTGCCAGCTCAAGGCTAATTTCTTTAGGTCACTTGTAGTCTCTGGGGACCACAGCCAGCTGCACAATTAAGGTTCATTATCTGAGGATTGTATTGCCCTGCTTCATAAATGCTTTTCGATTTATTAAGGTAAAAGGATTGTGACCTGATGACCATTTAGGCTTTTTCCTCTGTGACCCATCACTCTTTACTTCTTATTGGGAAACATCCTCATTAAAACTTAGGCTTTTGGAATCTCTTGAATATAAATATGAGCAACTTTTTCCTGACCACATCTCCTCGGGCAAAGGAAACAAAATAAAAAATGAACAACTGGGAGAACATCAATTAAAAAGCTTCTGTACAGCAAAGGACACCATCAGCAGAATGAAAAGGCATCCTACAGTATGGGAGAATATACTTATCAATGATTTATCCAACAAGGGGTTAACATCCAAAATATACAAAGAACTCATGTACCTCAACACCCCAAAACAAATAACCCCATTAAAAAATGGGTGGAGGACCTGAACACTTTTCCAAAGAAGAAATATGGATGACCAACAGGCACATGAAAAGATGCTCCACATTGTTAATCATCAGGGAAATGCAAATAAAAACCACAATGAGATATCACCTCACACCAGTTAGGATGGCCACCTTCCAAAAGACAAGAAACAACAAAAGCCGGTGCAGATGCAGAGAAAGGGGAACCCTCCTACACTGTTGGTGGAAATGTAAATTGGTTCAACTGCTGTGGAAAGCAATATGGAGGTTCCTCAAAAAACTAAAAACAGAAGTACCATTTGACCCAGTCATTCCCACTCCTAGGAATTTACCTGAAGAAAACAAAATCCAATTTGTAAAGACATATGCACCGCTATGCTTACTGCTGCAGAACTTAAAATAGCCAAGATATGGAAGCTAACTAAATGTCCATCAATAGATGAATGGATCAAGAAGATGTGGGGCATATATACAATGGAATATTATTCAGCCGTAAGAAGAAAATATATCCTGCCACTTGCAGCAACATGGATGGAGCTAGAGGGTATTTTGTTCAGTGAAATAAGTCAGGTGGAGAAAGACAAATACAAAATGATTTCCCTCATTTGTGGAGTATAACAACAAAGTGAAAACAGAAGGAACAAAAAAAACAGTAGACTCATAAACACTGAGAAGGGACTAGTCGTTAACAAAGGGGAAGGGTTGGAAGGGTCAGCAGAGAGAGAAGGAGGTTAAGGGGCACTATACTTTGCAATCACAACATAGGTAGGTCACTAGGATGGTAGTACAGCATGGGGAACACAATTAATAACTCTGTTAACATCTTACTATATTATCAGACAGTGACTGCAATGGAGGGGGTGAGCGCTTGATAATATGGGAGAATGCTGAACCACTGTTTTGTGTACTTGAAACCATCATAAGATTGTATATCAATGATACTTAAATAAAAAAAAGACTTAGGTTTTTGGGCGATAAAGGACAGACTGGTCCCAGATATTTTGCCCAACACTAAGGTTGTTACTTAACTATAAATCTCCTTCCTGCTTTCACTCTCCCCTGGCTCTGCCCTTTATCTTCAGCCACATATTTGCTTTGCTTCATAATGTAAATATCAAAACGTATCACAGAGAAAATTTCCACTTAACATGCTCAAGCACTCAATGAGAATTGTGATTTACTATCCAAATGCTTGAATTCATATTTGTATCTGTGTAAGGATGATCATTCTATAAGTTACTGCAATACAAAAATTATATAGTAATTTACATTCTTTCAAAGTGCTTTCACACGTGGTAACTTTTTAAAACCTTACAGTAATCCTGTTAAGCGTGGCAGGTATTTATTTCCATTTTGCAAGGTTGGAGAGGTAAATAGCAAAAATGTACCATTTACTGAGCATCAACTTTGTTGCAATCTTGAGCTAGGTACTTTTAAGGGTCATTTCACTTCATATTCATAAGTATATTATTACTCCCATTTAACAGATAAGGGAACTGAGATTGACAGAATTAATGATTAAGAGAATACAGGTGACATCATTTAGTTTCAATTATTCATACATTTTGCTACTGTGCCATTTGCCATTCAGACTTTGCCAAGTTCTCTCACTTTTTCTGGTACGGCTACATGGCTTGTTTTAGCCAATGGAATGTTAATAAATGTTGTACAAACAGAAGATTGAAAATATCTATGGGAAGGATATAACCCAGGCTAGTGTGCTAACCCTAGGAGGAGGACAGAAGAAGGTACAATCTACACACTTATGAGCAAGCTCAGCCAAGATGAACTGGACCCAGTATAGATCAACAAAACTGCAAACTTCTGAAGGACCAATGCCTCCCATTGCATGGCACCAGGCAGTGAGTCTGTTACACAGCTAACAGATGCAATAACTAATGCAAGATCACAGAGTTCGTAAACAGTTGAACTAGAAGCCCAGATAGATGTCTTCTAATGCCAAATGACAAGTTTCTCCTACTAATCCATAGCTCTGAAAGCATGTAGAAGGATGGGAATACTTTATGATTATTAATGCATTTGCCAGACCTCTGTATCAATATCTGAGCTTCAAGACACATGCACTAGCACTTCTATATTATTGAATATCAAGTATAAGACCAATAACATTTCATCCTCAATTTTTTTTCTTCCGTTATTTTCATTGTAAATTGTGGAAGATGGGAAAAGAATATTGTTAGGTTCTATGTCTTGATTGATCAGTCATCTTGCCTTTACGATCTTTCAGATTCTTTTGCCCATTTTCTAAAGAATAGTGATTGCCTAAAGTAACCCAGCAATCAGTACAACAGTTAATTGGAATCTAGCCCTGGGAAACTTCTTCCTTCAGCAGTTCTTGTCTTTCTGAAAAAGCACCATACAGTAGGAAAAATGAAACAGCTTTTTATCATTTTCGTGCCAACTTTAACTGGAATGGGTTTCTAGCTACCCCTGTGCTTTATGAAAAAGTATAAAGAACAGAATGACATTGCTTTGCACAGTATTTGAAAAGAGGTATTTACATTTCTTTCTTTCTTTTTTTCAAGGTTTTTGGTTTAAGTGCTTTTGTGAAGAGGGAGGAAACCAGCAGCTGCCGTGGCTTCAGATCATTACCCAGTGTTTGCTTAGGAGGCCTTGGGGAGCACGGATGAGGAGAAAGGGAAGAGGGGAGCAAGCAGGTAGAGAAGGCGCTGGGGAAGCTGCTGGCTTCCCTTCCTCCTCACCCTCCCAGAGGCGAAGCGGAAGCGGGCAGAGGCTCCTTTAAGCCTCTCCACCCACCTCCCGCAAAGAGGGCATTCAATGGCATTTTTAAGGTCTCCTGTTTCTGTTGGGGTATCTATTTCAAACCTCCAAAGCAAGGCACTGTCCTGAAGGATACCATGTAGGGGAAACTCTTTTTCTTTGATATTTCTCTCAAATCATTCAGGAAAGTAAGGTCTTGGACAGACCACTTTTCAAAGCTGTCCTGCAATTGTTTATCAAAACCTGGTTTTGGCTGGGACAAACATGACAGTGATTGACATAGACGGGGATCTAAGCAGTTTCTGCTTCTGAGACTTCCTTGAACCCTCAAGCTGTGTAAACAGAACAAGAACTTTTTTCTCCAGTGGGCCTATCCCACACTCTGGGGGTATGAAAGAGGCCCCCCATCTTCTCTCCTAGAAGCATATTATTAACCATGAGCTCATCCAAGCTTGTCACCCAGATGCTGCAGGGATTCAAGCCATACATATGTGTTAAGAAGTGTCTTCGTCCATTCAGGTTGCTGTTACAGAAATACCACAGATTGCGTGGATTGAAGACAACAAAAATGCATTTCTCACAGACACGGAGGCTGGGAAGTACACGTCCAAGGCACCAGCAGATGCGGTGTCTGGTGAAAACCCGCCTCAGGCTCACAGCCTCCCTCTCGCAATCTCCTCACATGGTGGAAGCAGCAAGGGAGCTCTGTGGGGTCTCTTAATTTTAAAGGCACCGGTCCTATTCATGAGGGTTTTACTTTCACAACCTAATCATTTCTCCCAGAGGCCCTACCTCCTAGTACCATCATCTTGGGGATTAGGTTTTGACATGTGAATTTTGGGGGCACACAGACATTCAGTCGACAACAAGAACCTACTGCAGGTCAGGCCCAGCCAGAGGCCCTGTCTTGAAGTCACCAAGGTGATGAATACTGGTTATGGCTCCTGAAGAGTTCCAAGGATTAGAGATGAAAATCCCTTAAACAAACAATCTGAATTATGCTAAGGGAAAATGACCATGGAGGGTTGGACAATTGAAGTGGAACCAAAGGTGGAGAAAACCACTAATGCACCCAGCATTGTGGGTACGGCTTCACAGCGGGGGCGGTTCCATTGGCTTCAAAGCCACATGCAGGAGGTCACTATGTTGGAACTTAAGGTCATCAAAATGGCGGGATGGGCATGACTGCAGTGAGGATTTCAGGCAGAGAGATCCACACATGCCAAGGAAGTACAGAGGCAGAAAAGAACACAATGTTTGAGGACACAGTAAGAACACTGAGCCATGCAGTTGCTGATAAATGATCTTAGGTTATATGATCTCAGATGCTATTTTTCTTAATTTAAAATGTAATTTATACCTCCCTTTGTCTGAAAAAACCTACACACCATGCACAAATGAAATAATAGGCATACTTCACTTTATACCATCAATGCTTTCTTGAAAAGTTGTCTATCAATTTATTTAAAATTCTGCAGGAAGTTCTTTTACATTATGAGTGGTCATTCTCCTAAGTTATTTAATATTACAAATTGAAGTGTACATACCTTCACAGGATTGGATGGCCTCTTTAATTAACAGTAACAAGATCACCTAATAATGGAGTTATGTTGAGGTGATCTTTCAAACAATACATGTGCCTCAAAATGCATCATTTTCATAGCTCTGAGGAGTTTTTCAAATCAATCCTGCATCTTAAATTTTGTTGGCCAGTTTTGACCTGAGGCACAAAGGAAAATAATTGCTCAATTCAATTTCTCAGTGTATCAAAATTTTAAAACTAATGATAGATATGTAATGATAGTCATCTTTCATCCAAAACATGGAAGCACACTGGTTTGCAAACTGTACCTTAACCTTGGTATCTAAGTATGTGCCTTAAAAGGAAAACTGAATTCTTCTCATAAAGCGGAAAAGAGACACCAGTGCCTGAGGTCATAAAATCATTTGCATTTTGATCACACATGAGGAATATTTCTGCCTCAATTCTTGAAATGAAACATGATTTTTCTGATTCAGAACTGCAGTCTGAATCTGAGAAACCAGACTCTGAACATGAAGAGTATTGACTTTAAACATAATGGTAATTAATAGTAAGAAATTATGAGATATGGAGCAGAGTTGCAGAAAAAAGTTCTTATAAATAAAATAAAAATGTTTATTTTAAAAATTTGCTAGTTTTGAGCCTGGTCATGTCTAGGGAAGGAAAGTGGGTCTTTTAAAACCAGATGGTCAAAACTCTTATATCTGAATTTATTTTGTAAACCTAGCTTGCTGAATAATCTTATTTATTTCCCTAGCTTCTCTTACATTATCCTAACTTTCTATCATAAAAATGTAAAATGGGAAAATGATCACTTCTTAAATGTTCCAAAACCTTCCTGAAAAAAATGGTATTTTCTTTTCACCTTAAGTGAATTAATTTGCTCAACAAACATTGGTGTTCTCTATGCAGGGCACCACACCCATCCCCCGAGGGGTACCAAGGGCTCACAGGAGCACATGCCCAGGCTGGGCAAGACATAACTTCTTTTTCACATCTCAATGAAATAAATCTCCTGACGCTTCCTTTCAAAGCAGCCCAGATGTATGGCACATGGGCTATGTGTCAGACATGAAAGGAGAGAAGTTTGGGGAATAAAGCTGTGTTTCTTTTTTTAAAGGAAATGCTGGATTTCCTTACCTTACCCTCATGCAAGGATTGCCTCATGCTTCCCAACCCCCCATGAGGAAGGCGAGGAGGGGCACACGTGAGCATCCCCTGCAAGGCAAGCCCTGCATCCCTGCCAGGATGCAGCTCTGCAGGCACAATGGAGCATAAACAAACATGACCACTAAAGTAGTTCAGGGTGTCTCCCTTTCAAGTCTGAATATGTTTAGACAGTTACACAACCAGGGAACTTGGAATGAAAGAAAACAATGCCCAGGAGAGAGGAATGCTTTGAATCTGAGTCGCTGGGCCTTGATTTCGTTTACTTTTTCTTTCTTAAACCAACCCAAGGCCATTGCATGTGCTGATCATCCTATGCCAGAGTCTGATCTGAACAGGTTTTCCCTAGGCATATAGCTCAGAAATAACCTTCTGGCCTACTTTTCCTCTTGTGTATAATAATGGATTAGCCCAAAGCCACTGTGGGGTCTAATCTGCAGGTCAATTTCTAGGAGCCCAGAAGACCCCATTTGCATGAGGCTCTTGCTTCCTGGGAGACCCTCAAAGGACTTAGAGCTGGATATTTTTCTATTTTCCAATTTAGTCCTAGATATTCACAGGAGAGATATTTGTGACTTAACCCCAATATTTGTAGGGTGTACCACCCTAAGTGAAAGGAGAGGTACTGAAGGGCAGAACTCTGCAGCAGAGACAGCCTCCAAAGCCCTGGCAAGTCCTACCCACTCTGCCGCCTACCTGATTCTCCTGAGGACTTCGGCTAAGTCCACTAAACCAGAGAATTAGATCACTAAAATCCCAATGACATATTATGGTATTATGGTAGGAAAGAGAAACAGGTGCAGTATATGGAGAGGGAAGGTACTCCATGGGTAAGAGGCTGCAGGGACAGCGACAGCAGTAATGTTACAGGTGGGGCTGACTGTAGTAGCCATGGCATTGGTGTTACAGTGACTATCAGTAGTGTTCTCAACAGAAGAGCTGATAGGGTGGCCATGCGGTGGCAGAATAGGAACCGAGCTGAACGTGGTGTGAGTGGCAGCATCAGGAGTTGGCAGTCCAGTGGACTATCTCAGCAGACTAGTCTTGGAAGGATGAAACTTGGGCTGCCCCCAGCACAAGCAGCAGGTGCCGGTTTCGTCTAGTGTGGGATAGGATGGTAACAGCCACGGAGCAGAGAAAGGCTTAGCAATGACTCCAGAAAAGCACCAGGCAAGAGTGCAGCAGAGGAGAAACATTCTGGAGCAGGGCCAGAGGAGCAGCCACACAGAGCCACAGTCGGCGGAGCAGTGAAGTAAGGAGAGGTGCAGGCTGGGACCCATGCAGCTGAGTAAAGGAAACATGATGGCCTGGGGATCTCGCTGCTCTTTTATTCAATGTCACCTGCACGTGATCCACAGGAATGGTCTGTACATCTTCTTCCCTCTTAATTATATTCACACCCTCCTGAGAGAGCAGAGGGCTATTTGGCCTTGGAAGCTGCAGTACCAGGGTTGAACCCCAGGATTTTTGATCAGGGGATTCAGCAAGAAAAACTGAGGTCTTTGACTGCTTCAAGGTGACCCTGGACATAAGTTGTACCCTGAAAGAATAATTTACAGTAAGAAACAGCTTATATTCTATAAATATAATGATGCTACTTGTCAAAGGCATTAAAAACCTAGCTCCATGATATAAAAGCATAGCATATTAGAGCTGAATTCTACATCAATTATTTCATCCACTCATCTAGCAGGTAACTAAATTGAGTCCTAGGGAGTTCAGTGAATTTCCAAAGATTACTCAAGTCCTCAGCCCTCCTAATCTGATGTTTTTTCTTCTAAACACTGTCTACTATATATGTCCCCTGTAAATAAAAGTATGTCATTTAGACCAGCCTCACAAATACTGGCAGAATGACTTGGAAACTCTCCATGGACATTTGCTTTGGCCTGTATCCAAGACATTTTCCCACTCACACTGCAGGGCACACAGGGAAAAGGAGAGCCAGGTATGGTGGAAAGAAGTGACAAAGAGGAGATGGGCCTGTCCCAGAGAAGGTATGCAGTGGACACTTGCTGAATGATATATTTGGGAATTAGAAATAGAGAACTTGATTTTCATTTGAGTCCATACTTCCCTAGGATGAAAGAATAACATAAAAAGAAAGACAAAGAGAGAGAGAACTAAATAGAAATATATGGCTCAAATTCCTCTAAGCCACTGGCCAGAAAATGAAAGCCAGGTACAATTCTGCCCCAGTAATTGGGCAGAATTACAGGATGTCAAAGAGAGGGTAGTTTCCTACCTTCCAGCAGAGATGGTGGCCAATCTCTGCTACTCTCTCAAGGGGGAGAAGAAAATGTACTCTTAGCCTAATGGGCCATGTGACTATGGACTTCCCAACCCCCCACGAGGAAGGCGAGGGACGCACATGTGAGCAGCCCCTGCAAGGCAAGCCCCGTCTCTGATGCCTTATATAGAAGATACTACCATGGTCGGCTAAAATTCTGTTCATCCAAACTCAACTCCAACCTCCTTTCTCCTAAACGAGCTCTCTCCTCAGAGTTTCTAAATGCTATCGTTGCTGGTAATAAGTCTTCCAGTCAGCCTCGCCCTCATTTTTGCCTTCTCTCTCCTCTGCCACGGTCCCACAACCTAAGGCCTGGGCTGCTTCCATGGTCTCCTGGTTGCTTTCACCAGTGTTTCTTTCTTAAATTGTACACTTGGGTACAGAGCACTCCCTACTAAAAAATGTACAATGGCTCCCCATTACACAAAAATAAAGTTCAAACTCCTTTATTTGGCTTTTAGGGTCACCTACCATCTTCTTTCCTATTTACCACCACCAAACTCATTACTTAAACATCCTCACTTCCCACCTTCCCACTATTATTCCCTTATCAAGAATCTTCTCCATAATCATTGAGATAAAGCATGTCAAGGGCCCAAGGCCCCTTACTTAATAAGCACTCAATAAGTACCAGCTCTCTTTGAAGTCCACATCTACCCTTCTTCCTTTAGGAAGCTTTGGTTCAGCAAATCAGCTCACTTCTTATCTCTACTCCCTACCTGACAGTTAGCTTAGGTTACCTTTGTTGTTATCTTTTAACCGTCAACTGCATTTTCACCCTCAAGCACAGACTCTTATAACTCTATTTCCATCACTATGTATAGTGCCCTGTAGATAGTAAAAGCTTAATATTTTACATTGATGGTGACACATTAGCATCACCAGAATGTTATCCTTAGCTCCAAACACACTTACATCCCTGGCTCACCTTTAACCCCCAAGCAAAACTCCAGAAATGTACGAATTTAGATAGAGAAAGGGGTAAGAGGATGAAGGAGAATGAGGACTCATTGGCAACCTTCTGTATACAAGGTAACATTCCTTATTCTTTTATAAACATTCTCTCATATAAAGAAAAAATAATATAAAGGAGTAAACAACTTCAGTCAGGATAATAAACATCGGTGTCATTGCTTAGGACTGGAGCTCATAAACTTCTGACTTCCACTGAAAAACAGCCTATGTCGAGCTGAGTTTAGATGGATCTTAACTCAGCCTGATGGTCATTAATGAGAATGGTGAATGTGTTTCAAACTTAACTTTGTTTCAGTAAGAAAAGCCTCATAAATTTAATTAGCACTCTGGAGAGATATCTTCTTACTTGCAAGCTTCATGGTGTTCTCCCTGAGCCTAGCTTGAGCCACGCAGCACCTTGACATCTCTCACACGTAAACCTAGGGCAGTTGGGTTCTCTCAACACGTACATGACCTTCCAAATATGTTTGACAAACCTTGTCTAAGTGTTTTTCAGACATTACCCTTTGAGTAAGGAAAAGACTTTGGTCATCACTCCCTACAGATGGGAAAACTGAGGTACAGATGGTTACAGTGACTTGTCTAATGTTTATGATACCACAGTATGCCTCTGCCCTAGTAGGCTAATCTGTAAGCTCATCCTAGAGTAAAGATGATAGATTTCTCATGACTAATGACCACTATTCATATATTGGTGGCAAATGCTAAGACAACTGAGCATCACAACTAGAAAGGATCATCTGCTTGAGAAATTTTATCTAGGTGGACATACAATTCAGGACACAATGATCATTGAGAGAAAGCAGTGGTTCAGGACAGAGGTTGACACCCAGTGTTAAGTGCCAACATGCAGAACGGATATGGGATAGCTCTGGTTTAGAAGGCACAGAACTGGTGCTAATAAAGTCCTTTATGGTAGCCCCTAGTCTGTGCCACTGATTAGCAAATACAATCAACTGCTTCTCTGTGTTTCCTATGCAGTGCATCAGGCACCATGTGATCACACAGAAGAACAAAAAGTAGCATTGGGCTGTTGCTATGGAGACTTAAGAACCATCTGAATTGCTATGGCATCATAAAAGCAAAATTCCAATCATCAGTCTTTAACTATAGGGCTGTTGAAATCTATCTCATATTTTTAGAATGTGTGACATTTAACACATTGATGAATATTTCCAGCTTCAGAATACATTCCCTGTTTTCATATTTAGATGGGATTTTTCAGTTCTAGTGGCTGGATTTTTTTTCTCCTGGTAAATGCTCCATCTCCTTATGAGTGATTGCAGCTGTTTATGTACTTATTTCCCAGATTTTGCTTCATTCTTGCTTATTTTCTCTTTATTCTATAATTAAAATTATTTTCTCACTGATGATATCTCCACTTCCACAAGGCTATCCCTAGCTACATGCTCAATATCTCCCATCATCCAGGTCTTAATCCCCACTAGTATTAACTGATCGTACTTTAAGCCTTAGTTGCAAATAATCATCAGTTCTGACCCCAGCCAAAGGTGCACAGATGCTTCCCCCATGACTCTTTATCTCTGAAGTTACCATCCCCTTATCATCCAAGGTGATTCAATTTACTGAGTTTTCCAGGCTTCATATAAAATCTTTCTTTTAGATCTGGAGTAATAGGTATGTCTTTTCCATGTAAGAATTGCTAACTATGAGAACTGCTGACAGGAATTTAACTCTGTGCACATCATCACTTTGTATATAAGTGTATATGCACACACTCACAAATTTGTTTATTTGAAAGATGTTAAGAGATTGATCAGCTGTTAAAAATTACTCTTCTAACCTGGTTAGCTTAGAAGTAAAAAAATGGGAAATTTGGAATATATAGTCAGGAAATACACATTCTGCTCAAAGAAACCTGTGAAGTTAGTATACTTTGTGTGATAAGTTTCCTCCACATTCTTCTGGTCACCCAGCATTAGCCTCTTCAAACCTCTTGGTTTATGTAAGAGGCTTCTCCTTTGATCCTCTTTCCTTACATAGTTTCAGGATCTCTTGGGCTTATTTGTTTTTTTCCCCTCTTTAAACCACTCCAAAGAAGTGCCTTCTTTCTCTCTCCACAGTATTAGACAATAATCTCTAGTACACTGGTAAGAATGGCATTATCAAGTTGTGACTTTTATCTCTGGATGTCCAGGAACTGACATTTAAAAACATAATGTTACTGTATTTAAAAACATAACGAATTCTTTGAGTTTTTAACCATTTTTGAATCAACTTTTCCTTTCAGAAGTCACCATAATCTTCCAGAGGATGATTTCTTTATTCACTCTTTAATCTATTGTCACCCCCAAGAGGTGACAGTTGTCAGGGCTATTTACACAGCAAAGTGAATAGAACATATTTGCACACAGAGTAATGACACAAAACGAAATAAAGAATTGCAATCTTTATTTGCTAATTCCAACATCAAGGACTGCACTATTATCCTTGTCAATATCTAGGTCAAGTTAAATACTGTGTTCAGAAATTCCACTCTGGCCAACCATTGCTAATTTTCCTTTTTGTTTGAATAAGATTTATGGCAACCATGATCTGGTTAAGAACACACTCTTAATTCACATGGGTTTTTTTAATTTGATTTTTTATTAAGGTATCATTGATATACAATCTTACAAAGGTTTCACAAGAAAAAAAATGTGGTTACTACATTCACCCTTATTATTGAGCCCCCCCATAGCCCATTGCAGTCACTGTCCATCACTGTAGTAATATGCCACAGAGTCCCTACTTGTCTTCTCTGTGCTACACTGCCTTGCCCGTGACCCCACACATACCATGTGTACTAATCATAATACCCCTCAATCCCCTTCTCCCTCCCTCCCCACTCGCCCTCCCTCACCCCTCCCCTTTGGTAACAGCTAGCCCCTTCATGGAGCCTGTGAGACTGCTGCTACTTTCTTCTTCCAGTTTTGCTTTGTTGTTATACTCCACAAATGAGATAAATCATTCGGTATTTGTCTTTCTCTGCCTGATTTATTTCAATGAGCTTAATATACCCTCTAGCTCCATCCATGTTGTTGCAAATGGTAGGATTTGTTTCTTTCTTATGGATGAATAGTATTCCATTGTATATACGTACCACCTCTTCTTTATCAATTCGTCTACTAATGGATACATGGGTTGCTTCCATTCTTGGCTATTGTAAATAGTGCTGCGATAAACATAGGGGTACATATATCTTTTTGAATCTGAGAACTTGTTTTATTTGGGTAAATTCCTAGGTGTGGAATTCCCTGGTCAAATAGTATTTCTATTTCTAGTTTTTTGAGGAACCTCCATATTGCTTTCCACAATGGTTGAACTAGTTTACATTCTCACCAGCAGTGTAGGAGGGATCCCCTTTCTCTGCATCCTCACCAGCACTTCTTGCTCCTTGTCTTTTGGACGTTGGCCATCCTAACTGGTGTGAGGTGATATCTCATTGTGGTTTTAATTTGCACTTCCTTGATAATTAGCAATGTGGAGTATCTTTTCATGTGCCATCTGAATTGTTTCTTTGGAGAATTGTCTGGTCATATGATCCACCCATTTTTTAATAGGGTTATTTGCTTTTTGGGTGTTGAGGTATGTGAGTTCTTCATACATTTTGGATGTTAACCCCTTGTCAGATACCTCTTTTACAAATATATTCTCCCATACTGTAAGATGCCTTTTGTTCCACTGATAGTGTCCTTTACTGTACAGAAGCTTGATGTAGTCCCACTTGTTCATTTTTTATTTTGTTTCCCTTGTCCAAGGAAATATGTTCAGAAAAAAGTTGCTCATGTTTATATTCAGATTTTTGCCTATGTTGTCTTCTAAGAGTTTTATGGTTCCATGACTTACATTCAGGTCTTTGATCCATTTCGAGTTTACTTTTGTGTATGGGGTTAGACAATAATCCAGTTTCATTCTCTTGCATGTAGCTGTCCAGTTTTGCCAACACCAGTTGTTGAAGAGGCTGTCATTTCCCCATTGTATGTCCATGGCTCCATTATCACATATTAATTGACCATATATGGTTGGGTTTATATCTGGGCTCTCTAGTCTGTTCCATTGATCTATGGGTCTGTTCTTGTGCCAGTACCAAATTGTCTTGATTACTGTGGCTTTGTAGTAGAGCTTGAAGTCAGGGAATGTAATTCCCCCAGCTTCATTCTTCCTTCTCAGGATTGCTTTGGCTATTCAGGGTCTTTGGTGGTTCCATATGAATTTTAGAACTATTTGTTCTAGTTCGTTGAAGAATGCTGTTGGTATTTTGATAGGGATTGCATTGAATCTGTAGATTGCTTTAGGATGGCCATTTTGACAATATTAATTCTTTCTATCCATGAGTATGGGATGTGTTTCCATTTATTGGTACCTTCTCTAATTTCTCTCATGAGTATTTTGTCGTTTTCAGAGTGCAGGTCTTTTACTTCCTTTGTTAGGTTTATTCCTAGGTATTTTATTCTTTTTGATGCAATTGTGAATGGAATTCTTTTCCTGATTTCTCTTCCTGTTAGTTCATTGTTAGTGTATAGGAATGCAACAGATTTCTGTGTATTAAATTTTTGTATAGTGCAGCTTTGGAGAATTCAGATATTAGATCTAGGAGTTTTGGAGTGGATTCTTTAGGAATTTTTATGTACAATAAAATGTCATCTACAAACGGTGACAATTTAGCTTTTTCTTTACCAATCTGGATGCCTTTTTAATCCTTTGTGTTGTCTGATTGCTGTGGCTAGGACCTCCAGAACTATGTTGAATAAAAGTGGGGAGAGTGGGCATCCTTGTCTTGTTCCCAGTCTTAAAGCAAAAGCTTTCAGCTTCTCGCTGTTAAGTATGATGTTTACTGTGGGTTTGCCATATATGGCCTTTATTTTGTTGAGGTACTTGCCCTCTATACTTATTTTGTTGAGAATTTCTATCATGAATGGATGAATTTTGTTGAATGTTTTCTCAGCATCTATGGAGATGATCATGTGGTTTTTGTCCTTCTTTTTGTTGATGTGGAGGATGATGTTGATGGATTTTCAAATGTTGTACCATACTTGCATCCCTGGAATAAATCCTACTTGATCATAATGGATGATCTTTTTGATGTGCTTTTGAATTCGGTTTGCTAATATTTTGTTGAGTATTTTTGCATCTTTGTTCATCAGGGATATTGGTCTGTAATTTTCTTTTTTTTCGTGGTATCTTTGTCTGGTTTTGGAATTAGAGTGATGCTGGCCTCAAAGAATGAGTTTGGAAGTATACCTCTTCTACTTTTTGGAAAACTTTAAGGAGGATGGGTATAAGGTCTTCACTAAATGCTTGATAAAATTCAGTGGTGAAGCCATCTGGTTCAGGAATTTTGTTCTTAGGTAGCTTTTTGATTACCAATTCAATTTTGTTGCTGGTAATCGGTCTGTTCAGGTTTTCTGTTTCTTCCTGGGTCAGCCTTGGGAGGTTGTATTTTTCTAGAAAGTTGTCCATTTCTTCTAGGTTATCCAGTTTGTTGGCACATAATTCTTCATAGTATTCTCTAATAAATTTCTGTGTATCTGTGGTGTCATTAGTGATTTCTCCTTTCTCACGTCTGATTCTGTTTATGTGTGCAGACTCTCTTTTTTTCTTAGTAATTCTGGCTAGGGGTTTATCTATTTTGTTTATTTTCTCAAAGAACCAACTCCTGCTTTCATTGATTCTTTCTATTGTTTTATTATTCTCAATTTTATTTTATTTTTTTGGGCTCTAATCTTTATTATGTCCCTCCTTCTACTGACTTTGGGTCTCATTTGTTCTTTTTCTAGTTTCATTAATTGTGAGTTTAGACTTTTCTTGTGGGATTGTTCTTTCCTGAGGTAGGCCTGTATTGCAACATACTTCCCTCTTAGCATGGCCTTCGCTGTATGCTACAGATTTTCCGGTGTTGAATTATTGTTGTCATTTGTCTCCATATATTGCTTCATCTCTGTTTTTATTTGGTCATTAATCCATTGATTATTTAGGGGCATGTTGTTAAACCTCCATGTGTTTGTGGGGTTTTTCATTTTCTTTGCATAATTCATTTCTAGGTTAATACCCTTCTGGTTGGTACAATTTCAACCTTCTTGAATTTACTGAGGCTCTTTTTGTGGCCTAGTATATGATCTATTAGATGTCTGTTAGGTCCATCTATTCTAATGTGTTGTTCAGTGCCTCTGTGTCCTTACTTATTTTCTGTCTGGTTGATCTGTCCTTTGGAGTGAGTGGTGTTTTGAAGTCTCCTAAAATGAATGCATTGCATTGTATTTCCCCTTTTAATTGTTAGTATTTGTTTCACATATGTTGGTGCTCCTGTGTTGGGTGCATAGATATTTATAATGGTTATATCCTCTTGTTGGGCTGACCCCTTTTGCATTATGTAATGTCCTTCTTTGTCTCTTGTGATTTCTTTGTTATGAAGTCTATTTTGTCTGACACAAGTACTGCAACACCTGCTTTTTTCTCCCTATTAGTTGCAGGAAATATCTTTTTCCATCTCTTCACTTTTAATCTGTGTTTGTCTTTGGGTTTGAAGTGAATGTGAATCTCTTGTAGGTCGCATATAGATGGGTCTTGTTTTTTTATCCATTCAGTGACTCTATGTCTTTTAATTGGTGCATTCGGACCACTGACATTTAGGGTGATTATCAATAGGTATGTACTTATTGCCTTTGTAGGCTTTAGATTTGTGGTTACCAAAGGTTCAAGGGTAATTTCCTATGTAGCAGTCTAATTTAACTCACTTAATATGCTATTACAAACACAATATAAAGGTTTCTTTTTTCTTCCTTTTTCTTCCTCCTCCATTATTTATATATTAGGTATCAGATCTGTACTCTTTGTCTATACCTTGAATGTCTTTGGGGGCAGTTGCTTTGAATTTGCATCTGCTTATTAATTAACTGTTCTACTTACTTTACTGAGCTTTTATATTTCCTCTGGTGACAGCTATTTAGCCTTAGGAACACTTCCATCTATAGCAGTCCCTCCAGAATCCACTGTAGAAATGGTCTGTGGGAGGTAAATTCTTATCTGCAAATTGTTTAATCCCTCCCTCAAATTTAAATGATAATCTTGCTGGGTAGAGTATTCTTGGTTTGAGCCCCTTTTGTTTCACTGCATTAAATGTATCATGCCACTCCCTTCTGGCCTATAAGGTTTCTGTTGAGAAGTCTGATGATAGCCTGATGGGTTTTCCTTTGTATGTGATCTTTTTTCTCTCTCTGGTGCTTTTAAAAGTCTGTCCTTATCCTTGATCTCTGCCATTTTAATTATTATATGTCTTGGTGCTGTCTTCCTTGGGTCCCTTGTGTTGGGAGATCTGTGCACCTCCATGGCCTGAGAGACTATCTCCTTCCCCAGACTGGGTAAGTTTTCAGCAATTATCTCCTCAAAGACACTTTCTATCCCTCTTTCTCTCTTCTTCTTCTTCTGGTACCCCTATAATGCAAATATTGTTCCATTTGGATTGGTCACATGGTTCTCTCAATAGTCTTTCATTCCAATGGATCCTTTTTCTCTCTGTGCCTCAGCTTCTTTGTATTCCTCTTCTCTAATTATTCCATTTACTGTCTCTTCTACTACATCTAATCTGCTTTTAAATCCCTCCATTGTATTTTTCATTTCAAATACTGAATTTCTTAATGATTGAATCTCTATCCTAAATTTGTCCCTGAGTTCTTGAATATTTTTTCTGTACTTCCACTAGCATGTTTATGATTTTTATTTTGAAATCTCTTTCATGAAGATTGATGAGTTCATTTCTCACTTGGCCCTTTTTCTGGTGTTTGTGGAATTTTGGTTTGAACCAAGTTCTTTTGATGGGTCATATTTGTATGTGGCACCCTCTAGTGCCCAGAAGCTCTACTCTCTGGAGCTGCTCAGCCCTTAGAGCAATGTTGGGGGTCACAGGGGAGTTGCGCTGGTTCCTGGGGGGAGGAAAGAGCTGTTTCCTGCTTCCTGGCTGCTGTGCCTATCTCCACTCTCAGAACTAGTGGGCTGAGTGCACATGTGAAGCCTCTGTGTTTTGGGTTAGTACCTGCCATAGGAGGGGCCTCCCTCTGACTAGCCTGACACCAGGGCAGGGACTGCTGGGTTGCCAGCCAGTGCCTGCAGGCCAGGAGGAAGGCTCAGCAGGCTGCATATCATGGTGAGGAGCCTCAGAGCTTGGTAGCCAACCATGGGGATGGAGCGCTGGAAGCTCCTGAAAGTTCCTAACCTGCTGGGCAGAATGCACCTGGACAATTTTATCCTCCTATCCTTTCTCCTGTGCAGCAAGCTCTGTGCAATCCTTGCCCCTTTGGCAGATCTTTCACTGTTAGGAAGTCTCTCACACTGCCCACCTTTCTTTTGTCCCAGAGCAGCTGGATGTGGATCTCTGTTTTCCACAAGTGGCTGGAATCTCAGTCTCTCCAAGTATTTCACCTGTTTTAACTTTTGAACCCCACAAATCTCCAGAGCACCATGCAATGTAGGTTTGTGCTCCCAGAGCAGATCTCCAAGGATGGGTTTTCAGTAGTCCTACTCTTCCACCCCCTCCCCATTTCATTTCTCTTCCTCCCACCAGTGAGCTGGGGTGGGGGAAGGGCTTGGGTCCCACTGGATCATGGCTTTAGTACGTTACCCTGTTCTGTGAGGTCTGCTCTTTTCTCCAGGTGTACGCAGTCTGGCTCAGCCTTCTTTTCTCTTGCTCTTTTAGGATTAGTTGTATTAACTACATTTTCATATTATATGTGGTTTTGGGAGGAGGTCTCTGTCTCACTTCTCACACCACCATCTTTAATGCTCTCCACTTCACATAGTTTTTAAACACATTTTGATGGTCTGTAAACCAATGAACTGTACTCCCTCCTTGCTTTTTCCTGATTGATTGATAATAGTTAAGAGGCAACCTATCAAGAATCATGTGCCAAGGGATATGCCTTGCACTGAAGCTGTGTTGTGGTGACAATGAGAGAGTCTTTGCTGTCTCAAGTCTTGAGATAATGTCTTATCAATCATAACTAAACTCCTAGGACACAAAATGTCATAGTGCATTGCTTTTTAATCTTCACAGTGTCTTTTACACACCAAGTTATGCAGTGAATGAAAGATCATAGGAATTAATGCAGAACCAGACACAGATCTTCAAGGAGATTACAAATTTTTTGGTAGAGAAGAAACCAGAAACCACTCATAGTTAATAAAAGATGACCCACAAAGCTATATAACATGTCAATGAGACCAAAGTACTCTAACGATGTAGAGAATGGAGAAGCCAGTTAAAGACAGGAATCCTGGGGGAATATGTCATGGCTCCTGGGGAAAGTGGTTGGATTTTCTAAAACAGGCAGAATCTAGAGGCACAGGGGCAGAGACAGAATAGTGAACAGCCTATCCGGGGGAAGAATAACAGAAGATGCAGCCAGAACCAAGTGATGTTCTTGCTTGGACACTGCTGGTGTCCTTGTTTAGACACCACTGCATAAGGGTATTCATTGTTGGAAATTGTTCCCTAGATCTCTATGCTTCTAGTTTCCCTCTTCAGCAATAATTGAAGTAGTTATTTAAGCCTGAGGCTTCCTGAAGGCAAAACGATTCATAGGAAAAAACTGAATACAAAGGAAATGAACAATAGGGACCTTGTTAATCAATTATCTTAAACACAGTACATTAGTAATAAACAAAAAATTACATACGTATGCATGTGTGTATATGTATATATGTGTGTGTGTGTGTATCTAAGCATGAGATGATACAGTCATAGTTCAACTCCTATTTTATTTATAGGTTTTGAACAAACGTGTGCTTAGAAATATTGTTATGAAGTTCTACCATCAATACCAGACCACCTTTACTAAGCAACTGGCACACTTCTCAGTTTGGTGAGGCTGAGCAAAATGTATCGCCCCTTTTCAGACCTTTTGCTCTTTTCTGCAGTTGGTTTTGTTGTGAACATTGATCCATTCCAGCCCATGTCCCATGCTTATTTGAAATCTTCCCCATGTCAAGGTTGATACACACACACTATGGAAATTCCCATTCTCTAATTCCCTGAAGATTAGATTTTTTAAAAAATAGGATTTTTATGAGTTAGATTTATATAACTAGTTGTATGTGTTGGTGAAGGCACAAATCCATAAACAAAGTCCCCAGGGAGGTTCATGGCCTCCATTGCACACTGGTAAAATGATCTGTGGCTGCTGCCTGCTGATACCCATGCGTGGCTCCTTCTCTCTGCTGTCAGGCAAAGACGGGGAGTGTACCTGCATGAGTGATGTGTGTGTGTTTACGTATGTGCACATGTACGCTTGCATGTGTGCATGAACATGGTTGTATGTGTCTTGGTGGGTAGGGGGGAATGTTGAAGATTGTGAACCTTCATGGGAAAAGAATTCCAGAATGTGGATCTTCATAAACATCCTTTCTCATATTCACAGAGGAACTGTCCCTCCCATTTCACACACTTAACTGTTCTCTTGTTCAACCCTCTTTGAATCTCAAATCACCTCCATCCCTGCTGGGTTCCCCAACCTCACAGCTGGCTGACTCACATCTGCCTAGGTATGTGCTCTATGCTGTATGCTGCACCCTGACTCTACAAAAGAGTATGATTTTCCATGAATATTCAGATTTTCTTCTTTTTTTATTGAGGTGAAATTCACATAACATAAAATTAGCCTTTTTAAAGTAAACAATTCAGTGTCATTTAGTACATTCATAATGCTATACAACCACCACTACCTAGTTTCAAAATACTTACATCACCCCAAAAGGAAAAAATGCAACTCAATAACAAAAAAAAATATCAGATTGAAAAATGGGCAGAGCATCTGAATAGATGTTTTCCCTGAAGAAGACATATATATGGCCAACAGACACATGCAAAGATGCTCAACATCCCTAATCATCAGGGAAACGCAACCTAAAACCACTATGCGCTACTACCTCACAACTGTCATCATGGTTATTATAAAAAAGATAAGAAATCACAAATGTTGGTGAGGATGTAGAGAAAAGGGAGCCCTGGGGCACTACTGGTGGAAATGTAAACTAGAACAATCACTGTGGAAACAGCATGGAGATTCCTCAAAAAATTAAAAATAGAACTACCATATGATCCAGCTATTCCACTTCTGGGTGTTATCCAAGGAAAACAAAAACACTAACTCAAAATGATAAATGCACCGCCATGTTCATTGCAGCATGATTTACAATAGCCAAGACATAGAAACAATTTGTGTCTATCAATAGATGAATGGATAAAGAAAATACACACATACACACAATGGAATATTATTCAACTATAAAAAACAAAACAAAACAAGGAAATTCTGTCATTTGAGACCTTGAGGGAATTATGCTAAGTGAAATAAGTCAGAGAGAGAAAGATAAATATCACTCAAAGATACAGAGAGCAGACAGGTGGTTGCTAAAGGCAGGGGGATGGAGGGGGTTGGGCGAAATGGGTGAAGGTGGTCAAAAGGTACAAACTTCCAGTTATAAAATAAGTCCTGGGGATGTAATGTACAACAAGGTGACTATAGTTAGTAATACTGTATTGTATATTTGAAAGTTGCCAACTGTTATGAGTAGATCTTAAAAGTTCTCATTAAAAAAAAGATAATTTGTAACTACACATGGTGATGATGCTAACTAAGCACTGTGGTGATCATCTCACAATGTATACAAATACTAAATCATTATGCTCTACACCTGAAACTAATATAAGGTTGTATGCCAATTATACCACAAAAAAAAAAAGAATCTAGTAGTGAATAATACCAATCATGGGTAACACAGAATAATAAATTCACAGCTGTGACCTCACTAGTGCTTATTAGTTTCTTTAAGTCTGGAATAAATAAAACTGGGTTTCTTAACTATTAAGAAAGAAAGAGAACAGTATACCCATCAGACAGCTGCTCCCTATTCCTGCCTCTCCAGCCCCTGGCAACCACGAATCTGCTTTCTGTCTCTACACATTCACCTATTCTGGCATTTCATATAAATGGAACTGTATAATATGTAGCTTGCTTTTGTCTGGCTTCTTTCACTTAGCATAATGTTTCTGAGGTTCATCTGTGCTGTAACATGCATCAGCACTTTATTTCTTTTTATGACTGAATATTATCCATGATATGTATATACCATAATATGTTTATCCAATCAGTAGCCTGATGGACATCAGGGATGTTTCTACTTTTCGCAATTGTGAATAGTGCTACTATGAACATGTATATATATTTGTTTGAATATCTGTTTTCAACTCTTTTGGGTATATACCTAGAAGTGAAATTGTTGGGTCATATAGTAGTTCTGTGTTTACCTTTTTGAGGAAATGCCAAATTATTTTCCATAAAAGCTACACCAACATCTGAATTTAAGCTGGAAAATATTGATAGCCCTAGAAAATATTGTGTAAATTTCTAAAGCTGCTCTCTGTTCCCTCCTATCCCTCAGCAGGTGGCTGGGGAGAGAAATGGATATGTGCTTCCAGACAGGAAAGAGAAGCTTTATCTTCCTGAATGAAACAGACACCTGTAGGCAGAGGACATGACTAGGCAAAAGGAAAAATAGAAGAGGTCTCCTTGAACCTGGGACAAAGAGAATAAAAAACTTGAAGACTGGCCTTCCCATCTATGTATAGAAATTACCAGAAGGAGGTCATCTAAGATGGCATAAATATTTATATACAAGGAAATCTTTACAGAATTATTTTCATAGTGAAAACATAAATACCTAATCCTGCAAGATTTAACTTTATCAAGACATATACCATCAACATTTTAACATTATTTTATGAGAAAATATTCACAGTAGAATATTAATTGTAGAAACAATTGATTTGATCACAACTGTGCATTTATATTATGATATCGAGT